>NC_060145.1:302738178-303340428 GCF_021461385.2 Schistocerca piceifrons | reverse complement strand
TCCAATAAATTTACAATTTCTAATTTCTGCTTTACTACAGGGGTTTCTATTATTGAATCATTGCCCCATTTTAGACTACGGTCAGGAGACAATACTTCATGTTTCACTTTAACATTACTACTTTCATGCATATTTACACTTGAACCGTTGTCTGGATTTACAGATCCCTCAACAGACATAGGTTCTGATTTAAGTTTAACCTCAGCTTCTTTTGACGGTTCCATCGCCGACAGTTTTTTAGTGCAGGTTAGTAAAACTTTTAACAGCTTTTCGCTTAACTTAGTTCCTTCTGCACGACGTATGGCGTTGCCGGCGCGGCGTACCAGGATTCCTGATGCGACGTGGCACGTTGAACTGCAGACGGCTCTCCGACGGCTGTTGTGTGTTTGCGTGGCCCGCAATTGCAGGCGCTGCGCCGGCTGCTCCAGAGGACGACTGCGGTGCGGCGAGACTGGCTTTCCGCGATGCCGGCAGCACCGCTAGACTCAGTGCCAGCTCCGTCAATCCAGATGTGTTGTTAATCCAATTGCGTCGTCCACATGCACACGTAACACTTTCACTGTTCTATTACTCAGCTGCGTGTCGCATTCCACTCGCGAAACCGAATAGTTAAAAATCACTACTGTGTAAATGATTGCATGTAGAATCAGTTTCTAGCTTTTAGAATGTTGTTAATGCTGTCTTTCGCCGTTCTCAACACTGGCTCTCTATTTACTTTTTGGCACCCAGAAAGTGATTTAATAAAACATGGAACCAGTAATTAGAGATCCTAGTGCCCACTTTATCTGAGAATGTTATTATAGCTGCAGCTTATAGCTCTGAGGAATTAGGTGATTGTCCAGGATTTCTAATCAAAAACGGTTTTCCAAAATAGTTGAGTAGATTCTGAAGTTCACTGATAAAAAACACAAGTATCCCTACAACCTAACTAACAGAGCAGTTCAGAGTCTAATGCGCTGATGCAACTATAAATGCCCGAATTAAATGTTAAAAAGAATGCTCGTCATAATTTGATGAAAATACTTCATCAAACGCCACGCTAAATATTTGGTAGAATGTCTGTCCCGCGACGGCACGTGAAAATACGGCAATACGCAAACTGAAGCTAGATAATGAAAATCATTCCAGAATTAACACTTCACATGAAATGTTTTCATGGTTCCGCGTATCTCTAGTAACTTAATACGGCACCCGAGGCTGTTTGTAGCAGTGACACTGATGCGACGCGGCTCCCGACACAGATGGCGTGTCATTCAGCGTCTGGAGAGAACTGGGGCCTTTCTTCCTCGCGCAGCGTTCTTATATATAAAGCCGCTGTGCGGACGGCTAAGGGAACGCCTGATCTTTTCGGCTCTCCCAACTAGCCGCTGGGCTAGTAACGCACCACTTCAAGTTACATAATAATTTATAGCTTCTTTTGCTGATGGCCGAAGAAGCTCTTAATTTAAACGTGCATTCAGCATGCAGGTAAGTATTGATAATAAAATTTTGACGTGGCTAAGTTAAATATTCTGGGCGAGAGAATTAATTAAATTACACTGTACGCAGTAGATGAGCTCTGAACTGGCCCTTTTGAGATCCGCTATCGCTATAATTTTATAGGTATTCAAAAGAAACTTTACACTTCTTCATAGTCATAGCGGACCTCCAACCTATTTAAATCTAAACATCCTAGCCTTATTTATTAGCCTACTTAATCTATCTTGCTTCCTTCAGTTTTGAGATGAAAACCAGAATATCATGAATTTCCACTAAAATCTTAATTTGTGAAATCCAAAGTAGTATTTTTATTAAATCATTATGAAAGATGAATCTAAATATAAATTTTGAAGTCTCTAGCTCTTTTCTGTTGCGCCAATGATTTTTTTAGAAAAACGTCCAATTTCGAAAATGGCTGAAGTTATCGAGCTGATATTTAACACACATTAATTTAGTATTATTCCTGACATGCTAGAAAAGTTTTAGGTCATTTGCTTGATTTTTAAGGTATTGCGCAATATTTATGACGTCAGAGCTAGTTACAGCAGACTGGCTGGCACACAATGGAAACTGATGTGAATTTACTACAGCGTGAGTAGGCTGCTTCCCTACAACTTCCAAGAAGTGACTGTTTACGTTCACATCTACGATCTCCCCAACAATATTACTGCTATGTTACTAACCGAGAAGATTTTGTTTTCAATATTGTTTATTCCTTACTCAAGATGTAATTATCTTTGTCAAGTGATTACATTGTACTAAAACGCGTATCGGAGAAGACGTATTTTCTCTAGATAAATAAACATTATTCTACCAGATCTACGTGAACATTTATTGCTTGCTAAACCAGACAAACACAAAAACAATTACAGTCGGACCTTCTCAGACCCGTCTCAACAGACTAAAACAAACTCTACTTGCCAAATTAAAGACAGTATACATGCGCAACATGCTATAGCACAGAGGGGTTGAGAAGGACCACCATGAGAAGCACTACCACGATTTAAATTCAATTATACCTACCTGGTCA
This sequence comes from Schistocerca piceifrons, assembly GCF_021461385.2. Lineage (NCBI taxonomy): Eukaryota > Metazoa > Arthropoda > Insecta > Orthoptera > Acrididae > Schistocerca > Schistocerca piceifrons. The sequence goes on along the minus strand of NC_060145.1, from coordinate 303,337,919 downwards.
GTACAGTAGCAGAAACCACACCACACTTATGCCTGGATGTCGCTACACCACTAATAACCACTCACAGAAAAAGAAAGACCATCACCAAATTTAGATTTATGCCAATAACTCGTAACTCTGAGAGTGCATTATTCGTCCAGTAACAACACGGGATAGCTCATAATGATGACGCCTAAACATAGAACCACAGAAAAGCACGTGTACCATATAATGGTCGAATCGTGTTGTTGGCTTGTTCATACATCCTCCAAAATGCGTCCATCCTCAAGTTGTCATCCTGTAACATCTCTCTCTCTACTCCATAGATGCTTATTTAATGGGCTCCGTGTCCCTCCCCCCCCCCCCCTTGTAGTTGTATATCCAATAGTTTTGTAAATGACTATATTTATTTTGCCAGTAGTTCTACAGTATACGTTATTCACCTAACTGCGTCCCTCATATCTTCCTCTGTTCCTTACAATATTCTGCTATCCACCTGAAGTAGATTATACATAATTCTACTGTATGTGTATGTATTTAAATGTAATGGATCCATTTATGTATCTATGTCTAAACACCACGAGAAAGGCATGATTTCGCATTAATACAGATGTTACAGTAGGCAGCGTATCGAAGTTTTATACCATGTACGTGAAAGCGAGAAATCATCATCCACTAAGTCACGACGTGGTGGAAAGTGTGTGTCAGGGGATCTTGACAGAAGACCATTGAAGAGCACTGCGAAATAAAATTAGAAGACGACAGCTGAAAAAGACTCTGCAGAGTTTAATGTGGCAGTAGCGAATCCTGTTAGCACCGAAACAATACTGAGAGAGTTATGCAAGCTCGGAATCTCATAGCAAGCTGGAGTTCCAAAAGTGCACATCAGTGGTGAAAATGACGAACCAATAAAATGTGAATTATGGAGCAATGGAAGAAAATCACTTGGTCGGATGAATCTTGTATAACACTGTTTCCAACTAATGGCCGAATTTGCGTCTTGCGTACCCAGTCCCAAGCCTGCGATGAAGACCTGTTGCCACGAGTGAAACAGCGCAGTAGTTTCGTGATTACTAGGGCATCCACAGGGTGGTGTTCCACGGGCCCTGTGGTTAGTCTAAAAGAACTGATTACTGCTATGGATTATGTGACAGATTTGGCCTATCAGGTCCATCCAATGGTACAATGTGTGTTCTCCAATGGTGACGCCCTGTTCCCAGACGACAAAGCGGCTGTTCAGCAACTTGCAACTTGCAGGACTGGTTTTGTGCGCACAAGAGTGAACTATTCTTCTTCCCTGGCCACCACAACCAGCAGATCTCAATATTACTGAGCCTTTGTGGTCAACTGTGGAGAGAAGTGTGCCAGATCGCTATCCTTCTCAATCAGCGTTGCCTGACCTTGTCACTGTTTTGCGGGAAGAATGGTGTAAGATTTCATTGAAAACTGCACAGGACCCGTGTTTATCCATTAGGAAATGACTGTGTGCCGTGTGCTCCTGTTAATTGATTGTTCCGGTGTAATGTGTTCGATCTGTTTCGATTCGCTTTGCGGTGCGCGGGTTGCTGCGCCCTCTGGGATTCCGTGCGGGAAGCCGAAAGGGAGTCCCGGGCAGAGGCAGAGACGAGCGGGCCTGGGAAGAGCGACGCCGGAAGACCGCGGAAGTCGCGTCGGCAAGTGGCGTGAGAGTGGCAGTTGCATTGGGGCCGGCCGAGCAGCCGAACTGGAGGTGCTGCAGTGAATCGCTGTCGTTCGTTCTGTTTACGAGTTCAACCTTCCTCACGCTGTGGCTACGGGCTGGTGTTATTCTGGCCATTACCTTATTAGCGGCATTTGGATTAATATTGTTAAAGGTGAGCTGTTAGTTTGGTGCAGCTTCATCTGGTGGAGTTACAGCGAGACTTCTTTCTGTCGTATTCTGGCTTGCGCTGCTGAGCAGTGAGTGTTCCCACGTCGCGTGTCGAAATACTGACTTGTGCCCTGGTTGATTTACGTATGGACTGGAGTGCCTATGTGGGCGTGTTTGCTTAAATTGTTGATGAAGTGTTTCACAATACCCTTACTTGAGTCTTCTTAAATTGCATTTCAATTTGTTACTGAACTTATGTCAGTTAAGGGACGCCCAAATTGTCACACTAGTCAAGGTAAAGTTTAAGTCTACTGTGACACCACTCTTTATCTCTTGGATTAAAATTAATTGGATCTTAACCACAGCTAGGAATAATTCAAGGCTAATTGTAAGTGTCGTGGTTTTTTTTTGTCCTTTTCTCCTACTTACTACTGCTGAGTGTTAAACTGTTTTGGAAACCCCTTTGACGTCATTTCACGGTGTGGTTTTAGAAAGAGTTCTGTGGGTACTGTTGTTAACGGCTCCTGTTGCAACGCGCTTTCTGGCCCACACGTCTATAGCACGCCAGCGGTTTAGTGCCAACCGCCAACAGTGCGGTAACTTATCTGTCCTTTTCGAATCACCGTCTGGCCTAAGACTATTGATGGATTTCTGTAGTAAACTTCAAATGGAGGCACTGTCTTGTTAACTTGTCTGAACTGAATGTGCTTGTCTTGTAAAACAGTTCATTACTGATTCTGAGTAGTTTAACCAGTGGTAGGGCACTCGTTATTCTGGACCAGACTGTACTTGGCATTAATTACATCGTCTTGGTAAATCTGTGTGCTACGTAAATTATAACGCAAGCACCATTGTGGGTAATATTTACCATTTAACCATATGAGTTGGTTCTGTGAATCATTGTGTCACACAAGGTCACGTAAGACAGTGCTGTAGTGGGCAGATATTGCTATACGTCTGTGATATTATTTCCTGTAAGCCATTGTGCCTATTAGGTTATGTAAAGCTTAAATACAGTGACCAGTTTGGTAATTTTCTGTTTCGTAATAACATTTTACAAGCATTAAAATTTTGGGAAAGGTTTAAATCTCATATTTGCAGATTGTTTGGTGTTAGATAACTTGTTGATGATTCATGTTAAATCAGTTGATGTACATTTAAATTGAACAAGTTATGTCAGTATGTTGTTACCAGTACCTTGCATGAATTTTCTTGGGTAATAATTTAAATTTTATATTCTACCCTCAATTTGTTGCTCAGCCGACCACTCCAGCAGCCTCTGTAGCCTGCTCCCAACCATATCAGACTGCAAGCTGTTCTGAACTTAAACGGTTTTCCTACCCCGCATTAGGCATTGTAATGAGTTTTGTTTGTAGTGTTTCCATATATTTGTTCAACCCTTTGTATCTGGGTTTCCTTACAGCAATTCATCAACAGGCTTAGATTCAGAACTCTCAGCCATCAGTCTAAACTACTTTAGTTAATGACGGAATTGTTATAGTAACTTCAAATCCTTCAAACAAAAAAGCCTATGAACTAAGGACTAATATTGTAAAAACATAAAAGCCAACTTCCACTTAATATTAAACAAATACAAGCAATAAAGAACCAAAAAACTTTAACAACCCTGCTGATTGCGAAGGGCACATTGAAAGCATCGATGATAGATGGCGAATGAAACTCAGTAGTCTTGACGAATGAAGATGATTACATGTTTGAAACTTAAATATACTTTTTGCAGACAGTAGTATGACATATCTTATTAATATCTGCAGACTGAAGCGACGAAAGGAAATTCATACCAAGGCTGTGATTCTCTTGCTCACTAGACAGACGCTCCAAGCACTACGCCTCCCTGGCACAGTGGCTTTGCGCAGCTGCACGGACTACCCTAGCACGCCTCCCTCCTCAGTCCAAACTCCAATTTGTGTCTCAGCACACTCGGTATTCCTCATAAACTAGAACTGCTATCCAGAGGCTCTCCACCAGCACTGGTATATCACCTCAGCATCGAACGAAATGGGGGATCCTGCCTGAAACTCAGGTGCATTAATCAGAAACTACATGGTTCTAGGGACCTTTTCAAACCTTAAACACCCGTGATGTACATATGCAGAATGAAGTGCCCAATAAAAATTTTCATTCGTCACTTCAGTCTGCATATCAACATCATTGATTTTTTAGACTTGAAAAAGTCCCTGGAGCCACATAGTTATATTTGACAGAAGTGATTAAAGATCGTAGTACAGAATCATTTCATAATTAACTTATAATGAAAAACTCTAAATTCATTCTTTATAATGTATAACATTCACTGAAGGCTAACAGCTGTTTTTGTTGCTAATCCGAACATACTAGATGTAAGAGCATAAGTAAAGGTGGATAAGAAAAATCCATGAGGCAAACATCGATTGTAAATGAAGTTTTTGCACGTGTTAAAAGTTTTTTGGCGCAAAATCTAAAAACCTTATACACGACCGATCAGTAAATCAATGTTAAAAACAGCTGTGAATGTGTCCTTAGTGCTCTTTATACACAACCTTGTTCCATCGCGTACACTGAGTTACACCCATTAAACTCCGCCTGTTTCGGCATTGGTGACTCCGTATGTTTCCGCTACAACAGGCGGCTAAGGAAACCCTCATGATTGGCCTGACTGACACCATTTCCGCTGCTCCCTCGCCTGAGCGGGCATTCCCAACGGGTTTGAGCAGTTCTGGATCTCAGTGGACGGCGACTTTTCTCATGTTAAAATGTCATGCGTGGTGAAAACCGATCCACGATTTATCTGAAGTTTCCCACTGTCAACGCGACCTTAGAGATTTGGCTGATGCTTTTACAGTTTCCAGTTCTTCACATGGAAATGGACTGCTACCTCGTTTTTCTTCATTCACACAATGGAAGTGTCTGCACCGCCTGTTGTAAACCTCTGTGCTGTTTGTAACATACGGCATATGTACGTGTTTATGTCTAATGTTGTCTCCGCGTCCGCAGCTCGTGATCGTGCGGTAGCGTTCTCGCTTCCCGGTTCCGATTCCCGGCGGGGTCGGGGATTTTCTCTGCCTCGTGATGACTGGGTGTTGTGTGATGTCATTAGGTTAGTTAGGCTGAAATAGTTCTAAGTTCTAGGGGACTGATGACCATAGATATGTCCCATAGTGCTCAAAGCCATTTGAACCATTTTTTTGTTGTCTCCGCAATGGCATTCTCACGCCTACAAATAATTACAACGATCCTGCCATTGACAACCGCACCTAGTGATTTCCAAATAGTGAAATATCGTGTTGTGGTTTTACTGCGTTTCAGTTTAGCACACAAACCAATCATTCCTATCGGGATGCTACTAGAATGAATCACAACTTGGATACAGTAAATGGTTCAAATGGCTCCCAGCACTATGGGACTTAACATATGTGGTCATCAGTCCCCTAGAACTTCGAACTACTTAAACCTAACTAACCTAAGAACATCACACACATCCATGCCCGAGGCAAGATTCGAACCTGCGACCGTAGTGGTCACGCGGTTCCAGACTGAAGCGCCTAGAACCGCACGGCCACACCGGCCAGCGATACAGTAAATGACTTATTCTCAAAAAAGCACGCAGAGTGCAAAACAGTTGTATAAATACAGGGTGACAATTATTGAACTATATGTCGTCATAACTTCTGAACGGTTTGGGTTAGGACATTCAAACTGCATGGTTGTCCGCGGGACATGATGGAAATTAGTAAGGGCATGCACATGAGCCTTGTTTTTGTGGGCCATTTGCAGGTGAAAATGTCAAGGTACAGCAAAACTGGCGCATTTGGGGTACTGAGAATCCGCATTTCGTGATCGAGAATTCTCTTCACTCTTAACGCGTTACTGTGTGGTGCAGTCACTGAATAATCAGTGCGATATTCCTTAATGCACGGTGACTACCGAACGGTACGTAAAAGTTTTGCAAGATGATTTAATCCCCGTTATCCAAAGTGACCCTCGTTTCGACAAGATGTGGTCCATGCAAGACGGAGCTCGACCCCATCGAAGCAGGAGTGTTAGATATCCTGGAGGAACACTTTGAGAACCGCATTTTGCCACTGGGCATACAGAGGCCACTGGCATAGGCCTCGATTGGCCACCATATTCTCCAGATCTGAGCACATGCGACTCCTTGTTGTGGCGCGATATTAAAGACAAGTTCTACAGCAAGACAGAACATGAGTTAAGATTTCTGTTTGCTCACTAGCCAGGACCAGAAATTGGACTCATATATTCTTCTGGAAAGGAGCACATCAGTGTGTGTCAGACTCCAAAGAGAGGTAATGAATCGTCACGTGAGTGAAGAATTCTGTTTACACAAAAGCGAATTCACGTCCTCCTTGTGTCGAAAGCAACACTTCTGAGAATGAAACTGCCAGATTTATATAAGAATATACAGCATACAGTTGCAGGTTAACTTTATCGTTTACTTAGGTTTCAACGTTAGTAATAACGTCTTGTTCAGAACATAAAATATTATTTAAATGTTTGCCTAAAACAAGCCATGTCCTAAGTCAATTTTATAAAACTTTATGCATAACCATAAGGTTTTGTCACAGAATAGAAGTGACAAAACCTTATGCTTATGCATCAAGTTTTATAAAACCATGAGAAAGAGTTAAACATAGTCAAACAAATTGCAAGAAATAATAATTACCCGTTGAAATACGTCATGGACATTTATGAGATGGGATCCAAAAAATATAGTAAAGATAATTTAAGTCAGAATGAGACAAGCGAAACTAAAAATCAAAAATTTATCACTTTGCCTTTCTATGGGGCCCATTAGCAATAAAATTGCCAGATTATTCAAGAAGAGGAATATTAATGTAGGTTTCTCAACGACGAACAGACTAGGCGTGCTTTTAATGAAAAACATTCATGAACGCAATGTCTTGCATGAATCAGGTGTTTACAAACTTATGTATGCCACGTGTAATGCAGGTTACATAGGGCAAACCGGAAGAAAATTAGAAACAAGTTTCCGTGAGCACGTTGCACTTGAGAGGAAAGATATTGCGGAAAAATCGAATTTCGCAGCCCATCTGGTACTGGTCATACAACTCCAGATTTGAAATCGCAATTGAAGTTGTTGCACAAGGGTAAAAAAAAGACGCTTTCTCGACCTTATGGAAGAGATGGAGATCTTTTGCCATCCGAAATCTCCAGAGATCGAACTACTTAACGAGCAAACGATATCAAGAAGCACACATTTTTGGGAATGCTTCTCCGATTTACTATGAAAAAAGTCAACAACTTCTTGCCAGTTATCACAATTAGCAGTAAGGAGTCAGATGCTTCTTATCCCTTATATGCAACGCCTCAGTCATAGTTGCTACGAGAACACCTACAATGGCCGCTATTCCAACTATCTCAACACATACACACACATGTTTCGGTTTGTTCTAATAACATTACTAATTTCGGTTTTTAAAAAGTATGCTCCCTTTTGTTCCTTAATTTTCAGATCTTATGGACGCCTACTGAACATAATTTTACTACAGTCGACATCTCTTAGGCGTTGACACAAAGTGATGTGAACCGGTTTTCACTTTTACGTAATTATTTTTATTGTATGTTAACAATTCCTTTTCTGTTTGAATAAGTGCTGGATATCGTGCATAGCCTATTTCTCTAAAGTACGATGTATATTTCTGGTATAAGTGGCACTATTACCTGTCCTTTCTCGTGATCTCTCGATGTATGATGTATACTACTTGTTCGCACCTTGTATTTTAAATTTATTTCAATAACACAATTAGAATTAGAATTACTTCTTAAGTCTGCTTTTCTTTCTTATGGGTCCCACTGCTGCTATAAGTTATGTAAAATGAAATTATTTTTATTAGTATTCAAAACCGGTTGCTTGGCAATTTTATTACTGTTTTATCAACCTGTGAATGTATGTATGGGTTGTGACCCAGTACTAATGTGGAACCGATATATATATAAACCTGTCCAAATGGGACGAATGATATGTGCATTATCACGTCGTTCAATATGATAACAAAATTTTTAGTCTACACCCTCAAACCTTTTTTGTTGTTGTAATGAATATTGTTTAACGGCATTTGAATTGTTACTTAGTGGCATTTTCGTACTGTTACTATTTTTATATATTTGACTTCTCAGTTTTAACGTAATATTTACGTAAATCAAGGACGATATACTTCTAACTTCCCACGCTACATGGTGGGTGCTATGTTTTACAATAAGCAACCGTGTATATTTGATGTCATGTATCTATGGGTTCTGACCCAGTGTTTATGCGGAAGCGTGTAACCACTGTTATAATGCTAGCTTGTCCAAAGGGACAAACGAGATGTACATCATCATGTCGGTTAAATATGATAACAAAATTGTTTATCCACACCTACAAACTTTTTTGTAATGAACATTATGTTTCACGGCATTTTAATTATTATGTAATGGCAGTTTCGTACTATTTTTTATATATTTGGCTCCTTAGTCTTAACGTAACATTTTACGTAAACCACGCCAGATGGTGGGTATTACGTTTTTTTAGAAACCTGTGTTATACCTCATTTTATGTTATTCGTATATTATTCTTTTGCATTGTCTTTTTCTCTTTTACCTGTCCTGCACTCTGACAACTTATTATCGATCTGTTTTATGTTTTGTAAGCTTGTTTTTAAAAACAATACTCCAATGTACACTCCTGGAAATTGAAATAAGAACACCGTGAATTCATTGTCCCAGGAAGGGGAAACTTTATTGACACATTCCTGGGGTCAGATACATCACATGATCACACTGACAGAACCACAGGCACATAGACACAGGCAACAGAGCATGCACAATGTCGGCACTAGTACAGTGTATATCCACCTTTCGCAGCAATGCAGGCTGCTATTCTCCCATGGAGACGATCGTAGAGATGCTGGATGTAGTCCTGTGGAACGGCTTGCCATGCCATTTCCACCTGGCGCCTCAGTTGGACCAGCGTTCGTGCTGGACGTGCAGACCGCGTGAGACGACGCTTCATCCAGTCCCAAACATGCTCAATGGGGGACAGATCCGGAGATCTTGCTGGCCAGGGTAGTTGACTTACACCTTCTAGAGCATGTTGGGTGGCACGGGATACATGCGGCCGTGCATTGTCCTGTTGGAACAGCAAGTTCCCTTGCCGGTCTAGGAATGGTAGAACGATGGGTTCGATGACGGTTTGGATGTACCGTGCACTATTCAGTGTCCCCTCGACGATCACCAGTGGTGTACGGCCAGTGTAGGAGATCGCTCCCCACACCATGATGCCGGGTGTTGGCCCTGTGTGCCTCGGTCGTATGCAGTCCTGATTGTGGCGCTCACCTGCACGGCGCCAAACACGCATACGACCATCATTGGCACCAAGGCAGAAGCGACTCTCATCGCTGAAGACGACACGTCTCCATTCGTCCCTCCATTCACGCCTGTCGCGACACCACTGGAGGCGGGCTGCACGATGTTGGGGCTTGAGCGGAAGACGGCCTAACGGTGTGCGGGACCGTAGCCCAGCTTCATGGAAACGGTTGCGAATGGTCCTCGCCGATACCCCAGGAGCAACAGTGTCCCTAATTTGCTGGGAAGTGGCGGTGCGGTCCCCTACGGCACTGCGTAGGATCCTACGGTCTTGGCGTGCATCCGTGCGTCGCTGCGGTCCGGTCCCAGGTCGACGGGCACGTGCACCTTCCGCCGACCACTGGCGACAACATCGATGTACTGTGGAGACCTCACGCCCCACGTGTTGAGCAATTCGGCGGTACGTCTACCCGGCCTCCCGCATGCCCACTATACGCCCTCGCTCAAAGTCCATCAACTGCACATACGGTTCACGTCCACGCTGTCGCGGCATGCTACCAGTGTTAAAGACTGCGATGGAGCTCCGTATGCCACGGCAAACTGGCTGACACTGACGGCGGCGGTGCACAAATGCTGCGCAGCTAGCGCCATTCGACGGCCAACACCGCGGTTCCTGGTGTGTCCGCTGTGCCGTGCGTGTGATTGCTTGTACAGCCCTCTCGCAGTGTCCGGAGCAAGTATGGTGGGTCTGACACACCGGTGTCAATGTGTTCTTTTTTCCATTTCCGGGAGTGTATTTTAGATGTTTCCTTCCCCCTTCGTCTGCTATGTGTTTCACGTACATTTTAAATTTGAATTACTTCATGATTCACAAATGCACAAGAGTTATTTTGTGTTAATATCTCGCAAAACCAGTAATATTAACTTTTCACGTGACACATGTCACATAGAGGGCGTTCCAAGCCCTGGCACACAGGTCTGCTGAACAGGTGCATGTAAACAGCGGCCTCAGTTTATGTGATCGTTCTAAGCTTGTTAATCCCAGTGCCTAACAATTTTAATTGTATCTTACAGTTATGTTCCTACCAACTGTTATGTTCATACGCAGGTGTAGTTGTGATTTTCTGTTTTATACTCTCTGATCGTTACGTGAAACTTTTAACTTCTAGCACTGAGGATGGTCACTAAGTGACCGAAAATCGATTTTGCGGATAATAAAACAAAAACAAAATACGACCAAGGCTGTTTCTCCTTCCAATTATATCCATTATCTGGTCGTGGTGCACAGAACACTCCATGGAGTAGCCAATCAATAAGTTATTACTAACGTTGAAACCTAAGTAAACTATAAAGTTAACCTGCAACTGTAGGCTGTATATTCTTATATAAACAATATCAGTTGCTGTCGCTGCATAAAAATGTTAAAAACTGCCAGATTCTCCATTGTGGCTGTCATCAGCGAAGTCCGTAGGTCGATCTGCTGAGGGAAGTGTCTCCTATTGAGCCTCACATTAAAGTGCCTCTCCATGCCATACACCCGGTCCCTCCTGGACACACAGCGTCTACGTTTGCACTCAGACGACGAATTCCAGCAGCCGTTAGAAAAGTATTACGTACCACTACGTCGGTCATGAACCTGCCAGCCAATCACCTAAAGCTCATACTCCTTTCAAAAGATTTCCTGGAAGTTTCCATTTCCCCTCCTACATGCCTAGCGCTCCTGCAATCAAAAAAATGGTTGAAATGGCTCTGAGCACTATGGGACTTAACATCTGAGGTCATCAGTCCCCTAGAACTTAGAACTACTTAAACCTAACTAACCCGAGGACATCAAACACATCCATGCCCGAGTCAGGATTCGAACCTGCGACCGTAGCGGCCGCGAGGTTCCAGACTGAAGCGCCTAGAACCGCTCGACCACACCAGCCGGCTCTGGCATTCAAATTTGTGTCATTGATTTTTGGTGAAAGCGTGCGCCGGTGTGCTTCCCGTGAGAAGACTACTCGAAGGTTAGCTCGAAACTATCGTTTGTGACCGCGCGCTTTCCTTCTCACTAAAAGCACGTCTTTTCGCCTTGTTCCACTCCTGATGCCTTTTCAGCAGGTACGCTAAACTGAATTTTTTCCCCTCCAGGATCAACCTCCCACCTGCTTTGTCCACGCTGTGAGAGTTCTGTGACCTCCAGCATTGTAAACAGCCATTCCTCAATCTGCTCTCTCTCATACTAGTAAATGTCCGCCCCTGCAAACATGACAACTCTCTTCCTAGCCCATCCGTAACCAAAAGCGGCGTCTGAGGAACGTGTAGCCCACGTCGCCCTTTCTATCACTGCTCAGCTCTAATTAACTCCCCGACATGCAGCAGCACAAAAACTGTTAATACGTGATGCTAGTCACTGTCAGCCAATGAAATAATTAATCATCCTCTTGTGCATCATAAACAGTGTTTTAATATAACTATGTAGTAAGTGATAAAAAGTTGAGTGTATAACGTTTGTTGCAGGTTATAACACATCGCGTTATAAAGCCTCCCAAATATGCTATATGCAATGATGAGCACGTGGGCGTCCGTACATGGCCATAAACATAGGATGAATAGAGTACTAATTTATGGATATGAAATCAAGTGACAGTTTCGAGACCCTCTGATGAGGACCAGACCGCCTCTGTACCATAATATGCGTATAAAATTATTTCGCCTTATTTAAAAATTCAATAGGAATTACATGAAGGAAAGACACCTTATACTAATTATTCCCCTACACACAAAGGAAGCGAAATGTGTAAAAACATTTCGGTTGCCATCCTTTTCAGAGGAATTAATAACAAACTCAACACGTCGATGGTCGTTACAAAGATTCGCGTTTAACCGGAGCATCTTTTTGGTCTTGAGCTGTGCACGAATACAGGAAAGACCGCCATTCCGACATCCGAGGCTGCACCAGGGTCAGAAACCTCTGGGGCAAAATGAAGCGGTCAGTTCTGTGGCCCAGCAGACGACAGCTAGCCACTTGACCACTGGGAAAGTTGGCACCGGAGTTTCCTTCAGCCGTAGGCACACTCCTGTGAGGTGCCGGCCAGCTTACAAAACTGTTTGAGCACCGCCGCTCCAGGGTTTTCTGCAACATTTTATGGAAGTACTGCCAACTGCCGTCTCGACCGCGACTGCATTTCTATATTGGTACTGTACGCTCCACCAAGCTGTGGTAAAGTTTAACGGTTCGTCACTTCTCTACCTCGGGCACAGTCTAGTATTGACGCTAGGATTCGATTGCCGTTTCGGTCGTTTGGCAACCGCGAGTATTTCACGATACAGTGGGAGAGCAGGAGCGCCAGCCATGCGGTAGAGTTGAGCAAAGTGAACCACCAAACATTTTGCTACCGTATCCTGTTTCCCACGGTTCCGTATTCTTTCTCCTAACTGCTCACAAGTTAAATTTGCGCAATTATAAAACAATGCTTTTTCTATGCACAGCTCTATGAATTTTTTTTATGTCAGTGGAGGTTGCCCTCGGTTTGTACTAATTTCTTGTTCTGTACTAATTTTAGAACATACCTCTTTATTTTCAAAATTATAAATCTTCTAATTATCTGGTATGGCAATTACTACCACCTCACCCACAGAATCCACTCAAATCAGTGGCTTCCTGCAAGTAGGGTCGTAGCCCAACTCTTCTGCATGGTCTGATACTGGGGAGAATATTAATGAGATCCCGACGATCTGTCAGTATTTATCTCGCCTGCTAGCTGGAGCCAGGTCTTTTCACTCAGGGCGCTTGTAACTGGAGATGTAGTAGCGCAAAGTCTTTAAGTGGTCTCTTTCTCTAATACCGGGTGATTGAAGCATGGGTATATGCACTTCCACCCCTTTGATTAGTAGATGGTTCTTATCCCCGTAGCGATGATTTCCAGACGGTAAGTGAAATGTGTACCAAGTTCGGTTGAAATCGGTCCAGTGGTTTAGGAGGAGATACACTGATGAGCCAACACATTAGGACCACTCGCTTAGTAGCTTCTTTGTCTGTCTTCGGAAGTAAATACGCTATTGGCCACTAAAATTTCTACACCACGAAGATGACGTGCTACAGACGCGAAATTTAGCCGACAGGAAGAAGATGCTGTGTTATGCAAATGATTAGCTTTTCAGAGCATTCACACAAGTTTGGCGCCGGTGGCGACACCTTCAACGTGCTGACACGAGGAAAGTTTGTAACCGATTTCTCATACGCAAACAGCAGTTGTCCGGCGTTGCCTGGTGAAACGTAGTTGTGATGCCTCGTGTAAGGAGGAGAAATTCGTACCATCACGTTTCCGACTTTGATAAAGGTCGGATTGTAGCCTATCGCGATTGGGGTTTATCGTATCGCGACATGACTGTTAGCAGAATATGGAATCAGTGGGTTCAGTAGGGTAATACGGAACGCCGTGCTGGATCCCAACGGCCTCGTATCACTAGCAGTCGAGATGACAGGCATCTTATCCGCATGGCTGTAACGGATCGTGCAGCCACGTCTCGGTCCCTGAGTCAACAGATGGGGAGGATTGCAAGACACAACAATCTGCACGAACAGTTCGACGACGTTTGCAGCAGCAAGGACTATCAGCTCGGAGACCATGGCTGCGGTTACCTTTGACGCTCCATCACAGATAGGAGCGCCTGCGATGGTGTACTCAACGACGAACCTGCGTGCACCAATGGCAAAACGTCATATTTTCGGATGAAACCAGATTTTGTTTACAGCATCATGATGTTCCCATCCGTGTTTGGCGACATCGCGGTGAACGCACATTGGAAGCCTGTATTCGTCATCGCTATACTGGCGTATCACCTGGCGTGATGATTTGGGGTGCCATTGGTTACACGTCTCGGTCACCTCTTTTTCGCATTGACACTACTTTGAACAGTGGACGTTACATTTCAGATGTGTTACGACCCGTGGCTCTACCCTTCATTCGATCCCTGCGAACCCCTGCATTTCAGCTGGATAATGCACGACCTCATGTTGCAGGTCGTGTACGGGCCTTTCTAGATACAGAAAATGTTCGACTGCGGCCCTGGCCAGCACATTCTCCAGATCTCTTAACAATGGAAAACGTCTGGTCAACGATATCCGAGCAACTCGCTCGTCACAATACGCCAGTCACTACTCTTGATGAACTGTGGTATCGTGTTGAAGCTGCATCGGAAACTGTACCTCTACACGCCATCCAAGCTCTGTTTGACTCAATGCCGAGGCGTATCAAGGCCGTTATTACGGCCAGAGGTCGTTGTTCTGGGTACTGATTTCTCAGGATCTATGCACCCAAATTGCGTGAAAATGTAATCACATGTCAGTTCTAGTATAATATATTTGTCCAATGAATACCCGTTTATCATCCGCATTTCTTCTTGGTGTAGCAATTTTAATGGCCAGTAGTGTACGTCAGTGATTCTACGTGTCAGGGATCCGACAGTTTGTTGGTTGGTTTGTGGAAGTGTGTGGCAGTATATGTCTACGCACAGGTCATGAGTTCACGTACATAACGAGCCGCTGATCTGTGTATGCGGTGATGGCGCCCAATAGCGACCCAGATGCGTTCCATAAAGATTTACATCAGGTAAGTTTCGTCACCGAGACATCAACGTGAGTTCACTATAATGCTCCTCAAACCATTGTAGCACGCTTCTGGCTCAGAGACACTGTCAGAACGGTGACATCGTCGAAGACGTCAAGCATGCAGGTGATTCTCAGCTATCAGTGTGTCTTCGATTATTACCACATGTCTCGTGTAAGCGCTGGAGAATGTCTCCCAGAGGATAATACTGCTTCCATCAACCTGCGTCCGTAGCTCACCGAACGTTTCGAACCACCGCTCACCTCAATGGTGGTGTCTGTGAAGAAGACCAACAACCTACTGCAGCAAAAATGTTATTCACCCGGAAAGCCGACAGGTTTCCATCGTTCGCCGGTAGAATCCCGATGGTCTCGTGCCTACTGTAATCGTAATTGATGATGTCGTTACGCCGGCCGAAGTGGCCGTGCGGTTAAAGGCGCTGCAGTCTGGAACCGCAAGACCACTACGGTCGCAGGTTCGAATCCTGCCTCGGGCATGGATGTTTGTGTTGTCCTTAGGTTAGTTAGGTTTAACTAGTTCTAAGTCCTAGGGGACTAATGACCTCAGCAGTTGAGTCCCATAGTGCTCAGAGCCATTTGCCATTTTGATATCGTTACGTCATGACGTGAACACGTAAGGGTGGTCCCTTGCGGAGCTCCATGTTCAACAATGAACGGTGTGCTCCGAAACACTTATGCGTGCACCAGCATTGTGCTCTTTCGGCAGAGATGCCAGAGATCACATGTATCCTACTTTACAGAGCAGACAAGACTTCGAACCCTAATGTCTGTGAAGAGTCATGGATGTTCAACCATTTAGCGCCTGGTGGTAATTTCACAGTACTTCTACCTCTTCCCATACATACTCAAGACAGAACCACATGAACATTCGACCAGCTTCATCGTTTTCGATACACTCGTTCACAGGCTCTGTGTAATAATAGTCTGCCCTTCGCCAGAGTAGCCTATCTGAATAGGTTTCCCCATTTACAGCCCATATCTTCGCTAGGGTGATGTCTGCTCCAATTACAAACTTTTATAACCGCGTCACCTGCCCGCAACGCCACCAAGCGGCGTCCAACGTCGCGGTGTGAAGTGGTCTTAATATTTTGGCTCTTCATTGTACATGCATGCCTGCATGCATACATAGGTATGTACGTGCATTCATTTTTATAATACGTGTGGGTCTGGAAAAGAAATAAGATTGCTCCACACATCGTAATTTACACTCCACTTCCTCTGGCTCGTGAAGCCTTTAACGAATCACAAGAATCTTATTTATGATGTCCATCTTACTGATTTGTTTTTTCTCTCGACCTCTCGTTTCTGATCCGTTATTCAAAAGTGGCAAAACTGTCACTTTACAAAATTTCATTCTTGTCTCCTTGATCGTTTTCTTAGGAATGCTGTTTGTTTGTTCCACATGTGACGGCGCATTTATTAAACTTACGATCTATAGATGTTGCAAGTAAGACATCTGTTCACTATAATGCTCCTCAAACCACTGTAGCACGCTTCTGGCTCAGAGACACTGTCAGAACGGTGACATCGTCGAAGACGTGGCTAGTTAAGGGAAAAAGAAACAGAAATTTGCCTCTAAAAGCCATAGTACAGTTTTTTTTATATATATACACGAAGATCCAAGGTTAAAAATTCGAGCAGATACAGTATATTAGATCCAGTACACAGATCTCTACAAGTCATCTCTATTTTATTAAATAATTAGCTGACAAACACAGCTGTTCCCAATTTCTTATTTTGCCCATTTTCTATTAGAAACGGGGAAAAATTAACTGTGTTTATCGTAATATCGAAAAACTTGCGTTTCCTTATATTCACGTTAACATCTTTGAAATTACGAAAGAGTCAAATGTTCAAAAGGGTGTGAATTTCTAAGGGACCAAACTGCTGATGTCGTCGGTCCCTAGACTTACACACTACATAAACTATCTTAAACTAACTTATGCTAAGAACGACACAGAGACCCATGGCCGAGGGAGGACTCGAACCTCGGGCGGGAGGGGCCGCGCAATCCATGTCATGAAAGCTAGACAGCGCGGTCACTCCACGCGGTACGAAACAGTCGTACAAAAAAAATTGCCTAATGTAAACATGTATAATCACAGCTACTTCTCGTGTCTACAACGCGATTTTGTGAACTTCCCATGGCAACAACTCTTCATAGATCTATAGGCGGCTATTCTTTTCCTTTACAGCCGTTTGTGTTTCGCGATTGAAAGCTGCCGAGAGCGGTGCCAGGTGTCGGGGATTTCCTTGAATCGATTGTGGCGGTGTCAGCAGTGAAGAATAAGTCTATTAAAACTTGATGTATGATGCGGCAGTTTTCTCAGGAGTCTCAGTGTTTAAGACGTGATGTCTGTTGAATTAAGTGTGGCAGCATGATATAATATTGTAGGTGCATTTAGCGGCATTGGTGGATACTGTCTGCGAAATTTATTGGGAATACAGTAATTAGCACTGAAGTGATAAATTTAAACGTCCTGCTTGGTGCGGCAGTTCACGCAGTCACGCATTCCACTGATTATTATGTCATATCACCTGAACTATTATAAGTGGTGGTGTTTACCCTGACAACGATTGTTACCGGGGAGATTTGTAAATCAAGTCTGGTTGACACACACACACACACACACACACACACACACACACAGGTGCGCGAGCTTCCTGTGTGTATGGATTTTCTGAATAGTCTAATTATAGCTCTGTAAATAAATGAATATTTTCATTTATTTTAATTCTTGGTCTTGCTCTATACTCTAATTGTTCCATTAATTTAAATATTAAAAAAGTTGTACAGGAAAATTCCAGCATTATGTTCTCAGTGTATGCTGAAGCTTTCCACAGCTGGTATGTTATATATTTTCGATATTATTTTTGTGTCATCTACAAAATGCAGGAGTTATCACATAATGCGTATAAAGAACGGAGTCCCTAGGATTACATAAGGTAGAATACAACTAGGGTCGAAAACTAAACCAGGGGAAATGGAAGACGTCCCAACGGGCCTAATGATGGATGGAAGATCCTAATTGTGGGACCTCCGAAGGAAGTATGGAGTAACGGCAGACACCCAAAAGTAGCAGTCGGACCCCTCTTCTACTAAACAGGACGCCAGTGAAAATCGTAGCGGAATTACTTAATATATTCACAACGGTAAAGTAAACCGTGAAATTCACACTTTTCTGAATTCAACACAAACTGGTGTTAACTGGGAGGTTGGTTAACTGTATATGAAACCTGTAATTCCAACGGATATTTTACGGCAATATATGTCCCCACAAGGAATGAAACAATCAGACTGAAAACTAGCAACTTCCATGATTCCGTAACTACTTTGAAAAAAAAATAATTTACGAGATTTTGTACGCGGGCTACAGCTCACTGATAATATATTCATTTATATAGAATTTTTTATGCACTGTAAAAGATTCACAGACAGACACCGACATTTTTCGCCTCTTAATAGATAACAGTCGCAACTGTATTGTCAAATTAAAGTCCCGATCAAGCTCAAATCTGAAAGCAGCGTCGTCAAAGAAGAAGTACAACGCTCAACACTGGTACCAGGTTTGTTACTGACATCTGCTTATAGATGGAATTGAACTGAACTCGTCGACTTAGCGTGCTGCTATTTAATCGAACATTCCGAATATACACCAACATTACAAACATAAGAAATTTCGAGAACCTTCCAGAAACGATAAATGTTGAATAAGTGATGGTCGTTGGGTTTCGACTGACGAACTGAAGCACGCCAGCCGGCTGTGCCTCACTGCATGCAGCACAGCTTGCAGCAACATTATGTGTAATGTATTAAGCGATTAATGTACTTCCAGGTGGAATATCAAGATTACGAAATTACATGTGAGCATCGTCAGCATTTTTATCGTGTGCTGTATTCAGTTATGCAGTACTGGATTCACCGTCACTTGTATGAGAAACAAACACGACACGTATCACAAATAACGGTGTTCGCCAAGTCGGATACAACTGCATCAGCAAGCCTTTACAGACCATTCACTAGAGATAGTAAATGCTTTTAATCTAAATTTTTACGCCATTTTCTCATAAGCTCTCTGTGAGCACCAAGGTTTACCATAATGTGTAACAAATGCCATAACTATAAGCCGTTTCCAAAGTGTCCTATTTGAAATTCTTTCTCCGTAGAGCCTTCTTGCACGGGATATTATAACTGAACTATGACAAAATAGAGTAAGAAATACACATACACACAGGAAGCGGAGAAATTGAAGGGGGGGGGGGGGGGGGGAGAGAGATAGACAGAGAGGAGGAGACAAAGCGATACAGAAAGGAAGAGGACAGAGAAAGTTGATATTCATGTTCATATCTTCCATATTTGTAACCGTGACTTAAGAGAGTATTCTTGTCGAAATAACCGTTCCCACTGGGTTCGAGTTCAGTTATCTGATGATATGGTTATTGCACCACTTGCCATATCTTGTATTGTACTATCTGATCAAAAATATTCATTCGATTAATTGAAATTCCCAGCTACTTGTCTGTTGCTGGTCCACCAGTTGCAGCTTTTTTGACAGTCTCCATCCCTTCCAGAATTAACGCGCTGAAAGAGTTCCTCTGTGGAAATTTTTTGTGACTAATGCAGGTAAAACATGGAACTGGTTTGCGTTGCAAGATGGATCCTAAATTCCCATTCATTATTTGTTAAAAATTGCTTATTTTTGTTTAAAAACTATTACTTTAGTAAAAGCCAAGAAACATACAATGAGAAGACCAGTGAGCAGCGGACATGCGAGTCAGATAGCTGGTGTTGTCTGGCGGATGATCTGAAATTCGTGTTAGCCGTAGAAGAACAAGTCAGTTCCAACCAGTGATTTTATGGGGGAACATGGTTCTGGCACAACTGGCTGAAGAAAGTGATAGCACAAACTCCTTACACTGCTCGAATCTTAAAATAGGGAAGGAACTAATAAAATTCTATGCCATCATTTCCTCCTGAATACAAGATGTTTCAGTACTGTCGAAATTTGAAAGTCAGTAATTTGAGGGTTTAATTAACAGAACACGTAAGTTATCGTTGTTGGTCGTCATCGTCGCTATTGCTATCGCCATATGGTGGAACGTTCGTACACATTTCCTTCAGCACCGGGATACACATGCCATTCAGTTTCATGCCCTCTCCATTCCTGATGAAATTCCTGGGGCCTTTTACAATATCTATGGTCTCTCTGCACAGCCTTTAATGGTATGCACTTGTGGTTTCCAGAATTCTAACAAAATGGATGTGGTCGTCTCCTGCCTGCAAAGTGTGTTGCGCGACACCTGATCTGTCTTCCCTCTTGTGCAATTGCCCTTGAGCTCTTAGTCGTTTTTTTTTACCTTTCTTTTTGTAGTACCCACGTACATCCTTGTCCAATTTTGGGTGATATTGTACATTCCTGTTGGGTTTGTAGATTGCCGCGATGTTCCGTTTTCTTCAAGATTTTTTCTATGCGATCAGTAACGTCCATACTAAGTGTTGTTCTTAGTTTAAGTAGTGTGTAAGTCTAGGGACCGACGACCTCAGCAGTTTGGTCCCTTAGGAACTCACACACATTTGAACATTTTTGTGACGATATTACAAGCTTCCTAGGAAGATGGAGAGGGATGTATGTATCAATTTCGGGTAAGAACGAACGTGTTGAAAGTTGTAAGCGAAAACAGTTTTGATCGCCTGTGACAGTGAAATACATGTACCGGTACTGTTATTGCTAAGATTAGAGGGTAGGCAACTTTCAGAGGGCCAAAACAAGAAAAATCGTCTAGTAAACACGGCTGCAAAATGCATACCTTACGAGCCATGAGCACGTTTTCAAGCGAAAGTGAAAAAGTGCTCATAGCTCCCGAGGTATGCACTTTAGAGTCCATATTTACTAGACTTTTCTTCCTTGTTTTAGCGCATACTACCACCTCTGAAAGTTGACTGCCCTACAGCGTTAACAGCAAAACATTCACGCTCTTGTATGTCCGTTTAATTCGAAATGCGTTTCTTTCCATCGATACAAAAAGCGAAGGTCCCGGGTTTGGTTTCGATCCAATTTTAATGTCCGAGGAACTTTCAAATCAGCGCACACTCCGCTGCAGAGTGAAAAATTCATTCTGGATATAAAATTGTCGTGACACTTAAATATCTCACGTTTCACCATAAGCGACGGCGACGGTGATTGGTGTATGATGTTGTCCGATTTTCTACAAGATGGATTGATTTCTCCCAAATTAGTTGCAACATACACACATTCACTTAAAACTCAAAATCACTTTCAGAATTTAATTTGTATGCAACAAGTGGTCCATTAAGGCAGTGGATGATATGATGCTCCTTTCTATTTTCTTTTTCATCTTATTTCATCCACTTATCCCGTGCGATAAAAATGGTAGTACATTTACCATTTCCTTGCTCGTGCACTAAAACAGTTTTCATCAAAAACGCCCGTTACTAAAAATTCGTGCTAGAAACGATAAAAAATACAATGTCAATATGATTCTCAGCCTGCCCCCACACGACGCAAGGAAAAACAAGTCGTCTGGATATGTCCATCTAAAATTGGCTCATGCTTATTGAAGTTACGTTATTATATAAAAACATGTAAACTGTAGCACACATACGTCAGTTTTCTCTATTAGAAACTAATATACAATTTATATAGCTTATACCGAATATGATCAGTCTGCAAGCTTTTTGCATAAAAGGTAATTCTGAAGAGAGACTGCAGAAATTTTAACAGCAAATCTTCAAGCCACATACAACTGCTTTTTTGCGTTCTATTCCAGTAGATCTCGTTGAAAAATCTTGTCAGCCTCATGGCCACCAATAAATTGGTTAAGTGTCACATTACCGTTTTTTAACCTTTCTGCTCTCTTCAGCTGTTCGTATTTTCCAAAAAGCGCTTGCAGCTAATGTTCAAGAACACGTCTCTTCGTTATCTTGCACTAGATATTCATCATATATCTCGTTGAGATCTTAATTTTTTTGTGTTTTCCAACAGAAAGATATCTTAAATGTGCCACTGACTCAGATATTTATCTTTGCCGCCACTCTTTGACCAGTGAAAGTTTTTTCAATTCGATACACGTTATATTTCCTTATGATTGGGGTTATCTGTCAGTACTTACCAATAGCAGTGTTTTTCATTAGGTCTTCCCAATTTCTCAACATTGTACTCTGGCTAATGGTTTCCTGTCAGCAACAACCAACAAAGAAAGCCATCATAACGACCGGGAGAGCGGTGTGCTGACCACATGTCCCTCCTATCCGCATCCTCCATGAGGATGACACGGCGGTCGGATGGTCCCGATGGGCCACTTCTGGCCTGAAGACGGAGTGAAGAAGACAACCAACAATCTTACAATGCGTACACGGTATAGAGGATATTATTTTAAAAAAGGCTCTCATATTCCTTCAATAGTATGGTGCCCTGTTACAGATAAGCCACAGCCGTTGTCTTTGTGCAAGGACAACGTTCTACTGTAGTGTTGGTGGTTGATCAAGCAGTATTCAGAATACATAGTAGTTGTTCATATGTTTCGTAATGTGTGTGGCCGTATGAATCACTCACCGACAATTCTTGCCCATAAATTGATTCTTGATGCCTCACTTCCATGGTTTTTCGGTGGTTTCATTTGTCCAACGTGCTTCCTGTGGTAATTTGCATTGCTATCTCTTGTGAACCTCGTCTCATCTGTAAATCAAATACAGGCTGTGTGCTGCAGATCATCAAAGGTAATTGCTTCAACATTCCGGGGATATTATTACAGAAATACTCTTCTGTTTTTGCTCACTACTAACTCCTGGAGGAATTAGTCACATTTTTAAAACATTTATTTGTCACCACATTTACATACACTATCCAGAATAGCTGATCTGTGATATGTGCGAACGCATTTCAAGTACATCTGTAATCACCACTCCCTGTATACAATGAAGTATTGGATTCTACGTATCAGTACTTTCTCAGTGCATATATTTATTTATTGCGCAAACTATTGTTAAGTGAATGGTGAAAGATAGTTCGTCGAAATCGTGAGTGATAGAATGATATGAATTATCAGACACCGCTCCTGATTCGAAGAACCGACAATTTTGGCATGGAATGTTGATGAGTGAAATATGTCCTGTAAGCTCCCTGTATGGAAACTCGCCAGATTATATGAGTAGCTCTTGAATGCTAAAACTTGAGAGCGCTCCAGAGAGTTCGGAAGAGTCATGATTTATGCTTTAAGAAGAGTGGTAACATAATGCTTCAAACCTCCACTGAGAGGGTGCGGACGGGACCTTAAGAAGGGCAGACTGTGCTGCTTTGTCAGTGGTTATAGATGTTGTTGTTGCTGTTGTTGTTGTTGTGGTCTTCAGTACTGAGACTGGTTTGATGCAGCTTTCCATGCTACTCTATCCTGTGCAAGCTTCTTCATCTCCCAGTACCTACAGCAGCCTACATCCTTCTGAATCTGCTTAGTGTATTCACCTCTCGGTCTCCCTCTACGATTTTTACCCTCCACGCTGCCCTCCAATACTAAATTGGTGATCCCTCGATGTCTCAGAACATATCCTACCAACCGATCCCTTTTAGTCAATTTGTGCCACAAACTCCTCTTCTCCCCAATTCTGTTCAATACCTCCTCATTAGTTGTGTGATCTACCCATCTAATCTTCCGCATTCTTCTGTAGCACCACATTCCGAAAGCTTCTATTCTCTTCTTATCTAAACTATTTGTCGTCCATGTTTCACTTCCATACATGGCTACACTCCATACAAATACTTTCAGAAACGACTTCCTGACACTTAAATCTATACTCGATGTTAACAAATTTCTCTTCTTCAGAAACGCTTTCCTTGCCATTAGATAGAAATCTCATACTTCAAAATGAAACACGTCCGTTACTTTTCGCTGGTTGATCTTTGTTACGATGTAATGCTAGAAAAAGATGCGGAATGCATTCGGTCTAGAAATGAAACTTAGCTAAGTTTATGAAGTGGGCATTAAGCTGTTGTTAGCATGGAAATTTAAGTGTCGTATTCTTTGAGACCTCCCCCCATGAACCATGGACCTTGCCGTTGATGGGGAGGCTTGCGTACCTCAACGTACAGATAGCCGTACCGTAGGAGCAACCACAACGGAGGGGTATCTGTTGAGAGGACAGACAAACGTGTGGTTCCTGAAGAGGGGCAGCAGCGTTTTCAGTAGCTGCAGGGGCAACAGTCTGGATGATTGACTGATCTGGCCTTGTAACACTATCCAAAACGGCCTTGCTGTTGTGGTACTGCGAACGGCTGAAAGCAAGGCGAAACTACATCCGTAATTTTTCCCGAGGGCATGCAGCTTTACTGTATGGTTAAATGATGATGGCGTCCTCTTGGGTAAAATAGTCCGGAGGTAAAATAGTCCCTCACTCGGATCTCTGGGCGGGGACTACTCAAGAGGACGTCGTTATCAGGAGAAAGGAAACTGGCGTTCTACGGATCGGAACGTGGAATGTCAGATCCCTTAATCGGGCAGGTAGGTTAGAAAATTTTAAAAGGGAAATGGATAGGTTAAAGTTAGATATAGTGGGAATTATTGAAGTTCGGTGGCAGGAGGAACAGGACTTCTGGTCAGGTGAATACAGGGTTATAAATACAAAATCAAATAGGGGTAATGCAGGAGTAGGTTTAATAATGAATAAAAAAATAGGAGTGCGCGTAAACTACTACAAACAGCATAGTGAACGTATTATAGTGGCCACGATAGAATCGAAGCCCATGCCTACTACAGTAGTACAAGTTTATATGCCAACTAGCTCTGCAGATGACGAAGAAATTGAAGAAATGTATGATGAGATAAAAAAAATTATTCAGGTAGTGAAGGGAGACGAAAATTTAATAGTCATGGCTGACTGGAATTCGACAGTAGGAAAAGGGAGAAAAGGAAACAAAGTAGGTGAACATGGATTGGGGCTAAGAAATGAAAGAGGAAGAAGCCTGGTAGAATTTTGCACAGAGCATAACTTAATCATAGCTAACACTTGGTTCAAGAATCATAAAAGAAGGTTGTATACATGGAAGAATCCTGGAGATACTAAAAGGTATCAGATAGATTATATAATGGTAAGACAGAGATTTAGGAACCAGGTTTTAAATTGTAGGACATTTCCAGGGGCAGATGTGGTCTGTGACCACAATGTATTGGTTATGAACTGTAGATTATAACTGAGGAAGTTGCAAGAAGGTGGGAATTTAAGGAGATGTGACCTGGATAAACTGACTAAACCAGAGGTTGTACAGAGTTTCAGGGACAACATAAGGGAACAATTGACAGGAATGGGGGAAAGAAATACAGTAGAAGAAGAATGGGTAGCCCTGAGGGATGAAGTAGTGAAGGCAGCTGAGGATCAAGTAGGTAAAAAGACGAGGGCTAGTAGAAACCCTTGGGTAACAGAAGAAATATTGAATTTAATTGATGAAAGGAGAAAATATAGAAATGCAGTAAATGAAGCAGGCAAAAAGGAATACAAACGTCTCAAAAATGATATCGACAGGAAGTGCAAACTGGCTAAGTAGGCATGGCTAGAGGACAAATGTAAGGATGTGGAGGCCTGTCTCAATAGGAGCAAGATAGATACAGCCTACAGGAAAATTAAAGAGACCTTTGGAGAAAAGAGAGCCACTTGTATGAATATCAAGAGCTCAGATGGAAACCCAGTTCTAAGCAAAGAGGGGAAAGCAGAAAGGTGGAAGGAGTATATAGAGGGTCTATACAAGGGCGATGTACTTGAGGACAATATTATGGAAATGGAAGAGGATGTAGATGAAAATGAAATGGGACATACGATACTGCGTGAAGAGTTTGACAGAGCACTGAAAGACCTGAGACGAAACAAGGCCTCGGGAGTAGACAACATTCCATTAGAACTACTGACGGCCTTGGGAGAGCCAGTCCTGACAAAACTCTACCATCTGGTGAGCAAGATGTACGAGACAGGCGAAATACCCTCAGGCTTCAAGAAGAATGTAATAATTCCAGTCCCAAAGAAAGCAGGTGTTGACAGATGTGAAAATTACCGAACTATCAGTTAAATAAGTCACAGCTGCAAAATACTAACGCGAATTATGTACAGACGAATGGAAAAACTGGTAGAAGCCGACCTCGGGAAACATCAGTTTGGATTCCGTAGAAATATTGGAACACGTGAGGCAATACTGACCCTACGGCTTACCTTAGAAGAAAGGTTAAGCAAAGGCAAACCTACGTTTCTAGCATTTGTAGACTTAGAGAAAGCTTTTGACAATGTTGACTGGAATACTCTCTTTCAAATTATAAAGGTGTCAGGGGTAAAATACAGGGAGCGAAAGACTATTTACAGTTTGTACAGAAACCAGATGGCAGTCATAAGAGTCGAGCAGCAT
This sequence comes from Schistocerca piceifrons, assembly GCF_021461385.2. Taxonomy (NCBI): domain Eukaryota; kingdom Metazoa; phylum Arthropoda; class Insecta; order Orthoptera; family Acrididae; genus Schistocerca; species Schistocerca piceifrons. The sequence continues at coordinate 303,311,755 of NC_060145.1, read as the reverse complement.
GAAAGGGAAGCAGTGGTTGGGAAGGGAGTAAGACAGGGTTGTAGCGTGTCTCCGATGTTGTTCAATCTGTATATTGAGCAAGCAGTAAAGGAAACAAAAGAAAAATTCGGAGTAGGTATTAAAGTCCATGGAGAAGAAATAAAAACTTTGAGGTTCGCCGATGACATTGTAATTCTGTCAGAGACAGCAAAGGACTTGGAAGAGCAGTTGAACGGATTGGACAGTGTCTTGAAAGGAGGATATAAGATGAACATCAACAAAAGCAAAACGAGGATAATGGAATGTAGTCGAATTAAGTCGGGTGATGCTGAGGGAATTAGATTAGGAAATGAGACACTTAAAGTAGTAAAGGAGTTTTGCTGTTTGGGGAGCAAAGTAACTGATGATGGTCGAAGTAGAGAGGATATAAAATGTAGACTGGCAATGGCAAGGAAAGCATTTCTGAAGAAGAGAAATTTGTTAACATCGAGTATAGATTTAAGTGTCAGGAAGTCGTTTCTGAAAGTAGTTGTATGTTGTGTAGCCATGTAAGGAAGTGAAACATGGTCGATAAATAGCTTGGACGAGAAGAGAATAGAAGCTTTTGAAATGGGTGCTACAGAAGAATGCTGAAGATTAGGTGGGTAGATCACGTAACTAATGAGGAGGTATTGAATAGGATTGGGAAGAAGAGAAGTTTATGGCACAACTTGACTAGAAGAATGGATCTATTGGTAGGACATGTCCTGAGGCATCAAGGGATCACAAATTTAGCATTGGAGGGCAGCGTGGAGGGTAAAAAGCGTAGAGGGAGACCAAGAGATGGATACACTAAGCAGATTCAGAAGGATGTAGGTTGCAGTAGGTACTGGGAGATGAATGAGCTTGCACAGGATAGATTAGCATGGAGAGCTGCGTCAAACCAGTCTCAGGACTGAAGACCACGACAACAACAACATTTTTTGAGACTGTTGACGCTCCTGTTTCTATCTCTGATCGAGAAAATTGTCTTTCGGTAAATACGAGAATGGATAGAGACTGGACATTTTTGTATGTTCTGAAGCGTATACATCAGTAACTATTTTTTAATTTTTGCCATGAAATCTATCTTAAATCTATAATACTTCTACATAGTAAGGTAGCTAAGATTTATGCTCACATGTCCCGTTGTCTTGCTACGTGTATATGTTTGGATTACGACTTCCTGGCTGAATTTGGATGTTGTTTACATTTAATTCGAGTTGTATTATGAACTGTCTAATGAATCGCTACTGCACAGGGAATACCATAACGGGGTTTACGCAGTTCGGCGTTTAATAACTCGAATAAAAACAACAAAAGTTCTTAATATTTAAGTCACGTTGGTGGTCACTACATTACCGATGAGGTTTCATTGCTGAACGTGTTCAAAATGTCCTCCGTCGGCTGCAATGCAGCGTCTGCAAATCGACATACTTGTGTTATGGTTGCCTTTCGAATGAATTTAAAGGCAGCCACAACCGCCTGTCTCGGATCTCATTCACTGTGCGTGGTTTTTTGGCTAGACGGTGTGCTTCCGAGTTCCCCACGAAAAGAAGTCTAACGATGTTAGATCGGGAGATCTGTTTGCAAACTCAACACTTTCTCGTTTACCTTTCCACATGTCAACATATGTTTCATCCAGGAATTGCTGCACGTCACGATGGTAACGTGATGGTGCACCATGCTGTTGAGTAAAACAGTCTTCATCTAGGTGCACATCGTGAACAGTTCATTCCAGCAACTTGGTAAGGTACTTCATAACTGTCACTGTTCCTTCAAAAGAGACTGGCCCTGCAAGTCATATGATAAACCAGGAAGAGTAGCAGCTCTTTCTTCAGTAACGTGGGCATTATTTCTACTATGGTGAATGTTTTATTCAATATGACGTCGACTCATCAGACCAGACAATGACACCAGTCGCTCTTCATTATCGCAAATTCATTCACAAATTTCTAGGTGTCTCTGTTTCCTCATTCTGCGCTCAAAGCAACCTGGGAATATGAAACAAAATGGCTCAAATGGCTCTGAGCACTATGGGATTTAACATCTGTGGTCATCAGTCCCCTAGAACTTAGAACTAATTAAACCTAACTAACCTAAGGACATCACACACATCCATGACCGAGGCAGGATTCGAACCTGCGACCGTAGCGGCCACGCGGTTCCAGACTGAAGCGCCTTTAACCGCACGGCCACACCAGCCGGCAAATATGAAACGTTTGATTTACTTACTCCTAATTAAATTCAGCTTGCCATATGGACTTCTTTGGTGATCATGTGAAAGCTTGTACCACTGCGTCCACCCCTCTTCATGCCACACCGCCCTTTGTTCAGATCACGCATATTTCCTTCCGTGTCATATCTGTTTCGTAATTCTTTTATTGGACAAGTAACGGTGCGCAGTACCAAACTCTGCCCGCCATCGTCTCAGCACTTCTTCCACGTTTTCACATTTCCAGCAGCACTTTAAAATTCACTTGCTTTGTGCCAGGAAGAAGCTGCCAGCCATCTTGTTTCTTATATGTAATTAGTGGCAAATGAACATTAACAACAGAAAAGCAGATGAATAGCTACACACAATGACCATGAAGCACCATATAATCACAATTGGATCAGGTTATCATTAACACCTCCTTAGTTATCGAAGTTCAGACAGCGTGAACTCCTTCGTGGGACACCCTGTATTTTATTCAGCTGTAGTTGTTGTGTACAGCTTTCGATTAACTGTTTGTACGTCTCTGAAGTTATCGATGTGTATGAGAAATCAAATCTGATTACTGTAATTATGGACGTAGTTTATTCGCCATAACTTCGTCAATTTTCATCAAATAAATTATTCTGAAATCTCGATGAGCTGTCCTCATCGATATGAAAGACAATGTGTGCTCAGGTTTAACGTAGCATCGTGCTGCGTACGCTAATTTTCGTCAACTCTTTTGCAAACTGTAGCAACGAGTAGTGAAAATGATGTTGCAAGTTTTCCGTAGAGCAACCTACAGAACGCCGACGCCTCTTCATAGAGTGGCCAGCCAAGCATACAAATGTCTAACACAGGTAAGCGCCTTTGTTACGGTAATCTGGGCATTTTACCACAATGTCCGGCACAGCAGGGCTCCCCGTTTAATATGCCCTTGGCGGTGACACCATGTGCTTGTCGGCCTGTGTTAACGACAACCGTCTCACGCTATCGCTTTGCTTAACTATTCTGTCCATCCCATCAGTATGGGCACTCTGCATGGCGAGGACGACAGAAGCAAACTCTATCCACATCTGATGACAGGATTTCAGGTAGTCTTTGGGGAAAAAAAGTTACAATCCGGCAAGTACAGATCTGTGTCTTACAATTTCAGTAAGGTAGTGGAGGTATTACTCAACAGTAAAGACACAGCCGAATCCTTGACAAAATGGAGGTTGTCACAAGCAAGCATGGGGGAAAAACACACTGCCGGAAAAAATAGTACTCCTGGAAAGACGACATCAGATTTTTATCTGATGGCAGCATATGCCACCTGGGGGATAGTAGATGTACTGAAAATGGCTTCAACGTCGTCAGCCAACAGACAGCGTAGTGGCATAGCTACCTGAGCGCCATCTGTGACCACCCTTTAGCAGGGAATGCTTACAGGCAGAAGGCTCAGTGTGGTGTAAATGTGTGAAGCAAGCAAGCAACTATGTCAGAGACACGCACTCGCGCTTCCTGCAACCAGATGAAAAAGTTTGAAAGGGTTCAAAATGTGGCCTCCAAGCCGCAGTATGGTCCTTTTGGAGAGTTGACACACCAGTTGGACGTGCTACGTCAGTTACGTAACGATGCTGCTATCATTGGTCACGAGAATATTCTCAAACCCCCACACAAGGTTTTGGACGTCCACGCACCACAGACATCCGCCAGGAAATTCGTATTTTAAGGACACCAGCGACAGATTGAGCAGCTACCACACTGCAGATAAGATGGCTAGTGAGCCCACACATGTCAGCATTAACTTTTGAAAACGGTTATTAATAGTGAGACTACGGGCATGCACATCTCTCGCCCGCCCTCCACTCACACCACAGATCGACAGTGCACGTCGACTTGCGCCGTCAAAGGACGACTTGGAGTGACGCGCCATGGTCTTCAGCGATGAAAGCAGATTCTGCCTGCAGGCAAGTAATGGACGTTTGCGCCTTCGATATAGACCTGGTGAGTTCTGACTCTTAGAGAGCATCCGTCCAAGACACACTGGTCTCACAGCATGCCTTATAGTCTGAGGTATGATAAGCTACAACTCCTGTTCACTCCTGCCGTTTCTGCAGAGCATGCTAACCAGCACTTGGTACGCGAAGTACACTCATGCTCATAAAGTAAGGATAATGCTGATACATGGTGAAACAACGCTCTGGTGGGCGGTTTGCGGGTTTAAATCAACTCGGGGTATGACCATGCGGTGCATTTGACCTGCGGTCGTCGAACGGTGGCGCTGGCAGCAGTCCACATATGCAGAGGTGTGTTGGTGCATGTCAGAGTGTTGTGCAGCGAGTAAGTATGCAGACGTTTTCAGACGTGCTAATGGTGACTGTGTGTTGAAAATGGCTTAAAGAACACATACTGATGACGTTATAGGGGGTAGAATACTAGGGCGACTGGAGGCTGGTCAAACACAGCAGGTCGTACCACGGGCCCTCTGTGATCTGAAGATTATGGCAACGATTCCAGCAGACAGGAAACGTGTCCAGGTGCTACAATACGGGACGTCCACAGTGTACAACATCACAAGAAGACCGATATCTCACCATCAGTGCCCACGGACGACCACGGAGTACTGCCGGTAGCCTTGCTCGGGACCTTACAGCAGCCACTGGAACAGTTGTCTCCAGACACACAGTCTACAGACGACTAAACAGACATGGTTTATTCGCCCGGAGACCTGCAATGTGCATTCCACTGACCCGTAAAGCCTGGTGTCAAGAACACAGTGCATGATCATTGGAACAGTGGTCCCAGTTAATGTTCACGGACGAGTCCAGGTATAGTCTGAACAGTGATTCTCGCCAGGTTTTCATCTGGCGTGAACCAGGAACCAGATACCAACCCCTTAATGTCCTCGGAAGGGACCTGTATGGAGGTCGTGGTTTGATGGTGTGGGGTGGGATTATTATTGGTGCACATACACCCCTGCGTGTCTTTGGCAGAGGAACTGTAACATGTAAGGTGTATCTGGATGTCATTTTGGACCAGTATGTCTGCCTCTTCAGGGGTGCAGTGGGTCCCACCTTCCTCCTGATGGATGATAACGCACGGCCCTATCGAGTTGCCGCCATCGTGGAGGAGTACCTTGAAACAGAAGACATCAGGCGAATGGAGTGGCCTGCCCGTTCTCCGGACCTAAACCCCTTCGAGCACGTCTGGGATGCTCTCGGCCGACATATCGCTGCACGTCTTCAAGCCCCTACGACACTTCAGCAGCTCCGACGGGCACTGGTGCGAGAATGGGAGACTATACCCCAGCAGCTGCTCAACCACCTTATCCAGAGTATGCCAACCCGTTGTGCGGCCTGTGTACGTGTGTATGGTGTGTTGTACCACATTTTGCAATTTAATTTACGAGCATGAATGTATGTTGATAGATCCGTTCTTTTGCCGTTCTGTAACAAGAAAGTAATATGTTGTTCCAACAGGACAACTCTCTCCCACACTGCCCGTGAAACTCAACGTACTATGCAAAACGTGCAGCAAATTCTCTGGCCAGCATGATCTCTGCTGTATCCCAGGACAGTATTCGCCATCTACACGATCGCCTTGATGGTAGTCAGCGGCTGCACTGTCGCCCATGAGGGCCACACCATGTGCTAATATGGTGGTTTCAGTATGGGTCGGTACCTGCGACTTCAGAACGCTTTTTTTTTTGTCATCAGTCTACTGACTGGTTTTGATGCGGCCCGCCACGAATTCCTTTCCTGTGCTAACCTCTTCATCTCAGAGTAGCACTTGCAACCTACGTCCTCAATTATATACTTGACGTATTCCAATCTCTCTTCCTCTACAGTTTTTGCCCTCTACAGCTCCCTCTAGTACCATGGAAGTCATTCCCTCATGTCTTAGCAGATGTCCTATCATCCTGTCCCTTCTCCTTATCAGTGTTTTCCACATATTCCTTTCCTCTCTGATTCTGCGTAGAACCTCCTCATTCCTTACCTTATCAGTCCACCTAATTTTCAACATTCGTCTATAGCACCACATCTCAAATGCTTCGATTCTCTTCTGTTCCGGTTTTCCCACAGTCCATGTTTCACTACCATACAATGCTGTACTCCAGACGTACATCCTCAGAAATTTCTTCCTCAAATTATGGCCGGTATTTGATATTAGTAGACTTTTATTTCCATCATTGCTTCCTCGATGTACAGATTGAAGAGTAGGGGCGAAAGTCTACAGCCTTGTCTTACACCCTTCTTAATACGAGCACTTCGTTCTTGATCGTCCACTCTTATTATTCCCTCTTGGTTGTTGTACATATTGTATATGACCCGTCTCTCCCTATAGCTTACCCCTACTTTTTTCAGAATCCCGAACAGCTTGCACTATTTTATATTGTCGAACGCTTTTTCCAGGTCAACAAATCCTATGAAAGAGTCTTGATTTTTCTTTAGCCTTGCTTCCATTATTAGCCGTAACGTCAGAATTGCCTCTCTCGTCCCTTTACTTTTCCTAAAGCCAAACTGATCGTCACCTAGCGCATTCTCCATTTTCTTTTCCATTCTTCTGTACATTATTCTTGTAAGCAGCTTCGATGCATGAGCTGTTAAGCTGATTGTGCGATAATTCTCGCACTTGTCAGCTCTTGTCGTCTTCGGAATTGTGTGGATGATGCTTTTCCGAAAGTCAGATGGTATGTCGCCAGACTCATATATTCTACACACCAACGTGAATAGTCGTTTTGTTGCCACTTCCCCAATGATTTTAGAAATTCTGATGGAATTTTATCTATCCCTTCTGCCTTATTTGACCGTAAGTCCTCCAAAGCTCTTTTAAATTCCGATTCTAATACTGGATCCCCTATCTCTTCTAAATCGACTCTTGTTTCTTCTTCTATCACATCAGACAAATCTTCACCCTCATAGAGGCTTTCAATGTATTCTTTCCACCTATCTGCTCTCTTCTCTGCATTTAACAGTGGAATTCCCGTTGCACTCTTAATGTTACCACCGTTGCTTTTAATGTCACCAAAGGTTGTTTTGACTTTCCTGAATGCTGAGTCTGTCCTTCCGACAATCATATTTTTTCTCGATGTCTTCACATTTTTCCTGCAGCCATTTCGTCTTAGCTTCCCTGCACTTCCTATTTATTTCATTCCTCAGCGACTTGTATTTCTGTATTCCTGATTTTCCCGGAACATGTTTGTACTTCCTCCTTTCATCAATCAACTGAAGTATTTCTTCTGTCACCCACGGTTTCTTCGCAGCTACCTTCTTTGTACCTATGTTTTCCTTCCCAACTTCTGTGATGGCCCTTTTTACAGATGTCCATTCCTCTTCAACTGTACTGCCTACTGCGCTATTCCTTATTGCAGTATCTATAGCGTTAGAGAACTTCAAACGTATCTCTTTATTCCTTAGTACTTCCGTATCCCACTTCTTTGCGTATTGATTCTTCCTGACTAATGTCTTGAACTTCAGCCTACTCTTCATCACTACTATATTGTGATCTGAGTCTGTATCTGCTCCTAGGTACGCCTTACAATCCAGTATCTGATTTCGGAATCTCTGTCTGACCATGATGTAATCTAATTGAAATCTTCCCGTATCTCCCGGCCTTTTCCAAGTATACCTCCTCCTCTTGTGATTCTTGAACAGGGTATTCGCTATTACTAGCTGAAACTTGTTACAGAACTCAATTAGTCTTTCTCCTCTTTCATTCCTCGTCACAAGCCCATATTCTCCTGTAACCTTTTCTTCTACTCCTTCACCTACAACTGCATTCCAGTCGCCCATGACTATTAGATTTTCGTCCCACTTTACATGCTGCATTACCCATTCAATATCCTCATACACTTTCTCTATCTGTTCATCTTCAGCTTGCGACGTCGGCATGTATACCTGAACTATCGTTGTCGGTGTTGGCCTGCTGTCGATTCTGATTAGAACAACCCGGTCATTGAACTGTTCACAGTAACACACCCTCTGCCCTACCTTCCTATTCATAACGAATCCCACACCTGTTATACCATTTTCTGCTGCTGTTGATATTACCCGATACTCACCTGACCAGAAATCCTTGTCTTCCTTTCACTTCACTTCACTGACCCCTACTATATCTAGATTGAGCCTTTGCATTTCCCTTTTCAGATTTTCTAGTTTCCCTACCACGTTCAAGCTTCTGACATTCCACGCCCCGACTCGTAGAACGTTATCCTTTCGTTGATTATTCAATCTTTTTCCCATGGTAACCTCCCCCTTGGCAGTTCCCTCCCGGAGATCCGAATGGGGGACTATTCCGGAATCTTTTGCCAATGGAGAGATCATTATGACACTTCTTCAATTACAGGCCACATGTCCTGTGGATACACGTTACGTGTCTTTAATGCAGTGGTTTCCATTGCCTTCTGCAACCTCATGTCGTTGATCATTGCTGATTCTTCCGCCTTTAGGGGCAATTTCCCACCCCTAGGACAAGAGAGTGCCCTGAACCTCTATCGGCTCCTCCGCCCTCTTTGACAAGGCCGTTGGCAGAATGAGGTTGACTTCTTATGCCGGAATTCTTCGGCCGCCAATGCTGATTATTTGTCAAAATTTAGGCAGTGGCGGGGATCAGACCCGGTACCGCAGACGTTTTGATTATGAATCAAAGACGCTACCCCTAGACCACGCTTTTGCTACTGATCTGTAAATATAATCATTTCATGTACTCCATATGAAATGTATCAACAACAAACCGTTATTGAATTGAAAACCTCTGCAAGGGTGTACAATTTTTTCTTTCCGACAGTGGATGTGGAGCTGTGGCAGTTAGGTTCTTCGAGCACGAGAAGAGCTGCACACTACTACTTTTTTCTTCTTCTTTTTCTTGTGTCTGTCGCCCGCATCGGCTCAGGGTCTGCATGGCTGTTGATGATCTGGTGTGGTTAATTTATGGGATGGCCAGATGCCCTTCCTGTAGCCACTCCGTTGCCTCCGCGGCGGGGTATACACCACAGTTGTCTGTGTATAGGGTTATTCATGTGAAAAAGAGCGACATTTTTATAAATGTTTGCGAATCGTATAACTTAACCGGGACTTGGGTACCACCCCAGTATTCACCTAGCGGGATGTGGGAAACTGCCTAAAAGCCACATCCAGGCTGGCTGGCATACCGACCCTCGTCGTTAATCCGCCAGGTGGATTCGATACAGTGTGGGCACACCTCCTAATACTCTCTTTTTACCAGGTTCCAGCTAAAAATGTTAGATCAACATATTTGTAGGTTACGACTCTATTTCAATGAAATGCTTGGAGTATGTAATTATCTTCTTGGTTTCAATGACTTTTTTCCACCAATTCAATTTTAACTGGATGCATAATATTAATTGCTTCACTGAAGAAATCCCAGAAGTCAATTTCAGAAGCCGATGATTCTAAATAATTTACACCAGCACATAGTTAGCATTTTGTGTTAATGTTTATATTACCCCAGAACATTCGTGCAATGCACAGCTCAATGAAACTATCTTTACAGATAATGTACTCTAAGTCAAAACAACTGCCACTCTACTGCCACTCTACTTCCACTCTACTGCCACACTATTGTCACTCTCGAGCTCTTAGGCTCGTTGTTCATGTTGCTTCTTAACAATACATTTTCTTTGAAAGTATTGTTCAACAAAGGCACATTAATTGTGTTACAATTAAAATAGGTTGTCCCATAAGATATTACAGTTACAATTTTAGAGAAAATAAACGAGCATAACATATGTGATTTCTGAAATTACTTTTCAGATTTAGTATCGATATGCTGCTTGAGAAACGTGACTAACAATACTTGATACAAAATATATCTCGTTAATTACAACAGGAATTTTAATGCTAATATACTTTGGAGCACTTTACATAATGTGGAAATAGATTTTCAGGTTCAAATTTTACATAATAATCTCGTTTTGACCAAATGATCAAAGTAATTGTTTGTGACAGAATTAATTACAATGAATATGATTTGATTTTTATGGAAACATAATCTCTTGAGAGTGAACGCAACTTTCAGTGCATTAGTTAGCCAGAAATCTACCAAATACATTAATTCTCACGTTTTATGAAATAATTGAATTTTGACAAATAATTTCCCGTTTAATTACGAACTAATTTTAACAGTAACATTTCTATGTGATCACTGTCTGACAGTTACACAAACCAGATAATTAGTTTTTCTATAAATTTCCCAAATTTGAACATTACAAGAAGACACATTCCCACTAATTAAGGATTCCAGTTAATTATATTTAAATGAGCCGTAGTTGACTAAATGGGTGAGTTACATTTAATAAATCTCGTATAAAATCCTGCTTGATACAATACGGAGCACCGTAAGTTGTATTTTAACACTTGCTATACTGTCAAATGTGTATCGTTTAATACATAAAGGCGTGATACCGTATACTTCATGCGTGAGTTTCCATAATATGTCCTATTGCAACCTCACAACTCCCAGATGAAAGGCTATCCGGGTGGAGACTAGGGTAGACAAAGCATTGCTGACGAAGTTAATCCAGAAAATCATCAATATAATGTACTTTATGACGTCTAGCATATGATTAAGAAAACACAATCTTTTTATTTTTTTAACTGTAAGATTTGGTAAATAAATAATATTGAATGACGTCAAACAAATATTTCTTTTTTTAGTGTCCATATGATCTGCCAAGCACTGATGTCGAATTCACTTACTGAGTTTAAAAATTTTTTTTAGATATCGCACTATCGTCGTAGATGTTTCAGGAGCGTTCGGTTGTCACATTCCAGAGCAAGCATGTCTTTTGAAATGAAAAATTACTCGTTCAGCCCCCAAGAAACAAGAAACTTGGTGAGTTGTATGGAAATTCACCAATCTCCCATCGAGGACACTAACTCAGTTTTTCATACGATGACTAGACTTTCTTCCATACTAACGGTTTTTTTTCTAGTTTATGCCCATTCGTCCAGAACAGAACAAGGCGAAGGATAACAGCGTATATAATACTCTCAAGCGAACAGAAATTCTGAGAATATGAGAAAGTAAACAACAAAATGTACAGCTAAACGTTTACAACAACCAAAACCAAATACATCATTACGTCTATCACCTCGTCAGGCTTGATTGCAAATGCACTTAGACTAAAAACCCGAAAAATCAACAGCAGCACAAAATTCACTTTACTCACCGTCGATTTAAAGAGATCATGGTCACTGTCCCTCATTAACATCCAACATGTCACCTCGAAAGCTTTGATACATACTTATCAAGCAGGATGTCTTCCCTGTGGACGTTTATCACTTGACAACGTAACAGATTAATGCAATTGCAGACAAATTGCGTTTTGTGTTACTGGCGTTTATTTAACGTTAAGAGTGTGATGTCGCATGTTGCAGTTCTATGATAGGCGAGTACGTAAGAAACATTCTGATTTTTTGCCGTGACAATACTGGTTATGTACCTACCAGGATTTGTACAACAACTCCGTGTCCGTCACAAACTTATGGATTACCATCTTTCGACACACACTTTCATAAGCGGTAGAAGTCTCTATGAAAAGTCTGAATGCGTTCAAAAAGCAAATGACTCAGTTCGATGTTCAAAGCTCAACTGAGCATTTATGTCCACTCATAAAGTGACTTCACGATTTCCACGCAATTTTTTGGTACTGTTGACTACTTAAGTTTATGCTGGAATTTGCAAACTTCTTTTCAGCTAGTACTCTATTGCTTGTGCACCTAAATGCAGGGAGACGTCTTTAGGTCTCCCTTTTGGCATGCTAAGAAGTGTTATACTATAGAGGATGGTTAGGCGGTTTGGTCAACTGCTCATAGCTCTGGAGTTATATATTTTCGAGCTCATCTTTACTCGACATTTTTCCTTGTTTTGCTCCCTACTACATTCTCCCACCATATATGCCGGTAGCAAAGTTGTGTTTCACAGAATCGAAGATGGAAAAGTGCACATAATTCTGAAGATATGCATTTCGAGCGCATGTATACACTATTTTTTTTCCTTCTTTGGTTCGTACTACCACCTCTGCAAGTTTGTCGGTGTTCTGGTTTCCCCTGTATGTGTGTGTAATCAGAAATGTTACTTCTCAAATGGTAACACTTCAACAGGCAATGGGTTTTTACATGTAGTGTATATGGTCTGATTGCAATGTTTCATTATCTTAACCCTAACATAAGATACTTGGTGCCAGGAGATGTTAAGAACTGCTTTTATCGAAAGGAACAAATCTCATGAGATAGCCTTTATGAGATAAGAGGAAGCCTGAGTGCTCTTTGCACATTATTTACACCTTACGCCGTTTGCGGCACAAATCATATAGAGGTGGCTTATCTCCGTAACCGACCGAGATAAGACGAACAACTCTGCCAGTGATGACAGTACTACTGGTATTGCGCCGTTCGTGGGTCCTATTAGAGCATCACATCTTCTTCTTCATCTCTTCGCGCCAGCGGTCCTTACATGGGGTCGAAAAACGACGATTTCTGTCGATACATTTTCCGGGAAATGGTGGGTATAGACTGAAGTGACAAAAGTCCTGGGATACATCCTAATATCGTGTCGAAGCTCTTTTCGAACGGCGTAGTGTAGCAACTCGAGGTGGCATGGACTCAACAAGGCTCTCTAAGTCCCATTCAGAAATACTGAGCCACGCTGCATCTACAGCAATCCGTAACTGCGAAAGTTTTCTCGGTACAGGATGTTGTCCACGAAATGACCAGCTCCATTACGTTCCGTAAGTGTTCGATGGGATTCATGTCGGGCAACCTGGGTGATCAAATAATTCGATCGAATTGTTCAGAATATTCTTCACACAAATTTCGAACAACTGTGGCCCGGTGACTTGGCGCATTGTCATCCATAAACATTTCATCATTGTTTGGTAACATGAAGTCCATGAATGGCTGCGAATGGTCTCCAAGTAGACGCACATAATCGTTTTCATTTGGATCAGAGGACCCACTCAATTCCATGTAAACATGACCTACACCATTATCGAGCCACCACCAGCTTGCACAGTGCCTTGTTGAGAACCTGGAGCCTGCGCCAGACTCGAATCCTACCATCAACTCTTACTAACTGAAAACAGGACTCATCTAATCAGGAGCCGGCCGGTGTGGCCGAGCGGTTCTAGGCGCTACAGCCTGGAACCGCGCGGCCACTACGGTCGCAGGTTCGAATCCTGCCTCGGGCATGGATGTGTATGATGTGCTTAGGTTAGTTAGGTTTAAGTTCTAGGGGACTGATGACCTCAGAAGTTAAGTCCCATAGTGCTCAGAGCCATTTGAACCATCTAATCAGGTTACAATTTTCCAGTCGTCTAGGGTCCAACCGAGCCCAGGGCGATGTCGTGCTGTTAGCAAAGGCACTCACGTCAGTCGTCCGCTGCCATGACCCATAACGCCAAATTTCGCCCACTCCCTTAACGGATACGTTCTGCGATTATTTCACGCAGAGTTGCTTGTCTATTAGTACCGATAAAGCCGCTGCCCTCGGTATTTAAGTAAAGACCGTCGGCCACTGCGTCGCTCTAGAGAGTCAATGTCTGAAATTTGGTATTTTAGGCACACTCGTCACACTGTAGATCCCGCAATATTGAATTTACTATCGGTTTTCGAACTGGAATGCCCCACGTCTCTAGCTCCAACTACCATTCCGCGTTCAAAGTCTGTTAATTACCATCATGCGGCCATAATCACGTCGGAAACCGTTTTCACGTGAATCAGATGAGTACAAACGAAAGCTCCGCCAATGCAGTGCCCTTTAATAAATTGTGTACGCGATACCATCGCCATCTGTATATATGCATAGCACTATCCCGTGACTTTTGCCACCACAGTGTAGTTGATGTGTCACCTGATCACTAGGCTGTACAGGGCTCCCGGTATTCTGAAAGAATATACCCACCCTCGAAACCAAAGCAATCTCTTCTACTAACGCTGTAATGATTAAGAATGTGTCACATGATGTATGGAACGTCTAATCGAATGCCTAAAATATTTTCCATTCCTTCTGGTCACCCTGCACAACAGTATCAGCGGAGAAGAGATGAACAGGGAATCATTCTAGCGGCAGTGAGAGGTGTAGATGGGGAAATCCACTGACGCATGCCACTTTGCGATAGGGCACTCCATATTGTTATGATCTACAATTGGAGTCACGAACGATGGCGGTCGAGATGACGCTTGTTCTGTGCACCTACGGCATGCATTCACCGACAACCAATGAGCGTTCAGCATGTTCTGACCGCTCCGCTGCGAATGCCGTTGCTAATGCGAGCATTAAACGCGATCGCAGCGAGTTGTTTAGTGAATTTTGATTCCATTTGTTGTGAGTTGTCATCGCTGATAGTGGTGGTAAGTCATAAATTCCGCATAAGCAAACGAGAGAGACAATTTGCAGGGTATACGCATTCTTCAAGCGGAAAGCACGCGAATGTGTGCACCGCGACTGTCGCTTGGAATCTGCATCTCTGTCTCGACATGCGTGAACCCCCCATCGTTCGTGTATCGGACTATAGTGCCTGGGAATGACAATGGGTAGGCGGTGATCTTTGACAGGTCTGACTGCAGAATGCAGTGCTAGTGGAGATGTATCGGAATATACACTACTGGCCATTAAAATTGCTACACCACGAAGATCACGTGCTACAGACGCGAAATTTAACCGACAGGAAGAAGATGCTGTGATATGCAAATGATTAGCTTTTCAGAGGATTCACACAAGGTTGGCGCCGGTGGCGACACCTACAACGTGCTGACATGAGGAAAGTTTCCAATCGATTTCTCATACACAAACAGTAGTTGACCGGCATTGCCTGGTGAATCGTTGTTGTGATGCCTCGTGTAAGGAAGAGAAATGCGTACCATCACGTTTCCGACATTGATAAAGGTCGGATTGTAGCCTATCGCGATTGCGGATTATAGTATCGCGACATTGATTCTCGCGTTGGTCGAGATCCAATGACTGTTAGCAGAATATGGAATCGGTGGGTTCAGGAGGGTAATACGGAACGCCGAGCTGGATCCCAACAGCCTCGTATCACTAGCAGTCGAGATGACAGGCATCTTATCCGCATGGCTGTAATGGATCGTGCAGCCACGTCTCGATCCCTGAGTCAACAGATCGGGACGTTTGCAAAACAACCACCATCTGCACGAACAGTTCGACGACGTTTGCAGCAGCATGGACTATCAGCTCGGAGACCGTGGCTGCGGTTACCCTTGACGCTGCATCACAGACAGGAGCGCCTGCGATGGTGTACTCAACGCCGAACCTGTGTGCACGAATGGCAAAACGTCATTTTTCCGGATGAATCTAGGTTCCGTTTACAGCATCATGATGGTCGCATACGTGTTTTGCGACATCGCGGTGAACGCACATTGAAAGCGTGTATTCGTCATAGCCATACTGGCGTATCACACGGTGTGATGGTATGGGGTGCCATTGGTTACACGTCTCGGTCACCGCTTGTTCGCATTGACGGCTCTTCGAACGGTGGACGCTACATTTTAAATGTGTTAGACCAGTGGCTCTACCCTTCATTCGATCGCTGCGAAATCCTACATTTCAGCAGTATAATGCACGACCGCATGTTGCAGGTCCTGTACGGGCCTTTCTGGATAAAGAAAATGTTCAACTGCTGCCATGGCCAGTACGTTCTCCAGATCTCTCACCAACTGGAAACGTCTGGTCAATGGTGGCCGCAACTGGCTCGTCACAATACGCCAGCCACTACTCTTGACGAGCTGTGGTATCGTGTTGAAGCTGCATGGGCAGCTGTACCTGTACACACCATCCAAGCTCTGTTTGACGCAATGCCCAGGCGTATCAAGGCCGTTATTATGGCCAGAGGTGATTGTTCTGG
Organism: Schistocerca piceifrons; assembly: GCF_021461385.2. Taxonomy (NCBI): domain Eukaryota; kingdom Metazoa; phylum Arthropoda; class Insecta; order Orthoptera; family Acrididae; genus Schistocerca; species Schistocerca piceifrons. Next base: position 303,295,694 of record NC_060145.1, on the reverse strand, counting down.
GTACCGATTTCTCAGGATCTATGCACCCAAAGTACGTGAAAATGTAATCACATGTCAGTTGTAGTATAATATATTTGTCCCGTTTATCATCCGCATTTCTTCTTGGTGTAGCAATTTTAATGGCCAGTAGTGTACTCCACGTTCCCATGTTGACCAAACTATATCATCAGTTACGATTGTAGTGGGCACGGAATCGTCGAGATTGGATAGTGACTCAACGGCAACGTGTCGCGGGTCGAACGAATCACGTTAGCTTTTACCCCAGGCCGACGGACGTGGGCAGACACGCGCTGTCGTACTGGCGAAAGGCCAGTCGAAAGATCATCGCGCCAAGGGCGACAGCATTCGTACCTAATATGTTCCACAACGACGCGCATAAAACCAGGTTCTATTGATGATAAATAGATGTGGTCATGCGTTTTGGATAGCCGTTGGGCTAGAGACCACTTGAATAATACCCTTTTCAAAGGCGCTGAGGAAGACAGAATGAGGCAGCTGATACCATACTTTCCAGTAAGAGCCTTTAAATAAACAGGAACATATCTGCATTTTTGTGCTCTGAAAGTAGAATTTGTCCGTTGGTTCCCTTCTTTTCTCTGAAGTAGCAGGACATGTAATTAATATGAAAATAAATGTATTGGCCAGTAAAACTTAGACACTTTACTTATGTGAAACTGAAATACAAAATTAATTTTACCCCTCAGTGGGCTTCAGTACTACAATATGGGATTCCCAGATGATAAGCCAACCGGTGTGGCCGAGCGGTTCTAGGCACTTCAGTCTAGAACCGCGCGACCGCTACGGTCGCCGGTTCGAATCCTGGCTCGGGCATGAATGTATGTGATGTCCTTAGGTTAATCAGGTTTAAGTAGTTCTAAGTTAGAGGGGACTGATGACCTCAGATGTTAAGTCCCATAGTGCTCAGAGCCATTCGAACCCAGATGATAACGGAGACAATTTACAGCACACGTCTCCGTGCTAAATCATTTTATAAACTATGTTTTTACCTCACACCGGATTTACGTGTGTAAAAATTTTCAAGGCTGTTCGTCTTAGCGTCACTATCCTACAGTACAGAGTCATTACAAGCTTCCTCCTGCTTAGGCAAATCAAACAAATCGGTTGGTTCTTTTTGAATTTAATGTGGTCTGAGATGGACTTGATGAGGCTTGTGAAGGCACAATTACTTCGTGGCCAGTTTCCCGGGAAAACCCACAAAATGTTATTTTTACTATATTTTCGCCTCTACCAGTGGACAAAAATCCAGCCGTGGATTCGAAACGGCTATGTAAATCAAATGGCTGTACTTTATCCGATATATTCATAAGATACCAATCTCTAACAGGCTCGAAAATTTTCTTCATATCTTGTTCTGTTTCCAAGATAAGAGGTTCAAAGTCATCCTACTTGTATACGTAAAATACGCACGTAAAATCCGGTGTAAGGCCAAAAACGTAGTTTATAAAGCCAGTTAACACGGAGACGTATGCTGTAAAGTGTCTCCCTTATCATCTGGGAATCCCATGTTGTAGTACTGAAACACACGCAAATATTTTTTGCACGTGAAATCCGCTCTGAGGCGTAAAATTTGTTTTGCGTCATTTCAGTTTCACATAACTAAACTGTCTAAATTTTACTGACCAAGACATTTATTTTCATGTGGATTCCATGTCCTGCTGCATCAGGGAAAAGAAGGGAACCAGCAGACAAATGCACAAAAAATGCGCAAGAGCACAAAAAAGTGTTGTATGCGTTCCTGTTTATTTAAAAGACTCTGACTGGAACATGTGGTACCAGCTGCTTTATTCTGTCTTCCTCAGCACTTTTAAAAGTTTTCTAAACATCTGGGTATGAGAACATATTCGCGTCTTTTTTAACATAGAGCTCACATCAAAACTCCCACAAGTTTTTTAGAAGCGTTATAGGTAGATGAACGGAGACAAAAGCAGTGTGACAGAAAGATAGAGACACGGTGGCAGTGGGATAGAGTTGACAGAGACAGAACAGACCAATGAAAAGAGTGAAGGAGGCAGTGACAGGAGGGGAGGGCTGGAGGAATAAAGGGAAAGAGAACTTTGAAGTAGGTGAGACCCAAAGATAGACGGCGTATATGGCAATGACAACGAAGAAGAGAGAGATAACGACAGCGAGTAGAAGCAGCAGCAGTATGAAGGGAGGAATGAGATTTTGGAATTAAGAGAGAACAAGAGGGAGACAGTGACAGTGAGAGGACACTGCAGGAGCAGGACAGAACGAAGGGGACTGTGGCTGTGTCACAGAAGACAATGACAGAGGGACACCCGCCGGGACCAGCCGCACAGTCCATGACTGCAGAGCCTTAGACCGCTCCGGAAAAAAAAGAAAGCGATGACATTTTCGTGTGACAAAATATTTGGGAAAATATTTAAAGGTGCTGAGGCAGCCGGTATCTCGTCTTCGATCCAGAGACTTTTAAATAAACAGAAACTTTGAACTTCCTGGCAGATTAAAACTGTGTGCCGGACTGAGTCTCGAACTCGGGACTTTTGCCTTTCGCGGACAAGGTCTCTACTGACTGAACTACCAAAGCAGCCAGGAAATTTCATATCAGCGCACACTTCCGTGCAAAGTGAAAATTTCATTCTCGAAACAGAAACATATTCGCATTTTTGTGTTGTGATAGGAGACTTTTTCCGTTGGTTATGCAATGGGGGATATTCACGTCGTGTTACATGAAACCTGTGGTATTGGGTGGGCGAAGGCAGTTGTCGACTACGTGAACGCTATTTTGGACCATCTACAAGCCATCATGCTCGATGTCTTCCGCGACGGCGATTGCCTCTTTCAGCAGGCTATTTGTCTGTGTCACAATGGCACAGTTGTGGTACAGAGGTTCGGAAAGCATCATGTGCTGGACACAATTTTCGCCTGATCCGAACCCATGAAACACATATGGGAAGGAGCCGGACGCCAGCTACTTGCCAATAAACAGCTGGACGGTAATTTACTAGAATTGCGACATCCGTACATACACATGTGGTTCTGTGTATACCCAGATATTTACCAATGATTTATCAAATATATACCACACAGAATCACTGCTGTGTTGCGTCATAAATGCACACCAACATGTTATGAAGCCGGTAGTCGCTATTCTTTGGTTCATCAGTATACGTGTGAAATCAATGTCATGTCCGAACACAGGTTAGAGAAGGTTGCCAACTTTTTTGTCAAAATAAGGGAGACTTTGACCCGACAAAATTAATAGACCTAATACAATTTATTTAAATCATAAAACACGTTTATTGCATGGACCAACCAAAGAACTTCTTCATAACAAGTATAAGCTTAAGGTCAACTTAAAAATATATTTGTTTACACTTTTGGCATTCATCACATGTGTAACAAAAATTAACACTTATTTGTAGTTCTGCTTTCATTAAATCTAGATTGCAACGTTTCCTATCATCAGACCATTTGCTGTTCATCAAAGAAAAAATACTTTAACTGTGAGAATTAGATGCTGGTATACTGAGAGCAAAGCCAAGAATCTTATTTATCTCTTTTGCTTTAATTTCTCTGGCCTCTGCCTCAATCATCACGGATATCCACTTTTCAGCTGTGCTACCGTCGGTGGTAATTTTTGTATTTATTATATTTTTCAGAGAACAAAATTCATTGTACAGGTTATCCTCATTTATGTATATCTGAATATGAGTAAGAATGTTCCGAAAATCATTCAAATTAATCGAATTCTTTAGGGACAGCAAGGACTGAATTGCAGCATTTTAAGAAATGTTTGCATTTTTTACATTGTAAGTATGAAAGGTATCAAAAATTCAACAAGATTATTTTGAATTCTCTTCTGATTGACAGGATCTAATATATTTCAAATCTTGTGTGTATTGCTTCCAAAAAACGAGTCATCTTTTCTTTACAAAATTTTCTTTGACAAAGCATCAATGGCACTACAGGGTTCCATTGTAGTTAAATGTGAAATCTCTAGTTTTTTGAAGTTTCCAAAATCATATTTCCAATGTAAGAAAAAAGTGAAGATATTGTTCGGGAATTAACATTTTGCTTGGATCCTCATCACTAAATACAATTTCAAAGCTTTAGGTGTTACGTTTGTGCTTTGAAGATAACTTATTATTGGCTCCCAGTTCTTTATTAGCATATCAACAGCTGGTGAGAGGGACAGCCACCTAGTAGGCACATGACTTAAAATATCACACCAATCAGTACAAACAAAATTTTAAGAAGAACTTAATTCTTCCCTGCTTTTTGCTAACACTGGAAAGTGTCCATAAATCTTAACAACCATCATTTCTGTGTCTACATCTAAGACATCAGAAGCATATTTAGCGCCATTATGGATTCCGTGATTTGTGCAGTTTGCCTGAAATATTTTGTTATTTTTCTTTCTCAACAATTTCATTAAGGATTTATTTTTGCCATCATTGACACTAGCATTATCGCACTATAAAACAAAATGTTATCTACATTTACATCTACATCTACATCTACATCTATACTCCGCGAGCCACCTTACGGTGTGTGGCGGAGGGTACTTATTGTACCACTATCTGATCCCCCCTTCCCTGTTCCATTCACGAATTGTGCGTGGGAAGAACGACTGCTTGTAAGTCTCCGTATTTGCTCTAATTTCTCGGATCTTTTCGTTGTGATCATTACGCGAGATATATGTGGGCGGTAGTAATATGTTGCCCATCTCTTCCCGGAATGTGCTCTCTCGTAATTTCGATAATAAACCTCTCCGTATTGCGTAACGCCTTTCTTGAAGTGTCCGCCACTGGAGCTTGTTCAGCATCTCCGTAACGCTCTCGCGCTGACTAAATGTCCCCATGACGAATCGCGCTGCTTTTCGCTGGATCATGTCTATCTCTTCTATTAATCCAACCTGGTAAGGGTCCCATACTGATGAGCAATACTCAAGAATCGGACGAACAAGCGTTTTGTAAGCTACTTCTTTCGTCGATGAGTCACATTTTCTTAGAATTCTTCCTATGAATCTCAACCTGGCGCCTGCTTTTCCCACTATTTGTTTTATGTGATCATTCCACTTCAGATCGCTCCAGATAGTAACTCCTAAGTATTTTACGGTCGTTACCGCTTCCAATGATTTACCACCTATGGCATAATCGTACTGGAATGGATTTCTGCCCCTATGTATGCGCATTATATTACATTTATCTACGTTTAGGGAAAGCTGCCAGCTGTCGCACCATGCATTAATCCTCTGCAGGTCCTCCTGGAGTACGTACGAGTCTTCTGATGTTGCTACTTTCTTGTAGACAACCGTGTCATCTGCAAATAGCCTCACGGAGCTACCGATGTTGTCAACTAAGTCATTTATGTATATTGTAAACAATAAAGGTCTTATCACGCTTCCCTGCGGTACTCCCGAAATTACCTCTACATCTGCAGATTTTGAACCGTTAAGAATGACATGTTGTGTTCTTTCTTCTAGGAAATCCTGAATCCAATCACAAACCTGGTCCGATATTCCGTAAGCTCGTATTTTTTTCACTAAACGTAAGTGCGGAACCGTATCAAATGCCTTCCTGAAGTCCAGGAATACGGCATCAATCTGCTCGCCAGTGTCTACGGCACTGTGAATTTCTTGGGCAAATAGGGCGAGCTGAGTTTCACATGATCTCTGTTTGCGGAATCCATGTTGGTTATGATGAAGGAGATTTGTATTATCTAAGAACGTCATAATACGAGAACACAAAACATGTTCCATTATTCTACAACAGATTGACGTAAGCGAAATAGGCCTATAATTATTCGCATCTGATTTATGACCCTTCTTGAAAATGGGAACGACCTGCGCTTTCTTCCAGTCGCTAGGTACTTTACGTTCTTCCAGCGATCTACGATAAATTGCTGATAGAAAGGGGGCAAGTTCTTTAGCATAATCACTGTAGAATCTTAAGGGTATCTCGTCTGGTCCGGATGCTTTTCCGCTACTAAGTGATAGCAGTTGTTTTTCAATTCCGATATCGTTTATTTCAATATTTTCCATTTTGGCGTCCGTGCGACGGCTGAAGTCAGGGACCGTGTTACGATTTTCCGCAGTGAAACAGTTTCGGAACACTGAATTCAGTATTTCTGCCTTTCTTCGGTCGTCCTCTGTTTCGGTGCCATCGTGGTCAACGAGTGACTGAATAGGGGATTTAGATCCGCTTACCGATTTTACATATGACCAAAACTTTTTAGGGTTCTTGTTTAGATTGTTTGCCAATGTTTTATGTTCGAATTCGTTGAATGCTTCTCTCATTGCTCTCTTTACGCTCTTTTTCGCTTCGTTCAGCTTTTCCTTATCAGCTATGATTCGACTACTCTTAAACCTATGATGAAGCTTTCTTTGTTTCCGTAGTACCTTTCGTACATGATTGTTATACCACGGTGGATCTTTCCCCTCGCTTTGGACCTTAGTCGGTACGAACTTATCTAAGGCGTACTGGACGATGTTTCTGAATTTTTTCCATTTTTGTTCCACATCCTCTTCCTCAGAAATGAACGTTTGATGGTGGTCACTCAGATATTCTGCGATTTGTGCCCTATCACTCTTGTTAAGCAAATATATTTTCCTTCCTTTCTTGGCATTTCTTATTACACTTGTAGTCATTGATGCAACCACTGACTTATGATCACTGATACCCTCTTCTACATTCACGGAGTCGAAAAGTTCCGGTCTATTTGTTGCTATGAGGTCTAAAACGTTAGCTTCACGAGTTGGTTCTCTAACTATCTGCTCGAAGTAATTCTCGGACAAGGCAGTCAGGATAATGTCACAAGAGTCTCTGTCCCTGGCTCCAGTTCTGATTGTGTGACTATCCCATTCTATACCTGGTAGATTGAAGTCTCCCCCTATTACAATAGTATGATCACGAAACTTCTTCACGACGTTCTGCAGGTTCTCTCTGAGGCGCTCAACTACTACGGTTGCTGATGCAGGTGGTCTATAGAAGCATCCGACTATCATATCTGACCCACCTTTGATACTTAACTTAACCCAGATTATTTCACATTCGCATTCGCTAATAACTTCACTGGATATTATTGAATTCTTTACTGCTATAAATACTCCTCCACCATTGGCGTTTATCCTATCCTTGCGGTATATATTCCATTCTGTGTCTAGGATTTCGTTACTGTTCACTTCCTGTTTTAACCAACTTTCCGTTCCTAATACTATATGCGCACTATTTCCTTCAATAAGAGATACTAATTCTGGAACCTTGCCCTGGATACTCCTGCAGTTTACCAATATTACGTTGACTTTTCCTGTTTTTGGTCTCTGAGGACGGACGTTCTTTATCAACGATGATAATGTCCTCTCTGGTAAGCCGTCAGGTATTTTATCGTTTCGCCCAAGGGGGGGTCCCTCTAACCTAAAAAACCCCCGTGTGCACGCCACACGTACTCTGCTACCCTAGTAGCTACTTCCGGTGTGTAGTGCACGCCTGACCTGTCTAGGGGGGCCCTACAGTTCTCCACCCAATAACGGAGGTCGATGAATTTGCAACCATTATAGTCGCAGAGTCGTCTGAGCCTCTGGTTTAGACCCTCCACACGGCTCCAAACCAGAGGACCGCGATCGACTCTGGGCACTATGCTGCAGATATTAAGCTCAGCTTGCACTCCGCGTGCGATGCTGGTTGTCTTCACCAAATCAGCCAGCCGCCGGAAGGAACCAAGGATGGCCTCAGAACCCAAGCGGCAGGCGTCATTCGTTCCGACATGTGCTACTATCTGCAGCCGGTCACACCCAGTGCGTTCAATAGCTGCCGGAAGGGCCTCCTCCACATTACGGACGAGACCCCCCGGCAAGCACACCGAGTGCACACTGGCATTCTTCCCCGACCTACCCGCTATTTTCCTAAGGGGCTCCATAACCCGCCTAACGTTGGAGCTCCCTATAACTAATAGGCCCGCCCTCTGTGACTGTCGGGACCTTGCCGGAGAATTTAATGAATGAGATTCAAGACTGTTTTCTATCAAAGGATGAATACTACTAGCACTCTCATCTGTTTGTTCCACAAAATCTAATAGTTTATTTCTGATGCCAACACAAGGGTCAAAGAACCTAATTACTACAGGAAACATTTTCCTGTTCTTGAAATTCGACGCATCTGAAGCCACAGAACAAAAGGTGCTACAATTCTCTGGAACATTAAGCTCTTCTAGTAAATCACTTATACTTCTAGGCGCTAATATGTTTTCTGCAATAGACTCTGCTGTCGTCCCACCACAACGTATTTATTTGGCCACATCCGAATCCGCAAATACGTTCTTTGCAAGTTTATTTTCACAGTCCATGCTAATATAACTTAGGTTGTGTTTCACTGTATGATGCACAAACGATAACTCACCCACTGCAATTTTGTCGGTGTCATCACTAGTGAGACTATCACTTAGGCAAGGAAAATAGCTGGATACCTTAGATGTGTTCTTCCCCTTACACTGCTTTTGTGTTCTTCGGTGTTGGCGTGCTGTTGACAGTCTGTATTTCCACCATGTGCTACGCTGAATTCACACTTTCGAATTGTTTCCTTTTACAGCATTAACCCACAAATGAGTTTCTTCCCATTTCTTCTGATACGTACAGAAGTCATTTCGTCTCTTTTTATGCGGAGTTTCTGATTCTTCCATTTCGCGTAACTCGGATTAGGCGGAACGACAAAGAAACAAGGTAATCACAACGTGACTTGCGACACCGTCTTACGTTTTGTGTTCCCTACATATCGATGTAGTTACTGCATCGATAACACTATGCCGTATGGATTAATCGATGTTGTAACGACCGTCTAGCAACGAGATTTGAAAAACATGCTACAAGTTAAAATCTTAATCAGTGTCATTTTCTCAAATACGGGTGATTGTATCTCCCGTATAAAATAAAAACGGGAGACCGGAGTAGGCTTAAAAATTCATAAGAATACGAGAGTTCCCGTATAACACGGGAGAGTTGGCAACCCTAGGATAGAGGGAAGGCAGAGGGCTACAGGTCAGTCTGCAGTTCCCGAGCGGTTAGGAGCAAATGCAGAAGACAAAGGACCAGTGAAGGCAGGTTTATTGTTTACAGTAAAGCCAAGCATTGTCACAGGGCACCTACGAAAGGCGCGGATTTTTAGACTCGCTATGAAGCTCAGAGTAGGAGACTCAGCAATACTCGTAGTATCTTATTAACAGCCTTTATTTGCAATCTAATTAGTTACTACGCTGAAGGCTAATTCTGAATATTAGACAAAGCAAAGGGTCAAACTGGTTCAACAACAGAGGTCAGTGAGCCCATGGAGTGAGTGCTGAGAGAAGCAGCGATCTCTACCAGCACATTAAATACAAACTTCGAGAGCAGCACTCCAAGTGAGAGAAACAGACTCGTCGGCCCTTACCGAGGCTGACAATGAGCGACACCAAGTTGACGTCCCAATGATCTAACTGAGAACTTCATTTGAAAACGAAAACGTCGGTTTTTAAAAGGATTGCGGCGCACCATTTCCCCCTTCCTATAGTCGGCTACTGGCACCTTACAGGCATCGGCCAATCTGACGACTGGCTCTGCATCTCCAGGGTGCCTCTGGACAACCACATTCAGGCACCTGCCCTTTTCCTATTCGGTAGGTAGGGATGTATCTGGACTTAGCATTAATGGACTCCAAGTTCGGTAGGAACAGTGTTCAGCTGACAGGTAAATGTCACAACCCTTCTTCTTATGGCCAGCAACAGTATTTTACGTCACTTCGTCCCGTCCAGAGGCCTTTTGCGGCAGACGGGTCGCAGCTGCAGCACTGTAACCAGCATAAAACCACAGACGTTTAGGTTCCAGGGGCAAGTATCAAGCTTGTTGCGTCTGCTAAGAGATGCCCTTCTGTTGTGATACCTAACAACAGCGTCTAGGAGGTGGGATGAAGTTACCAGTTAATTCTCAGAAGTGAAACTTCTCCTCTGGGACAGAGGTACCCTAACAGATACCACGTTTGACTACTCTCTTCATGGTGTCTCTGATTTCCTACCTTTCAGTGCCCTTGCTGCCCTTCAGCAGGCTTAAGCTTAACGATGTCCAAGTTATTAAATCGTCAATGCATATCTCCCCCCAAATTTGTTGACAATCACGTGGAACAGGTTTGTGATCTGGTATCTATTGTGGTAAAAACATCTTCTTTTAAAAAATGACATCATATGCCTTCTCGGTTACACTTCAGTTATTTTCCATGTTGCATATTGTAAAGTTGATTTTTCACTGCCCTTTTGGACACATGCAAACATCAAAATAAAATGTTTTATTTTCACCGCAGTTATATACGAGTAGATACATACGCATAGAAATACCAGTGTAAATTATTTGCTTCTTGTTTTCACTGCACTTTATAGGTACATAGATACATCACTTTGAAGCATTGGTTAAACAAATTCTGTTTTTTTCATATTAGAGATACATAATATACACAAAAAGATAAAATATTTTTCTCTCCTTTTATTCAAGCTACATCAATAAATTTTTGTTGATTTTTCTTCTCATAACATGTACATAAACACTTCTATACATAAAATTACATACCATTATTATAAAAATAAATTCGAAAGAAAACACACAAGGTTCTTGTTTAACGAATTTCTTACTTACTAAGGCAGTTTTGCAGCACCTTGCATTATCTTTGATCTGTGCATGGGGCGGGCACAGGTAACGAGGCGCTTTTCTCATAGTGTTCAAATGAAATGGAGCATTCATTTCGCTCTTCACTATGTTCTCTACATGACAGAAGAGGCTGTCTTCTACGAATGTCTCATCTTCGACCCTTCACACGTCTTTGCTATAGTTGTCATCACACACTCTTTGCCACAACAATCATCGCCCACACATTGCCACATGCACTTAAAACAATCTCTCCAAGACTTGCAGTGTCAGTACAAATAACTCATAAACGTAATGGTAAGTATTACAACTCCTAGCTAAAACCGGAACGAATAATGATACCAAGGTATTACTGAGAAACTATGCTGTTCTTGGAAAGATATTTCCTCTTCTGTTTCCGCTATTTTACGTCCTACTACGTTAAGATCATCTAAATGTTGTATTACACATTCCAGTGGCAGGTCAACTCAGAAATGTTCCTCTTTTCCTGATTCATAATGCAGCAGTCAGTCTCCACGTTTAAAGCTGGAGCTATGTCTTTACTGCTTTATTATTTGTTCAGACTGTATGGAAACCTTTCTATAAAATTTTAGTTTCCTTGTACCTTTGCCCAGTACGTCTGTTGGCTTGTTGCCATTACAGAAAATTGTTAAGCTTTCCTCTTCAGGAGTCAATGGTCCTGAGTCAATGGAGTCCAAATACTATCATTTAATTTCGCAAACTTTTTTATACCATCCTTGGACATTTCCCTCATCAACTGAAACACCTTAGCTTCATATGTTTCGTGATAATACGAGGACATTAAAACAAACTTTTGTCTACAAATTTTGCGAATGCGATATATTTCTTTACCCAACAGTTGTTCGTTATTCAGTTTTGCATAGTGCCGCTTGGGTTTATCAATTCACGAATAATCTTTCTCTGGTTGTACTGTACGTACATATATAAACTTTGATTTCCATCAGCTTCGGAGGGTAGCGGTAATGCACTGTACAAATTAAACAACTCATTTTATACTAATGGGACATTTAGTACATAGCTTAATATGTGGCCAAACGTAAGCGCATCAACGTCAATTATGCGTAACAACTGGTATCCGCGTTGCTCCGTAAGAGCAATTGGAAACTACTTGTCTTTAGTTTCACCCCGAATTAAATGCAAATATTTAATTATTTGCACTGGATTAATTGTATGAGGTTCCAGTTTTCTTTTCTATACATATACTATGGCAGATATTAACATCTCGTATTGTCTTTGTAATTCAATGTAAATCGATATCAGCTGTATTAACTGTGAATTAACAGTAGTGATCATTGATAAGTGCTGTATGTTCTGATCAGTACAGTTAGCATATTCATTCATGTATCTATAGAGCTTCTCCATATTTTAACCATCACTTCCTCTTGCAACGCTAGCTACTGCAATTCGTCAAAGTTGCTTTTACTACTGTTACTTGCTCTTCGTTCAACTTAATCAAAAACTTCTGTTCATTTACAGGTAAATCAACCTTTCACGAGAAACAGGAGGCACCCTGTTCATCTAATGTCTCAAAGAATATTTTACTAATTTCACCGAGAAATTTTAATTTCCTGCATGTATCATGTCTTGTTAATTGTCCCATTTTATCTCACGATTTTCGGGTCTTTTTGACATGCCATTCTAAGGCTTGCTGTACAGCTGTCACTTACTCCCAGGCTTGTTACCTTCTGTTTACAATAACATACAGATAAACGTGCTACCCTTTCTGTCTCATCAACTTTTACCTGAAGTACTCCCAGAGCAATATAGCTAACGATTTTCCGTGTCATGTAGATTTGTACCTTCTCAGTACTATCGTAATAAGAGCCCGGCGGTGAAGGAAACTTCTCTATGCTAAAATTATGAAACACTCCTAGTGTATACACTGCTGCAATACAGCTGAGCAGGTCCCATTCATCCATCAGTTTCCTCATCTGCAATTCAAGAAAAAGTTCTATTTCAGTAGAACTCCTTTAACCTCTTGTCATGCGCTGTTAAAAATTTGTTTTTCTTTACACTAACGATCACCTTTGGTCCCTCTGGTCTTACTACAATGTATGAGCCACGCCACTGTGTGTCTAGCTTACGGTTTCTGCCTCTTCTAACGCTTTCATCGTACATTAGAACTTGATCACCTGTTTTAAAAATCTTTCGGCTTATGGGCTCTATCATAAATTTCTGTTCTTCTCCATACACTATTTATTATAATACCTGGCACAATGGTACATCTGTGCCATTTTCTCCTTTAATGTGAGTACATAATCATCGTAATTATAAGTAACACCTGTAGGATCTCTTTGCTATAAACCCAGCGTATTACACGCTCCACCGAAAAATAACTCGTTTCCTGTACAATTTGTGGCGCTATGGAGTGTGGTATTGTACACAAATAGCGCGAATTTAAGCCATTCGTGTGGTCTAGCGGTTCTAGGCGCTCAGTCCGGAATCGCGCGACTGCTACGGTCGCAGGTTCGAATCCTGCCTCGGGCATGGATGTGTGTGATGTCCTTAGGTTAGTTAGGTTTAAGTAGTTCTAAGTTCTAGGGGACTGATGACCACAGATGTTAAGTCCCATAGTGCTCAGAGCCATTTGAACCATTTTAAGCCATTCGTTCAAAATTGACTGAGCCCTTTTGACACAGTGTCTCAAGAATATTATTATAGTTTGGTGTTATTTTTCCAATGCACCATTCGATTGGCGATGGTAACAGAAAGTCTTTACCCTATCAACTTCAAACAATCAGCATGCTCTAATTTTTAACAATCTACACGCTTTGTATAGTGTCTCATTCAAAAAATTGCTATAATTGTCACTGACTACTCCTGAGGGTACCCCGAATTTTGGAATTATTTTGTTTCTACCAGGACACGAGCTACTGTATCTGCGTCCTGCTTTTCTATTGATTCCGCTACAGTGAACTTGGTTAAAGCGTCCTGAAATGTTAGTGTAGGTCTATTATTTCTCTCTGTTACCGTCAGGGGACCGACAATATCAATATTACATCTATTTAACATCCTTACTATTGTTGGTGTTATAACCAATAGCATTTTTATCTTACATTATCTTGTTTTTCTGATAACTAAAGCATTTTCTGATATTGTCCTCAATATTCTTCCTCATACTGGACGAAATTCGGTACTTTCTAGTTCGATCCTTCAGCAATTACATCCTACCGTAGTCTTCCTTGACTTTCATTTGCCCCAGTCTTAGTATCAGCTAACTGTAACTCCATTATCCGGACAATGCATCTTTTGCATACGATTTCATAATCACACTCCTCTAATTTCAATATGAAGTCCGTCAAACGTCCCCGTCGAGGGTTCGAGTCCTCCCTCTGGCATGGGTGTGTGCGTTGTCCATAGCGTATGTTACTTTGAGTTAGATTAAGTAGTGTGTAAGCTTAGGGACCGATGATCTAAGCAGTTTGGTCCCATAATACCTTACCATAAATTTAAATTTAAATTTTCCGTTAAACGTGAGCTCCGAGCGGTGATATTTCCGACCCACTGCAATGCTTTATGATCTGTGCAAATGGTAAACTTACGACCAAATACATATGGTCTGAAATGTTTGAACCCCAAACTAAGGCCAATAACACTCTCTCAATGGTGCTATGATTTCGCTCTGCCTTGCTCAGAGTTCTGGATTCATACGCAAACTAGAAGATCTTTACCCACCATCCTTGGCTAGGAACCTAACCAATGGCGTCCTGGCTTGCATCAGTTATGATTATAAACTTTTTTGAAAAATTTGGGTATGCAATATAAGGGGATTGCGTAGCTTCTCTTTTAGCTCATGCAATGCATCTTCTTGCTACGCATCCCATTCATACTTAATAATTTTCTTCAACACCCATGTAGTGGTTTTGCCACTTTACTTAAGTGACTTAGGAAGCGTCTATTGTACCCAGCTAACCCGAGGAAACTTTTTAATGCTTTTTTGTATTGCGCTGGGGATATTCCGCCACTGCTTTTAACTTGTTTGGGCGTGGCCTATGCCCAACCTCGGCTAAGATATGTCCCATATATGTGACCTTTTTCTTTAAAAATTCACATTTATCTGCCTGTAGCCTCAAAGTATTTTGTCTTACCCTCTGGGAATCCCTGCCTAAGCAGGCATTGTGTCCTACAAGAGATGTACCAAAATTACTACATCATCTAAATAAATAAATGTTTTTTCGCCCTGAAAACGCGTTAGAACTAAATACATCAGTTTTTGGAATGTGGAGGCTGTAGAACGGAGACCCACTGGCGTCCTTTTGTACATACTATGGGCATACAGTGTACCAAAAGCTTAATTTCTTGCGCCTTTTCATCTCCTAATATCTATCCCGTAGCGAAATAAAGGATTTAAAAATAGTTCATCTTGCCTAATACGTACAAAACTTCTTTGATGCATTGGAGAGGGATGAGTGTCATATAATTTTCTGTAATCGGCTACCACTCTCCATTTGCTTTTACCAGATGCCTCCATGTTTTTTTGGGAAGTATAATTAACGGGAGATTCCACGCGCTTGTTGGAGGTACTATTATATCGTCCAACAATATCTGATTTATCTTCTGTTCTAAAGCTTTCTTCTGAGTTTCTGGTATTCTGTAAGGACGGGAGAAAATTACTCGTTCCTCTGCTTCGGGGATCAGTTTTATTTGATGCGAATTGTCTCTGTATATGTCAACCTATCACCCGCAAGTGGAAGATATCATATGCAGAAGACAACTCTATTATGGACTGTATCCCTATCGTTTTTAAATGATCTAACCTCACGTTTTTTTTAATAAACTGACTCTTGAGCTTTTTTCAGTCTACACCTTGTCCATCTTGTGCACAATCTGCTTCGAACTTGGATTAAATGGCGGAACTTCATCCACCTTATTCGAGGCATCTGAATAGAAATCGCTTTCTCTTGTGTATCTAACATGCTAATTAAATAAGAGCTTCTCGTTCTCTCAGCAGCACCTCTGGTAGCTGCAAATATTCCTGCAACTGTTGTGTATCAAGAATGCCTTCTCTTAGGGTAGTATTTGCAGACTTTATCCCTAAAATCCTCTCCTCATAAGGACCTAAATTTATTCTAGCTATCTGTCCTAGCTTAGCATCCGCAGCGTCCGTTTTCATTCGGTGACACGTCTGTCTACCGGTACCTCCTTTGCTTCGTCAATCTGAGCTACCCAAAAAACTTTGAACTCTATTGTAGTCACATTCTGCAGTTTCAAAATCTGTTTGTGATTCTCTACGCTCCTGTCCCCTGTGTGCTTGCGCCTTGTACTTCTCTCTCTGCAATTTATGGACGTGCCCCCAATCCATGGAGTTCCCTTGGCGTAATCAGTTAGTACACCGTGCTTCGTTAAGAAATCTCTACCAATGAAACAGACGTAGGGAGTATTCAGTTCTACCAGGCGAAAGTTATGTTTCACTCTTAATTCTTGATCTGTTCCAAGATCTGAAACTATCGCCCATACGTATGTGTGACCGGTCTTATAACACCTTTAATCTTTATTCTTTCTTCAGGTCTATACCTGACTTGGCTTTGCAGATACTTAATATTAAACAAGCTAATCTATGCTCAATTATCTGGGAGCAGTTTTAAAGGACTTCCTGTACATTTTTGGTAATTAAATTCTAGAAACTCATTTGTAGTTTCACAGTCAACTTTAAATATCTTTCTCAATCCTTTTCTTTCGTTTCCGTGCTTCTTATTTTTACGGAGTACGCTATGTTCTCAGTACACCCTCTAGTCATATGCTCTGGCCTATGACAAGTGAAACATGAAACTGGTTTCGCTTTCTTACAAGGAACTCTACTTTCCAGTATATTTCAGCTTTCACATCTGACTGGCTTTTGAGCGTCTAGGTATGAGCCAATTCTACCTTAGAAATTCATTTCTCAAGTCTGCAGTCTTGTTTGGTTTGCTTCACGCTTTAGTTCAGACGCTATGTCCATATTGATTATGAATTCATTCAATGCAGTTTAAGGACATCACTGACATTCACATTATTTGTAGTTTCTCCAGTGTTGGCATCTGCATTGTTAGGTGAGGCCATGACTTACTTTGCATAGTGATGAGCGGTGAGAAGGCGAGATGAAGTGAGACAAGGCAAGTCTGGTCCAGATGGCACCAACGCTGAAAGCCGTGCTCCGTGGTGCACTAAGATGAAATGAGCAGAACATGACCGCGTGACGCCTGCGATGTCATGTAGCCTTCAGCTGTGCTGTTGCTGGCTGCCAGTCGCTCTCTGGTACCGCTGCTGCCGAAGCTCATGAAGACTCAGTGCTCACTCTGCTGCTGGACTGCCCTCGTGCCGCTCCGTCTCATTGTCAACTGGTCATTCCCATGACCCTGACATTGTCGTGAAGTCTTGTAGACAGGATTGCCCTAACCACGACTTTCATCATCTGATGACGATCTCCAAACCTCTGCATCTTTCTTCTGTTCTTATTGCTCAGTGTGGTCTCACTGGAGCGCAAGTGCTGCTACTCATAAGGGTTTTACAGTCCATTCTTGACCTAAGACACTGTACGTACAAAGTACCTATGTATTTCAAACATCATTAAGGATACCCTGCACCTGGCACCAGGAGAATGTTTACCTACGTCGTATCCTAACACATGATAGAGAGAAGGCAGGGGGTTATAGGTCAGTCTGCAGTTTCCATGTGATTAGGAGCAAGCGCAGAACACAAATTTCCGGTGAAGGCAGGTTGACTGTTTGCAATAGCACCTAGCACTGTTTCAAGGCTCCTATGAGAGGTGCAGATTTTAAGACTTGCTAAGATGCTAGCAGCAAGAGATACAAGGATACTCGTGGGTCTGATTAACGATGTATATTTCGAATAAAAGTAACTACACAAAACTCTTGCTAAACCGGCCATTCCTCGCACATATAGGTGCCCGATTAGCGGAAGTGCCGGATTTCTGAGAGTATCTAAAATTTAGTGTAAACACTTAGGGATTGTACTTTATCAAATCAAAAGATACGTTCATTTTTACTGGAAACTTAGTCCGTGAGTGTGTACATGCACATAAGTATCACTCGACAGTCACTATGAAACATGTCCCAAAGTTTTAGTTTTCTCCATGAGGTACTCCACGGTAGAATGTTTTATCACACAACGGCTTTACAAGCATTTCATAGCTCCTGTCATGTTTCTGATTGTTGCATAATGTACTCCAGGAAGACGTCTCCAGCTTCAGCACCAGCGGTTTGAGATGTCCTCATGTTCTCTCCTCCTGTCTCCTCTTCTTTATCAGTTCCGTCGTAACTTTTCTGTGAGCTTATGATTACCTCTTTTCTGCTGAAGTTTGGTCATAAATAATTGTTCGTCCAACACTGTTGCCAGCAACAATGGTTTTTTGCGAAGAACCTCAGTTCAGTTTAAATTTCGAGTTTCTGCTTGAGGTCTAGCCATGATAATGATCCGTTAGGGGTGTCACAATTTCAAAGCGTACAGGAATGTTAAACATTATAATCAACTAACAACATTGTTCCAGATGTAGTTTCATTATTGTAGGCTTTATTTAAGGTTGAACGACTAGAGACTGGAAGTGTGCCGGATTATTGAGAGGCCGGACTAATGAGGGCCACATTAGCGAGAGTTTAGTGTACTACATTGAAGGCTTATTCTAAATATTAGAAAAAGCAAAGGTTCCAATGGGTTCGACAACAGACGGCAGTGTCCTGAGCGTGTGGAGTGAGTGCTGACAGAAGCAGCGAACTCTAACGGCATATGAAGAACAAACACTCAGAGTGAGATACAGCCTTATTGGAGCTTACCGAGGTTGTCAATGAGGACAATGAGTTGGTGTCCCAATGATGTAACCGAGAACTCAACTGAATACAAAAATGTGGGTTTTTAAAGGAGTGCAGCAGCTCACTATTTCTCCCTTTGTGTAGGTGACCCACCACTCTAGTGGCACTTTATAGGCTTCAGCTAATCTGATGAGTCACTCTGCAGCTCCAGGGCACCTCTGGCCAAACACATTCAGATTTATCCCCTTCTCCTACTCGGTAGGTGCGGATGTATCTAGATTCTACATTAACTGATCCCAAGTCTCGTAGCAACAGCATTTAACTGAAAGCTAAATATCAATGTCTTACCTCTGATGGCCAGCAACAACAGTGTTTTACGTCACCTGGCCCTGCCCAGAGGCCTTTAGTGAGTGGGGATTGCTGTTGTAGCACTCTAATCAGTGTGAACCCAATGATATTGAGGTTCTCGTGGGTAAATTTCAAGCTTGCTGCATCTGCTGAGAAATGCCTTTTTGTGACCATCTCCTACTGTGAAGCCTTACAACAATGTCTCGACGGTGGATGGAGTTAGCAGTTAATCCTCGGAAATGAAACAGCTCCACTGGGGCAGGTGCCCAGAACTTCGGCAATTGGCAGGGCTCTAGCATTAGTGTTGACCGCCATTAACCCAAGCGTTCCCAATTTGCCTACTCTATGTATTGTTTCTCTGATTTCCTGCCTTGTTGTGCCCTTGCTGGCTTTCAACAGCCTTATGCTTAACAACATAGAGGTGGTTACATCGTCAATATATGAAAGCGAATAACTGTTCTGTGAGAGCCATATGCCTACTGACACATCAGGTTTTCACTGTTGTTTCCCTTCATTCTTACATATACTTCAGCCGTCTAGTGCTAATGCTATATATGCATTCTGTTGACTTTATACTGGTATTTTGTTTAACTCTGTGCAAGTCTTATTTTTCCTTCTGCATGCTGTACTGCTGACTGCTACCTCCCAGGAAAAAGACCGGTCGTACTACTAACACATTTGTAAGGTGGCAGAATAAATGGTCAATTTCGCACCTTACATAAGAGTTTTATAAATCATAATAGGAAGGTGAATATGACACCTAATGTACCTCGGCACTAATGAGCAGATCTGTCTATATGTATGTAATGCAAAAGGTATCAATCGACAGTATTAACACACTATTCCTATATAATGCACGTCAATGAGCAGAAGGTGATACAAGCAGCGAGAGAAAGCGTTTTGTGTGGAAGCAGGTGCAGGCAGAAGTAGAGGCCACACCACACCACAAAAAGCTCTTAGGGGGCGTCCCGTGGCAGGAGTCAGCGTCCGAACATGAGAACATACCGGCGAGAAAGTAATGGGCCACCAGAAGTAGGATAGAAACAAGCTATAGAAAACTGCATTTCAGAATTCCCAATGGATAGGAACAAAACCGGTGACGCAGTTGATCATGTGAACAGCGTATTGTACACATGCGATGTACGCATGTAGCTTTTAGGCGCCGGGAGCGGGCACAAAACGTCCGATTGGCGGAAACGAGCTAGGAAGGAGTAAAGTGCCGAGATTTCGACGCAGTTCAATGGTAGGGCCCTTGCAATTGGCAGAGAGAGTTTCCACAAAATAAGAGGAACGCTCCTATTGGTCGAAAAAGTCATGACGTGGAGAACGAAAGAATACAGGTGAGGAGAGAGAGAGATAGACAAGAGCAAAACTTTTGGGGCTCTCCTGAACTAGCGTCAAGTCCAGAACGGGGCGCAAAACGCTCTGTAGGACGCGGAGGAGAAATCTGAGTTAACACTGCGTTCACTGCAGGTGACAATCAGTTAGATATTAGCTGTAGTGTCATTGGGCTCCAACTGCGGGGAAACGGACCAGCCAGTTCGTTAATTGTCCCTGCGAGGACTCAGAGGGCATTTTAACATTTATGCTGCTCCAGGCACGCACGTGCGTATCGC
This sequence comes from Schistocerca piceifrons, assembly GCF_021461385.2. Taxonomy (NCBI): domain Eukaryota; kingdom Metazoa; phylum Arthropoda; class Insecta; order Orthoptera; family Acrididae; genus Schistocerca; species Schistocerca piceifrons. Next base: position 303,275,319 of record NC_060145.1, on the reverse strand, counting down.
CATATGCCAAGACCAGGGATGAGTACATGTTTTCTCGCATAACGAGAAACATAGGGAGTGTTTCTTCTGGAAAAATCAGCAAAGTCTTAATTACTTTTTATAGGAATTTCATATGATGAGAGCAGCCATGCCGATTACACCTCATTGCAGCTAAGGTAAATACCATGTGCAGAGGTGTAAACTTATTGGTTCACCAGCTTGCTTCCACTGCAACTCGAGCAACCTTCAGTAATATTTTGCTCAACTTGTCACGAAACTAACCATCCTCTGTAGACTTGACTGTCATCCTAAATAGTGCCGAACTTTGAACCGGAATCCGGTCTAAGGCGCTGCAGTCAAGGGCTGTGCGGCTGGTCCCGGCGGAGGTTAGAGTCCTCCCTCGGGCACAAGCGTGTGTGTTTGTCCTTAGGATAATTTAGGTTAAGTAGTGTGTAAGCTTAGGGACTCATGACCTTAGCAGTTAAGTCCCTTAAGATTTCACACACATTTTTTGAACCGAAATTACATGATTTATCGTAGTACTGGCCAACATCATGGCATAGTCGTAAGAATAATTTTGTAAAGAAACTTCTACTTACGGTTGTGTGTTTAGGATTATTTCGCTTTCTGAGGACGAGCTGCTTTCGTTTGACAACTGTCATAATATTGTCACACTGTAAACTGTGTAAATGCATGTATGTCTGTCATAAGATTTCAGCATTAAACCAAAATTATTTACAGTTACACAGTTGTTGTTCTGACCCCAAAACCCTTACACATTGTCCTGTAAGATACATATTCCAGTAGTGTTACATCATATTTCTTTGGGAGAATGTGTGGGTGATTAATTTTTCCACTGCTAAATCAATGTTTACAAATTTTCCGAATTTGTAGGATTAACTATAGTTCTTGTAAGAACTATTCTGTTCAGCAAATTCAGTATCTGTGCTTGGTTTATACATTTGTATATTGGACTTAACTCTTGTGTAATTTTAATTGTGAATGCAATGTTCTGAATGTCCGGTCACTATTTCAGTGCTTCCAGTTTTGTTTTCATACATTTTAAGATTGCAAGAAATTCGAGACAGAATCAAATTATGGCTTGAATTATTTGTATTGTTTGTTTGAAAGCGATTTAATTCTACTGCTTTTGAATTATGCTTATCGGCATTCTACTCATGGAAGATTCTGTACTACTGTGCTGTAAATTTATTTAATGGGAAATAGTTCATGTCTTTATGATTACCTACTGTGCTCACTTTAATTAATCTTTTTGGAATCGTTTTTTAAATTTTTTGTAAATTATGCCCAGAAAAAGAGCTGTTGTTAATAAATTGTGTGTAAGTACTGAAATTCATTTCTGCCCTCACAATTCCCAGGCGCTACCACTCCACTGCCTGTGTTGCTGTCAGATCCAACGTACCACCAGCGTGTTGAAATAAGTGAGAAATAGCAACTGTTAATTTGTCTGGTTAAGGATGTGCCCCTATGAGAGCCACCCACAATTCACACCCACGCCTTGATACTGTAACGAACTTGCTGTCTTGCTTCCAAGATCACTCGACTATTTGTGTCTGCCCACATGAGGTCGTAATTTATTACCGCACCCTTTGTGAATCCCACTTCTATCTGAAGTTGTAATAAAACTAGGAAACTGTGGTGTCTGTCTCGTAAACTACTAGACGAATTGTCGTGAGGTTTTCAAGGTAACTTGGGCGTAGCTTGGGCCAACTTTAAAAGCTTTATTTCATCAAAACCAAATAACGAAAAGTGATATCGTAATTTAAAATTTGATCCACAGTAATATTATAAATGAAAAATAAATCTGTTATGTTTTCACGACCAAACCAATGAACCTATTTCGATTATATTTGTTATGGAGACAGCTTGAACCCCTAAGGAAGGACATAGGCTACTGTGTAGAACAAGATGTACCTTGATTTGAAAAATATTACGCGAATTAGGAACATTATCATGTTTGTGAAAATGTCTAAGTGGTTGGTATGTGCTGTGTGATACGATTCAATTAAATGAATACAATGCTTGTATAACCTGCAATGTGTGTAATCCATATTTCGTAGTTTTATAGTTAAATGTAGAAGTAACTCGTTTTCACAACCAAACCGCTGAACCGTTTTCGATAAAATCTTCCCTAAAGAAGAACATAGGCTACTTTAGAAAATAGAAACAAACGACCCCAGAGAGAGCTGATGCAGGGAATTGAAGATCTTTTAAATCAGTGAACATAAACTACATTTAAAAAACCTTAGATCTGTTGCGTAACCTGTATGTCGTCTAATGTATAGCTGAGTCAGTAGCAATATGCATAGATGCACGCTCCTCGCATACCCTTATCTATGCACAGCTCGGTAGCGACGCTGAGCATGCCACTGCATGGTGTCAGAAGAGCTGAGGGAGGGGAGCATGGCAGGGTGTGGTGTGCATACCTGAGCATGCAGACATGTGAGGGGGTCTGGTGTTATAGCAGGTACAGTAGTTTACTCACTTACCATCACTCATCATAAGAAAATTACTGACATGCAAGCACAGCCACAGAAACAGCTAGTTCTTAAGTAGAATGCAAGCTTTGACTGTGGATCCACAGCACGCCAGCAGGGGTATGTAATCTGGTATGGTCGTCTTATAGTTATAATCTGACAGCTTCCGCATGTTGATTGCGATTTGCATGAAGTAACTGTTCATGCAGAATATACTTTGCAACACCATGGCTTATGCTTTCAGTTGCTACAATCCATTGCGCAGTATTCTCATGATTATTTGCTCTTAACAACATTCACTCCTCCACAACTAATCTGCGAACTGTGTGAGGCTTACTGCCGCGCCTTGTTCTCGTTGCGAATGACTCATTGTGTGCAAGCTGGTGGAACAACCTATTGAACTGAACAACTACTAACGCTATAGAGTAAATCATAGCCAATACGATGTCCACCATTTCCTGCATGGAATAATGGGACTCCATTTCACTCTTTGGGCTGTTAACAATCCACAGAATCACTTGTTATGTTCTGACTCCGGTTCAAATTTAAAAAAAATATTTACGAAACGGCCAAAGTATTGAAAAACATTCCTAAGACACTGACTTTGTTTCGAAACGCAATATTAAAGGTGTCCGCAGCGGAATGGTTATTATTCAGGGATATTTCAGGAACGATGATTCGAAACAAAAAGTCTAGTGAACATGAGCTCCTAAATGAGTACCTTTAGAAGTATGAACACATCTTCGACACTGTGTGCAACACATGTACTGAACAAGTGCTCAAATCTCTTATGGTGTACATTGTAGAGTCCACGTTTAGCTGACAATTTTTTCTTCTTTTGGTCTGTACTACCTCTTCCCGAAGTACGGAAAGCAAATGCTTGCATTAGAAAAGATCTGTTTCGTGCTATCGAATATGAAGAGTGGTCATAGCTCTTAAGGTATACATTTTAGAGCCCATGTTTGTAGACTTGTTTCCTTTGAATCAACGTTCCTGTCATGTTCCTACATACTGACCGTTCTGTCTGGGAAAAATATTCGCAATACAACAGTTTCTTTCGAAATGCAATAAACAAGGTGTTCCAAGACGAATGGTTACTATCCAGCGATATGACATGTACGATGTATACAGGGCGTAATGTATATAAGTGTAGATACTTTAAGTTGAACCTTAACATGTATACGCTTCAGAGTGTTAGGTTTTTTTTCCGCCGTGTGTAACAGTCTTCCTGTGAACACATCACATAATTTACTATCTGATGTTTTCTGGACGCTTGTAGCTGCACCGCTAAGTGGACCACACTGTCAGGATAGACTTCCTGTTTTGCATCCACATATCCACACTTGTATACCGGACCTGCTGCCCAGAGGAAAATAAATGTTAATGGTTTGCATTTGTCACTTGTACTAGAAGGTACTAACCAGCCTAAAAACACACTGCAACTCATAGCTACAATTGTTAGGCTACAAATGAAGTAAATACTGATGTAATGTTGGTCATCATACTCTCCTCAGTCACCAATAAAAATATCTGCACTTATACTTGTTCCATCCTGTATAAGAGGCGAGAAAAAAAGGTTCCGTTTGAAGGCCATACAGTCCAGAATCGGTATGCCACTCACGCAAAATCGTCGTGAGCATTGAGACAATCATCCCAAAAAATGGTTCAAATGACTAAGCACTATGGGACTTAACATCTGAGGTCATGAGTCCCCTAGAACTTAGAACTACTTAAACCTAACTAACTTAAGGACATCACACACATCCATGCCCGAGGCAGGATTCGAACCTGTGACCGTAGCAGCAGTGCGGTTCCGGACTGACGCACAATCATTCCAACGATGCACCAAGTTGAAGGAACCCTTTTGGTAAAACACGATATTCTGCTGCGTGGAGAAGTCCGTAACTGTCTGCTGCACATGCGCATCCGAAAGGAACGGCCGACCTCTCAAGTTCTATTTTTAAGGGACCAAAGGCATGATAATCGTATGGGGAGAGGTGAGGGCATACGGCGGGTGCTCGAATGTCTGCCACTTCTGCATTACGACATTTCCAATTTGGGGACGTGGATTATAACGAAGCAACAGCACCCTTGTGTTTGACCCTTGTGTAACAGCACGTTGGTCCTGTTAGAACGTCGTCGTAGCTCACGTTTCAGCATTTGACGCACGCACTTTGAAAAGACGTGAATGTCACACTAATCCTTTCCCTGTGTGTGAGTTCTTATATCACGTTTCGGAGTCAATATAGTTTGTGTAGTTTAGACTCCAAACACAAATGAATAACGCTTTTTATTAGTGTGTGAACTGGTTGTGTTGACATTAGGACATCAGAAACTGACCAAGTAGTGAGACAATATAGTCGTGACATTGATGACAACATTAAGCTTGGAAATGTAAAACTGAGCGTGCGATGGTGACGTATTACAGGTGTTTTTTTAACAGTCATTACTCTAGTAAAACAGGAATTTTAGTTCCTCCTTCTGTTATCAATATTTTTCGCTCTGAATGGATTTCGAAATTTATGTGTGTAAGAAATTATAGAATCTTGGTGTCGCCAGACACACTGAAATTCAGAACAATAATCAGTAAGACAATTCCGGCTTATGATAAGCTGCCTGTGACTTACCAGGAGAAAACTCTTCTAGCAGTATAAGGTCATCGTTTTAACGTTTCATGTCTCTGAGAGCCATACGAGATCGTTTTACAGTCCTATGACTGGAAGAATGTACTAAAGAGAGTGTTACATACTTAAATATTGTCGTTCAAATTAACTGGGTCATGAAACTGAAATTTCACGGAGGCACACGAGGCACAGAGGGCATGACAGTGTGGCAATTCACGGAGGTAACGCAACGCCACACAGTGCTGTGGCAGCATGTGGAGAATGAAAGAGGTCTACATATTGCAATGCCAGTGACAACATCGGCTTGGGTAGCTTGGGGGGCATCGCTCAAGTTGTGGGTCAGTGTCGGTTCCTGAGGTTGTACGCTGGCCGCACTTGCCTGCTTCGACGTTGCTGGCTGGAGGAGTTACCGCAGGATGGAGTCTGGTGTAGAAGCGATTCAGTAGGGTGGTGCGGAAACAGCCATCTGTACTTGTGCTAGCGCCGAGTTCTCATAGGGGCAGTGATGGACAAGCAGTGGGTGCAATGCAGGACCTGCGTGTCGTGTCGGCCGCGCTTGTCTTCGTATTTCGCGTCCCCGTCCAGGGTGGGACTGCAGTTCTCAGTCGGTGTCAGTGCATTCGTTGACGGACATGATGCAAGGGACACGTCATGGAGCATAGCAGTGTGATGCGGCAGCAGTCTCAGCAGTCAACGTGGGGCGTATGAGGGCATCGTTAACCCGGGTATTTGACAGTCTTTTGCCGGTGTCGAGAAGAACATGGCAGCTCAAGGCGAGAGAAGAGGATCAGTGGAGAAGTTGGTCACCACGAAACTACGCCGAGTCGAAAGTACAGTGTACAGCTGCGAGACACACCTGTTACTGGTAGTCACTGACAGCTTTCAGTAAATTACCACGCCCCCCCCCCCCCCCCCCCCCCAATGAAGCATGGACCTCGCAGTTGGTGGGGAGGCTTGAGTGCCTCAGCGATACAGATAGTGAAGAGTGTGACAGAGCACTGACAACATTCCATTAGAACTACTGACAGCCTTGGGAGAGCCAGTCCTGACAAAACTCTACCATCTGGTGAGCAAGATGTATGAGACAGGCGAAATACCCTCAGACTTCCAATCCCAAAGAAAGCAGGTGTTGACAGATGTGATAATTACCGAACTATCAGTTTATTAAGTCACAGCTGCAAAACACTAATGCAAATTCTTTACAGACGAATGGAATAACTGGTAGAACCCGACCTCGGGGAAGTTCAATTTGGATTCCGTAGAAATACTGGAACACGTGAGGCAATACTGACCCTACGACTTATCTTAGAAGAAAGATTAAGGAAAGGCAAACCAACGTTTCTAGCATTTGTAGACTTAGAGAAAGCTTTTGATAATGTTGAATGGAATACTCTCTTTCAAATTATGAAGGTGGCAGGGGTAAAATACAGGGAGCGAAAGGCTATTCATAATTTGTTCAGAAACCAGATGGCAGTTATACGAGTCCAGGGGCATGAAAGGGAAACAGTGGTCGGGAAGGGAGTGAGACAGGGTTGTAGCCTCTCCCCGATGTTATCCAATCTGTATATTGAGCAAGCAGTAAAGGAAACAAAAGAAAAATTCGGAGTAGGTATTAAAATCCATGGAGAAGAAATAGAAACTTTGCCGATGCCATTGTAATTCTGTCAGAGACAGCAAAGGACTTGGAGGAGCAGTTGAATGAAATGGACAGTGACAAAAGGGGAGAAAGTACAAACTGGATCAGACTAGGAAAAGGAGTAAGACAAGGATGCTGTTTATCACCTACTCTTTTCAACCTCTACTTGGAAAATATGATTGGCCAATGCTCATTAAATGACAAAGGAGTAGAAATTGGAGAAAGAAGAGTAGGGTGTTTGAAATTTGCTGACGACATGGTCCTTCTAGCCACAGGAGAAAAAGAATTACAGGATTTGTCGGACACCATTGCAACTAACGGAAAAAAATATGCAATGGAAATTAACACAAATAAAACAAAAGTTTTGGCACTAGGAGGAAATAAGGAAATAAAAATTATGCTGAATGGAGAAACACTAGAACAGATGCAAAATTTTAAGTATCTTGGAAGCAGGATAGACGCCGACTGGAAGTGCACCACAGAAATTAAAACAAGGATAGCAATGGAAAAAGAGGCGTTTTATAAGAAAAGGAGAATCTTCTGCAGCGGTCTGGACAGATAACTCAGAAAGAGACTCGTAAAATGTCTTGTATGGAGTGTTCTTCTATATGGCGCTGTAACATGGACTATGAGGAAAAAAGACAGAGGAAGGCTGGACGCTTTTGAGATCTGGACATGGCGGAAGATGGAAAGAATAAGTTGGATGGACAGAGTAAAAAATGAAGAGGTACTGAGAAGAGTGGGAGAGAAAAGACAGTTACTAGATGTAATAAAGAGAAGAAAAAGAAATTAGATTGGGCATATATTAAGAAAGAATGACGGACTGATAAAAACAGTTTTAGAAGGTTATGTAGAAGGGAAAAGGAAGCGAGGAAGGAAGAGATTCCAGATACTGGATGACATGATGGACGGTACAACATACAGCAGCCTTAAGAAGGAAGCAATAGATCGCAGAAAATGGAGAGGCAAAGGACCTGCTAATATAGCAGATAACTGATGATGATGATACGAAACTTCTATAATTTCAAACTACTGACAGTTATGCACTTAGTATTTTAAGGTAGACTGCTCTGTCACCTAAATAGTAAACCTATTTCGATTGCATATGCAAATGACAACTTTTTATATTACTACTATGAATATGGAAGCCACCTTTTAAATCCAATGGTCAAAAATTACATCCTCACACGATTGCATCCACGGTATCGAATGAGCTAAAGTAAACTACTAAATATTCACAAAACCGTTCTTAAAATTCCCTTAATATAAGGCGGAAACTGAAAATAAAAAATCTTCTTTAGAAAAAGAGTCAGAACCATTGAGAAAATCTGATTGGATAGCAACAGAAATAACAAACTAAATACGGCAGATTTATAATGCCCAAAGTAAAGAAACAGGGAACGAACTTCATAAAAGGCTTTTTCAACTTTCATGGCTTCTACAACACTTAGTTTGCGATCAAAACTTCGCATATGATCACGCTAATGGATTTGTTGCGTTACTTTCACGGCTTCTATTTTTTAATGTTAATTGCCGTAGCTTAAGTTGAACAAAATGTGTTTACAACGTTACATTATTTGGGTCGGACAGGTAAATTGTAACCTGGGGACGGTCTACGACAGAATGAATGTGGGAGATCTCGGAAAATCACCCTCAGATTGGCGAGCAGAACAGAGCTTCGACAGCTGAACGAATGCAGTCCTCGTCTTTTCAGTCTGTCATACTATTCTCAGTCCATGCCAGCTGGACTGCAGAATCCTTCGGTCTGCCGGTGGTTTTGTTTTTCACCCTCCGGGGTCCGAGGAGCTTTCAATTCCTGGAGAGAAGAGAACAACCGTATAATGTGCAGTTCAGCAGACTAGCAAGCAGTCGTTGCTGTAAACTTACCACAATACAGTAATAAATAAAAAGCTTGTGTCTAGGTTCCGGGAGGGGGTGAGTGCCCGCTGTTGCTCCCTCTTGTGGGATGCTATGCCTTGGTGTAGGCTATATCAATATTATATCTTATTGTGAAAATATTGTAAATGGAAAGTATGATTACGTCATTGAAGATACACTATTATGAACTGTACTACATCGTAGTTAGCTGTGCAGCTGTGCTGTCCTTTGCGATTAGTTTGGTAGAGGGTGTGGGTTTACAGAGGCGGTTGCATGTCTTAGTTATTCAGTGTGATTCTGTGTTGGTGACTTGTAAAGTCGCCTTGGACGAGCTACGGTTTTTGACTACCGTATACGGATGTAGGTTATTTTTTATATATATATTACAGTTCTCCATTTTAAGCAGGTTATGATATAGTGTTTAACAAAAGCATATTTAATATAAGCCAACTCTTGAACAACACCCAGCCAGATTCCGCTTCATCCGAACTCCGCACTACAATGACTGTTGCACATCTTTTTTAATTACCAAGCTATCACTCCTACATTTCTTGTTCTGTGCAATATTTCCTTGTTTTTCTTTTCTCCTTCGCAAGTGTAACATGCCTGACTCCATTAGTAACTCAGTAAAGGCGTGGAGGAAACGCACTAGATTTCAGTTACTGATGAAATCGCAGATTGACTTACCCAATTAGTATTGAGTACTTGTTTTAAATGGTGCACTTGTCAAGGCTACACTGTAGTTCTAAAGCGTTATCTTCAGAAATGTATTTATGATAGATAATGAGGTTATCTGGGAAAAATTGGTCTTTCAAGTGTTGTTATCTACCAAGTCATTAATACACACCATTAGCAACGAGAAGAGGAATAGCACTGTGACGATTTCCTTAAAAAAATTCTAATTTTGCTTTCACACAATATCCTCGGTATGGATTGAGAAGGAGAATTAGGCAGTTTTGGTAATTAACCATCAGACAAGCATTAAATCATTGTAAACTTGCTTAGTGATTTAGAGCTGAAAGTGCGGTAGCGGTCACTAAGCGTTAGCGAGGTAGAAAGCGGCATACGTCCTATGTCAACCCGTTGCTCTAAGTCCATTCTGATGCAGATGATGTCGCAGCCAGTGTGAGTTTGTGGACGTTGAGATAACAATAACAGAAGTGTATTATCATTTTGTTGTGTAAATTACAATCTAATCTTCGGAACTATGTCGACCATGCTTTTCCGAAAGTCAAATGGTACATTGCCAGGCTCATGCACTCTACACACCGAAGTGAATAGTCGTTTTGTTGCCACTATCTTAAGCGATTTTAGGAATTCTGATGGAATGTTATCTATCCCTTGTGTCTTATTCGATTTTAAGTCTTCCAAAGCTCTTTGTAATACTGGATCCGCTATCTCTCCTATATTGCCTGCTGTTTCTTCTTCTATCACGTCATCAGATAATTCTTCCCCTCGCAGAGGCTTTCATTGTACTCCTTCCACCTATCCTCTCTCACCTCTGCATTTGACAGTGGAATTCCCATTGCATTCTTAATGTTACCACACTTCCTTTTAATTTCGCCGAAGGTTGTTATGACTGTTCCGCTTGCTAAGCCAGTGTTTCCGACAGTCATTCCCTTTTCGAATTCTTCACATTTTTCATGCACCCATTTCTCCTTAGCTTCCCTGCACTACCTGCTTATTGCATTCCTAAGTGACTTTTATTCCGGGAATGCTGAATTTCCCTGAACATGTTTGTACTTATTTCTTTCATAGATCAACTAGAATATTTCTTCTGTTACCCATGGTTTCTTCGCAGTTATCTTCTTTGTACCTACCGTACAACAAATTTAGTAACCAACGAAACGATAACGTTCTAAGAGTCGGGCGTGGAATGTCAGAAGTTTGAACGTGATAGGGGAGCTAGAAAATTTGAAACGGGAAATCTTAAGGATCTAGATATAGGGGGAGTCAATGAAGATAAATGCAAAAAAGACGAGTGTTTCTGGTCATAGGAGTATAGGTTAACATCAACAGCAGCAGCAAATGGTATAACGAGAGCAGAATACATTATGAATGGGAAGGTAGTACAGGGAGTAAGTAAGTGAACAGTTCAGTGTTGTGATTGTTCTCATAAAAATCAATAGCAAACCAACACCGACAATGATAATTCACGTATACACTTCGACAGGGAAGCGGAAGACGAACAGACAAAGAAAGTATAGAAGGATATTGAACTGGTAATTCAGTACGTAAATGGAGATGAAAACCCAATAGTCATGCGAGTTGGAATGCGGTTGTAGGAGAAGGAGCAGAAGACAGGGTTACAGGAGAATATGGGTTTGTTACGAGGAATGAGAGAGGAAAAGGACTAATTGACCTCTGTAATAAGTTTCAGCTGCTAACAGTGAATACTGTGGTCAAGAATCACAAAAGTAGGAGGTGTACTTGGAATAAGCCGATAGATACGGGAAGATTTCAGTTAGATTACATCATCGTCAGGCAGAGATTCCGAAATTAGATACTGGATTGTAAAGCGTGCCCTGGAGCAGATACAGACCCAGATCGCAATTTAGTAATGATGATGGGCAGGCTGAATTTTATGAGAATGGTCAGGAATAATCAAAGGGCAAAGAAGTCGGATACGGAAGTGCTGAGCAACGAGGAGAGACTCTTGAAATTCTCTGAGGCTATAAATAGTATGAAAGTGAATAGCTCAGTAGACAGTTCACTTGAAGAGGAATGGACATCTCTAAAAGAGGCAATCACAGAAGTCTAGAAGAATACAGAGCGTATAAATGCGGAATAACATAGAAAACCACACTTTTTTATGCAAACATATGAGTTTTCAGATACGTTGAAGATCTGGTCTACATGCTGAAAAGTTTCTATTACTTGCTTACAGTTGATACGCTCCAATTACCCGCGCATATCTCTATCGTAGGATAGTTTAAAGAATTCTTGGAATTCTGAGTGCTCCATTTCTCTAATTCAAACAGGCGTACAACCCGTACAAGGTACGATAATAGTCATCGGTAATAACATCTCACACAATAAGCCCCTATCAGATTTCAGCATTTAATGAACTTTCGTGAAGAATGTGGTGGCACATCAGCCCTCATGCAAGCCAATAGTCAATACTAGCTGCGTTTCTACTCTCCCCCTGAACGGAAGTAATAAAGCCTCTCTTATTTCTGATTCATTCTTTCGTAGCAATATGTTAATACATACCGTAGCGAGACTCTCTTGATAAAAAATAGGTGTAAATAGTATACCTTTATTATACATGTCGTTAGTATATTATATTTGATGGATGTAAAAATGATAACAAAAGACGTTACATATGTACAAATTCATTAAGACTGTCTTTATTATTTTTCTCCTTAGGGCGTATCTCCACCATGCAAGTTACTCCGTGGTGTCCTACGATATTTCCTATTGTCCTGTCCCTTCTGCTAGTTAGTGCTTTCAGACACACTCTTTTCTGCAGAGAATCTCTCTCGTTTTTTTAAATCAATGCACTTAATTTTCAGCAACTTCTGTAATGTACACTTCGATTTCAGTTTTCCCACTGTTCATTATTCACTTCCACACAATTCTGTGCACCAGATGTACATTCTCATAAATTTCTTCGTCGGATTAAGGCCTGTGTTTGATACTAGTAGACTTCTCTTGGTCATCAGTGCCCTCTTTGCCAGCGCTAGTCGATCGTCCTAGCGTCGTCCATCATGAGACAGTTCGGTGCGAAGAAAGCAGAATTCCTTCACTTTTGTGCAGTAAGTAGTTTCCAATATTGATGCACAGTTTTTCGCTAGTCTGATTTCTATTACTGCTCAACATTTTCTACTTTATTTAGTTCACTCTCAATCCATATTCTTTGTTCAACAAACCATTCACCGCATTAAACGAGTCTTGTCGTGCTTTTTGACATTTGTAGAAGCTAGCAGTGAATGTTATCATTGAAGTCCTTTCTCACATAACTGCCGTCGAGCTTCTTAATTTTACACTTACTACACAGAAACGTTCACAAGAATTTTAATTTTTCCCATACGAGCTACGTGGAATTGTAATTTTATCATGGAGAAGTGTGTAAGGTGCTTTGTTTATGCTTAAAAATGCTCAGTTATTGGTATTAGGCATCGTGTTACTATTCATTTGATTCATTAATTTTTCTCTGTTTTTACATTACAGCTCCTTTGGTTCAAAATGGTTCAAATGGCTCTGAGCACTATGGGACTTCTGAGATCATCAGTTCCCTAGAACTTAGAACTACTTAAACCTAACTAACCTAAGGACACCACACACATCCATGCCCGAGGCAGGATTCGAACCTGCGACCGTAGCGGTCGCGCGGTTCCAGACTGTAGCGCCTAGAACCGCTCGGCCACACCGGCCGGCCAGCTCCTTTGGTAAAAATTTATGTTCTTTTTAAAGATTAGTTTGGAAACCGCAGAATTTTTTGTACTTTTATTGCTGTATGGAATTATGATTGTGTTAGATATACTGAATTAACAAGTGAGATTAAATAATAAGATAGGAGCATCCCTCTCACCTTGATGAATATGGCAACGCTTCATTCATTAACACATCGAGATACAGAAATCGTTTCGTAGCCATTCTGATTCAAGACTGTTCAGTTGCCGGTCTCATCTCACGAAAATTTGTGAGAGGTGTATCCGAAGACTGGCCTCTCACACAATACCATCACAGATGTACGGGGGGGTTGCAATTTAACTTTGGCTACTTGAGCCAGTGTAGAAGGGAAAGTATTTGCTATACGGATACGCATCTTTATAGGAATGATGGTCAGACTGTGCGCTGCAGGAATTGCGTTGCTGGCGGTGTCAGTGACATGACTTGCCGTTAGGCTCCTTACTGGTAGGCTTGAAACACAAGATTCAATGTGCACTACATTTTCAGACAGTCAAGATGTGTCTGAACAAGGTGCACGGGGCTTTATTCGTTTTATCAAAACAACAGCATTAGTGCTGCTCTTCTTCGCGACTATCAACGGATTAAACGGAATACGGAAAGTTCATCATCCGCATCGGGGTTGAAGGATATGATTCGGCATTTCGAGTTAACTGGTGATTTGGGAATTGCTCCTGGGAGAGGCTGACGACCAATTGCGCCAGAAATTGTTGTAGAAGTAATCGTTTTGTCATGGCTGAGACTGCTGCGTGGAAGGTGCGGTCTTGAAACAGTGCACGAGCTGTGCCATGACAGCTGAACATCGCATGGTCAACCGTTAATTCGTGTAGCAACAGAGCAATCTCTATGGTTCAATGCTGTCGTGCATGCAGATGGTCGTCAAACTGAACAACATTTGCAACCGTACTTAAACAAGGTACGCAGTTAATAAATGTTACCGTCTCACATGGAAATAAAAGTGATTTATTCGTTATTTCTCTTCCGCATGTCCTTTCAAATGTTTCCACGTAGTTTCAGTGTCCAGCGATCTCGCGCTTGTCATGGGAGCCATCTCAGCTAGCGAAAGTCTAATTACAACCACCCTGTTTTAATGTGATTGATGTTAAGTGACCTGGGTGGCTATTGAAGCACTCTTATTCGGAGGACGTTTGAGGATTTCTCAAACCTCTCGGACAAAGCTGAAGAGCGGCGGGATGTTGCACTGACTTCTTGAAAGAGATGCCCTATAGGGTTATGGGGACGCTGCTGCTGTTCAACGCACTTTTAGAATCTGCTAACGAACAGAACTAATTTTCTACGTTCGATAGACTTGTATAACAGAGCGGTAATAAATTACATACGCAAACCTTCCTCTATCTGTCTATCTATCAATGAATATCGCATCAACATCCTTACAGTAGTTCCTCACATTGGTGTTGACAGAAAGAAACGTGTACAGATGAAAGGTAACTGTGGTCGCTATAACAATAACGAGATTAGTCTGGTGGAGGCATTTTTGTTCGAATCAAAGTTCTCACGACACAACTAGACAGTGTGACGTACGGAAACGTTGTCTGCTGGCAGTCTTTAGAAATTCACATTTATCTGCCTGTAGCCCCAAAATATTTTGCCTTACCCTCTGGGAATCCCTGCCTAAGCAGGCATTGTGTTCTACAAGAGATGAACCAAAATTACTACATCGTCTAAATAAATAAATGTTTTTTTCTCCCTGAAAACGCGTTAGAACTAAATAAATCAGTTTTTGGAATGTGGAGGCTGTAGAACGGAGACCCACTGGCATCCTTTTGTACATACTATGGGCATACAGTGTACCAAAAGCTTAATTTCTTGCGCCTTTTCATCTCCTAATATCGATCCCGTAGCAAAATAAAGGATTTAAAAATAGTTCACCTTGCCTAATACGTTCAAAACTTCTTTGATGCATTGGAGAGGGATGAGTGTCATATAATTTTCTGTAATCGGCTACCACTCTCCATTTGCTTTTAGCAGATGCCCCCATGTTTTTTGGGAAGCATAAATAACGGGATATTCCACGCGTTTGTTGGAGGTACTATTACATCGTCCAACAACATCTGATTTATCTTCTGTTCTAAAGTTTTCTTCTGCGTTTCTGATATTCTGTAAGGACGGGAGAAAATTACTCGTTCCTCTGCTTCGGGGATCAGTTTTATTTGATGCCGAATTGTCTCTGTATATGTCAACCTATCACCCGCAAGTGGAAGATATCATTATATGCAGAAGAGAACTCTATTATAGACTGTATCCCTATCGTTTTTAAATGATCTAACCTCACGTTTTTTTTTTTTAATAAACTGACTCTTGAGCTTTTTCATTCTACACCTTATCCATCTTGTGCACAATCTGCTTCGAACTTGGATTAAATGGCGGAACTACATCCACCTTGTTCGAGGCATCTGAATAGAAATCGCTTGTGTATCTAACATGCTAATTAAATAAGAGCTTCTCGTTCTCTCGGCAGCACCTCTGGTAGCTGCAAATATTCCTGCAACTGTTGTGTATCAAGAATGCCTTCTCTTAGGCTAGTATTTGCAGTCTTTATCCCTAAAATCTTCTCCTCATAAGGACCTAAATTTATTCTAGCTATCTGTCCTAGCTCAGCATCCGCAGCGTCCGTTTTCAATCGATGACACGTCTGTCTACCGGTACTTCCTTTGCTTCGCCATTTCTTCTGAGTACTTTGGTCTCCTGGATCTGAGCTACCCAGAGAACTTTGAACTCTATTGTAGTCACATTCTGCAGTTTCAAAATCTGTTTGTGATTCTCTACGCTCCGGTCCCCTGTGTGCTTGCGCCTTGTACTTCTCTCTCTGCAATTTATGGACGTGCCCCCAATCCATGGAGTTCCCTTGGCGTAATCAGTTTGCACACCATACTTCGTTAAGAAATCTCTACCAATGAAACAGACATAGGGAGTATTCAATTCCATCCTACCAGGCGAAAGTTATGTTTCACTCTTAATTCTTGATCTGTTCGAAGATCTGAAACTATCGCCCATACGTACGTGTGACCGGTCTTATAACACCTTTAATCTTTATTCTTTCTTCAGGTCTATACCTGACTTGGCTTTGCAGATACTTAATATTAAACAAGCTAATCTATGCTCAATTATCTAGGAGCAGTTTTAAAGGACTTCCTGTACATTTTTGGTAATTAAATTCTAGAAACTCATTTTTAGTTTCACAGTCAACTTTAAATATCTTTCTCAATCCTGCATAAGATGACTATAATCTTACCCTTTTCTTTCGTTTCCGTGCTTCTTATTTTTACGGAGTACACTATGATCTCAATACACCCTCTAGTCATATGCTCTGGCCTATGACAAGTGAAACATGAAACTGGCTTCTCTTTCTTACAAGGAACTCTACTTTCCAGTATATTTCAGCTTTCACATCTGACTGGCTTTTGAGCGTCTAGGTATGAGCCGATTCTACCTTAGAAATTAATTTCTCAAGTCTGCAGTCTTGTTTGGTTTGCTTCACGCTTTAGTTCAGACGCTATGTCCATATTGATTATGAATTCATTCAATGCAGTTTAAGGACATCACTGACATTCACATTATTTGTAGTTTCTCCAGTGTTGGCATCTGCATTGTTAGGTGAGGCCATGACTTACTTTGCATAGTGATGAGCGGTGAGAAGGCGAGATGAAGTGAGACAAGGCAAGTCTGGTCCAGATGGCACCAACGCTTAAAGCCGTGCTCTGTGGTGCACTAAGATGAAATGAGCAATGAGCAGAACATGACCGCGTGACGCCTGCGATGTCATGTAGCCTTCAGCTGTGCTGTTGCTGGCTGCCAGTCGCTGTCTGGCCACCGCTGCTGCCGAAGCTCATGAAGACTCAGTGCGCCTTCTGCTGCTGTACTGCCCTCGTGCCGCTCCGTCTCATTGTCAACTGGTCATTCCCATGACCCTAACATTGTCGTGAAGTCTTGTAGAAAGGATTGCCCTAACCACGACTTTCATCATCTGATGTCGATCTCCAGACCTCTGCTTCTTTCTTCTGTTCTTATTGCTCAGTGTGGTCTCACTGGAGCGCAAGTGCTGCTACTCATAAGGGTTTTACAGTCCATTCTTGACCTCAGACACTGTACGTACAAAGTACCTATGTATTTCAAACATCATTAAGGACACCCTGCACCTGGCACCAGGAGAATGTTTACCTACGACGTGTCCTAACACATGATAGAGAGAAGGCAGGGGGTTATAGGTCAGTCAGCAGTTTCCATGTGACTAGCAGCAAGCGCAGAACACAAATTTCCAGTGAAGGCAGGTTGACTGTTTGCAATAGCACCTAGCACTGTTTCAAGGCTCCTATGAGAGGTGCAGATTTTAAGACTTGCTAAGATGCTAGCAGCAAGAGATACAAGGATACTCGTGGGTCTGATTAACGATGTATATTTCGAATAAAAGTAACTACACAAAACTCTTGCTAAACCGGCCATTCCTCGCACATATGGGTGCCCGATTAGCGGAAGTGCCGGATTTCTGAGAGTATCTAAAATTTGGTGTAAACACTTAGGGATTGTACTTTATCAAATCAAAAGATACGTTCATTTTTACTCGAAACTTAGTCCGTGAGTGTGTACATGCACATAAGTATCACTCGACAGTCACTATGGAACATGTCCAAAAGTTTTAGTTTTCTCCATGAGGTACTCCACGGTAGAATGTTTTATCACATAACGGCTTTACAAGCATTTCGTAGCTCCTGTCATGTTTCTGATTGTTGCATAATGTACTCCAGGAAGACGTCTCCAGCTTCAGCACCAGCGGTTTGAGATGTCCTCGTGTTGTCTCCTCCTGTCACCTCTTCTTTATCAGTTCCGTCGTAACTTTTCTGTGAGCTTATGATTACCTAATTTCTGCTGAAGCTTGGTTATAAATAATTGTTCGTCCAACACTGTTGCCAGAAACAATGGTTTTCTGCGAAGAACCTCAGTTCAGTTTAAATTTCGAGTTTCTGCTTGAGGTTTAGCATAACGTGTTTCCCTTTAGAAGCCATGATAATGATCCGTTAGGGGTGTCACAATTTCAAAGCGTACAGGAATGTTAAACATTATTATCAACTAACAACATTGTTCCAGATGTAGTTTTATTATTGTAGGCGTTATTTGAGGTTGAACGACTAGAGACTGGAAGTGTGCCGGATTATTGAGAGGCCGGACTAATGAGGGCCACATTAGCGAGAGTTTAGTGTACTACATTGAAGGCTTATTCTAAATATTAGAAAAAGCAAAGGTTCCAATGGGTTCGACAACAGACGGCAGTGTCCTGAGCGTGTGGAGTGAGTGCTGACAGACGCAGCGAACTCTAACGGCATATTAAGAACAAACACTCAGAGTGAGATACAGCCTTATTGGAGCTTACCGAGGTTGTCAATGAGGACAATGAGTTGGTGTCCCAATGATGTAACCGAGAACTCAACTGAATACAAAAATGTGGGTTTTTAAAGGAGTGCAGCAGCTCACTATTTCTCCCTTTCTGTAGGTGGCCCACCACTCTAGTGGCACTTTATAGGCTTCAGCTAATCTGATGAGTCATTCTGCAGCTCCAGGGCACCTCTGGCCAACCACATTCAGATTTATCCCCTTCTCCTACTCGGTAGGTGCGGATGTATCTAGATTCTACATTAACTGATTCCAAGTCTCGTAGCAACAGCATTTAGCTGAATGCTTTTCCTCTGATGGCCAGCAATAACAGTGTTTTACGTCACCTGGCCCTGCCCAGAGGCCTTTAGTGAGTGGGGATTGCTGTTGTAGCACTCTAATCAGTGTGAACCCAATGATATTGAGGTTCTCGTGGGTAAATTTCAAGCTTGCTGCATCTGCTGAGATATGCCTTTTTGTGACCATCTCCTACTGTGAAGCCTTACAACAATGTCTCGACGGTGGATGGAGTTAGCAGTTAATCCTCGGAAATGAAACAGCTCCACTGGGGCAGGTGCCCAGAACTTCGGCAATTGGCAGGGCTTTAGCATTAGTGTTGACCGCCATTAACCCAAGCGTTCCCAATTTGCCTACTCTATGTATTGTTTCTCTGATTTCCTGCCTTGTTGTGCCCTTGCTGGCTTTCAACAGCCTTATGCTTAACAACATAGAGGTGGTTACATCGTCAATATATGAAAGCGAATAACTGTTCTGTGAGAGCCATATGCCTACCGACACATCAGGTTTTCACTGTTGTTTCCCTTCATTCTTACATATACTTCAGCCGTCTAGTGCTAATGCTATATATGCATTCTGTTGACTTTATACTGGTATTTTGTTTAACTCTGTGCAAGTCTTATTTTTCCTTCTGCATGCTGTACTGCTGACTGCTACCTCCCAGGAAAAAGACCGGTCGTACTACTAACACATTTGTAAGGTGGCAGAATAAATGGTCAATTTCGCACCTTACCTAAGAGTTTTATAAATCATAATAGGAAGGTGAATATGACACCTAATGTACCTCGGCAGTAATGAGCAGATCTGTCTATATGTATGTAATGCAAAAGGTATCAATCGACAGTATTAACACACTATTCCTATATAATGCACGTCAATAAGCAGAAGGTGATACAAGCAGCGAGAGAAAACGTTTTGTGTGGAAGCAGGTGCAGGCAGAAGTAGAGGCCACACCACACCACAAAAAGCTCTTAGGGGGCGTCCCGTGGCAGGAGTCAGCGTCCGAGCATGAGAACATACTGGAGAGAAAGTAATGGGCCACCAGAAGTAGGATAGAAACAAGCTATAGAAAACTGCATTTCAGAATTCCCAATGGATAGGAACAAAACCGGTGATGCAGTTGATCATGTGAACAGCGTATTGTACACATGCGATGTACGCATGTAGCTTTTAGGCGCCGGGAGCGGGCACAAAACGTCCGATTGGCGGAAACGAGCTAGGAAGGAGTAAAGTGCCGAGATTTCGACGCAGTTCAATGGTAGGGCCCTTGCAATTGGCAGAGAGAGTTTCCACAAAATAAGAGGAACGCTCCTATTGGTCGAAAAAGTCATGACGTGGAGAACGAAAGAATACAGGTGAGGAGAGAGAGAGATAGACAAGAGCAAAACTTTTGGGGCTCTCCTGAACTAGCGTCAAGTCCAGAACGGGGCGCAAAACGCTCTGTAGGACGCGGAGGAGAAATCTGAGTTAACACTGCGTTCACTGCAGGTGACAATCAGTTAGATATTAGCTGTAGTGTCATTGGGCTCCAACTGCGGGGAAACGGACCAGCCAGTTCGTTAATTGTCCCTGCGAGGACTCAGAGGGCATTTTAACATTTATGCTGCTCCAGGCACGCACGTGCGTATCGCCATATGCCAAGACCAGGGATGAGTACATGTTTTCTCGCATAACGAGAAACATAGGGAGTGTTTCTTCTGGAAAAATCAGCAAAGTCTTAATTACTTTTTATAGGAATTTCATATGATGAGAGCAGCCATGCCGATTACACCTCATCGCAGCTAAGGTAAATACCATGTGCAGAGGTGTAAACCTATTAGTTCACCAGCTTGCTTCCACTGCAACTCGAGCAACCTTCAGTAATATTTTGCTCAACTTGTCACGAAACTAACCATCCTCTGTAGACTTGACTGTCATCCTAAATAGTGCCGAACTTTGAACCGGAATCCGGTCTAAGGCGCTGCAGTCAAAGACTGTGCGGCTGGTCTCGGCGGAGGTTCGAGTCCTCTCTCGGGCACAGGTGTGTGTGTTTGTTCTTAGGATAATTTAGGTTAAGTAGTGTGTAAGCTTAGGGACTCATGACCTTAGCAGTTAAGTCCCTTAAGATTTCACACACATTTTTTGAACCGAAATTACATGATTTATCGTAGTACTGGCCAACATCATGGCATAGTCGTAAGAATAATTTTGTAAAGAAACTTCTACTTACGGTTGTGTGTTTAGGATTATTTCGCTTTCTGAGGACGAGCTGCTTTCGTTTGACAACTGTCATAATATTGTCACACTGTAAACTGTGTAAATGCATGTATGTCTGTCATAAGATTTCAGCATTAAACCAAAATTATTTACAGTTACACAGTTGTTGTTCTGACCCCAAAACCCTTACACATTGTCCTGTAAGATACATATTCCAGTAGTGTTACATCATATTTCTTTGGGTGAATGTGTGGGTGATTAATTTTTCCACTGCTAAATCAATGTTTACAAATTTTCCGAATTTGTAGGATTAACTATAGTTCTTGTAAGAACTATTCTGTTCAGCAAATTCAGTATCTGTGCTTGGTTTATACATTTGTATATTGGACTTAACTCTTGTGTAATTTTAATTGTGAATGCAATGGTCTGAATGTCCGGTCACTATTTCAGTGCTTCCAGTTTTGTTTTCTTACATTTTAAGATTGCAAGAAATTCGAGACAGAATCAAATTATGGTTTGAATTATTTGTATTGTTTGTTTGAAAGCGATTTAATTCTACTGCTTTTGAATTATGCTTATCGGCATTCTACTCATGGAAGATTCTGTACTACTGTGCTGTAAATTTATTTAATGGGAAATAGTTCATGTCTTTATGATTACCTACTGTGCTCACTTTAATTAATCTTTTTGGAATCGTTTTTAAATTTTTTGTAAATTATGCCCAGAAAAAGAGCTGTTGTTAATAAATTGTGTGTAAGTACTGAAATTCATTTCTGCCCTCACAATTCCCAGGCGCTACCACTCCACTGCCTGTGTTGCTGTCAAATCCTACATACCACCAGCGTGCTGAAATAAGTGAGAAATAGCAACTGTTAATTTGTCTGGTTAAGGATGTGCCCCTATGAGAGCCACCCACAATTCACACCCACGCCTTGATACTGTAACGAACTTGCTGTCTTGCTTCCAAGATCACTCGACTATTTGTGTCTGCCCACATGAGGTCGTAATTTATTACCGCACCCTTTGTGAATCCCACTTCTATCTGAAGTTGTAATAAAACTAGGAAACTGTGGTGTCTGTCTCGTAAACTACTAGACGAATTGTCGTGAGGTTTTCAAGGTAACTTGGGCGTAGCTTGGGCCAACTTTAAAAGCTTTATTTCATCAAAACCAAATAACGAAAAGTGATATCGTAATTTAAAATTTGATCCACAGTAATATTATAAATGAAAAATAAATCTGTTATGTTTTCACGACCAAACCAATGAACCTATCTCGATTATATTTGTTATGGAGACAGCTTGAACCCCTAAGGAAGGACATAGGCTACTGTGTAGAACAAGATGTACCTTGATTTGAAAAATATTACGCGAATTAGGAACATTATCATGTTTGTGAAAATGTCTAAGTGGTTGGTATGTGCTGTGTGATACGATTCAATTAAATGAATACAATGCTTGTATAACCTGCAATGTGTGTAATCCATATTTCGTAGTTTTATAGTTAAATGTAGAAGTAACTCGTTTTCACAACCAAACCGCTGAACCGTTTTCGATAAAATCTTCCCTAAAGAAGAACATAGGCTACTTTAGAAAATAGAAACAAACGACCCCAGAGAGAGCTGATGCAGGGAATTGAAGATCTTTTAAATCAGTGAACATAAACTACATTTAAAAAACCTTAGATCTGTTGCGTAACCTGTATGTCGTCTAATGTATAGCTGAGTCAGTAGCAATATGCATAGATGCACGCTCCTCGCATACCCTTATCTATGCACAGCTCGGTAGCGACGCTGAGCATGCCACTGCATGGTGTCAGAAGAGCTGAGGGAGGGGAGCATGGCAGGGTGTGGTGTGCATACCTGAGCATGCAGACATGTGAGGGGGTCTGGTGTTATAGCAGGTACAGTAGTTTACTCACTTACCATCACTCATCATAAGAAAATTACTGACATGCAAGCACAGCCACAGAAACAGCTAGTTCTTAAGTAGAATGCAAGCTTTGACTGTGGATCCACAGCACGCCAGCAGGGGTATGTAATCTGGTATGGTCGTCTTATAGTTATAATCTGACAGCTTCCGCATGTTGATTGCGATTTGCATGAAGTAACTGTTCATGCAGAATATACTTTGCAACACCATGGCTTATGCTTTCAGTTGCTACAATCCATTGCGCAGTATTCTCATGATTATTTGCTCTTAACAACATTCACTCCTCCACAACTAATCTGCGAACTGTGTGAGGCTTACTGCCGCGCCTTGTTCTCGTTGCGAATGACTCATTGTGTGCAAGCTGGTGGAACAACCTATTGAACTGAACAACTACTAACGCTATAGAGTAAATCATAGCCAATACGATGTCCACCATTTCCTGCATGGAATAATGGGACTCCATTTCACTCTTTGGGCTGTTAACAATCCACAGAATCACTTGTTATGTTCTGACTCCGGTTCAAATTTAAAAAAAATATTTACGAAACGGCCAAAGTATTGAAAAACATTCCTAAGACACTGACTTTGTTTCGAAACGCAATATTAAAGGTGTCCGCAGCGGAATGGTTATTATTCAGGGATATTTCAGGAACGATGATTCGAAACAAAAAGTCTAGTAAACATGAGCTCCTAAATGAGTACCTTTAGAAGTATGAACACATCTTCGACACTGTGTGCAACACATGTACTGAACAAGTGCTCAAATCTCTTATGGTGTACATTGTAGAGTCCACGTTTAGCTGACAATTTTTTCTTCTTTTGGTCTGTACTACCTCTTCCCGAAGTACGGAAAGCAAATGCTTGCATTAGAAAAGATCTGTTTCGTGCTATCGAATATGAAGAGTGGTCATAGCTCTTAAGGTATACATTTTAGAGCCCATGTTTGTAGACTTGTTTCCTTTGAATCAACGTTCCTGTCATGTTCCTACATACTGACCGTTCTGTCTGGGAAAAATATTCGCAATACAACAGTTTCTTTCGAAATGCAATAAACAAGGTGTTCCAAGACGAATGGTTATTATCCAGCGATATGACATGTACGATGTATACAGGGCGTAATGTATATAAGTGTAGATACTTTAAGTTGTACCTTAACATGTATACGCTTCAGAGTGTTAGGTTTTTTTTCCGCCGTGTGTAACAGTCTTCCTGTGAACACATCACATAATTTACTATCTGATGTTCTCTGGACGCTTGTAGCTGCACCGCTAAGTGGACCACACTGTCAGGATAGACTTCCTGTTTTGCATCCACATATCCACACTTGTATACCGGACCTGCTGCCCAGAGGAAAATAAATGTTAATGGTTTGCATTTGTCACTTGTACTAGAAGGTACTAACCAGCCTAAAAACACACTGCAACTCATAGCTACAATTGTTAGGCTACAAATGAAGTAAATACTGATGTAATGTTGGTCATCATACTCTCCTCAGTCACCAATAAAAATATCTGCACTTATACTTGTTCCATCCTGTATAAGAGGCGAGAAAAAAAGGTTCCGTTTGAAGGCCATACAGTCCAGAATCGGTATGCCACTCACGCAAAATCGTCGTGAGCATTGAGACAATCATCCCAAAAAATGGTTCAAATGACTAAGCACTATGGGACTTAACATCTGAGGTCATGAGTCCCCTAGAACTTAGAACTACTTAAACCTAACTAACTTAAGGACATCACACACATCCATGCCCGAGGCAGGATTCGAACCTGTGACCGTAGCAGCAGTGCGGTTCCGGACTGACGCACAATCATTCCAACGATGCACCAAGTTGAAGGAACCCTTTTGGTAAAACACGATATTCTGCTGCGTGGAGAAGTCCGTAACTGTCTGCTGCACATGCGCATCCGAAAGGAACGGCCGACCTCTCAAGTTCTATTTTTAAGGGACCAAAGGCATGATAATCGTATGGGGAGAGGTGAGGGCATACGGCGGGTGCTCGAATGTCTGCCACTTCTGCATTACGACATTTCCAATTTGGGGACGTGGATTATAACGAAGCAACAGCACCCTTGTGTTTGACCCTTGTGTAACAGCACGTTGGTCCTGTTAGAACGTCGTCGTAGCTCACGTTTCAGCATTTAACGCACGCACTTTGAAAAGACGTGAATGTCACACTAATCCTTTCCCTGTGTGTGAGTTCTTATATCACGTTTCGGAGTCAATATAGTTAGTGTAGTTTAGACTCCAAACACAAATGAATAACGCTTTTTATTAGTGTGTGAACTGGTTGTGTTGACATTAGGACATCAGAAACTGACCAAGTAGTGAGACAATATAGTCGTGACATTGATGACAACATTAAGCTTGGAAATGTAAAACTGAGCGTGCGATGGTGACGTATTACAGGTGTTTTTTTAACAGTCATTACTCTAGTAAAACAGGAATTTTAGTTCCTCCTTCTGTTATCAATATTTTTCGCTCTGAATGGATTTCGAAATTTATGTGTGTAAGAAATTATAGAATCTTGGTGTCGCCAGACACACTGAAATTCAGAACAATAATCAGTAAGACAATTCCGGCTTATGATAAGCTGCCTGTGACTTACCAGGAGAAAACTCTTCTAGCAGTATAAGGTCATCGTTTTAACGTTTCATGTCTCTGAGAGCCATACGAGATCGTTTTACAGTCCTATGACTGGAAGAATGTACTAAAGAGAGTGTCACATACTTAAATATTGTCGTTCAAATTAACTGGGTCATGAAACTGAAATTTCACGGAGGCACACGAGGCACAGAGGGCATGACAGTGTGGCAATTCACGGAGGTAACGCAACGCCACACAGTGCTGTGGCAGCATGTGGAGAATGAAAGAGGTCTACATATTGCAATGCCAGTGACAACATCGGCTTGGGTAGCTTGGGGGGCATCGCTCAAGTTGTGGGTCAGTGTCGGTTCCTGAGGTTGTACGCTGGCCGCACTTGCCTGCTTCGACGTTGCTGGCTGGAGGAGTTACCGCAGGATGGAGTCTGGTGTAGAAGCGATTCAGTAGGGTGGTGCGGAAACAGCCATCTGTACTTGTGCTAGCGCCGAGTTCTCATAGGGGCAGTGATGGACAAGCAGTGGGTGCAATGCAGGACCTGCGTGTCGTGTCGGCCGCGCTTGTCTTCGTATTTCGCGTCCCCGTCCAGGGTGGGACTGCAGTTCTCAGTCGGTGTCAGTGCATTCGTTGACGGACATGATGCAAGGGACACGTCATGGAGCATAGCAGTGTGATGCGGCAGCAGTCTCAGCAGTCAACGTGGGGCGTATGAGGGCATCGTTAACCCGGGTATTTGACAGTCTTTTGCCGGTGTCGAGAAGAACATGGCAGCTCAAGGCGAGAGAAGAGGATCAGTGGAGAAGTTGGTCACCACGAAACTACGCCGAGTGGAAAGTACAGTGTACAGCTGCGAGACACACCTGTTACTGGTAGTCACTGACAGCTTTCAGTAAATTACCACGCCCCCCCCCCCCCCCCCCCCAATGAAGCATGGACCTCGCAGTTGGTGGGGAGGCTTGAGTGCCTCAGCGATACAGATAGTGAAGAGTGTGACAGAGCACTGACAACATTCCATTAGAACTACTGACAGCCTTGGGAGAGCCAGTCCTGACAAAACTCTACCATCTGGTGCGCAAGATGTATGAGACAGGCGAAATACCCTCAGACTTCCAATCCCAAAGAAAGCAGGTGTTGACAGATGTGATAATTACCGAACTATCAGTTTATTAAGTCACAGCTGCAAAACACTAATGCAAATTCTTTACAGACGAATGGAAAAACTGGTAGAACCCGACCTCGGGGAAGTTCAATTTGGATTCCGTAGAAATACTGGAACACGTGAGGCAATACTGACCCTACGACTTATCTTAGAAGAAAGATTAAGGAAAGGCAAACCAACGTTTCTAGCATTTGTAGACTTAGAGAAAGCTTTTGATAATGTTGAATGGAATACTCTCTTTCAAATTATGAAGGTGGCAGGGGTAAAATACAGGGAGCGAAAGGCTATTCATAATTTGTTCAGAAACCAGATGGCAGTTATACGAGTCCAGGGGCATGAAAGGGAAACAGTGGTCGGGAAGGGAGTGAGACAGGGTTGTAGCCTCTCCCCGATGTTATCCAATCTGTATATTGAGCAAGCAGTAAAGGAAACAAAAGAAAAATTCGGAGTAGGTATTAAAATCCATGGAGAAGAAATAGAAACTTTGCCGATGCCATTGTAATTCTGTCAGAGACAGCAAAGGACTTGGAGGAGCAGTTGAATGAAATGGACAGTGACAAAAGGGGAGAAAGTACAAACTGGATCAGACTAGGAAAAGGAGTAAGACAAGGATGCTGTTTATCACCTACTCTTTTCAACCTCTACTTGGAAAATATGATTGGCCAATGCTCATTAAATGACAAAGGAGTAGAAATTGGAGGAAGAAGAGTAGGGTGTTTGAAATTTGCTGACGACATGGTCCTTCTAGCCACAGGAGAAAAAGAATTACAGGATTTGTCGGACACCATTGCAACTAACGGAAAAAAATATGCAATGGAAATTAACACAAATAAAACAAAAGTTTTGGCACTAGGAGGAAATAAGGAAATAAAAATTATGCTGAATGGAGAAACACTAGAACAGATGCAAAATTTTAAGTATCTTGGAAGCAGGATAGACGCCGACTGGAAGTGCACCACAGAAATTAAAACAAGGATAGCAATGGAAAAAGAGGCGTTTTATAAGAAAAGGAGAATCTTCTGCAGCGGTCTGGACAGATAACTCAGAAAGAGACTCGTAAAATGTCTTTTATGGAGTGTTCTTCTATATGGCGCTGTAACATGGACTATGAGGAAAAAAGACAGAGGAAGGCTGGACGCTTTTGAGATCTGGACATGGCGGAAGATGGAAAGAATAAGTTGGATGGACAGAGTAAAAAATGAAGAGGTACTGAGAAGAGTGGGAGAGAAAAGACAGTTACTAGATGTAATAAAGAGAAGAAAAAGAAATTAGATTGGGCATATATTAAGAAAGAATGACGGACTGATAAAAACAGTTTTAGAAGGTTATGTAGAAGGGAAAAGGAAGCGAGGAAGGAAGAGATTCCAGATACTGGATGACATGATGGACGGTACAACATACAGCAGCCTTAAGAAGGAAGCAATAGATCGCAGAAAATGGAGAGGCAAAGGACCTGCTAATATAGCAGATAACTGATGATGATGATACGAAACTTCTATAATTTCAAACTACTGACAGTTATGCACTTAGTATTTTAAGGTAGACTGCTCTGTCACCTAAATAGTAAACCTATTTCGATTGCATATGCAAATGACAACTTTTTATATTACTACTATGAATATGGAAGCCACCTTTTAAATCCAATGGTCAAAAATTACATCCTCACACGATTGCATCCACGGTATCGAATGAGCTAAAGTAAACTACTAAATATTCACAAAAACGTTCTTAAAATTCCCTTAATATAAGGCGGAAACTGAAAATAAAAAATCTTCTTTAGAAAAAGAGTCAGAACCATTGAGAAAATCTGATTGGATAGCAACAGAAATAACAAACTAAATACGGCAGATTTATAATGCCCAAAGTAAAGAAACAGGGAACGAACTTCATAAAAGGCTTTTTCAACTTTCATGGCTTCTGCAACACTTAGTTTGCGATCAAAACTTCGCATATGATCACGTTAATGGATTTGTTGCGTTACTTTCACGGCTTCTATTTTTTAATGTTAATTGCCGTAGCTTAAGTTGAACAAAATGTGTTTACAACGTTACATTATTTGGGTCGGACAGGTAAATTGTAACCTGGGGACGGTCTACGACAGAATGAATGTGGGAGCTCTCGGAAAATCACCCTCAGATTGGCGAGCAGAACAGAGCTTCGACAGCTGAACGAATGCAATCCTCGTCTTTTCAGTCTGTCATACTATTCTCAGTCCATGCCAGCTGGACTGCAGAATCCTTCGGTCTGCCGGTGGTTTTGTTTTTCACCCTCCGGGGTCCGAGGAGCTTTCAATTCCTGGAGAGAAGAGAACAACCGTATAATGTGCAGTTCAGCAGACTAGCAAGCAGTCGTTGCTGTAAACTTACCACAATACAGTAATAAATAAAAAGCTTGTATCTAGGTTCCGGGAGGGGGTGAGTGCCCGCTGTTGCTCCCTCTTGTGGGATGCTATGCCTTGGTGTAGGCTATATCAATATTATATCTTATTGTGAAAATATTGTAAATGGAAAGTATGATTACGTCATTGAAGATACACTATTATGAACTGTACTACATCGTAGTTAGCTGTGCAGCTGTGCTGTCCTTTGCGATTAGTTTGGTAGAGGGTGTGGGTTTACAGAGGCGGTTGCATGTCTTAGTTATTCAGTGTGATTCTGTGTTGGTGACTTGTAAAGTCACCTTGGACGAGCTACGGTTTTTGACTACCGTATACGGATGTAGGTTATTTTTTATATATATATTACAGTTCTCCATTTTAAGCAGGTTATGATATAGTGTTTAACAAAAGCATATTTAATATAAGCCAACTCTTGAACAACACCCAGCCAGATTCCGCTTCATCCGAACTCCGCACTACAATGACTGTTGCACATCTTTTTTAATTACCAAGCTATCACTCCTACATTTCTTGTTCTGTGCAATATTTCCTTGTTTTTCTTTTCTCCTTCGCAAGTGTAACATGCCTGACTCCATTAGTAACTCAGTAAAGGCGTGGAGGAAACGCACTAGATTTCAGTTACTGATGAAATCGCAGATTGACTTACCCAATTAGTATTGAGTACTTGTTTTAAATGGTGCACTTGTCAAGGCTACACTGTAGTTCTAAAGCGTTATCTTCAGAAATGTATTTATGATAGATAATGAGGTTATCTGGGAAAAATTGGTCTTTCAAGTGTTGTTATCTACCAAGTCATTAATACACACCATTAGCAACGAGAAGAGGAATAGCACTGTGACGATTTCCTTAAAAAAATTCTAATTTTGCTTTCACACAATATCCTCGGTATGGATTGAGAAGGAGAATTAGGCAGTTTTGGTAATTAACCATCAGACAAGCATTAAATCATTGTAAACTTGCTTAGCGATTTAGAGCTGAAAGTGCGGTAGCGGTCACTAAGCGTTAGCGAGGTAGAAAGCGGCATACGTCCTATGTCAACCCGTTGCTCTAAGTCCATTCTGATGCAGATGATGTCGCAGCCAGTGTGAGAGTTTGTGGACGTTGAGATAACAATAACAGAAGTGTATTATCATTTTGTTGTGTAAATTACAATCTAATCTTCGGAACTATGTCGACCATGCTTTTCCGAAAGTCAAATGGTACATTGCCAGGCTCATGCACTCTACACACCGAAGTGAATAGTCGTTTTGTTGCCACTATCTTAAGCGATTTTAGGAATTCTGATGGAATGTTATCTATCCCTTGTGTCTTATTCGATTTTAAGTCTTCCAAAGCTCTTTGTAATACTGGATCCACTATCTCTCCTATATTGCCTGCTGTTTCTTCTTCTATCACGTCATCAGATAATTCTTCCCCTCGCAGAGGCTTTCATTGTACTCCTTCCACCTATCCTCTCTCACCTCTGCATTTGACAGTGGAATTCCCATTGCATTCTTAATGTTACCACGCTTCCTTTTAATTTCGCCGAAGGCTGTTATGACTGTTCTGTCTGCTAAGCCAGTCTTTCCGACAGTCATTCCCTTTTCGAATTCTTCACATTTTTCATGCACCCATTTTTCCTTAGCTTCCCTGCACTACCTGCTTATTGCATTCCTAAGTGACTTTTATTCCGGGAATGCTGAATTTCCCTGAACATGTTTGTACTTATTTCTTTCATAGATCAACTAGAATATTTCTTCTGTTACCCATGGTTTCTTCGCAGTTATCTTCTTTGTACCTACCGTACAAAAAATTTAGTAACCAACGAAACGATAACGTTCTACGAGTCGGGCGTGGAATGTCAGAAGTTTGAACGTGATAGGGGAGCTAGAAAATTTGAAACGGGAAATCTTAAGGATCTAGATATAGGGGGAGTCAATGAAGATAAATGCAAAAAAGACGAGTGTTTCTGGTCATAGGAGTATAGGTTAACATCAACAGCAGCAGCAAATGGTATAACGAGAGCAGAATACATTATGAATGGGAAGGTAGTACAGGGAGTGAGTAAGTGAACAGTTCAGTGTTGTGATTGTTCTCATAAAAATCAATAGCAAACCAACACCGACAATGATAATTCACGTATACACTTCGACAGGGAAGCGGAAGACGAACAGACAAAGAAAGTATAGAAGGATATTGAACTGGTAATTCAGTACGTAAATGGAGATGAAAACCCAATAGTCATGCGAGTTGGAATGCGGTTGTAGGAGAAGGAGCAGAAGACAGGGTTACAGGAGAATATGGGTTTGTTACGAGGAATGAGAGAGGAAAAGGACTAATTGACCTCTGTAATAAGTTTCAGCTGCTAACAGTGAATACTGTGGTCAAGAATCACAAAAGTAGGAGGTGTACTTGGAATAAGCCGATAGATACGGGAAGATTTCAGTTAGATTACATCATCGTCAGGCAGAGATTCCGAAATTAGATACTGGATTGTAAAGCGTGCCCTGGAGCAGATACAGACCCAGATCGCAATTTAGTAATGATGATGGGCAGGCTGAATTTTATGAGAATGGTCAGGAATAATCAAAGGGCAAAGAAGTCGGATACGGAAGTGCTGAGCAACGAGGAGAGACTCTTGAAATTCTCTGAGGCTATAAATAGTATGAAAGTGAATAGCTCAGTAAACAGTTCACTTGAAGAGGAATGGACATCTCTAAAAGAGGCAATCACAGAAGTCTGGAAGAATACAGAGCGTATAAATGCGGAATAACATAGAAAACCACACTTTTTTATGCAAACATATGAGTTTTCAGATACGTTGAAGATCTGGTCTACATGCTGAAAAGTTTCTATTACTTGCTTACAGTTGATACGCTCCAATTACCCGCGCATATCTCTATCGTAGGATAGTTTAAAGAATTCTTGGAATTTTGAGTGCTCCATTTCTCTAATTCAAACAGGCGTACAACCCGTACAAGGTACGAGAATAGTCATCGGTAATAACATCTCACACAATAAGCCCCTATCAGATTTCAGCATTTAATGAACTTTCGAGAAGAATGTGGTGGCACATCAGCCCTCATGCAAGACAATAGTCAATACTAGCTGCGTTTCTACTCTCCCCCTGTACGGTAGTAATAAAGCCTCTCTTATTTCTGATTCATTCTTTCGTAGCAAAATGTTAATACATACCGTAGCGAGACTCTCTTGATAAAAAATAGGTGTAAATAGTATACCTTTATTATACATGTCGTTAGTATATTATATTTGATGGATGTAAAAATGATAACAAAAGACGTTACATATGTACAAATTCATTAAGACAGTCTTTATTATTTTTCTCCTTAGGGCGTATCTCCACCATGCAAGTTACTCCATGGTGTCTTGCGATATTTCATATTGTCCTGTCCCTTCTGCTAGTTAGTGCTTTCAAACACACTCTTTTCTGCAGAGAATCTCTCTCGTTTTTTTAAATCAATGCACTTAATTTTCAGCAACTTCTGTAATGTAAACTTCGATTTCAGTTTTCCCACTGTTCATTATTCACTTCCACACAATTCTGTGCACCAGATGTACATTCTCATAAATTTCTTCGTCGGATACTAGTAGACTTCTCTTGGTCAGCAGTGCCCTCTTTGCCAGCGATAGTCGGTCGTCCTAGCGTCGTCCGTCATGAGACAGTTCCGTGCGAAGAAAGCAGAATTCCTTCACTTTTGTGCAGTAATTAGTTCCCAATATTGATGCACAGTTTTCCGCTAGTCTGATTTCTATTACTGCTCAACATTTTCTACTTTATTTAGTTTACTCTCAATCCATATTCTTTGTTCAACAAACCATTCACCGCATTAAACAAGTCCTGTCGTGCTTTTTGGCATTTGTAGAAGCTAGCAGTGAATGTTATCATTGGAGTCCTTTCTCACATAACTGCCGTCGAGCTTCTTAATTTTACACTTACTACACAGAAACGTTCACAAGAATTTTAATTTTTCCCATATGAGCTACGTGGAATTGTAATTTTATCATGGAGAAGTGTGTAAGGTGCTTTGTTTATGCTTAAAAATGCTCAGTTATTGGTATTAGGCATCGTGTTACTATTCATTTGATTCATTAATTTTTCTGTTTTTACATTACACCTCCTTTGGTTCAAAATGGTTCAAATGGCTCTGAGCACTATGAGACTTCTGAGATCATCAGTTCCCTAGAACTTAGAACTACTTGAACCTAACTAACCTAAGGACACCACACACATCCATGCCCGAGGCAGGATTCGAACCTGCGACCGTAGCGGTCGCGCGGTTCCAGACTATAGCGCCTAGAACCGCTCGGCCACACCGGCCGGCCAGCTCCTTTGGTAAAAATTTATGTTTTTTTCTAAAGATTAGTTTGGAAACCGCAGAATTTTTTGTACTTTTATTTCTGTATGGAATTATGATTGTGTTAGATATTGAAAGGTGGTTACACTGAGCCACAGCGCCAGAGATTGCGCCAAAGAGTATTATTCAGCCGCCTCCACTGGCAGTGCTTGGGGAGAGCTCGTAGTAGTCAGTGCTGGTCTAGATCTCGTAGTAGGCAGTGCTTGCTGAGATGTAATACTGAAGAGTGCTTGTTGAGAACTCGTGGTAGTAAGTGCTTGCTGAGATGTTGTAGTGGCGAGTCGGTGTGGAGAGATTGTAATGTTTAGAGTGCTTTTCATCAATATAAACGAAGGTAAAAAAAAAAAAATTCTTTTCTCTCATTATTTCAGTGTCCTGAATAATGCGTCATTACAGGTTCAGTCAACAAAGCATCTGGCGTGTGTTCTTGTATTAGAGTGTAATTCTGGGTTTCTTGCGCAATTATAGTATTTCTATTTTTTTAATTACTTCAGTATAAATGATATTTAAAATTTCTTGCCTTGTTGAAGAAGAACCGTGCCAGATGTGTACGTTGAGTCATACTTCCACACACAGAACAGTTATACTTGTGCCTTGGTTTTGTAGGCTTTATAGTTGCTGGGGACTTAATTAATTAATTGTGTTAACAGGAAATTTTCATTTCATTCATTGTTGTTGTTCTATGCAGTCAGATTGCGTACTAAAACTAGTCAGGGCCAACCGTTTACGAGACAGCGTAATCGGAAATACAGCTACCTAAATATTTGCATTTTATTTAATTAAGCCCCCATGCACGTGGCGACCGCTGCTTCGGATCGTCCCTTGGAATCTTCTGATTGTAAAGATAGTAGACAGTAGTATTGTTGTAGTAATTTGTAGTTTAGTAATTGTAGTCTATTTTGCATGTGTAGATTTGGTAATTGTCATTCTTCTAATGGAATTTTTTTTCAGAATTTAATTTTGTTGTCTTGTATACGCGTTTGACAATCGAGTGCAATTATTTCAATTGTTCGTTAATCGTGTTTGAAGGAAACATTTCGTGTGAATGGTATTGTTGGAGATAAAGTGTCATTGTGTGCAATTTTCATATAGTAACGAGTTTTGTATGATTTGTAAATGATTACGCGGTCAATGAAACAGGCAAAAATGATGAATTGTCAGAATAACGAAATTGTTGACATGGCGAACTCGCCAACACAGAACAACAGTATGACGAATAATGGAGTTGAAAACAATTTAATAAGTCGGGAAAATAGTCCGGAAACAGTTCAAAATTTTTCACAATCGAAAAATTCTCAGATTGCGTGGTTAACGACAGAAGAAATGGAGCAGTTAATGAGTGCAATATTAAATTTCGGATCACAGTTGGAATCTGAATTAAAAACAGTGGGATCTGAATTAAAAACAATGGGATCACAGTTAGGATCTGAATTAAAAACAATGGGATCACAGTTACGATCTGAATTAAAAACAGAGATGGAAGCAATGGCAACACGGTTAAGTTCACGAATAGGGACATGTTTCAACATGAAAGATGAATCAAACAAAGAAATTAGAGAAGAAGTGCAACCAATTTTGAATGCTCACAATAATAGTTTAATTTCAACAGAAATTAGACAAGAGGAACAGGACAGAGAGCGGGAAGAAAAAGATCGCGTGATAGTGCAAAAATATTCAGAGTTAAATTTACAACGCGCACACGATAAGGAAGAAATATTTGAGAGAATCGAGGAATCCGTACCAAATGACAGATTAAATAACTTAACACATCAATATGAACAGTTAACTACTAAATGTGACAACACCGAAACCCGAGTCGCTACATTTACAGAAGACGTAAATAAACAGAAAGAACAATTAAGTGACTCATCGGAAAGAGTTGAGGAGATCTCAGATAAATTGACAAGTGTTAGTTTAGCAGAAGGGTTTGAAGAAAATAATTTGTTTCATTTACGGGATGCAACAAGAGAGCGCCAGGCGCGCGAACTTGACAATAATCAACATTGGGACTGGCACAGACGCGGTAGGTCTTTGTCGCCACGAGGCGAAAACTTTGACTATAAACACTTTTTGACTGTTCGGAAATTTAAGATCTTTCGTAATTCTAAGAATGACATACATCCATGTTCATGGTTAGATCAATTTATGTACGCACTTCCACCGAATGGGCCACTAAGTCACAAACTTGAAATTATGTGCGGCTATTAATGTCCTCAGGGGATTCACTACACTAAGTGAATATGTGCCGTAGCGTGCATAGGGCATCGAGCTGTAGTGGTGCTATTTCCCTTTTAGTTTTCTGCACCGCTGCCTACTCTTTTACTATTCTTTGCATCTGTCAAAAACAACTCTTCTACTATCAATCTATCTAGAGAATCGTTAAAGAATAACCGGATATGACTAATTTACCCAAAAGTGACTTCGGAAATTACCGTTTGGACTTACTATATTTTCTGCAGCATTCATTCGTAGTTTAAAAGAAATTTTAACTGTTTATCTTCGTGACAATATTACTTCATATGTTGACGACATTCTTATTGCTAAACGTTCTTGGAGTGAGCACAACAAAATTTTGGATTCATTATTACGTATTTTTGCAAGAGTTGGCATTACAGTGAACTTAGAAAAATCTGAATTTGGTCGTTCTCAGGTGAAATTTCTCGGTCACATTATTTCTACAGACGGTATTCTTCCTGATCCAGAGAAACTAGACGCTATTCGTAATTATGCTGTTCCTACCACAAAACGTGATGTTCGTAGTTTCCTTGGTGTCTGTAATTTTCTTAGACGCTTTGTTAGATTGGACAATTTGGCCACACCTCGTTTATGTGAACTATCTGGAAGGAAATCTAATTGGTGTTGGGATGAGGAAGCTCAGTCAGAATTTGAACAACTCCGTGATGCTTTAGTTGCTGCTCCACTTCTTTCACATCCGGATTTATCTAAAGATTTTTGTTTGGCGACGGACTCATCATACAAGGGCCTAGGTGCACATATATTTCAAGAGACAGAAGAAAACGGCGTTGTAGTACAGAAAACTATTGCATTTGGAAGTCGTGTTCTCTCTAAATCAGAAAAGAATTATTCGATTACGGAACTTGAAGCTTTGGCTGTTGTATGGGCTTTCACAAAATTTCGCATATTTTTGTATGGCAGACATACTAAGGTTTACACCGATCATCGAGCTCTGGAATTTCTTATGTCGACAAAATTAACTCATGGCAGATTGTCACGATGGGCGTTGTACCTACAGGAATTTGATTTTAGTATTGTTTGCATACAGGGTTCTTCAAATATTGTTGCTGATGCTTTATCACGTGCACTTATGGGTTTGAAACAAAGTGTTGAAGAGGACTGCAAGGAAAACAATTATTGTTTGATGTATATTCAAGGTGTTGCGTTTGAGAACTTTATTTCGTCTTCGCTCCAGGACATCGCTAAGGAGCAAAATAAGGATCCAATCTGGAAGGACATTAAGGAGAAGTGGAGGAGAAAGGAAAGTGTAGCGATTAGACAACATTAATTAGTTCGCAATGACATTCTTTTTAAACGAAAATCGGTCGACAACTCTGTTTGGTTAGTTTGTATTCCTGATGAGTGGGTTAATAAGCTGATTTGGTATACGCATTTCAGTTATGAACACTTTGGTCCCAGAAAATGCTTTCATAAATTACGAGAAAATTGCTACTTCAGTAATATGGAAAAACGTATTCGATCTGTTCTGGCCAAATGCAAATTATGTCAAAAGGCTAAGCCGCCAACAGTTTCTCACAGAGCACCGTTGTTTCCTATCATTCCAGCGAAATTAAAGGAGATGGCTGCAGTCGATTTGTTCGGTCCAGTGGTTCGTTCTACTAATGGTTTTGCGTACATTTTCGTAGCAGTGGAACTGACATCAAAATCTGTGTGTTTTACACCTTTACGAAAAGCAACAGCTCGTTCAGTATCTAATGCTTTCATTAACCATTTTCTTAAAGAAGTTGGTCATGTTGATAAAGTTATATCAGATAATGGATCACAGTTTCGTTCTAAAATTTGGCTTCGTACTCTACGGCGTCGTAAAATTAAACCAATTTTTATTTCACTCTTTCACCCTCAATCTAACGCTTCAGAGAGATGGATGAAGGAAATCAATAAATTGTGTCGTCTTTATTGTCATCAGAATCACAGAACGTGGGATCAGTATCTTCATATTTTTCAAAACATTCTGAATGAGCTCCCTAATGATTCAACTTCTTTACCGCCTATCCTGATATTAAAAAACAAAGCACCGACAAATCGCATATCTGAAATCGTTCCTTTTCCGCCTTCATGGAAACTGCGGCATTCTGAAGTTGTGAACATGGCTCTGCAAAATATTGCATCTGCGGCTGCTAGAAGAGAGAAATCAGCTAAACATCCTGGTCGTTTAAAAATCTTGTCAGTTGGTCAGACGGTGTTAATTAAGTCTCATCGTTTGTCTCACAAAGGAAAAGGCTTGTGTCGCAAATTTTTTCTGCTTTATAACGGTCCATATAGAATTCGTAAAATTATTCATGATAACACTGTCGAAGTAGAAACTCTTAAATCTCGACGCTCTAAGGGAATACATCATATATCTAACGTTAAAATTTTTGTGGAATGATATACTTTTGAAAAATTTTTGTGAATGACATACTTTTGAGACATCAACAGTTATACGTAAACATGCAGAGAATACAAGGATACCGGGCTGTGTTTTGGCGGCGGCATATACTCAAAGCAACAGTCAAGTCTGCGCGCCGCACAAGGCAGTCGTTGACCGCAAACAATTGCTTCCTACGTCACGCACCTACAGCTGATCGAGCGCTCAGTGCGAATGCACTGACAGCCGTAAACAAATACACAGTCTAATTTCTCCGACTAAATTCAGTATAAAGCTATAGTGACTTGATGAATTATGTTATTAACGTTCAGTATTTTTCAGGATACGGTTGTATAAAATATTTAAGACCTTCAGGTAAATTCTGTGTGTCTCCGACGTTAAGAGGACTTGCTATCGAGAAAATTTCAGAAATAATGTAATTTCCAAGAAGAAACTAATAAACTAAAAAGGTAACTATTAATTGAGTTTATTTTTTCAGGTAACATATTTCCACTTAGGTACGTACTTTAGACGTAATTTGCTGCTCGCAATTACGTGATTCATACTTTGTGCTAATTTCATGTTCTATGAATATACTTGTGAAGCGACGTGCATGCGTACATTTGCTGATTTTTGTCAATGTTATATTAATGAACAGGGTTGTTATTTGTATATATTATGCATCGCTTGGCTGTAATGCTTTTTCACTGATGTCATATTTTTTTATTATGTGTCTGCTGTGCTTATTTATTTAAATTATAATTGTCACCTGATTAGTTGTGCTGATATGTATGTAAGTTATACTTTGTGATTTATCTGATTGCGCCTTCATGTTTACTTATTAAGATGACATATGAACATTTATTTGCTTATGCTGATATGATGCTAATGACCTGTTTAGTACGTAAGATATATGTTTGCTGCTATGCGTATGGATTGCATATTTACACATTTCTGTTTTGTTGTCGTAACTACTCTCTAATTTGGTATATAGAAATGATGATATGCTGTGTATGAACATAGAGTTTAGGTCACATTATTGTATTAATTATAGATTGTTCGCTTGGCAGAGCCTCATTGTAAGAATTTTGCTGCATCCACTTGTTGACATTCTGTTCTCTACTGGTATATTTACTCGCTATTGCATGTTTTGCTTACGCTCAGTGCCTTATATTTTTAAGATAAGAAAATGAACTGCTATAATTCGACGAACGACATTAGTACGAGAAACTTCATAGAAGTCACATGAGCTGAGGTTTTATGGAAGCTGTATACATTAATGCTAATAGGAAGGAAGCTAACGACATGACATACCAAAACTAGGTTTAGACCATTGACAGTTATTACACTGCATTTTTCGTGAGCAATTGAAATAGGAAGTGACACTTGACACAAGAAATACTCCACATGTTTGCTTCTGTTTGCCATAATTCTTGAAGTGGTGTACACACTGTGAAATATTATGATCATTCACACTCCGTAATCGTACTTAATTACTGAGAGTTATTCGAACTAAGTCTGTTAGAGGTCATGTATGCATTTCTTTTGTTTATACACTCCTGGAAATTGAAATAAGAACACCGTGAATTCATTGTCCCAGGAAGGGGAAACTTTATTGACACATTCCTGGGGTCAGATACATCACATGATCACACTGACAGAACCACAGGCACATAGACACAGGCAACAGAGCATGCACAATGTCGGCACTAGTACAGTGTATATCCACCTTTCGCAGCAATGCAGGCTGCTATTCTCCCATGGAGACGATCGTAGAGATGCTGGATGTAGTCGTGTGGAACGGCTTGCCATACCATTTCCACCTGGCGCCTCAGTTGGACCAGCGTTCGTGCTGGACGTGCAGACCGCGTGAGACGACGCTTCATCCAGTCCCAAACATGCTCAATGGGAGACAGATCCGGAGATCTTGCTGGCCAGGGTAGTTGACTTACACCTTCTAGAGCACGTTGGGTGGCACGGGATACATGCGGACGTGCATTGTCCTGTTGGAACAGCAAGTTCCCTTGCCGGTCTAGGAGTGGTAGAACGATGGGTTCGATGACGGTTTGGATGTACCGTGCACTATTCAGTGTCCCCTCGACGATCACCAGTGGTGTACGGCCAGTGTAGGAGATCGCTCCCCACACCATGATGCCGGGTGTTGGCCCTGTGTGCCTCGGTCGTATGCAGTCCTGATTGTGGCGCTCACCTGCACGGCGCCAAACACGCATACGACCATCATTGGCACCAAGGCAGAAGCGACTCTCATCGCTGAAGACGACACGTCTCCATTCGTCCCTCCATTCACGCCTGTCGCGACACCACTGGAGGTGGGCTGCACGATGTTGGGGCGTGAGCGGAAGACGGCCTAACGGTGTGCGGGACCGTAGCCCAGCTTCATGGAGACGGTTGCGAATGGTCCTCGCCGATACCCCAAGAGCAACAGTGTCCCTAATTTGCTGGGAAGTGGCGGTGCGGTCCCCTACGGCACTACGTAGGATCCTACGGTCTTGGCTTGCATCCGTGCGTCGCTGCGGTCCGGTCCCAGGTCGACGGGCACGTGCACCTTCCGCCGACCACTGGCGACAACATCGATGTACTGTGGAGACCTCACGCCCCACGTGTTGAGCAATTCGGCGGTACGTCCACTCGGCCTCCCGCATGCCCACTATACGCCCTCGCTCAAAGTCCGTCAACTGTACATACGGTTCACGTCCACGCTGTCGCGGCATGCTACCAGTGTTAAAGACTGCGATGGAGCTCCGTATGTCACGGCAAACTGGCTGACACTGACGGCGGCGGTGCACAAATGCTGCGCAGCTAGCGCCATTCGACGGCCAACACCGCGGTTCCTGGTGTGTCCGCTGTGCCGTGCGTGTGATCATTGCTTGTACAGCCCTCTCGCAGTGTCCAGAGCAAGTATGGCGGGTCTGACACACCGGTGTCAATGTGTTCTTTTTTCCATTTCCAGAAGTGTAATTCATAATGAGTAGAAGATTTGGGTCAGATGGATTACACAGAGGTTGTGTGTTGACAATGTGTCTTCGGATTGTATGGGATGATGAGGTTTGCATTAGGATTTTATCTGTACTTGTTCGAGGAAACTGACTTGAGGAAAGAGTTGTTATGGAAGTGAAATGATATTGGTAATAAGGTTTATATGTATCGACGTATTGAAGAGGTATTATTGAAGTATTATTGAGATTATGTGAAGTTGATGATTATTGGAGTTTTGGTGGACAAGAGGTAAGGTAAATGCTATTAATGATAAGGTTTATATGTATCGACGTAAGAGGTATTACTGAAGTATTGAGATTATGTGATGCTGATGATTATTGGAGTTTAGGTGGATAAGAGGTAAAGTAAGTGAGGTGCATATTTTTTTTGTTGGTCTATATGGAACAAGGAGGATGAGGATAGCAGAGTACAACACTCAAGTAGAAGGAAGATTGTATACACACACTTTGTTAAATCACTAAGCAGTATATACTTTTTTTTGAAGAGAGGAAGTATTTGCATATCTTGGCACACTGACAGTTGTTCAGCAACAGTACATTTGATTTGGCTTGGCAAACATTGGTCTTAACATGATGACTAAGACGTTGATTTAACTATTATTGACTGTTATACATTGCTGCCACTACTACTTGATACACATAATGAACATCAAATTTTGACAGAATTGCATTTACACAGTTAACACTATTCAATTACACAGTAGTACTTAATGTGGATGAAAGATGAGTGAGTGTGTTTTGTGTGTTTTCCTTTCCTAATCCTACCCACCTATCTCCTAAATATTATTTTATTTGTTTGTAGTGGCTTGCACTGACACCCATAAATATTATAGGTTTACTGATATTTGAGTATTTGTAGTAGTTAATATGACAATTATCTGATATCATTTGTGTGTTTATTAGAATTTATATGTTTAGTGTGTAAAAGCATTTGTATGTGTATTCAAACTATTGTTCATGCCTGAACTGTCTGATTAGTGATGGTGAATATTATGAACTGTTACCTGCACTTGTTCAACAGTGATGGGTGCCACTTAGAAATGTTTAATTTCTGCTGATGAACTGTGTGATTAGTGATAGTGAATATTATGGACTGTTACTTGTACTTTTTCTACATGATTGGTGCCACTAGGACATGTTTAATTTCTGCTTATAAACTCTGATGAATAGTGTGATCACTGATAGTGAATATTATGGACTGCTCTCTGGACCTGCTCATCATTGCTAGGTGCCACTGATGAACTGCTTCTACTGAAATAATGTCACTTGTTGCTGTCTGCACCTGTTCAGCATTGCCGGGTGCCACAAATGGACTGCTTCTACTGACATAATGTCACTTGTTGGTGTCTGCACCTGCTCAACATTGCTGGGTGCCACTGATGGACTGCTTGTACTGAATTGATGTCACTGTTGCTGTCTGCACCTGTTCAACATTGCTGGGTGCCACTGATGGACTGCTTGTACTGAAATGATGTCACTTGTTGCTGTCTGAACCTGCTCAACATTGCTGGGTGCCACTAATGGAACTGCTTATACTGAAATAATGTCACTTGTTGGTGTGTGTACCTGCTCAACATTACTGGGTGCCACTGATGGACTGTTTTTTTACTGAAATAATGTGACTTGTTGCT
Organism: Schistocerca piceifrons; assembly: GCF_021461385.2. Classification (NCBI taxonomy): domain Eukaryota; kingdom Metazoa; phylum Arthropoda; class Insecta; order Orthoptera; family Acrididae; genus Schistocerca; species Schistocerca piceifrons. The sequence continues at coordinate 303,232,719 of NC_060145.1, read as the reverse complement.
GTGTGTACCTGCTCAACTTTACTGGGTCCACTGATTATGTGATATTTAGGTATTAATATTATCTTTTATTTTTGTCTGTATTTTTGTGGACGTATTTGGTGGTATTTTCACCACCAATGCTGGCAAAAATACCATCAAATTCTGGCCCGTGGAGGAGGGGCATATGAAAGGTGGCTACACTGAGCCACAGCGCCAGAGATTGCGCCAAAGAGTATTATTCAGCCGCCTCCACTGGCAGTGCTTGGGGAGAGCTCGTAGTAGTCAGTGCTGGTCGAGAACTCGTAGTAGGCAGTGCTTGCTGAGATGTAATACTGAAGAGTGCTTGTTGAGAACTCGTGGTAGTAAGTGCTTGCTGAGATGTCGTAGTGGCGAGTCGGTGTGGAGAGATTGTAATGTTTAGAGTGCTTTTCATCAATATAAACGAAGGTAAAAAAAAAAAAAATTTCTTTTCTCTCTCATTATTTCAGTGTCCTGAATAATGCGTCATTACAGGTTCAGTCAACAAAGCATCTGGCGTGTGTTCTTGTATTAGAGTGTAATTCTGGGTTTCTTGCGCAATTATAGTATTTCTATTTTTTTAATTACTTCAGTATAAATGATATTTAAAATTTCTTGCCTTATTGAAGAAGAACCGTGCCAGATGTGTACGTTGAGTCATACTTCCACACACAGAACAGTTATACTTGTGCCTTGGTTTTGTAGGTTTTATAGTTGCTGGGGACTTAATTAATTAATTGTGTTAACAGGAAATTTTCATTTCATTCATTGTTGTTGTTCTATGCAGTCAGATTGCGTACTAAAACTAGTCAGGGCCAACCGTTTACGAGACAGCGTAATCGGAAATACAGCTACCTAAATATTTGCATTTTATATAATTAAGCCCCCATGCAATATACTGAATTAACAAGTGAGATTAAATAATAAGATAGGAGCATCCCTCTCACCTTGATGAATATGGCAACGCTTCATTCATTAACACATCGAGATACAGAAATCGCTTCGCAGCCATTCTGATTCAAGACTGTTCAGTTGCCGGTCTCATCTCACGAAAATTTGTGAGAGGTGTATCCGAAGACTGGCCTCTCACACAATACCATCACAGATGTACGGGGGGGGGGGGGGGGTTGTAATTTAACTTTGGCTGCTTGACCCAGTGTAGAAGGGAAAGTATTTGCTATACGGATACGCAACTTTATAAGAATGATGGTCAGACTGTGCGCTGCGGGAATTGCGTTGTTGGCGGTGTGAGTGACATGACTTGCCGCTAGGCTCCTTACTGGTAGGCTTGAAACACAGGATTCAATGTGCATTACATTTTCAGACAGTCAAGATGTGTCTGAACAAGGTGCACTGGGCCTTGTTCGTTTTATCAAAACAACAGCATTAGTGCTGCTCTTCTTCGCGACTATCGACGGATTAAACGGAATACGGAAAGTTCATCATCGGCATCGGGGTTTCAAGTTAACTGGCGATTTGAGAATTGCTCCTGGGAGAGGCTGACGACCAATTGCGCCAGAAATTGTTGTAGAAGTTATTGTTTTGTCATGGCTGAGACTGCTGCGTGGAAGGTGCGGTCTTGAAACAGTGCAAGAGCTGTGCCATGACAGCTGAACATCGCATGGTCAACCGTTAATTCGTGCAGCAACAGAGCAATCTCTATGGTTCAATGCTGTCGTGCATGCAGATGGTCGTCAAACAACATTTGCAACCGTACTTAAACAAGGTACGCAGTTAATAAATGTTACCGTCACACATGGAAATAAAAGTGATTTATTCGTTATTTCTCTTCCGCATGTCCTTTCAAATGTTTCCACATAGTTTCATTGTCCAGCGATCTCTCGTTTGTCATAGGAGCCATCTCAGCTAGCGAAAGTCTAATTACAACCACCCTGTTTTTAATGTGATTGATGTTAAGTGACCTGGGTGGCTATTGAAGCACTCTTATTCGGAGGACGTTTGAGGATTTCTCAAACCTCTTGGACAAAGTTGAAGAGCGGCGGGATGTTGCACTGACTTCTTGAAAGAGATGCGCTATAGGGTTCTGGGGACACTGTAGCCGTTCAACGCACTTTTAGAATCTGCTAACAAACAGAACTAATTTTCTACGTTCGATAGACTTGTATAACAGAGCGGTAATAAATTACATACGCAAACCTTCCTCGTGAATCGTTGTATCTATCAATGAATATCGCATCAACATCCTTACGGTAGTTCCTCACATTGGCGTTGACAGAAAGAAACGTGTACAGATGAAAGGTAACTGTGGTCTCTATAACAATAACGAGATTAGTCTGGTGGAGGCATTTTTGTTCGAATCAGAGTTCTCACGACACAACTAGACACTGTGACGTGCGGAAACGTTGCCTGCTGGCAGTCGCCCACGACGTGTCCCTGAGACAGGCAGCCACGATGTGTGTGGGCTGATATCGCTCGCCGATTCCACTGTCACTCAGATTCCCAGTAAATGGACTAACGAACCCCAGTCATGTTATACACAAAGCTACTTCATTGTCCATGGCTTATTTATAACATAACTGTCCAATTTAACTGTCACTACAGTTTCTGATACATTTGTTTTTATCTTAAGCCTTAGGCTTGTAACAGACCAATCAAAACTTCCATCGTATCATTTCCTGAATATTCTAATATTACAGTTAAGTGAAAAAACCGATCATTCTGTTTTCGATAACTATTTAATTTCATACCTTCTTATAATACCGGGTGATCAAACAGTCAGTATAGATTTGAAAACTTAATAAACCACGGAATAATGTAGATAGAGAGGTAAAGATTGACATACATGCTTGGAACGACATGGGGTTTTATTAGAACCACCCCATATTGCTAGACGCGTGAAAGATCTCTTGCGCGCGTTTGGTGATGATCGTGTGCTCAGCTGCCACTTTCGTCATGCTTGGCCTCCCAGGTCCCCAGACCTCAACCTGTGTGATTATTGGCTTTGGGGTTACCTGAAGTCGCAAGTGTATCGTGATCGACCGACAGCCCTAGGGATGCTGAAAGACAAACATCCGACGCCAATGCCTCACCATAACTCCATACATGCTTTACAGTGCTGTTCACAACATTATTTCTCGGCTACAGCTATTGTTGAGGAATGATGGTGGACATATTGAGCATTTCCTGTAAAGAACATCATCTTTACTTTGTTATGCTAATTATTGTTATTCTAGAATGAAATGTTCACTCTACAGCGGAGTGTGCGCTGATATGAAACTACCTGGCAGATTAAAATTGTGTGCCGGACCCAGACTCGAACTCGGGACCTTTGCCTTTCGCGGACAAGTGCTCTACCAACTGAGCTACCCAAGCACGACTCACGCCCCGTCCTCACAGCTTTACTTCTGCCAGTACCTCGTCTCCTACCTTCCAAATTTAACAGAAGCTCTTCTGCGAACCTTGCAGAACTAGCATTCCTGAAAGAAAGGATATTGCGGAGACATGGCTTAGCCACAGCCTGGGGATTGTTTCTAGAATGAAACGTTCACTCTACAGCAGAGTGTGCGCTGATATGAAACTACCTGGCAGATTAAAACTGTGTGCCGGACCGAGACTCTAACTCGGGACATTTGCCTTTCGCGGGCAAGTTCTCTACCTATTCTGATTAGATGAAGCGCCATCTGTCGGACATTTTTTGAACTTTTGTATTTTGTTTGGTTCTAATAAAACCCCATGTCATTCCAAGCATGTGTGTCAATTTGTACCTATCTGCATTATTCCGTGATTTATTCAGTTTTCAAATTTATACTGAGTTTTTGATCACCCGGTATGTATCGCACTTTACATTGTCGAGCACAAGTGTACGCATGTCGTCGGACTATCTTGACTTTCGTTTCCTGTCCTCACGCGGAATCGTTTAAGAAACCTGCGATTATTTTGCTGAAAAAACGACATATTTGTTATCCCTCACCGCATCCAGCTGGAGTTTTTACAACGTCTCTAATAATGCGATCGTCGATGGGGTAGTGCAGACTAACGATTCTTCCTTCCTGCAGAATTTATTCCACGCGTACTTCTCCCACGTGTGGAGGGTTACCCGTCGGCTTGTCCACCAAACACAGAGGCGCGGATATGCCTCCCGAACTAACACGTGTTGTTAATCTGTCAGGGAGTTCTAAACGGTAACTCATTTAACGGACTTTGTAACCCATAATGTACCAGGTACCCTGAAATCGTACACTGCTTTTTTACGGAACTGATTGATGCACCGTGAAGCACATAGAGAACACGTTCCACTGCATCGGATTCAGAGCTTTTGTTCGCAGCTAAGCCCCGCGCGGTATGACGAGCAATACTGTGTGTGTGTGTGTGTGTGTGTGTGTGTGTGCGCGTGTATGTGTGTGTGTCGCACTAAGCCTTGGCATGGTGCCAAACCGCTCGTGATAGCGCTGTAACGACCCTTGCTTAGCGTCTCGGAGCCCCTGATTCTGATACCGCAAATTTCATACGCGCCGTCGCACCTCACACCAACACGCAGCTGGTCTGCTAGTTACCCTCTCGCGCGAATAATAATCATACGGTTTGTGTGAACAGAGCACAAAGGGGCGTGGAAACGCCTATCATAAACAACGTGACAAAATAATACAGTGGAAGACACGAGACAAATTTCCTTACGGTTGTTACCGGAGAGACGGAATACTAAAAGCTTTTTTTAAGACGTGCTGTATTATAGTGGTGTAAGAGTGAGAAGGGCTCTTGACGCGTTCTGAGCAGACTGAGACGAAGAAAGCTTTGAGGCGCCGCCAGTGTGCTGTCTCTCTCACTCTCTCTCTCTCTCTCTCTCTCTCTCAGCCCACGCCTCACGCTCCAACCGTTGCTACCCTGCTAACTGGCAACGCTGGGACATGCGCCGCATTGCGCTACTCTCCCAACTTCTGATTCCCCCTAGAATAAATTATTTACTTGCCCGGGATATTGTCGCTGTCTGTTCTTGGCGTTATAATTTATCGTATTTCTTTTACGACGCTGTTGATTGAACCGTTATCTTAGTAAACGAGTTAAGTAACAAATGTTATCTCTAAATTATTCAGAATAAACGTTATTCAAATAACAAGAACATAAAGATGCACTAATTCCACATTAGTAAGTGTTCATGACTTTAGAAAAGCAAGTTAACACTTAATACAATCTAAAATTAACAAATAAACGTTGCTTTTTCTAAATGAATTTGCAGTGAATGGTGAACTGCCTAAGTTCACCAAACAAGTGTTATATTATTTCTACCTCTGTTTGTGCTCCTCGGGTTTGAACATCGTACTTCAAAGACCCCTTTTCTTCTCTGAATACAATCCTTTTGCATCAGTGACCTCACTGAATGTGATAGCTTGGAAATCTTCACTTAACCACTCTTTCTTGAACGCTGTTGTAATTTTCCATCCCTCTATTTCACCAAATGCCTTTGTTATCTGAATTACTCCAGGCGTGATGATTTTAATCCATGAGACTGAACTTGTAGTAACCTTAGTTGTGTTAATGATCAGCTGATAAACTGCTCGCTGCAAGCCCTAAAATAACTGTCTTTCACCTGAACAAAATTAAATGGTTGCTTACTGCGAGATGTTGCCATGGTCTTCGTTACATCAGGTGCAAATTTTTCATCACCTTTGCTCACGCTAACTTTCAGATTTACCAATTTATCTGTTAGTTCCCTTTACCCTGTTATTCACATTATTTTCACTATCAGTTATAAAACCAATGAAAACACTCAAGAGGCAGGCTAAAGAGCGGCAGGAGCAAGTAGAAGTGTATGATCTCTATGGCCAGTATTGCCATCAGTATAACACATGCAGCACTTTCGTCATTTACGTTAACAAGTTGTATGAGTTATCTCTCATGGCATCTAGTGATTTTAATAGAAGTTCCATCAGAAATCACTGGAGAGAGCCCTTCTAGTACATAAAAGCCCTGTTCATATATCACGTAACGAAATATAAAACACGATTTATGCTTAATTGGCGCTTACCCACTTTAGCATGATAACCCTTCAATTAATACTACAGTGGGTAAGCACTCTCGACATAGTTTAAACTAATATTTAAATCAGTACTAAATGTTCTACGAGCATTCCGAAGCGCACGTTGCAGTATGATTTAACATAATGACACTATTGAATGGAACGTCACGTAGTACATTGTTCTATGCTACTGAGGGTCATCCCACCACCTGCACGCACCACTATAATGTAGCTCAAGTACAAGGTGACCGTTAACTCTTACTCAACATAAACTAGACGCTGATTCAGCTCAGGATGCTGTCAGCACTAGGTCTCCACGTGTTGCGTTACATACAAGTTGCTGCGAGGGTTATCGTGATGAAGGTCATGTTGTAACGCAGCGTGAAAGGATGAATGTTGTGCGCCCCCCATTACCTCTTGGATAAAATAAGAAATTAATAGCTATCAATAATTAAGAAATCTGATTACGGATTCAGAACGCTTACAAAGAACATCCCATTTCCTTGATATCATTTTCATCTCACGTTCTTTTAATTTTCAATTGCAGTTTAACCCGTCAATAAAAATTGAGAGAGAAAAGAGATTCCTGACCGTCAGTAGTTGGGAGTCGAAACCAGAAAAGACATTGTTGTAATTATTCGGTAAACGGTGAGGGATCGAGACATGGAAATGATTCTGCACGTAATTATAGTATCGCATTCGTTGTGACACAGTCCTTAGATTGTTTAATTCCTTTTTTCTGTACCTATAAGACACACGAAAAATATTATGGCATAGCATCCGTTGTGACAAAAACCTTTATTCCATCCGGTTTCTTCCTTTGATTGTTTAATTCTTTTTTTCTGTACCTATGAGACGTACACGAAAAATATCATGGCATAGCATCCGTTGTGAGAAAAACCTTTATTCCATACGGTTTCTTCCATTGTGACATGTACTTACAGTTGGCAGTTCCCTTTTAATATCCGTTGTGACAAAAGACATTGTTTTAATTATTCGGTAAACGGTGAGGAATCGAGACATGGAACTGATTCCGCACGTAATTATAGTATCGCATTTGTTGTGACACAGTCCTTTGATTGTTTAATTCTTTTTTTCTGTACATATGAGACACACGAAAAATATTATGGCATAGCATCCGTTGTGACAAAAACCTTTATTCCATACGGTTTCTTCCTTTGATTGTTTAATTCTTTTTTTCTGTACCTAAGAGACATACACGAAAAAACTCATGGCATAGCATCCGTTGTGACAAAAACCTTTATTCCATACGGTTTCTTCCTTTGATTGTTTAATTCTTTTTTTCTGTACCTATGAGACGTACACGAAAAATATCATGGCATAGCATCCGTTGTGACAAAAACCTTTATTCCATACGGTTTCTTCCATTGTGACATGTACTTAGAGTTGGCAGTTCCCTTTTAATATCCGTTGTGACAAAAGACATTGTTCTAATTATTCGGTAAACGGTGAGGAATCGAGACATGGAACTGATTCCGCACGTAATTATAGTATCGCATTTGTTGTGACACAGTCCTTTGATTGTTTAATTCTTTTTTTCTGTACATATGAGACACACGAAAAATATTATGGCATAGCATCCGTTGTGACAAAAACCTTTATTCCATACGGTTTCTTCCTTTGATTGTTTAATTCTTTCTTTCTGTACCTATGAGACGTACACGAAAAAAATCATGGCATAGCATCCGTTGTGACAAAAACCTTTATTCCATACGGTTTCTTCCTTTGATTGTTTAATTGTTTTTTTCTGTACCTATGAGACGTACACGAAAAATATCATGGCATAGCATCCGTTGTGACAAAAACCTTTATTCCATACGGTTTCTTCCATTGTGACATGTACTTACAGTTGGCAGTTCCCTTTTAATATCCATTGTGACAAAAGACATTGTTCTAATTATTCGGTAAACGGTGAGGAATCGAGACATGGAACTGATTCCGCACGTAATTATAGTATCGCATTCGTTGTGACACAGTCCTTTGATTGTTTAATTCTTTTTTTCTGTACCTACGAGACGTACAAGAAAATTTCATGGCATAGCATCCGTTGTGACAAAAACCTTCATTCCATACGGTTTCTTCCATTGTGACATGTACTTACACCTCAGCTGTGTGACGTGTACACCATTATCGTTGTACATAGCAATTTTTTAATTTTATATCATTTGTTACAGCACAGCATCACCGGTCCATTGTGGTCTAACTGTGCAGCTAACACAGTTAATATAACCACAGGGCAGTGACTGCGTCGCTGCAACGGTGAGGAATCGAGATGTGGAACTGATTCCGCACGTAATTATAGTATCGCATTCGTTGTGACACAGTCCTATGATTGTTTTTTCTTTTTTTCTGTACCTATGAGATGTACACGAAAAATATTATGCCATAGCATCCGTTGTGACAAAAACCTTTATTCCATATGGTTTCTTCCATTGTGACATGCATTTACATTTGGCAGTTCCCTTTTAATATCCGTTGTGACAAAAGACATTGTTGTAATTTTTGGTTAACGGTGAGGAATCGAGAAATGGAACTGATTCTGCACGTAATTATAGTATCGCATTCGTTGTGACACAGTCCTTTGATTGTTTAATTCTTCTTTTCTGTACCTATGAGACACACGAAAAATATTATGGCATAGCATCCATTGTGACAAAAACCTTTATTCCATACGGTTTCTTCCTTTGATTGTATAATTCTTTTTTTCTGTACCTATGAGACATTCACGAAAAATATCATGGCATAGCATCCGTTGTGACAAAAACCTTTATTCCATACGGTTTCTTCCATTGTGACATGTACTTACAGTTGGCAGTTCCCTTTTAATATCCGTTGTGACAAAAGACATTGTTGTAATTATTCGGTAAACGGTGAGGAATCGAGAAATGGAACTGATTCTGCACGTAATTATAGTATTGCATTCGTTGTGACACAGTCCTTTGATTGTTTAATTCTTTTTTTCTGTACCAGTGAGACGTACACGAAAAATATTATGGCATAGCATCCGTTGTGACAAAACCTTTATTCCATATGGTTTCTTCCTTTGATTGTTTAATTCTTTTTTTCTGTACCTATGAGACGTACACGAAAAATATCATGACATAGCATCCGTTGTCACAAAAACCTTTATTCCATACGGTTTCTTCCATTGCGGGATATACTTACAGTTGGCAGTTCCCTTATAATATCCGTTGTGACAAAAGACATTGTTGTAATTATTCGGTAAACGGTGAGGAATCGAGATATGGAACTGATACCGCACGTAATTACAGTCTCGCATTCGTTGTGACACAGTCCTTTGATTGTTTATTTCTTTTTTTCTGTACCTATGAGACACACGAAAGATATTATGGCATAGCATCCGTTGTGACAAAAACCTTTATTCCATACGGTTTCTTCCATTGTGAGATGTACCTACAGTTGGCAGTTCCCTTTTAATTAAAAACTTTTTTTTTAAGGTGACACCCACGCAAGGATGTGAAACTATAATACTCAATAATACTCATTACAACAAAGTCTTTCACGTATTCTTACGGTTTTTCTTTCTCCTCCTCAGCTGTGTAGCGTGCACACCATTATCGTTGTACAGAGCAATTTTTTAATTTTATGTGATATGTTACAGCACAGCATCACCGGTCTATTGTGGTCTAACTGTGCAGCTAACACAGTTCATTTAACCACAGGGCAGTGACTGCGTCGCTGCAACGGTGAGGAATCGAGACATGGAACTGATTCCGCACGTAATTATAGTAACGCATTCATTGTGACACAGTCCTTTGATTGTTTAATTCTTTTACTCTGTACCTATGAGACACACGAAAAATATTATGGCATAGCATCCATTGTGACAAAAACCTTTATTCCATACGGTTTCTTCGTTTGATTGTATAATTCTTTTTTTCTGTACCTATGAGACGTACGCGAAAAATATCATGGCATAGCATCCGTTGTGACAAAAACCTTTATTCCATACGGTTTCTTCCATTGTGACATGTACTTACAGTTGGCAGTTCCGTTTTAATATCCGTTGTGACAAAAGACATTGTAGTAATTATTCGGTAAACGGTGAGGAATCGAGAAATGGATCTGATTCTGCACGTAATTATAGTATCGCATTCGTTGTGACACAGTCCTTTGATTGTTTAATTCTTTTTTTCTGTACCTATGAGATGTACGCGAAAAATATCATGGCATAGCATCCGTTGTGACAAAAACCTTTATTCCATACGGTCTCTGCCAGTGTGACATGTACTTGCATTTGGCAGTTCCCCTTTAATATGCATTGTTACAAAAGTCATTGTTGTAATTATTCAGTAAATGGTGAGGAAACGAGACATGGAACTGATTCCGCACGTAATTATAGTATCGCATTCGTTGTGACACAGTCCTTTGATTGTTTAATTCTTTTTATCTGTACCTATGAGACACACGAAAAATATAATGGCATAGCATCCGTTGTGACAAAAACCTTTATTCCATACGGTTTCTTCCTTTGATTGTATAATTCTTTTTTTCTGTACCTATGAGACGTACACGAGAAATATCATGGCATAGCATCCGTTGTGACAAAAACCTTTACTCCATACGGTTTCTTCCATTGTGACATGTACTTACAGTTGGCAGTTCCCTTTTAATTAAAAACTTTTTTATTTTAAGGTGACACCCACGCAAGGATGTGAGACTATAATACTCAATAATACTCATTACGACGAAGTCCTTCATGTATTACTTACGGTTTTTCTTTCTCCTCCTCAGCTGTGTGGCGTGCACACCATTATCGTTGTACATATCAATTTTTTAATTTTATGTGATATGTTACAGCGCCCCCCCATGAACCATGGACCTTGCCGTTGGTGGGGAGGCTTGCGTGCCTCAGCGATACAGATAGCCGTACCGTAGGTGCAACCACAACGGAGGGGTATCTGTTGAGAGGCCAGACAAACGTGTGGTTCCTGAAGAGGGGCAGCAGCCTTTTCAGTAGTTGCAAGGGCAACAGTCTGGATGATTGACTGATCTGGCCTTGTAACAATAACCGAAACGGCCTTGCCGTGCCGGTACTGCGAACGGCTGAAAGCAAGGGGAAACTACAGCCGTAATTTTTCCCGAGGGCATGCAGCTTTACTGTATGATTACATGATGATGGCGTCCTCTTGGGTAAAATATTCCGGAGGTAAAATAGTCCCCCATTCGGATCTCCGGGCGGGGACTACTCAAGAGGATGTCGTTATCAGGAGAAAGAAAACTGGCGTTCTACGGATCGGAGCGTGGAATGTCAGATCCCTTAATCGGGCAGGTAGGTTAGAAAATTTAAAAAGGGAAATGGATAGGTTGAAGTTAGATATTGTGGGAATTAGTGAAGTTCGGTGGCAGGAGGAACAAGACTTCTGGTCAGGTGACTACAGGGTTATAAACACAAAATCAAATAGGGGTAATGCAGGAGTAGGTTTAATAATGAATAGGAAAATAGGAATGCGGGTAAGCTACTACAAACAGCATAGTGAACGCATTATTGTGGCCAAGATAGATACGAAGCCCACACCTACTACAGTAGTACAAGTTTATATGCCAACTAGCTCTGCAGATGACGAAGACATTGAAAAAATGTATGATGAAATAAAAGAAATTATTCAGATTGTGAAGGGAGACGAAAATTTAATAGTCATGGGTGACTGGAATTCGAGTGTAGGAAAAGGGAGAGAAGGAAACATAGTAGGTGAATATGGATTGGGGGACAGAAATGAAAGAGGAAGCCGCCTGGTAGAATTTTGCACAGAGCACAACATAATCATAACTAACACTTGGTTTAAGAATCATGAAAGAAGGTTGTATACATGGAAGAACCCTGGAGATACTAAAAGGTATCAGATAGATTATATAATGGTAAGACAGAGATTTAGGAACCAGGTTTTAAATTGTAAGACATTTCCAGGGGCAGATGTGGACTCTGACCACAATCTATTGGTTATGACCTGTAGATTAAAACTGAAGAAACTGCAAAAAGGTGGGAATTTAAGGAGATGGGACCTGGATAAACTGAAAGAACCAGAGGTGGTACAGAGATTCAGGGAGAGCATAAGGGAGCAATTGACAGGAATGGGGGAAATAAATACAGTAGAAGAAGAATGGGTAGCTTTGAGGGATGAAGTAGTGAAGGCAGCAGAGGATCAAGTAGGTAAAAAGACGAGGGCTAGTAGAAATCCTTGGGTAACAGAAGAAATATTGAATTTAATTGATGAAAGGAGAAAATATAAAAATGCAGTAAGTGAAACAGGCAAAAAGGAATACAAACGCCTCAAAAATGAGATCGACAGGAAGTGCAAAATGGCTAAGCAGGGATGGCTAGAGGACAAATGTAAGGATGTGGAGGCCTATCTCACTAGGGGTAAGATAGATACCGCCTACAGGAAAATTAAAGAGACCTTTGGAGATAAGAGAACGACTTGTATGAATATCAAGAGCTCAGATGGAAACCCAGTTCTAAGCAAAGAAGGGAAAGCAGAAAGGTGGAAGGAGTATATAGAGGGTCTATACAAGGGCGATGTACTTGAGGACAATATTATGGAAATGGAAGAGGATGTAGATGAAGATGAAATGGGAGATATGATACTGCGTGAAGAGTTTGACAGAGCACTGAAAGACCTGAGTCGAAACAAAGCCCCCGGAGTAGACAATATTCCATTGGAACTACTGACGGCCGTGGGAGAGCCAGTCCTGACAAAACTCTACCATCTGGTGAGGAAGATGTATGAGACAGGCGAAATACCCTCAGACTTCAAGAAGAATATAATAATTCCAATCCCAAAGAAAGCAGGTGTTGACAGATGTGAAAATTACCGAACTATCAGCTTAATAAGTCACAGCTGCAAAATACTAACACGAATTCTTTACAGACGAATGGAAAAACTAGTAGAAGCCAACCTCGGGGAAGATCAGTTTGGATTCCGTAGAAACACTGGAACACGTGAGGCAATACTGACCTTAAGACTTATCTTAGAAGAAAGATTGAGGAAAGGCAAACCTACGTTTCTAGCATTTGTAGACTTAGAGAAAGCTTTTGACAATGTTGACTGGAATACTCTCTTTCAAATTCTAAAGGTGGCAGGGGTAAAATACAGGGAGCGAAAGGCTATTTACAATTTGTACAGAAACCAGATGGCAGTTATAAGAGTCGAGGGACATGAAAGGGAAGCAGTGGTTGGGAAGGGAGTAAGACAGGGTTGTAGCCTCTCCCCGATGTTGTTCAATCTGTATATTGAGCAAGCAGTAAAGGAAACAAAAGAAAAATGCGGAGTAGGTATTAAAATTCATGGAGAAGAAATAAAAACTTTGAGGTTCGCCGATGACATTGTAATTCTGTCCGAGACAGCAAAGGACTTGGAAGAGCAGTTGAATGGAATGGACAGTGTCTTGAAAGGAGGATATAAGATGAACATCAACAAAAGCAAAACAAGGATAATGGAATGTAGCCTAATTAAGTCGGGTGATGCTGAGGGAATTAGATTAGGAAATGAGGCACTTAAAGTAGTAAAGGAGTTTTGCTATTTGGGGAGCAAAATAACTGATAATGGTCGAAGTAGAGAGGATATAAAATGTAGGCTGGCAATGGCAAGGAAAGCGTTTCTGAAGAAGAGAAATTTGTTAACATCGAGTATTGATTTAAGTGTCAGGAAGTCATTTCTGAAAGTATTCGTATGGAGTGTAGCCATGTATGGAAGTGAAACATGGACGATAAATAGTTTGGACAAGAAGAGAATAGAAGCTTTCGAAATGTGGTGCTACAGAAGAATGCTGAAGATTAGATGGGTAGATCACATAACTAATGAGGAAGTATTGAATAGGATTGGGGAGAAGAGAAGTTTGTGGCACAACTTGACCAGAAGAAGGGATCGGTTGGTAGGACATGTTCTGAGGCATCAAGGGATCACCAATTTAGTATTGGAGGGCAGCGTGGAGGGTAAAAATCGTAGAGGGAGACCAAGAGATGAATACACTAAGCAGATTCAGAAGGATGTAGGTTGCAGTAGGTACTGGGAGATGAAAAAGCTTGCACAGGATAGAGTAGCATGGAGAGCTGCATCAAACCAGTCTCAGGACTGAAGACCACAACAACAACAACATGTTACAGCGCAGCATCACCGGTGTATTGTGGTCTAACTGTGCAGCTAACGCAGTTCATTTAACGACAGGGCAGTGACTGCGTCGCTGCAACGGTGAGGAATCGAGACATGGAACTGATTCCGCACGTAATTATAGTATCGCATTCATTGTGACACCATCCTTTGATTGTTTAATTCTTTTTTCTGTACCTATGAGACACACGAAAAATATTATGGCATAGCATCCGTTGTGACAAAAAACCTTTATTCCATCCGGTTTCTTCCTTTGATTGTTTAATTCTTTTTTTCTGTACCTATGAGACGTACATGAAAAATATCATGGCATAGCATCCGTTGTGAGAAAAACCTTTATTCCATATGGTTTCTTCCTTTGATTGTTTAATTCTTTTTTTCTGTACCTATGAGATGTACACGAAAAATATCATGGCATAGCATCCGTTGTGACAAAAACCTTTATTCCATACGGTTTCTTCCATTGTGACATGTACTTACAGTTGGCAGTTCCCTTTTAATATCCGTTGTGACAAAAGACATTGTAGTAATTATTCGGTAAACGGTGAGGAATCGAGAAATGGAACTGATTCTGCACGTAATTATAGTATCGAATTCGTTGTGACACAGTCCTTTGATTGTTTAATTCTTTTTATCTGTACCTATGAGACACACGAATAATATTATGGCATAGCATCCGTTGTGACAAAAACCTTTATTTCATATGGTTTCTTCCTTTGATTGTTTAATTCTTTTTTTTCTATACCTATGAGACGTACACGAAAAATATCATGGGATAGCACCCGTTGTGACAAAAACCTTTATTCCATACGGTTTCTTCCATTGTGACATGTACTTACATTTGTCAGTTCCCTTTTAATATCCGTTGTTACAAAAGACATTGTTGTAATTATTCAGTAAACGGTGAGGAATCGAGACATGGAACTGATTCCGCACGTAATTATAGTATCGCATTCGTTGTGACTCAGTCCTTTCATTGTTTAATTCTTTTTTTCTGTGCCTATGACACACACGAAAAATATTATGGCATAGCATCCGTTGTGACAAAAACCTTTATTCCAAATGGTTTCTTCCTTTGATTGTTTAATTCTTCTTTTCTGTACCTATGAGACGTACACGAAAAATATCATGGCATAGCATCCGTAGTGACAAGAACTCTTATTCCATACGGTCTCTTCCATTGTGACATGTACTTACATTTGGCAGTTCCCTTTTAATATGCGTTGTTACAAAAGACATTGTGGTAATTATTCAGTAAATGGTGAGGAATCGAGACATGGAACTGATTCCGCACGTAATTATAGTATCGCATTCGTTGTGACACAGTCCTTTGATTGTTTAATTCTTTTTTTCTGTACCTATGAGACACACGAAAAAATTATGGCATAGCATCCATTGTGACAAAAACCTTTATTCCATACGGTTTCTTCCTTTGATTGTTCAATTCTTTTTTTCTGTACCTATGAGACGTACATGAAAAATATCATGGCATAGCATCCGTTGTGAGAAAAACCTTTATTCCATATGGATTCTTCCATTGTGACATGTACTTACAGTTCTTCCTTTGATTGTATAATTCTTTTTTTCTGTACCTATGAGATGTACACGAAAAATATCATGGCATAGCATCCGTTGAGACAAAAACCCTTATTCCATACGGTTTCTTCCATTGTGACATGTACTTACAGTTGGCAGTTCCCTTTTAATATCCGTTGTGACAAAAGACATTGTTGTAATTATTCTGTAAACGGTGAGGAATCGAGAAATGGAAATGATTCTGCACGTAATTATACTATTGCATTCGTTGTGACACAGTCCTTTAATTGTTTAATTCTTTTTTCTGTACCTATGAGACACACGAAAAATATTATGGCATAGCATCCGTTGTGACAAAAACCTTTATTCCATCCGGTTTCTTCCTTTGATTGTTTAATTCATTCTTTTTGTACCTATGAGACGTACACGAAAAATATCATGGCATAGCACCCGTTGTGACAAAAACCTTTATTCCATACGGTTTCTTCCATTGTGACATGTACTTACAGTTGTCAGTTCCCTTTTAATTAAAAACTTTTTTTTTTAAGGTCACACCCACGCAAAGATGTGAAACTATAATACTCAATAATACTTATTACGATGAAGTCCTTCACGTATTACTTACGGTTTTTCTTTCTCCTCCTCAGCTGTGTGGCGTGCACACCATTATCGTTGTACATAGCAATTTTTTAAATTTATGTGATATGTTACAGCACAGCATCACCGGTCCATTGCGGTCTAACTGTGCAGCTAACGCAGTTTATTTAACCACAGGGCAGTGACTGTATCGCTGCAACGGTGAGGAATCGAGACATGGAATTGACTCCGCACGTAATTATAGTATCGCATTCGTTGTGACACAGTCCTTTGATTGTTTAATTCTTTTTTTCTGTACCTATGAGACGTACACAAAAAATATTATGGCATAGCATCCGTTGTGACAAAAACCTTTATTCCAAACGGTTTCTTCCTTTGATTCTATAATTCTTTTTTTCTGTACCTATGAGACGTACACGAGAAATATCATTTCATAGCATCCGTTGCGACAAAAACCTTTATTCCATACAGTTTTCTTTTTCGATTGTTTAATTCTTTTTTTCTGTACCTATGAGACGTACACGAAAAATATCATGGCATAGCGTCCGTTGTGCCACAAACCTTTATTCCATACGGTTTCTTCCATTGTGACATGTACTTACAGTTGGCAGTTCCCTTTTAATTAAAAACTTTTTTATTTTAAGGTGACACCCACGCAAGGACGTGAAACTATAGTACTCAATAATACTCATTTCGACAAAGTCTTTCACGTATTCTTACGGTTTTTCTTTCTCCGCCTCAGCTGTGTGGCGTGCACACCATTATCGTTGTACATAGCAATTTTTTAATTTTATGTGGTATGTTACAGCACAGCATCACCGGTCTATTGTGGTCTAACTGTGCAGCTAACGCAGCTCATTTAACCACAGGGCAGTGACTCTGTCGCTGCAACGGTGAGGAATCGAGACATGGAACTGATTCCGCACGTAATTATAGTATCGCATTCGTTGTGACACAGTCCTTTGATTGTTTAATTCTTTTATTCTGTACCTATGAGACACACGACAAATATTATGGCATAGCATCCGTTGTGACAAAAACCTTTATTCCATACGGTTTCTTCCTTTGATTGTATAATTCTTTTTTTCTGTACCTATGAGATGTACACGAAAAATATCATGGCATAGCATCCGTTGAGACAAAAACCCTTATTCCATACGGTTTCTTCCATTGTGACATGTACTTACAGTTGGCAGTTCCCTTTTAATATCCGTTGTGACAAAAGACATTGTTGTAATTATTCTGTAAACGGTGAGGAATCGAGAAATGGAAATGATTCTGCACGTAATTATAGTATTGCATTCGTTGTGACACAGTCCTTTGATTGTTTAATTGTTTTTTTCTGTACCATTGGGACGTACACGAAAAATATTATGCCATAGCATCCGTTGTGACAAAAACCTTCATTCCATAAAGTTTCTTCCTTTGATTGTTTAATTCTTTTTTTCTGTACCTATGAGACGTACACGAAAATTATCATGGCATAGCATCCGTTGTGACAAAAAACCTTTATTCCATATGGTTTCTTCCATTGCGAGATGTACTTACAGTTGGCAGTTCCCTTTAATATCCGTTGTGACAAAAGACATTGTTGTAATTATTCGGTAAACGGTGAGGAATCGAGACATGGAACTGATTCCGCACGTAATTATAGTATCGCATTCGTTGTGACACAGCCCTTTGATTGTTTAATTCTTTTTTTCTGTACCTATGAGACACACGAAAAATATTATTGCATAGCATCCGCTGTGACAAAAACCTATATTCCATAGGGTTTCTTCCTTTGATTGTATAATTCTTTTTTTCTGTACCTATGAGACGTACACGAGAAATATCATTTCATAGCATCCGTTGCGACAAAAACCTTTATTCCATACAGTTTTCTTTTTCGATTGTTTAATTCTTTTTTTCTGTACCTATGAGACGTGCATGAAAAATATCATGGCATAGCATCCGTTGTGCCAAAAACCTTTATTCCATACGGTTTCTTCCTTTTATTGTATTATTCTTTTTTTCTGTACCTATGAGACGTACACGAGATATATCATGGCATAGCATCCGTTGTGATAAAAACCTTTATTCCATACGGTTTCTTCCATTGTGACATGTACTTACAGTTGGCAGTTACCTTTTAATTAAAAACTTTCTTATTTTAAGGTGACACCCATGCAAGGATGTGAAACTATAATACTCAATAATACTCATTACGACCAAGTCCTTCACGTGTTACTTACGGTTTTTCTTTCTCCTCCTCAGCTATGTGGCGTGCACACCATTATCGTTGTACATAGCAGTTTTTTAAATTTATGTGATATGTTACAGCACAGAATCACCGGTCCATTGCGGTCTAAGTGTGCAGCTAACGCAGTTAATTTAACCACAGGGCAGTGACTGCGTCGCTGCAACGGTGAGGAATCGAGACATGGAACTGATTCCGCACGTAATTATAGTTTCGCATTCGTTGTGACACAGTCCTTTGATTGTTTAATTCTTTTTTTCTGTACCTATGAGACTTACACGAAAAACATTATGGCATAGCATCCGTTGTGACAAAAACCTTTATTCCATATGGTTTCTTTTTTCGATTGTTTAATTCTTTTTTTCTGTACCTATGAGACGTACACGAAAAATATCATGGCATAGCATCCGTTGTGACAAAAACCTTTATTCCATACGGTTTCTTCCATTGTGACATGTACTTACAGTTGGCAGTTCCCTTTTAATTAAAAACTTTTTTATGTTAAGGTGACACCCACGCAAGGATGTGAAACTATAATACTCAATAATACTCATTACGTTAAAGTCTTTCACGTATTCTTAGGGTTTTTTTTTCTCCTCCTCAACTGTGTGGCGTGCACACCATTATCGTTGTACATAGCAATTTTTTATTTTTATGTGATATGTTACAGCACAGCATCACCGGTCTATTGTGGTCTAACAGTGCAGCTAACGCAGTTTATTTAACCACAGGGCAGTGACTCCGTCGCTGCAACGGTGAGGAATCGAGACATGGAACTGATTCCGCACGTAATTATAGTGTCGCATTCCTTGTGACACAGTCCTTTGATTCTTTAATTCTTTTTTTCTGTACCTATGAGACACACGAAAAATATGATGGCATAGCATCCGTTGTGACAAAAACCTTTATTCCATACGGTTTCTTCCTTTGATTGTTCAATTCTTTTTTTCTGTACCTATGAGATGTACATGAAAAATAACATGGCATAGCATCCGTTGTGACAAAAGCTTTATTCCATATGGTTTCTTCCATTGTGACATACCTTACAGTTGGCAGTTGCCTTTTAATATCCGTTGTGACAAATGACATTGTTGTAATTATTTGGTAGACGGTGAGGAATCGATACATGGAACTGATTCCGCTCGTAATTATAGTATCGCATTCGTTGTGACACAGTCCTTTGATTGTTTAATTCTTTTTTTCTATACCTATGAGACACACGAAAAATATTATGGCATAGTATCCGTTGTGACAAAAACCTTTATTCCATTCGGTTTCTTCCTTTGATTGTTTAATTCTTATTTTTGTACCTATGAGACGTACACGAAAAATATCATAACATAGCATCCGTTGTGACAAAAACCTTTATTCCATACGGTTTCTTCCTTTGATTGTTTAATTCTTTTTTTTGTACCTATGAGACGTACACGAAAAATATCATGGCATAGCATCCGTTGTGACAAAAACCTATATTCCATACGGTTTCTTCCATTGTGACATGTACTTACATTGTCAGTTCCCTTTTAATTAAAAACCTTTTTATTTTAAGGTGACACCCACGCAAAGATGTGAAACTATAATACTCAAAAATACTTATTACGACGAAGTCCTTCACGTATTATTTACGGTTTTTCTTTCTCCTCCTCAGCTGTGTGGCGTGCACACCATTATCGTTGTACATAGCAATTTTTTAAATTTATGTGATATGTTACAGCACAGCATCACCGGTCCATTGCAGTCTAACTGTGCAGCTAACGAAGTTAATTTAACCACAGGGCAGTGACTGCATCGCTGCAATTCACTTTGGAGGTGTGGCTGTGGTTCCGTACTACCCTCTCACGCTTATAGTATTTATGTGATATGTTTATGTGATATGTTACAGCACAGCATCACTGGTCTATTGCGGTCTAACTGTGCATCCGTTGTGACAAAAACCTTTATTCCATACGGTTTCTTCCATTGTGACATGTACTTACTGTTGGCAGTTCCCTTTTAATTAAAACTGTTTTATTTTAAGGTGACACCCACGCAAGGATGTGAAACTATAATACTCAATAATACTCATTACGACGAAGTCCTTCATGTATTACTTACGGTTTTTCTTTCTCCTCCTTAGCTGTGTGGCGTGCACACCATTATCGTTGTACATATCACTTATTTAATTTTATGTGATATGTTACAGCACAGCATCACCGGTCTATTGTGGTCTAACTGTGCAGCTAACACTGTTCATTTAACCACAGGGCAGTGACTGCATCGCTGCAACGGTGAGGTATCGAGACATGGAACTGATTCCGCACGTAATTATAGTATCGCATTCGTTGTGACACAGTCCTTTGATTGTTTAATTCTTTTTTCTGTACCTATGAGACACACAAAAAATATTATGGCATAGCATCCGTTGTGACAAAAACCTTTATTCCATCCGGTTTCTTCCTTTGATTGTTTAATTCATTCTTTTTGTACCTATGAGACGTACACGAAAAATATCATGGCATAGCATCCGTTGTGACAAAAACCTTTATTCCATACGGTTTCTTCCATTGTGACATGTACTTACAGTTGGCAGTTCATTTTTAATTAAAAACTTTTTTATTTTAAGGTGACACCCACGCAAGGATGTGAAACTATAATACTCAATAATACTCATTACGAGGGAGTCCTTCACGTGTTACTTACGGTTTTTCTTCCTCCTCCTCAGCTATGTGGCGTGCACACCATTATCGCTGTACATAGCAGTTTTTAAAATTTATGTGATATGTTACAGCACAGAATTACCAGTCTATTGCGGTCTAACTGTGCATCCGTTGTGACAAAAACCTTTATTCCATACGGTTTCTTCCATTGTGACATGTACTTACAGTTGTCAGTTCCCTTTTAATTAAAAACTTTTTTTTTTAAGGTGACACCCACGCAAAGATGTGAAACTATAATACTCAATAATACTCATTACGACGAAGTCCTTCATGTATTACTTACGGTTTTTCTTTCTCCTCCTTAGCTGTGTGGCGTGAACACCATTATCGATGTACATATCACTTTTTTAATTTTATGTGATATGTTACAGCACAGCATCACCGGTCTATTGTGGTCTAACTGTGCAGCTAACACTGTTCATTTAACCACAGGGCAGTGACTGCATCGCTGCAACGGTGAGTAATCGAGACATGGAACTGATTCCGCAAGTAATTATAGTATTGCATTCGTTGTGACACAGTCCTTTGATTGTTTAATTCTTTTTTTCTGTACCTATGAGACGTACACGAAAAATATTAAGGCATAGCATCCGTTGTGACAGAAACCTTTACTCCATACGGTTTCTTTTTTCGATTGTTTAATTCTTTTTTTCTGTACCTATGAGACGTACACGAAAAATATCATGTCATAGCATCCGTTGTGACAAAAACCTTTATTCCATACGGTTTCTTCCATTGTGACATGTACTTGCATTTGGCAGTTCCCTTTTAATATCCGTTGTGACAAAAGACATTGTTGTAATTATTCGGTAAACGGTGAGGAATCGAGACATGGAATTGATTCCACACGTAATTATAGTATCGCATTTGTTGTGACACAGTGCTTTGATTGTTTAATTCTTTTTATCTGTACCTATGAGACACACGAAAAATATTATGGCATAGCATCCGTTGTGACTAAAACCTTTATTCCATAGGGTTCCTTCCTTTGATTGTATAATTCTTTTTTTCTGTACCTATGAGACGTACACGAGAAATATCATTTCATAGCATCCGTTGTGACAAAAACCTTTATTTCATACGTCTTTCTTCCATTGTGACATGTACTTATAGTTGGCAGTTACCTTTTAATTAAATACTTTTTCATTTTAAGGTGACACCAATGCAAGGATGTGAAACTACACTCCTGGAAATGGAAAAAAGAACACATTGACACCAGTGTGTCAGACCCACCGTACTTGCTCCGGACACTGCGAGAGGGCTGTACAAGCAATGATCACACGCACGGCACAGCGGACACACCAGGAACCGCGGTGTTAGCCGTCGAATGGCGCTAGCTGCGCAGCATTTGTGCACCGCCGCCGTCAGTGTCAGCCAGTTTGCCGTGACATACGGAGCTCCATCGCAGTCTTTAACACTGGTAGCATGCCGCGACAGCGTGGACGTGAACCGTATGTACAGTTGACGAACTTTGAGCGAGGGCGTATAGTGGGCATGCGGGAGGCCGAGTGGACGTACCGCCGAATTGCTCAACACGTGGGGCGTGAGGTCTCCACAGTACATCGATGTTGTCGCCAGTGGTCGGCGGAAGGTGCACGTGCCCGTCGACCTGGGACCGGACCGCAGCGACGCACGGATGCAAGCCAAGACCGTAGGATCCTACGTAGTGCCGTAGGGGACCGCACCGCCACTTCCCAGCAAATTAGGGACACTGTTGCTCCTGGGGTATCGGCGAGGACCATTCGCAACCGTCTCCATGAAGCTGGGCTACGGTCCCGCACACCGTTAGGCCGTCTTCCGCTCACGCCCCAACATCGTGCAGCCCGCCTCCAGTGGTGTCGCGACAGGCGTGAATGGAGGGACGAATGGAGACGTGTCGTCTTCAGCGATGAGAGTCGCTTCTGCCTTGGTGCCAATGATGGTCGTATGCGTGTTTGGCGCCGTGCAGGTGAGCGCCACAATCAGGACTGCATACGACCGAGGCACACAGGGCCAACACCCGCCATCATGGTGTGGGGAGCGATCTCCTACACTGGCCGTACACCACTGGTGATCGTCGAGGGGACACTGAATAGTGCACGGTACATCCAAACCGTCATCGAACCCATCGTTCTACCATTCCTAGACCGGCAAGGGAACTTGCTGTTCCAACAGGACAATGCACGTCCGCATGTATCCCGTGCCACCCAACGTGCTCTAGAAGGTGTAAGTCAACTACCCTGGCCAGCAAGATCTCCGGATCTGTCCCCCATTGAGCATGTTTGGGACTGGATGAAGCGTCGTCTCACGCGGTCTGCACGTCCAGCACGAACGCTGGTCCAGCTGAGGCGCCAGGTGGAAATGGCATGGCAAGCCGTTCCACAGGACTACATCCAGCATCTCTACGATCGTCTCCATGGGAGAATAGCAGCCTGCATTGCTGCGAAAGGTGGATATACACTGTACTAGTGCCGACATTGTGCATGCTCTGTTGCCTGTGTCTATGTGCCTGTGGTTCTGTCAGTGTGATCATGTGATGTATCTGACCCCAGGAATGTGTCAATAAAGTTTCCCCTTCCTGGGACAATGAATTCACGGTGTTCTTATTTCAATTTCCAGGAGTGTATAATACTCAATAATGCTCATTACGACGAAGTCCTTCACGTGTTACTTACGGTTTTTCTTTCTCCTCCTCAGCTATGTGGCGTGCACACCATTATCGTTGTACATAGCAGTTTTTTAAATTTATGTGATATGTTACAGCACAGAATCACCAGTCTATTGCGGTCTAACTGTGCATCCGTTGTAACAAAAACCTTTATTCCATACGGTTTCTTCCATTGTGACATGTACTTACTGTTGGCAGTTCCCTTTTAATTAAAACTGTTTTATTTTAAGGTGACACAAACGTAAGGATGTGAAACTATAATACTCAATAATACTCATTACGACGAAGTCCTTCATGTATTACTTACGGTTTTTCTTTCTCCTCCTCAGCTGTGTGGCGTGCACACCATTATCGTTGTACATAGCAATTTTTTAATTTTATGTGATATGTTACAGCACAACATCACCGGTCTATTGTGGTCTAACTGTGCAGCTAACGCTGTTCATTTAACCACAGGGCAGTGACTGCGTCATTGCAACGGTGAGGAATCGAGACATGGAACTGATTCCGCACGTAATTATAGTATCGCATTCGTTGTGACACAGTCCTTTAATTGTTTAATTCTTTTTTCTGTACCTATGAGACACACGAAAAATATTATGGCATAGCATCCGTTGTGACAAAAACCTTTATTCCATCCGGTTTCTTCCTTTGATTGTTTAATTCATTCTTTTTGTACCTATGAGACGTACACGAAAAATATCATGGCATAGCACCCGTTGTGACAAAAACCTTTATTCCATACGGTTTCTTCCATTGTGACATGTACTTACAGTTGTCAGTTCCCTTTTAATTAAAAACTTTTTTTTTTAAGGTCACACCCACGCAAAGATGTGAAACTATAATACTCAATAATACTTATTACGATGAAGTCCTTCACGTATTACTTACGGTTTTTCTTTCTCCTCCTCAGCTGTGTGGCGTGCACACCATTATCGTTGTACATAGCAATTTTTTAAATTTATGTGATATGTTACAGCACAGCATCACCGGTCCATTGCGGTCTAACTGTGCAGCTAACGCAGTTTATTTAACCACAGGGCAGTGACTGTATCGCTGCAACGGTGAGGAATCGAGACATGGAATTGACTCCGCACGTAATTATAGTATCGCATTCGTTGTGACACAGTCCTTTGATTGTTTAATTCTTTTTTTCTGTACCTATGAGACGTACACAAAAAATATTATGGCATAGCATCCGTTGTGACAAAAACCTTTATTCCAAACGGTTTCTTCCTTTGATTCTATAATTCTTTTTTTCTGTACCTATGAGACGTACACGAGAAATATCATTTCATAGCATCCGTTGCGACAAAAACCTTTATTCCATACAGTTTTCTTTTTCGATTGTTTAATTCTTTTTTTCTGTACCTATGAGACGTACACGAAAAATATCATGGCATAGCGTCCGTTGTGCCACAAACCTTTATTCCATACGGTTTCTTCCATTGTGACATGTACTTACAGTTGGCAGTTCCCTTTTAATTAAAAACTTTTTTATTTTAAGGTGACACCCACGCAAGGACGTGAAACTATAGTACTCAATAATACTCATTTCGACAAAGTCTTTCACGTATTCTTACGGTTTTTCTTTCTCCGCCTCAGCTGTGTGGCGTGCACACCATTATCGTTGTACATAGCAATTTTTTAATTTTATGTGGTATGTTACAGCACAGCATCACCGGTCTATTGTGGTCTAACTGTGCAGCTAACGCAGCTCATTTAACCACAGGGCAGTGACTCTGTCGCTGCAACGGTGAGGAATCGAGACATGGAACTGATTCCGCACGTAATTATAGTATCGCATTCGTTGTGACACAGTCCTTTGATTGTTTAATTCTTTTATTCTGTACCTATGAGACACACGACAAATATTATGGCATAGCATCCGTTGTGACAAAAACCTTTATTCCATACGGTTTCTTCCTTTGATTGTATAATTCTTTTTTTCTGTACCTATGAGATGTACACGAAAAATATCATGGCATAGCATCCGTTGAGACAAAAACCCTTATTCCATACGGTTTCTTCCATTGTGACATGTACTTACAGTTGGCAGTTCCCTTTTAATATCCGTTGTGACAAAAGACATTGTTGTAATTATTCTGTAAACGGTGAGGAATCGAGAAATGGAAATGATTCTGCACGTAATTATAGTATTGCATTCGTTGTGACACAGTCCTTTGATTGTTTAATTGTTTTTTTCTGTACCATTGGGACGTACACGAAAAATATTATGCCATAGCATCCGTTGTGACAAAAACCTTCATTCCATAAAGTTTCTTCCTTTGATTGTTTAATTCTTTTTTTCTGTACCTATGAGACGTACACGAAAATTATCATGGCATAGCATCCGTTGTGACAAAAAACCTTTATTCCATATGGTTTCTTCCATTGCGAGATGTACTTACAGTTGGCAGTTCCCTTTAATATCCGTTGTGACAAAAGACATTGTTGTAATTATTCGGTAAACGGTGAGGAATCGAGACATGGAACTGATTCCGCACGTAATTATAGTATCGCATTCGTTGTGACACAGCCCTTTGATTGTTTAATTCTTTTTTTCTGTACCTATGAGACACACGAAAAATATTATTGCATAGCATCCGCTGTGACAAAAACCTATATTCCATAGGGTTTCTTCCTTTGATTGTATAATTCTTTTTTTCTGTACCTATGAGACGTACACGAGAAATATCATTTCATAGCATCCGTTGCGACAAAAACCTTTATTCCATACAGTTTTCTTTTTCGATTGTTTAATTCTTTTTTTCTGTACCTATGAGACGTGCATGAAAAATATCATGGCATAGCATCCGTTGTGCCAAAAACCTTTATTCCATACGGTTTCTTCCTTTTATTGTATTATTCTTTTTTTCTGTACCTATGAGACGTACACGAGATATATCATGGCATAGCATCCGTTGTGATAAAAACCTTTATTCCATACGGTTTCTTCCATTGTGACATGTACTTACAGTTGGCAGTTACCTTTTAATTAAAAACTTTCTTATTTTAAGGTGACACCCATGCAAGGATGTGAAACTATAATACTCAATAATACTCATTACGACCAAGTCCTTCACGTGTTACTTACGGTTTTTCTTTCTCCTCCTCAGCTATGTGGCGTGCACACCATTATCGTTGTACATAGCAGTTTTTTAAATTTATGTGATATGTTACAGCACAGAATCACCGGTCCATTGCGGTCTAAGTGTGCAGCTAACGCAGTTAATTTAACCACAGGGCAGTGACTGCGTCGCTGCAACGGTGAGGAATCGAGACATGGAACTGATTCCGCACGTAATTATAGTTTCGCATTCGTTGTGACACAGTCCTTTGATTGTTTAATTCTTTTTTTCTGTACCTATGAGACTTACACGAAAAACATTATGGCATAGCATCCGTTGTGACAAAAACCTTTATTCCATATGGTTTCTTTTTTCGATTGTTTAATTCTTTTTTTCTGTACCTATGAGACGTACACGAAAAATATCATGGCATAGCATCCGTTGTGACAAAAACCTTTATTCCATACGGTTTCTTCCATTGTGACATGTACTTACAGTTGGCAGTTCCCTTTTAATTAAAAACTTTTTTATGTTAAGGTGACACCCACGCAAGGATGTGAAACTATAATACTCAATAATACTCATTACGTTAAAGTCTTTCACGTATTCTTAGGGTTTTTTTTTCTCCTCCTCAGCTGTGTGGCGTGCACACCATTATCGTTGTACATAGCAATTTTTTATTTTTATGTGATATGTTACAGCACAGCATCACCGGTCTATTGTGGTCTAACAGTGCAGCTAACGCAGTTTATTTAACCACAGGGCAGTGACTCCGTCGCTGCAACGGTGAGGAATCGAGACATGGAACTGATTCCGCACGTAATTATAGTGTCGCATTCCTTGTGACACAGTCCTTTGATTCTTTAATTCTTTTTTTCTGTACCTATGAGACACACGAAAAATATGATGGCATAGCATCCGTTGTGACAAAAACCTTTATTCCATACGGTTTCTTCCTTTGATTGTTCAATTCTTTTTTTCTGTACCTATGAGATGTACATGAAAAATAACATGGCATAGCATCCGTTGTGACAAAAGCTTTATTCCATATGGTTTCTTCCATTGTGACATACCTTACAGTTGGCAGTTGCCTTTTAATATCCGTTGTGACAAATGACATTGTTGTAATTATTTGGTAGACGGTGAGGAATCGATACATGGAACTGATTCCGCTCGTAATTATAGTATCGCATTCGTTGTGACACAGTCCTTTGATTGTTTAATTCTTTTTTTCTATACCTATGAGACACACGAAAAATATTATGGCATAGTATCCGTTGTGACAAAAACCTTTATTCCATTCGGTTTCTTCCTTTGATTGTTTAATTCTTATTTTTGTACCTATGAGACGTACACGAAAAATATCATAACATAGCATCCGTTGTGACAAAAACCTTTATTCCATACGGTTTCTTCCTTTGATTGTTTAATTCTTTTTTTTGTACCTATGAGACGTACACGAAAAATATCATGGCATAGCATCCGTTGTGACAAAAACCTATATTCCA
This sequence comes from Schistocerca piceifrons, assembly GCF_021461385.2. Classification (NCBI taxonomy): domain Eukaryota; kingdom Metazoa; phylum Arthropoda; class Insecta; order Orthoptera; family Acrididae; genus Schistocerca; species Schistocerca piceifrons. Next base: position 303,204,304 of record NC_060145.1, on the reverse strand, counting down.
TACGGTTTCTTCCATTGTGACATGTACTTACAGTTGGCAGTTCCTTTTTAATTAAAAACTTTTTTATTTTAAGGTGACACCCACGCTAGGATGTGAAACTATAATGCTCAATAATACTCATTACGACGAAGTCCTTCACGTGTTACTTACGGTTTTTCTTTCTCCTCCTCAGCTGTGTGGCGTGCACACCATTATCGTTGTACATAGCAGTTTTTTAAATTGATATGATATGTTACAGCACAGAATCACCAGTCTATTGCGGTCTAACTGTGCATCCGTTGTGACAAAAACTTTTATTCCATACGGTTTCTTCCATTGTGACATGTACTTACAGTTGTCAGTTCCCTTTCAATTAAAAACTTTTTTATTTTAAGGTGACACCCACGCAAAGATGTGAAACTATAATACTCAATAATACTTATTACGACGAAGTCCTTCACGTATTACTTACGGTTTTTCTTTCTCCTCCTCAGCTGTGTGGCGTGCACACCATTATCGTTGTACATAGCAATTTTTTAAATTTATGTGATATGTTACAGCACAGCATCACCGGTCCATTGCGGTCTAACTGTGCAGCTAACGTAGTTAATTTAACCACAGGGCAGTGACTGCGTCGCTGCAATTCACTTAGGAGGTGTGGCGGTGGTTCCGTACTACCCTCTCACGCTTGTAGTATTTATGGGATATGTTTATGTGATATGTTACAGCACAGCATCACCGGTCTATTGCGGTCTAACTGTGCATCCGTTGTGACAAAAACCTTTATTCCATACGGTTTCTTCCATTGTGACATGTACTTACAGTTGGCAGTTCCCTTTTAATTAATAGCTTTTTTATTTTAAGGTGACACCCACGCGAAGATGTGAAACTATAATACTCAATAATACTCATTACGACGAAGTCCTTCACGTGTTACTTACGGTTTTTCCTTCTCCTCGTCAGCTGTGCAGCTAGCGCAGTTAATTTAACCACAGGGTAGTAACTGCGTCGCTGCAATTCACTTTGGAGGTGTGGCGGTGGTTCCGTACTACCCTGTCACGCCCATAGTACCACAAATAGTAATTGCGTAGTTTCTACTTGTACCCCAAGAAGCAAAACTCGCCTGCGAGAGAGCTCGAGACTTTTAGAACTGTTCGAAGTGCTGGCGTAGCAACATAAAAATGGCATCCTTTCCGACGGTTGACTGCGGAACTTGTGTCGGCAATAACGAGCCCTTTGTTGCGGCAAGTATGCTTTAATATCTATCCCTACACGTAGTTTGGCAACTTTTTGGTGCCGGAAGCTCATTATAGAGCGGTGCCTGTCCACGAGAGGTATACCCCAGCAGCCCCAGTCACTAGTAGCACACATTAACAATGATGTTGAACGTGTCTTCATTTGGAGCTGCAGAAACCAAGGACTACATCGAAAAGAAAAGAAATTAACGGAAGTGCAGAAATAGCAGAGTGTAAGGTGTTCAAAACTATGATTCTAATGTGAATAACTACTCTTGGTAGTATCTTAAAATGTATTGTCAGAAAGGATGCTCTTGGGGTATTTCGTACCGTGCTGTGTGAATAAGGTGGCCTTTGGTTTTCCAGTCTCATCAGTGTTTAATATACTTGACCGGATACGCCATCAAATTACTTTTGGTTAAGACAGAGAATAGATACAACACTTCTTCCCGGTCATTACAATCTTATGAAAGAAAATTGTTTAATACAGGCACAAATACAAGGCACTTGCGAGAATAATGCGATTAGAACCATTCCTTACAAATATGTCGGCATAAATTATGAAACTAAAGTGAATAACTGCCAGTCCAATTCGGACGTATGCTGATTTTAACCAACTACTTGTTTAACGTTGCGTAAATAGTGCCAAACCTGAATGTGAATTTTTGTAATTCTTAATTGTCTTCAGTGAAAAATTTCTGACAGACAGTTCTGAGCAGATAAATCAACCAACCATCTGCTCTTAGGCAATTGTATAAGTAGTATTATGATCCTGCAGCAGCTAATCAAAAAATTTTAATTATCACATGCAAAAAAATCGGGGGGCGGGAGCAATGTCATTGAACTCATCACGTAGCCATGTCACTCTACCTCCAACTCCCATTCTCCCACCCTCCACTCCCTTCCTCCCCTTATTCCTCTCCACCCCTCCCCAACTCCTTCTCAAGCCAACGATAGTGTGCTGTTGAAATGCTACAGCCAATCACAAAGTAGCCTTCTTGGCTGCACCCAAAAGCATCTGAATTACATTTTGCTTCCTATTCCATCAAACAATTATGGAAGAGGTGTAACTTGTAATATTTCAAAGGCACTCAAAGGTATCTGAACACTCAGGAATTTTTTGCACCAATCGAAAAGTATTTATCGAAAAGTTACATGTGTATGTTCAAAGTTCAGTGTTTGAACCATTTATGCTACCAATTAATTATATTCCACATCTAAATTGTTCTGTGACGCTTGTCAAGACAACGGCAAGACTGAATTCACTGACTGGGGGTATTTTACTTTTTCCAACAAGCCTTGTTTTGCTGACACCCAGTCAACATAATATGACATGCACGACACATTGCAAAACCACATGGGTACTACAGCTGATCTAACTTGTGCACTTGTCAACGAGATGGTAAATAACGTTAGTCTCACGTCAAAACTTAGCTCTAAAACTGATATCAAAATTAGTCGGCCGTTATAGTGACTCCCAAATTAATTATTATCCAAGTCTTTGATGCTTATTAAATGTCAATGTTCTTCCCGTATCTAAAACGTCTCTAAAATACGTCCGTAAGCAAAAACGGGTAGTGTTTACGCTAATTATCACAATGTTATTTACCGAGCGAGGTGGCGCAGTGGTTAGACACTGGACTCGCATTCGGGAGGACGACGGTTCAATCCCGCGTCCGGCCATCCTGATTTAGGTTTTCCGTGATTTCCCTAAATCGCTCCAGGCAAATGCCAGGATGGTTCCTTTTAAAGGGCACGGCCGGCTTCCTTCCCCGTCCTTCCCTAATCCGATGAGACCGATGACCTCGCTGTCTGGTCTCCTTCCCCAAACCAACCAACAATGTTATTTTACACATAAACACATATTCGTCGAAATGGTGTCCAAATACTGATTGTGAACTTTAAACTAAGTACCCCAGACGCTATATTAATGCCTATATGCATATGGATAAATAAGAGTTGAAGTACCTATCTAATCAGCACCATGCAATAATTATTTTCAAATTCAGTCAGTTTCATTTTATTAGTCTAAATAAAGGGTGTCCCAAAATAATGTATACACTATTTTAAACAATATCTTTTTAACTAAAGGAGACAGAAATACAGTTATTATGGGTAATAATTTAGAAGGCGGTGAAAAACGTAACAATGCTTTCTTTTGTTTCAGGATTGTCACCAAACATGGAGTTATCCTTTGAACACCGGAAATGGGTGCTAAAGTGCTGCTGGAAAACGTGATTGCTGTACGCCGACGTTGGAGAGTTGAATTTGGAACACCACCACCGACAAGAGTAACAATTACATGAATCAGAGATAAGTTCGAAGTCGAAGGAACGGTGCACAATATGAAGAAGGGACATAGCGGACGAAAGAGAAGTTCAACAGACAATGAGAGTGTTGATGCAGAAATCCAGGCATACTCACGATCCCTGAAGAAAACTGTGAGGCAATGCTCTCGTGAGACTGGAATCTGCATAAGCAGTGTTCATAGAATTTTGCAGCCTCAGAACTTTAAGCCTTACATTCCAAGACTTCACCATGTTCTTACGAGGATGATTCTGATAGGCGAAGCGAATTTTGTGAGTGGTTCATTAACAGATGTGAAGAAGAGCAACGTTTCCAAATCGAATTCTTTGGTCAGATGAAGAGACGTTTAAACTTCATGGACCGATTAACCGCCACAATTGCGTGCACTGGGCCAGGGAGAAACCATGCGTAACCGCGCAAAGGCGTGTTAACCTACCAGGAGTAACAGTCTGGTGTGGTCTGTCTTCTAGAGGGCCAATCGGGCTGTACGTCTTTAACAACACTGTCACGGGCGACTCGTACTTGGAAATGTTGGAAATGATAACTCCTTGTCTTAGCGTTGTGTTTGGAAATGAAGATTAATACTTTCAACAGAATGGGGCTCCACCTCACTTTCACCTGGATGTGAGAGCATTTCTCAATCATACATTCCCTGCCAGACGGATAGGACGAAGAGGGATTGTGGAGTATACCATACGATCTCCAGATTTAACTCCTCTAGACTTCTTTCTGCGGAGTACTCTCAAGAACACAGTTAACGCTGCGGGATCACGCACACTCGACGATCTTAGAGAGCAAACTCCGTTGGAAACAATAAAGTTGGCATGTCGTTCAGTCGTAAGTCGTTGTCGACGGTGTATTGCGATGGATGGACACCAGTTTGAACATTTACCGCCTTAAGTCGGACCATGAGGCATCTAACACCACTAAAATTGTATTTCTAATCCCTTTCATTAAAGAGATGTTCAATTTCAAAAAGTGTATACATTATTTTGGGACGCCCTGTATTTACAATTTTATGACACTAAGGAGAGATGGAAAACGAGCCTATCCAAGTTAACAAGAATACGACAATCATAAACCGCACACACATAATTACACTACCACATCAGATAACATAAGATTCAGAAAAAAACATTCTGAGACACCCATTTACAAATCTAAATAATACTGTGCCTGTGTGCAGTGCGCTGTTGTGTCGAGGAGGAAGTTTTTGTTCTCGCTGTCCACCCCACTTCTCTCTGAATAGCACTTTTAACCATATTTTGGCACTTTTTTCTGTTTCAGATTCTGGGAACATGCTATGAAGTACTTGTGTAGCACTATTCTAAATCTTAGATTTTTTTAAAAGCTGCCGTTCAAGGCCATTTAACCTAAATCCTTCTGCTTGCACTACTTTCATGTTTGTTTTTCCATGGCTATCTCCTGCCCTTCTTGGTGCTCTACTTAGTTAATTCCCGCTCACCACACACATTCTGTATTTTCCTTTGGCGCTTCAATGTCTTCCTACGCACTAAAGATGGAATTTCCCCACCGCTGCATGCCTACCCATCAGTACAAAAACTTCTCTCAATTATCAATATGCATGGATCCCTCAAAATTAATCTTTAAGTATTGTACCTGCTTAAGGATTAATTTTGCTGTTCATTGAATATATTATCAAATATTAATTTTGTAGCAAAATATTTTTTTTTTCAAGCAGCCACTCAGACTGAAGTTGACGTTTTGACATTGTAGATAAACTGAGTCTCAGAAAACCAATATCTTTTTACATTCATTGTCTATGAAACACATTTTGACCTGTTTTTGTTACACCAATTGAACTGATACTTCTTCCTTCTTCTTCATCGAGCCTTATCACTGGAAGATTGTGTCATTCCTATCACTTGTACTTCATTGAAATAATAATGCAGGTGGAATCATTTTTTTTGTTTTGTAACATAGTACAAAACCCTGCGTTGCTCTATTTATGACGTTTACTTTGTTCAGTTCTTGGCCTGTAAATTACCTGGACGCAGTCAGATCAGCGACACAACTATCGCGTGCCATAACCGCGTTATTGCCTTCTCATTTCAATATTTGTAGGTCGAACCGGCAGTCTGTGTTATTAACGAAGCCTGATATTGATTTTTATTATGACGCAAAACCAACTTTTTGCGCTAACACGGTTTTTGCACCACCAAGCTCACTGCCTTACAACGACGACTGTTTGGTCTGAATGTGATGCAGTATATGCCATAAGACAAGATTCATAACGTCTATACATTCTTGACATTCTTGACAATTTTACGATTACCTATTTTCTTTTCTTACTGGCAATGTGATGCATCCTTTCTCGCGACAACATGTTACTGTCACAAATACATTTAAACTAATATCCATATTGGGGGAAATAGAATACAATAAAATATACAAAATAAAAACCGAAACCAACCATCCTAAGTGTGAATTGCATATAAGACACTGAGAAATAGTATCATACAGTAAAACATGGACTCCATATGCGAAACCGATTCAGCAAATGAAGGTTGCTCGGACAGAAATGAAACGATGCATATTAGGAATTGTTAAAAGAGGCACAAAATCAAAGAAATAGATCAGTGGAGAGACTGGTTTGTAAGACATTAGTATGACTGTGTGAGGTGGCGCTTGACTGTATAGCATAGTCCTAAAATGCAACGGATCTAATACCTGTAACCTGCAGGGAAAGGAAGCACTCACAAGATATGCAGTTTTAAAAGAAACAAGGTCAAACAACAGATAATGTCTTATTAATTGGTATTTACTAGGGTGGCCCAATTAAACGTAAAATTATGGGTATACACTTCGTATTGGACATGTTAATGAAGCGTGCCAACAATCTACTACAACAATTTAATTTGTTACAATACCGCATGAAACAAAATGATTTATCCAATGAATCAGGTATATACACATGCAATAATAGGATAAGCCATTACAGATACGAGCTACAGTTTTGGCATGGCCCAGTGGGCGCGCAAAATAATGGAATAAACAATGTATTGACTATGCCCAGTGACTGTGAGAAAGGTTAAGGAGTTAAAGAAACGAACCCAGAAATTCACGAATGAACATCAATCCACCGGTGTGCATGATGGCCACAATTAGCTGATTGTGAAATTTAGATCTGCAAAATGAATCATAATGCAAGTTAACCAACTACGGACTACATTGTACCGGTGGCTGCAATGATGCATGCTTACCACTCATGAGGGTAAATAGATGGCTACAGTGGCGGTTAAAAATTCTAAGTTCAGCTAACTCTCTGGAGAAATATCTACCTGCAGCTTTGCCTCAAATTGTCTGATCAGTATTCTAATAATTTTTGTAACAACAGTAAAATTTTATGTCCTTGACCCACAAATAGAACTATACTGACATGAGTGGCACAGAAATGCACAAGTAACAAATAAATACGAAACGGTCTGCAAATTTAATGTGCATACATCTGTATCACTTGTGAATAACCAGGTAAGAGGTCAGATAGAGCCTCAGATGAATATTGTTCATATGTGTAGCATGACCTTGAGTACAATATTGAGTTCATTAGCAATTAATTGTGCAGTTCCCACACACGCAGGTTTCTCCAATCAATCAAAACCACTTATATCACCCTCCTCGCCCCCCCCCCCCCCCCAGAAAATTTATATTGTGGATTTCAAGACACATACGGCATCGCTAGTTGACCAAACCACCTGTTGTCAACAAGTTTGTCTTAAGCCTGACAAGCAGACTCTGATTTCCTGTAGCAGCAACCTCAGTGAATGACGTGGGTTACCTAGTGGGTGAAACTAGTCCCACTCTTTCGCAGATGTGACCGCCTGCACTCTGGTAGCGTGGGCTACGTGCTGAACAGGTAAGCGCTCTCGGCTGCAAGCACAGCTGGCGTGAGGGTCCTGGTGCTCCCTCATCGGGAACTCCTCATTAGGTCACACATTCCTCACAAGCACCAGTGTGTGAAGATCACTTCACACCCTCGGGACAGCTGCCTTCATGGTCACGTGTCCCATCTTCCCTTACTGTGTGCGTTGTTTGGTTGCGCTGATTGCCTTACCTGGAAACGTGTTAAATGGGTACACTAGAAATCGATCACCATGACACTCAGTTCTTTTTCCTGACAAAACTACTAACTGGCAGTTTACAAATAAGTTATCAGGACATTACAGCTGCTTGGATTCTCAAAAATGAGTAAATTAATATCGTTGCATCTTGATCTTTCAAAAACAACTAATTATTAACAACATCATATCATCATGTTAAGATATTATCTTGTTTCCATGGCTTCTTAACGGGAATAAATGTACTGAAGCTCCTTGGCCTCTTTAATGTGAGTGACGCTTAATATTCAAACATGACTCTCACAGATGAACGTAGTGGTACAAATTACATTTCGAACTTCTCTCGCCGCGTGGGATTAGCCGAGCGGTCTAGGGCGCTGCAGTCGTGGACTGTGCGGCTGGTCCCGGCGGAGCTTCGAGTCCTCCCTCGGGCATGGGTGTGTGTGTTTTTCCTTAGGATAATTTAGGTTAAGTAGTGTGTAAGCTTAGGGACTGATGATCTTAGCGGTTAAGTCCCATAAGATTTCACACACATTTTAACTTCTCTCTACACTTCTCTCGAACACTGAAAGACTATGATAAATTTTATTTAGTACATGTTATGAGTTAGTAGACATGTAGTTAATATAGCGCAAATACTCATGCCCTTACTCCTTGAGGTATCCCCACATGTTTATAAGAATCCTCTTTACCTTGTTCAGCATGAAAGTTTTGATAACGATTGGTGCGCCATGTGACTAAGTACTGCACTAACAGTATGCACGGATATACTCCCTTATTTGGCGAAATATTTTCTTTTTTCAATCAATACATTTTTATCCTTTGATTTCCCATAATTCGGAAAACAATTTCGTCATTATACTTCTTGGATAGCTATTCTGAAGCACATTAAAAACTCTCAAATATAGGATATGACTGACAACACAAATACATTTAAACTCTCTATTATTTTATTCAGTGCAACACTTACATACTTACGAAGATTATTTCCATACCTGAATTTGTGATCTTACCTTCTGGCTATGTTGTAGTTAAATTACTCTTTACCAAATCATTAATTCCATGGGCAGTAATTCTCTCTCTCTCTCTCTCTCTCTCTCTCTCTCTCTCTCTCTCTCTCTGAGTTATTCAATTTAAAAATTAAGGATCATCCTCCAGATGACAGTCGCATACCTGCAAACCGTATAAACAGAATACACAAACAAGTTTAACACCACCATTGAATAGGACTTATGTACCTTTACGTGACGTGGCGTGTCAGTGTCCTTCCACATCGTCGCTCAATGAATCACACTGCTGGATATCTTAAGCTCAAGAAAAAGATCCTTCCAGGCTCGGTTTTCCTTCACGTCCAACGAAACATTAAACTCTTGCCACGACAACACTACTGATTTAGTTAGAACTTCTGTAGTACATTGAAAGTAATTTCATAGCCACGAAAATGTATCCTGAAGAACTTCTTTTCGTAAAATGTAAACTTTCACGGCCGGAAATCTCACATATTTCGGACCATGATGCCATGGTCGGACGTATTTATTGTTGAAACTCAATGTTTCGCCTCCATCTGTGGAGGACATCTTCAAGAGGGTTATAGCTTTATCGCAGGACCGATCCATTCCCTAGTTCACTACTAACTTTACCTTACTGCGAGCTGCAGCTGAAAACTGTAGCGCAAATGGTCATTGTCACTTGTTGTCCAGTGTTCCTAACACCCCAGATTGGAAAACTGGCACTCAGTTTCTTTGGCACGGGGCTCTAGTTACCAATCAGTTTCACACACTCCTCCCTCCGATTACAATTATTGGGCTATTTACGAATCCCTTTAGCCTTTCTGCATAGATTTTAAAGCATCCTCTTCTGGCTGCCATTACCTGAGACTCATCAATTCGAATCTAGTGGTTTACCAGTCCCAGAACATGTTCCGCAACAGCATGTACCTGTTACTCCCCTTTTATAGTTGACCTTGTGTTAATCTAGTCATTTATCGTCCATTGTTTTATTTACAAGTCTATACACCTACACGGTATCCTGTAAATTCTGACTTTTTCCAGCGGCTTACGAGCATACTCCGCCAGTTTCAGGTGTTCTTTTATTTTTCTTTTATTAAAAGGAATATTCGTGACTGGCTTAACGCTCTTTTTATCTCAGCGGGCGAATATGTATTCTCTAGCAATACATTGATGATCTATTCCATTTCTAAGTAGAGCTGCTCCGGTTCACAGATGTTGCTCACTCTATTCGCTAAGATCTTACGATAGCTCCGCACCTGTCGAAGGTGGTGCTTTAATCCCGATACATGGAATGGTCCGTGTGTGTGGATTTTCGTTATGTGACCCAAGTTACCATCTTCTTTCTTGGACACTACCACATCAAGGAAATATACTCTGCTGTCTACCTCCTCATTTACAGTGAACTGAATCTTCATATAATCTAATTAATCTCATTGAGATGTACACGAAAATGACCTAATTCATCCGTACCATGATCCCATAATTCAAGTTTATAATCCACGTAACAGAAGCATCCGGTACTTTGCTGGCAGAGCCCAACGCCTTTTCTTATAATTTCTCCATGAAGAAACTTGCTATCGCTGGGCTTAAGGGACTCTGTAGAGCCGCACCATCAATCTGTTCCTAAAACCTATCGTCCCCATTGAATTATGTGATCGAGGCAATGAATTTAAAATATAGCTTTTCACTAATGGCAGGTGTAATCAGATTCAGCTGTTCCAACAAATAAGCGGAACCACGATAAAAAGTGATTTTTTTGGGTGGGGGGGTGGGGGGGTGAGGGGGTCATCAGTCTTCTGACTGGTTTGATGCGGCCCGCCAAGAATTCCTCTCCTGTGCTAACCTCTACATCTTATAGTAGCACTTGGAACCTACGTCCTCTATTATTTGCTGGATGTATCCCAATCTCTGTCTTGCTCTACAGTTTTTGCCTTCTACAACTCCCTCAAGTACCATGGAAGTCATTCCCTCGTGTCGTAACACATGTCCTACCATCTTGTCTGTTTTTCATGTCAAAGTTTTCCACATATTCCTTCCCTCTCCGATTCTGCACAAAACCTCCTCATTCCTTACCTTATCGCTCCACCTAATTTTCAACATTCGTCAGCAACATCACATCTCAAATACTTCGATTCTCTTCTGTTCTGGTTTTCCCGCAGCCCATGTTTCACTACCATACAATGCTGTATTCCAGAAGTACATTCTCAGAAATTTCTTCCTCAAATTAACGACGATATTTGATATTAGTAGACTTCTCTTCCTGGTAGAATTTTGCGCAGAGCATAACTTAATCATAGCTAACACTTGGTTCAAGAATCATGAAAGAAGGCCGTATACATGGAAGAACCCTGGAGATACTGAAAGGTATCAGACAGATTATACAATAGTAAGAGAGAGATTTAGGAACCAGGTTTTAAATTGTAAGACATTTCCAGGGGCAGATGTGGACTCTGACCACAATCTATTGATTATGAACTGTAGATTAAAACTGAAGAAACTGCAAAAAGGTGGGAATTTAAGGAGATAGGACCTGGATAAATTGACTGAACCAGAGGTTGTGCAGAGTTTCACGGAGAGCATAAGGGAACAATTGACAGGAATGGGGGAAAGAAATACAGTAGAAGAAGAATAGGTAGCTTTGAGGGATGAAATAGTGAAGGCAGCAGAGGATCAAATAGGTAAAAAGACGAGGGCTAGTAAAAATCCTTGGGTAACAGAAGAAATATTGAATTTAACTGACGAAAGGAGAAAATATAAAAATGCAGTAAATGAAGCAGGCAAAAAGGAATACAAACGTCTCAAAAATGATATCGACAGGAAGTGCAAAATGGCTAAGCAGGGATGGCTAGAGGACAAATGTAAGGATGTAGAGGCTTATCTCACTAGGGGAAAGACAGATACTGCCTACAGGAAAATTAAAAAGACCTTTGGAGAAAGGAGGACCACTTGCGGAAGCAGAAAGGTGGAAGGAGTATATAGAGAGTATACACAAGGGCGATGTACTTGAGGACAATATTATGGAAATGGAAGAGGATGTAGATGAAGATGAAATGGAAGATACGGTACTGCGTGAAGAGTTTGACAGAGCACTGAAAGACCTGAGTCGAAACAAGGCCCCGGGAGTAGACAACATTCCATTAGAACAACTGATAGCCTTGGGAGAGCCAGTCCTGACAACACTCTACCATCTGGTGAGCAAGGTGTATGAGACAGGCGAAATACCCTCAGACTTCAAGAAGAATATAATAACTCCAATCCCAAAGAAAGCAGGTTTTGACAGATGTGAAATTTACCGAACTATCAGTTTCGTAAGTCACAGCTGCAAAATACTAACGCGAATTCGTGACAGACGAATGGAAAAACTGATAGAAGCCGACCTCGGGCCAGATCAGTTTGGATTCCGTAGAAAGGTTAGAAATACGTGAGGCAATACTGACCCTACGACTTATCTTAGAAAATAGGCAAACCTACGTTTCTAGCATCTGTAGACTTAGAGAAAGCTTTTGACAATGTTGACTGGAATACTCTCTTTCAAATTCTGAAGGAGGCAGGGGTAAAATACAGGGAGCGAAACGCTATTTACAATTTGTACAGAAACCAGATGGCAGTTATAAGAGTCGAGGGGTATGAAAGGGAAGCAATGGTTGGGAAGGGAGTAATACAGGGTTGTAGCCTACCCCCGCTGTTATTCATTCTGTATATTGGGCAAGCAGTAAAGGAAACAAAAGAAAAGTTCGGAGAAGGTATTAAAATCCATGGAGATGAAATAAAAACTATGAGGTTCGCCGATGACATTGTAATTCTGTCAGAGACAGCAAAGGACTTGGAAGAGCAGTTGAACGGAATGGACAGTGGCTTGAAAGGAGGGTATAAGAAGAACATCTACAAAAGCAAAACGAGGACAATGGAATGTAGTCGAATTAAGCCGGGTGATGCTGAGGGAATTATTTATTTATTTATTTAACCTGGCAAGATTAGGGCCATCAGTCCCTCCCTTATATCTAACCAGGCATTCTACTTATTTTACATTCATATGTTTTAGTAGGCATGTTAAACTACATCTGGTACAAAAAGTGAGATAAACAATTTGAAAGGTACACCTGGAAAAATACATACATATAGAGTTTATATTCTTAGGTCACAAGTACTGTTATAATTAGACATTATTGCAGAGACAGATTTTAGATAGGAGTGCTGGCAGCAGGGAGTATGAGGGAGACTCATGGTGAAGGGAGGAGAAGAATAGAGACATGATGAAACATAATTAAGGAAATATAATGGAAAAGAAGATTGCGTGGCTAGTAGAGATAGATGAAGAGGAAGTCATCTCAGGAGCAAGATAGGGGACGCTAGCTTTGCTATTTGACAGATGAGGGGATTGTCCTTCTACATTAATTTTGTGGAGAACTTTATGAGGATGATAGTAGGAAATGCTTCAACTTCTTCTTAAAAGGAGCAGGAGATCGAATTTTGCGCAAGGTAAGGGGCAGTTTGTTCCAGAGGCGGTCAGCGGCAACTGAGAAGGAGTTTGCAAAAGTTTTTGTTTTGTGAGTGGGCACAGTTAGGATACCAAATAAGAGTGACCTCGTGTTTCGATTATGATGACATGACAGGTTTTTAATCTCTGAAGCAAGGTAGTGGGGTGCTTGCGCGACGAGGACTCGGTGGAGTAGACATAGAGTGTGGTAGTCACGCAATTTGTCCAGCCGCAGCCACCCTAGCTCGGAGTATGAAGCACTAACATGATCATATCGGCGAATGTTGCGGGTGTAACGCACACAGGCATTCATGGTTAGCTCTAGCTGTCTTTTGTTTTCACTACTCATGCCTTGTTGAATCACAATAGTGGAGGTTCGGTAGAACGAGTGCTTGCACGAGCTGGCGTTTCAAGTCCTGTGGAAATATGTTCCGAAACTTTTTGAGAGCATAGAGACAAGCAGACGTCTTTCGGCAGACTGCGACTGTATTCTCCGCCCAGTTGACATGCTCATCCAAAGTTACACCCAAGTTCTTCACTGTTTTCTGATATGGTATTGGAGTACCGTCGAGCAGAATAGGAGGTAGCCGTTCGCGGAAATCTGAACTTATTAATTTCTGATGGGCTATTAAGATTACTTGCGTCTTTTTTGCATTTAGTTTAAGCCCCAGGTTTTTCGCCCATGTCACTACTGAAGACAGATCATCATTCATCTGAGCGATTGCAGTGTTTACATCTTCAGGTCTGACGCATAGGTAGAGCTGGAGGTCGTCGGCGTAGAAATGATATTTACAGGAGGACAGAACCGACGAAATATCGTTGACATATAAAGAAAACAAAAGTGGTCCTAAGACTGAACCTTGTGGCACTCCCGAGGAAACATGTTTCCAGGAAGATTTTTCATTTACGCAGACAACACATTGCTGTCTGTCTTTTAAGTAGCTTTCAAACCATCTCATTGCACTATCAGAGAAATTAAGCTGTTGCATTTTTCCGAGCAATGTGTCAAAGTTAACAGTGTCAAAAGCTTTGCTGAAGTCCAGTAGCGTCAATATTGTTGCCTTTCGATTGTCGATGGAATATTTCAGGTCATCAGTTACTTTAATTAGAGCAGTGCTTGTGCTGTGATGTTTACGGAAACCGGATTGAAATTTGTCATATAGGCTGAATTCATGCAAGTGTTCAGTGATTTGGTCATGAACAATATATTCAAGTGCTTTTGAAACAGCAGGCAGTATGCTAATTGGTCGGTAATCACTAGGCAGTTGCGGGTTTTCGATCTTAGGGATGGGTCGAATTAGGCTTCTTTTCCATGCAGTGGGATATATTCCGTTCACGAGGGAAAAATTAAATATGTCAGTTAAGACAGGTACTAAGATATCGGCAACATTCTTAATCATGGTTATACCGATACTGTCGTTGCCTATTGCATCAGAAGAGATTCTCATTACTGCTTTTCTTGCCGTATTTGTTCTTACATGTTTTAGATGGAAGGTATCGTTGTTAGTTATCCTGTTTGGGGATTCTTGTGGACGGTAATTATCAGCTGTGCTGGTATTCAGAGGTGCAGAGAAGAATTCATTTAATTCGTTAGCTGACACATGAAAAGTAGTTTCCGATTTTGCCTTTCCGACCCCCAAGCTACGGAGATTCTTCCATAGAGTCGTGGGCGTCAGATCGCTGCATACAAGGGAGCGAGCGTGCCTGATTTTAGCATTGCGAATGCATTGTTTCACTCTGTTCCGTAGCTTTCTATATTCTTCGGAACGCTCGGGTTTCGGATCTGCCTTGAAACGCCTGTGGGCAGCATCCCTATTAGTCATCATTTGACGTAATTCAGCTGTCAGCCATGGAGCAGGAGATTTTCTTACACGGATTGTGCGCACAGGTGCATGTTTGTCATAGAGAGCAGTGAGTTTATCACCAAGTTCATTAATTTTGCCGTCGATTGTGGGTTTTCTGATTATTTGATGCCATGAGATTTCTGAGCAATCGGCTGTTAGAGCGTCAAGGTCAATACGTTTCATGTTCCTAGAAGTTATGTAACGCGATTTGATCCTTGGGGGCTGCACAGAGTAGGCCAGGAATATTACATCATGTGCTGAGAGGCCAGGGGCCGATGTTTGACCAACATCTCTTACTTTGTCAGTCTGTTTCGTTGCGATTACGTCTATAAGAGTATGACTGTGCGCCGTATGGTGTGTAGGTTGTAATGGAAGAATGTTCATGCTATTGCAACTAAACAGTCTTCTTAGGTTTATTGCCGCACGTTTTATCACAGAGTTCAGAGAAGGGAAAGATGATGCTAAGCGGCTATACTTTAATTGTGGAAGAGAAATAATTGTATAATATATAGGGTGTTTAAAGAGTCTCTCCGCAGTGCCGCATGATCGTTAGCCGTGCCATATGTCGAAGTGAATATACCCAGTGAAATACAAGTTATTAATTTATTGAATATTCACTTTTACTTACAAATTTTCACATTAAATGTTGAAAGTGTCCCCCCTGTTGTTGACTACGCAAATCAATTCATCTAATCATGTTTCCAAACACAAGCTGTAACATATCTTCTGTAACAGAAGCATTCAAAGTGGATAATGCAGTTTTCAATTCATCGATGAATTTTGGACGGTTTTTATAGACAGTTGCTTTCGCTGCATCGCAGAAGAAAAAGTCAGGTGGTGTTAGGTCGGGCGATCGTGGAGGCCAAAGTCCGTGTGAAATTATGCGATCACCAAAAACATCAGCAAGCAGTGACATTGAAACGCGAGCTGTATGCGCGGTTGCACCATCTTGTTGAAAATAGACGTTCAGTATTTCACTTAACACAAGTCCTCTAATGAATGGATACAGAATATCACTGCAGTATCGTTGTGCGTTTATTGTTTAGTTGAAAAAATGGGACCCACAATCCGACGTCTAGAAATTGCAATCAAAACTCCTATTTTCACAGAATGAAGTGGTTCCTCATGAATAAACAACGGATTTGCAGTACTCCACATACGAGAATTTTGCGAGTTCATGAACCCGGATAAATGAAAACAAGCCTCATCAGTGAAAAACGTTTCATTAAGAATATCCCTTCCATTTTGTTGAACGAAATTTTTGAATCATCGACAATAATGCAGCCTCTTGCCATGGTCAGTATTTTTCAGTTCTTGCACGGCTGTCACTTTGTATGGGAAAAGTTCTAATTTTTCCTTACAGCTGTGTGGGCCTTTCCGACACTAACATCGATTTCCTGGGCGAGTTTTCTTACCGACTTGTTCGGACTCATGGACATTTTATTGGAAATATCGTGTAGTTTATCCTCAGACAAAACGCTAGGACGACCACATCACGGTGCATGTGTCACTGACCCCGTACTTCGAAGTTTGTTAATCAAATCTCGCATAGTATAGCGATGTGGGAGTATTGTCTCCGGGAAAACTAAATTAAATGTTTGACGAACTGAAACTGTGTATTTACCACCAGCTTTGGACACTAGTTCGACTAAAAACACACGTTCTTCAATGGTTAGTATTTTAACGATCACAAAAACGAAAGAAACGAACAAAGGAACTAAACTTAAACGTTCACGTTAACACGTAACGACACACTCCAACGATTCTACTGACGCTGGTTGATATAATCGAAACAGTGGAATGTTGGGACAGCCCACATGAAGGGAAGTAACCCAGGCAGCAAACAATCATACGACACTGCCGAGAGAGTTTTTGAACACCCCGCATATTATGTTGTGCTCAAGAAGTCTGCGTTCGAAGGCCACACTAGTCCCTTGCCTGCATGACGGTGATTGAGCAACCACATTGGAGTACCGCTGCTTTGCATATGCGATGCAACACTCGCAAATGGAAACTTTTTGATCGCCTTATATGATCTAAAAAAAAAAAAAAAAAAAAAAAAAAAAAAAAAGTTTTGTGCAATTTAAAAAAATGCATGATACATTCAAGACAAAGAACTTCAAAACTTGAGCATGTCAATAACGCGTTAGTAAACCTGTGATCTCTACGCGAGCAGTTATTCTGCTTAGCACTGACTGATAGAGCTGCTGGATTTCCTCCTGATTGAGATTGCGTCAAATTCTGTCCACTTGGCGTGTTGTAGTTGTTGTGGTCTTCAGTCCTGAGACTGGTTTGATGCAGCTCTCCATGCTATTCTATCCTGTGCAAGCTTCTTCATTTCCCAGTACCTACTACAGCTTACATCCTTCTAGATCTACTTAGTGTATTCATCTCTTGGTCTCCCTCTACGATTTTTACCCTCCACGCTGCCTTCCAATACTAAATTAGTGATCCCTCGATGTCTCAGAACATATCCTACCAACCGATCCCTTTTAGTCAATTTGTGCCACAAGCTCCTCTTCTCCCCAATTCTATGCAATACCTCCTCATTAGTTATGTGATCTACCCATCTAATTTTCAGCATTCTTCTGTAGCACCACATTTCGAAAGCTTCTATTCTCTTCTAGTCCAAACTATTTATCGTCCATGTTTCACTTCCATACATGGCTACACTCCATACAAATACTTTCAGAAACGACTTCCTGACATTTAAATCTATACTCGATGTTAACAAATTTCTCATCTTCAGAAACGCTTTCCTTTCCATTGCCAGTCTACATTTTATATCCTCTCTACTTCGACCATCATCAGTTATTTTGCTCAACAAATAGCACAACTCCTTTACTACTTTAAGTGTCTCATTTCCTAATCTCATTCCCTCAGCATCACCCGACTTAATTCGACTACATTCCATTATCCTCGTTTTGCTTTTGTAGATGTCCATCTTATACCCTCCTTTCAAGACACTGTCCATTCCGTTCAACTCCTCCTCCAAGTCCTTTGTTGTCTTTGACAGAATTACAATGTCATCGGCGAACTTCAAAGTTTTTATTTCTTCTCCATGGATTTTAATACCTTCTCCGAACTTTTCTTTTGTTTCCTTTACTGCTTGCCCAATATACAGATTGAATAACAGCGGGGATAGGCTACAACCCCGTCTCACTTCCTTCCCAACCACTGCTTCCTTTTCATCATTTGAAAGAGAGTATTGCAATCAACATTGGCAAAAGCTTTCTCTAAGTCTACAAATGCTAGAAACGTAGGTTAGCCTTTCCTTAATCTTTCTTCTAAGATAAGTCGTAGGGTTAGTATTGCCTCACGTGTTCCAACGTTTCTACGGAATCCAAACTGATCTTCCCCGAGGTTGGCTTCTACAAAGTTTTTCCATTCGTCTGTAAAGAATTCACCTTAGTATTTTGCAGCTGTGACTTATGAAACTGATAGTTCGGTAATTTTCACATCTGTCAACACCTGCTTTCTTTGGGACTGGGATTATTACATTCTCCTTGAACATCACGCAATATCATATCTCCCAATTCATCTTCATCTACCTCCTCCTCCATTTCCATAATATTGTCCTTAAGTACATCGCCCCTGTATAGACCCTCTATATACTCCTTCCACCTTTCTGCTTTCCCTTCCTTGCTTAGAACTGGGTTTCCATCAGAGCTCTTGATAATCATGCAAGTGGTTTTCCTTTCTCCGAAGGTCTCTTTAATTTTCCTGTAGGCAGTATCTATCTTACCCCTAGTGAGATAGGGCTCTACATCCTTACATTTGTCCTCTAGCCATCCCTGCTTAGCCATTTTGCACTTCCTGTCGATATCTTTTTTGAGATGTTTAAATTCCTTTTTGCCTGCCTGGCGTGATAAATCAAAATCCCATGGCTGAAGTGCCCCGCTGTTAGTGCTCCAAACGTTCTCGACTGGGGAGAAATTCGGGGTCCATGTTGGCCAGGGCAGGATTTGGAAAGCACGGAAACAAGCAGTAGAAACACTCGCCTTGTGCAGGTTGGCATCATCTTGTTGAAAAGTAAGCCCAGATGCTCGCCTACACGCGGCTATAGTTTCTCCTGCTTGTCTTCGTGCTTGCAAAACGCTATCTTGGCCAGCAATGTTGCCGCGTCTCTTCCCAATTGAGAACGTTGGGAGCATTACGGGCAAGGCCCTCCAAGTAGCTCGGGATTTTGACGATCTGAACCTCCAGTTGGACAGAACTTGGCGCTATATCCCTCAGGAGCACATCATGCAACTCTTAGCAGTTACTACCAAGCATGCTTGCAGAAGGGCCACCGGTGCCAACGTGTCCATGGACCAGCTAGTCCATGTTGCTGTGAATTGCGTCCTCTGACAGTGAGGCGCCTACGCTGTTCATTACATTTGTGTTCACCTGTCGTCGTTCCACACATCCAGCATATGTTCACTGCTTATACGAGCCTTTGCTTTTCATTTAAACAATTCGCTTCCCTCTCTTCGTGTGATAATGCGCTTGCTCAATTTTGAAGCCCTTTCTCTTCAATAAATCACGGAAGTTGTTTCTGAATCTGTTATCATTTGTTTGTCTGTACTTGCCTATCACATTTACCAATTTCCGTTCCATTCCGATAATTCCTTCGTGGTGTATCGTTTCTGTTTATAGAGTGTATGACACATCTTTATGTAATGGAATATCTTCACTGATCACATTAATATTTTCTCCATCACATTCTTCTACCATTTAAAATATGAAAAATATTCAAGAAAAAGTAAGAGAAGAAGAGAAAACATTCCTAAGCGTGTTCTTACTCAGCACCAGCGTAATGTCGCCTTACTCAGCTTTTCATAAAGAGAAATAACGGATTCCAAGTTTGTTCGTAAGCTAAATACAGTTTCGTGAAGGGATGATTATATCAGCTTTTTTTCCGCTCTCCTTCTGGAAAGAAAAATTTCATGCGAGTGTGGGGTACAATATAAAGGAAGTGAACACGGACTTTAATCTTAGTTCCAGCGGAAACCTAAACCGAAAATGCTGCGGCACGGAAAGTGGGGCTGGCTATAGAAAAGCGTACGAAGGGCGTAAGCCGCTAAGCGGTCGCAAAAGGGAGACGGCGCTCAGCGAAATGAGTTAAATGAGACTAGCAGAAGCCCAGGGATTTACGTCGTCTACGCTCGGGATCAAAGCGGCGCCTCTCAGGCAGGTCCCCCCTCCCTGTCTGGGCGACGAAAGTGACGTGTTTCCCGCGCACCGCCGCCGCTATTAAAAAATGTTGCCGTGGATTCCGCCCTTTGACAGCGAGCCGCCTACGCTCTTCATTACTTCCTTGTTAACCTGTCATGGTTTCGTATCGCACAGCGTACGTTCACAGCTTATATGATCCTTTGCTTTTTATTTAAAAAATTTTGCTTTCCTCTCTTTGCGTGTGTGCGGTGTACCGCAACCAACTATGTGCGTATCAGTAAATTTATAAATATTCGTGTGTGTGTGTGTGTGTGTGTGTGTGTGTGTATGTGTGTGTGTGTGTGTGAGAGAGAGAGAGAGAGAGAGAGAGAGAGAGAGAGACAGAGAGAGGGGGGGGGGCTACAGCAGAGAAAATTAAAAGGTGGCGTTATTTGGTATATCCACGAATTCTGTATGTAGGGGTCAAAACAGAAGCAATTCACACCAGAATCACGAAATAAAAGACACCAATTTCATAATTTGGTATGTTTTCGCTTGGAGAAGCTAACGATGGATAAATGTCGCCCCAGTTCCAAGTACAACATCTTTTCTGGCACACTGAAATTTGGTATACTTTTATGTTGTAAAAACTACAGATTCGCTCTAAGACAAAAAACAACGCACCCCAAAGGAATTATTTGAATGAAACGTAAATAGGTGTGATGTACATGCACAAACAAACGATTACAGCATCAGAAAAAGTAATTCATTCAAGAGAAAGGGCTCAACAATATGAGCAAGTCAGTAACTCGTTGTTCCACCTGTGGCCCATTGAGAAGGATTTATTCGGCTTCGCATTGGTTGATACAGATATCATGCCAAATTCTGGCTGAAGCTAGATAATACCTTCCCGCAAACGGCGAGAGTTTCTACTGCTTGTCTTCTTGCTTGTCAAACCCTACTATGGCGAGCAAGGTTGCCAGATCGCTCCCCACTTGAGAACGCTTTAAACTTTATGGGCAGGGTCCTCCAAACAGATCGAGATTATGACAGTCTGACGCGCCAATTGCACAAAATTTGGCATGATATCCGTCAGGAGGGCACCCAGTAATTCTGTCGATCAATGCGGAATAACTGCTTGGATATGAGATGAAGGTGGACCAAGGCGTCTTGCTCTATTTGTGAAACTTTTTCTCTTGAATAAACCCTCCAATTTTTCTGAATTGTGATCATTTGTTTTTCTCTACTTGTGCATCACACTGATATCCGTCCTATCTAGGTAATTTGATTGTCAATTCAAAACCAGTTTCGGGCTTTTTCACTCATCCTAAGAAAGCAGCTGAATGCCATATCTATGGATAATCTGTCCGTAGTACAGAAAAAGATATTTGGCAACACAGAAATTATAACATTTAAGAATGTGATATTGATTTAAAATACAGAATTGTCTTAAATCCTACATGGTTGTTTATCATAATCATCGTAATAAGGTTCAGGAAATCTGTTTAAATCCCTCTCAGTTCATTTGTGAATTTATTTTACTTTTTACAGAGGGTTTAAGTGTTAAAAGAAGGCATGTGAATTTCGACTTGTACCAGTCCACAAGTACGCCATATAATTCATTCTGTCTCTTCCTGCAATTAATTTCAAAGTCTTTAACAGAATTCCTCATAGTGCAATTAAATATTATCAATACAGAATTTACCTTTAATCTAAATGTTTGTTTATATTTGATAAGTATGTTCAAGAAATTTACACAGGTGTCTCCCAGCTCAAGCGTGATTTTTTATGGGGCGCTGAAGTGTTCAATGAATGTTGGTAATTGTCGATTTGTACCAATCCAAAACCATACCACGTCATTCTCGAATGTGCTCTACAATTTCATCTCACAATATTAAAGAGAATTCCACAGTGCTCAATGTAATCTATCCTTTATACCTAAAGCGGGAATCAATAGAAAGCTATAATAATATGGCACAAGAGTTCTAAAAAGACTGAGGAAACGCAATTCATTTAAACCCCCTCTCTGTGTTTCTCTAGTATCTTAATTTTTATGTGCATAAAACTGCCATCAACTGAATCTCCTACAGCATTGTAAAAGTTTATTATTATATTTCTCTGATGTCAAATAAGTGCTTTTTACAGTGATTGAATTTCTGCCATATTACGAAAAATAGTGAGTTGCACACAGTAATGCGTGAAAGGTCCTAAATGGAAACACATCGTCATCGAAAGATACAAAGTGAAATTTGACAGTAAAAATGATGTCAACATTGATTATTAAACAATTAATTAATCAACAAATAAACTAATTTCAGGCCCTTCATAGTTCCTGCAACTGCGATAACTTTCTAGCAGGCAATATGGAACTTCAGAGTCTGTACTTCCACAATCGGTTCAACTTACCTCTCTCACATAGTCAGTTACCCTGGCAAACGTAATGTTCTAATGTTCAGAATTCTCTGTTGGTGTAAGTTTTGTCTGGTACAATTGTAAGTAGGCTGTTAGGTTTTTATATTGGTAACGCCCCGTAGCGCTCTGTAAAAAATCACTGGCTGTGCTGTATGCAGTCTGTGGCTGGTTTGCATTGTTGTTGGCTATTGTAGTGTTGGGCAGTTGGCTGTTAACAGCGTGTAGCGTTGCGCAGTTGGAGATGAGCCGCCAGCAGTGGTGGATGTGGGGAGTGGGATGACGGAGTTGTGAGAGCAGATGATCTGGACAGAGACAGTAAATTTGTAAGATTGGATGTCATGATCTGATATATATATATCCTCCCCGTGGTGGTAATACCGCCGAAGCTGGGCATTCGGATCCGGGGGCCCAGCATCATTGCGCAACAGACCAGTCGGAGGGTCCTAGGATCCCTAACGCTAAACATAGGAACAGACATCAAACGTTCATAGGAACACTGAACGTGAACTCAATGCTGAGAACAGGTAAACAAAAAGAACTGACAAAACTAATGGATGAACACAAATTAAAAGTTCTGGCTATACAAGAAACAAGATACCCAGATGAGGATACAGTACAGGCAGACCAGTACAGGATTTATAAAGGGAAACCAGCACAGATAGTAAAGAATACAAAAGGTCTTCGGGTATATGGCACAGCATTTGTGATACATAACTCATTTTCTACTAAGGTACTAGAATTTAAATCTAAATCACCAAGAATATCATTGATAACATTCAGAAATAAAAATAAAAAGTACACACTTATAAATGCCCATGCACCAATAAATAAAGACAACCAACAAAATCCAGAGAAAGTGCAGACATTTTGGGAGGAACTGGAAGAAACAATAGGGAAGATCCCTGAGCAACACACTACAATTCTGTTAGGAGACTTTAATGCACAAATTGGAAGAAACGAATTATCAAAAAGCACAGGGAGGTTTACAGCACACACTAAAACTAACATGAATGGCCAGAGATTAGTAGAGTTTTGTGAGAAATTCAAATTGAACATTATGACAACTAAATTCCAGAAGAATCCCAAAAAACAAACAACATGGAAATCACCGAACAAATTACTTGGCGAGTTCCAGATTGATCACGTGGCAATAAGTTATGACAATTCAAGGGACATTCAAGATGTACAGGTGGTGAAAGGGGCCAACTTTGATTCTGACCATTATCTGACCAAAATTAAGATGAAATTAACACCAGAAAGAAGGCACAAGAGTGACGAAACAAAAATAGCCAAATACAGAGTACAGGACTTAATGCTCAATCAGCAAGTCTTAGACGACTACAAGGAAAAGACAGATAAAATCAAAAGTCACAAATGGGAAGAAATTGCAACCTCAATACGAGACGCAGCAGAACAAACAATTTTACTAACCAAAAAGAAAAAGCATCCCTGGTGGAATGAGGTCTGTGGGAAAGCACTACAGAAAAGAGCCAGAACTTGGGAGAAATACAACTCAACCAAAAGGCCAACTGACTGGGAGCAGTTCAAAACGCAAAGACGTGAAACGACGAAAATCATTAAAAGTGAACGAAGGAAATATGACACACAACAAATACAGAAAATACAAGATGAATTTTCTAAGAATAATACACGCAATTTCTTTCAAACATTCAGAACTACAATAACAAGATATAAACCACCGACACTCTGCTTCAAAGATGAAAAAGGAAATCTGATCACCAGCGTGGAACAAAATTGCCAACACCTAGCGAACTACTTTGAAACGCTGCTAAGCTGCAAAAGACCTGATGAAACCTTGACATTTGAGAAGCCTAAGAATAAGCTACCAGACTCTGAACCACCTAATAAAGAAGAAATTAAAGAGATCGTGAAAGGATTGAAAAACAATAAAGCATCTGGTAAAGATTCGTTAGTCGCGGAACTACTGAAATACGCAGGAGAAAACTTAATAAATAATTTCGAGGCGCTGTTTGAAGAGATTTGGAATACAGAGAAGATTTCGGAGGAATGGAAGACAGCATTGATTCATCCGTTACATAAGAAGGGTGCCAAGACAAATGCAAATAACTACAGAGGTATCTCATTGTTATCAGTGGCCTATAAGATCCTATCCAAGGCACTACAAAACAGGATTGAAAATCAGGTAGAGAAAGAACTGGGTGAATATCAGGCTGGGTTTAGAAAAGGAAGATCATGCAGTGAACAGATATTCAGTCTACTCTCCATAATACAACTTCGCGCACGCACATCGAAAAATCTAGTAATTACATTCATAGACTTCAAAAAAGCATATGATTCTATTGATAGACCAACTCTGATTAACACATTAGAAGAATTTGGGATTGATGATAAAAGCAGAAGTCTAATCCAGGAAACCCTTACGGGAACAAAATCGCAAGTGAAGTTTTTGGGTAGATTGTCACAACCGTTTGTAATTGGAACAGGTGTTAGACAAGGGGATGGGCTCTCCCCGCTGTTGTTTAACATTGTCCTTGAAAAAGTGGTCAGGGAATGGAGAAAGAAGATGGCAGAAGCTGGAGTGAAAAATGGGATAACGTTAGGAAGAAATAAAACAAAAATTGAATGTCTGGCATTTGCTGATGACATGGCAATATTGGCAGATGACATCGAAACAGCAAAGATTCAGATAGAAATGCTGCATGAGATCGCTGAGAAGACAGGTCTACAAATATCGTATGAAAAGACAGAACTGATGATACAGGACAGAACAGACCCAACACAGACATTGCAAACTAAATATGGAATAATTAAGAGAGTTCATAAATTTAAGTATCTAGGGGAATGGATTACACCGACAGGGTTACCAAATGTTTCACTACAGGAAAGAGCAATAAAGATGGAAACGGCATACCAGCTATGCCGAAATGTATACAATAAAAAGTCGATCTCCATCAATGCCAAGCTCAGGCACTACAATGCGGTAATAAAACCAGAAAGTTTGTATGCGATTGAATGCATCCCACTGAACAGAAAACGTCTGTTGGAGAAATTGGAAATAAAAGAGAGAAAAATACTGAGAAAGATCTTAGGACCTAAAAAGGATGGACAGGATTATAAATTGCGATCCAATAAAGAGTTATACGAGAAAATTGAAAAACTGACAACATCCTTTAAAAAGAGAAGACTGCGTTTCTATGGGCATGTCAAAAGAATGGCACCAGAAAGAACGGCAAAGAAAATCCTGGAATACATGGAAAGCAGAAAGACACAAATTAACTGGCTGAAAGAAGTAAAAGAAGACATTGCAGAAATGAACATTATACCAGAGACAGTTTACAA
This sequence comes from Schistocerca piceifrons, assembly GCF_021461385.2. Lineage (NCBI taxonomy): Eukaryota > Metazoa > Arthropoda > Insecta > Orthoptera > Acrididae > Schistocerca > Schistocerca piceifrons. The sequence continues at coordinate 303,178,504 of NC_060145.1, read as the reverse complement.
CAGAATGGAATATAGGAATGCCATCAACAAAATACAGGGATTCAAAGACCGAACGCAATCAAAGAAGACGGGAACAACCTGGTCGCAAGAACGTAAAGAAGCCCACTCAGAAAAAATGAAGAAGTACTGGGAAGAACGCAAGAAAAAGCACAAGAAATGACTGATGCTTAGCGTAGTCCAAAGTTGACTGTAACGAGTAATAATAAATAAATAATAATAATATGTATAATATGACTTTTGAACAATATTATGGTAAATGCATTGTTTTTTCTATATAAAAATCTTTCATTTGCTAACTATGCCTATCAGTAGTTAGTGCCTTCAGTAGTTTGAATCTTTTATTTAGCTGGCAGTAGTGGCGCTCGCTGTATTGCAGTAGTTTGAGTAACGAAGATTTTTGTGAGGTAAGTGATTTGTGAAACGTATAGGTTAATTTAGTCAGGGCAATTCTCTTGTAGGGATTATTGAAAGTCAGATTGCGTTGCGCTAAAAATATTGTGTGTCAGTTTAAGCACAGTCATCTATAGTTTTTCTAAGGGGACGTTTCACATGTCGACCCTTAGCCGAGGATACCTCACTGCAATCTTCTGATTTTTTCGTGTAGTTTACGTTATTAGTGTAGCTTTTGTTCATTGCTAGCACGTAATTGTAGAGAGAATCTCCTTTGTAGTTGCAGTTTTTCATTGTTGTACAGTAAAACAGTTGTGGAATGCATGTAGATTTGCACCAAGTATTTCGCAGCTGCGCTTGCAATTAACTAGTTATTATTTTCAGTGCTATGTTAATGTGTTCTCTTATTTTTGCTCTTCAAATTGTGCTTTTCTGTGTTATCGTGTGAAATATTGTGACAACAATGGCGTGTGAAAAACGTAACACTAGGCTCCAAAGTAAACTGAGAAATAATAGTGACGACGAGCGTAGCTTATCAGCACCACTGTGTAATGAATTAACAGACATTCAAAGTAGTAATTTGGTAATTGTGCATAGGGAAATGGAGCGGGCGGCAAATAATGGTGTGGACAGAGAAACAAGTAGTGAACAGGGAAGCATTATCGGTCGATCGGTCGGCAACAGCTCGCCTCAGGAATCCGAAATGACAGAACACAATATTGCAAATACTGTAGACTCAGGTTTTGGGTCCTCACCGTTTTGTCAAATGAGTCAAGACACATTTTCTGCTTGTCAAAATGTGAATGTTGCCGGTGAAAATGCAGTGCCAAAAAGCATAGAGAAACAGATGCCAGACACTAATACTTTATTATTGCAATTAATTGAACAAATGGAACAAAATCAGAGACAAATACAGCAAAAGCTTCAAAAGTTAGACACAATGGAACAAAATCAGAGACAAACACAGCAAAAGCTTGAAAAGTTAGACACCATGCTTGAACAAACACGTGAAGATTTAACTACTGAGTTACATAACATTGAATCGAAATGTCAAAAAATCTGTAATGACGTAAAAACACAAATTTGTGAGCATTTTCAACCTATTTTTTTGCGGCATGAAAATGCATTACAGAATCACGAAGCAGCCATAAAAGAGCTGCAAACTATTGTTCATGAAAATCATGAGAGCTTGCAAGCTAAAATTGACTCAGTTGCATCTACCGATTTGGTTACACAACTTGCAAAAACTCAGGAAAACTTAAAAGGACACAGTAGATACTCTGAAAATGGGTTCAGAAAGACACATGGAGAAAATTAGTTCATTATCAGAGAAAGTAGTCGAACTTTGGGATCAGCTAAATAATTTATCTACGAAGGTAGACGATAATCTGAATGACACAAAACCGGTAGTCTTTAATGACACAGAAGAGTGCGAACAAATTAGGAAATTCAAACAAAATCAGAATCAAATTAATACGCAACACCAAAGAGAAATCTGGGAAGTACAAGATCAGTTGACACAGGTAATACAAGAATTACATATTTTAGAGGACACTCGCGCTCCAATACGGGAAGACGGACATAGAAATGGACAGGTGAAATATTGTGACAACAATGGCGTGTGAAAAACGTAACACTAGGCTCCAAAGTAAACTGAGAAATAATAGTGACGACGAGCGTAGCTTATCAGCACCACTGTGTAATGAATTAACAGACATTCAAAGTAGTAATTTGGTAATTGTGCATAGGGAAATGGAGCGGGCGGGGAAGGAGACCAGACAGCGAGGTCATCGGTCTCATCGGATTGAAGAAAGTCAGCCATGCCCTTTCAGGGGAACCATCCCGGCATTTGCCTGGAGTGATTTAGGGAAATCACGGAAAACCTAAATCAGGATGGCCGGACGCGGGATTGAACCGTCGTCCTCTCGAGTGCGAGTCCAGTGTCTAACCACTGCGCCACCTCGCTCGGTCTAGAAATACCGAACAGCCACTAAATAATGACACAGGGCACTTCGGAAATTATGAAATAAATTGGCAAGGTTCACCGAATTTTGAGATGGAACCGCCGAAACGACGTAACAATGACAGACATGCGACTCGCCGACATGATGATTTTGACTATAAGCTGATTATTACTACACGTAATTTCAAAACATTTAAGAATTCCGGCAATAACATTCATCCACAAGCGTGGCTTCATCAATTCTCTCATTGTTTTCCTTCCAACTGGTCATTAGAGCACAGATTAGAATTTGTGTGTGGCTATTTAGAGAATCAACCAGCTGTAAGAATGCGATCGGTCATTCACGACTGCCACAGTGAAGGAGAATTTTATCATGCCTTCCTCTCAGCATATTGGTCTCAAGCTACACAAGACCAAGTAAAACATAGCATAAAAATGATGAAACATTTCGAACAATCTGAATTTTGCAGTGTCCTGAAATATTTTGAAGACATGTTGCACAAGAATCAGTACCTGTCAAACCCATACAGCCCCTCAGAACTCATCCGCATTTGCTTAATCAAATTACCTGAACATTTACGACATATTATTTTGGCAGGACGTTGCAAAGACGACATAGAAGCTTTTCAGGGACTCTTACAAGAATTAGAAATTGACACAGACAGTCGCCGGATGCGAGAACAGGAAAACAATCACTACAGGTCACATCCGTCACAATTCCGTGATGACAGAAACAATAACTGGACACGACAAGTCTATTCTTTCAACGTAAATCGTGACCGAAACAGACACCACTCGCATGACAACCGTTGGCAGAGTAGTAATAATTACGGGGAAAGATCACCTCTCCGCGGTAGTGACTATCACAGAGACAATCAGAGAAACAGACAATATGGGAACCAAAATAATTATTATCAAGGTACACAGAATAACTTCAGACGCAACGGTCCAGCGTGCAGTTACGATTCAGGAGAAATTCTCCACCACGTGACCGACAAGAAAGAAACTATGGAATCTACCGACATGACGACAGACTATATGATCGTAACGACAGACCTGAATTGCATAAGAACTGGCGGGAATTTGTAGAAGTTAGGTCTCCAAATCCTAATATCGACGCGCGCCAACAAAGAGACAATAGGCAATGACTCATACCGCTGGCAGCCACAAAAACTACTTCTGAAACTGACGACGCAGCTGCCGTAGCTAGTAATTACGTAAAAATGGAAGACATTAGGGACATCTTACACCAGGAACACGACGTAAAACATAACAACATTGCATATCCTGTGATTCACATTACAGTAAATGACGTAAAATTTACGGCAGTACGGCAGCCCCACACTTCCGTTACGTAAGATTATATTACAAGGTGCAATCGTTGGAAAAAGTGTAGATGTACGCCAACAAACCAACTTAGAATTCTTTTGTCAAAGCCACAGCTTCTCTATGAACTTTCTTATTGTTCCATTATTGTCGACGGAAATTATATTGGGAGGAGACTTTTTGAATGAATACAAAGCAATCTTAAACTTTCACGATGCTGAAGTAAGTTTAGAGAAAGCAGGTAATAGCTTTGAAATTTGAAGATTGGCTCTCAAACCATGACGAGGAAATTAATCGGCTTTACCTCCTGTTAGGCAACAGTTCGGAATTTTCGACGGAACTTGACACTAGCAATCACTCTGCAAGTTCTGACAAGGATGATATCGACGGCGTATTTGATACTAATGAGTTAATTCAGAATAAAATTCAAACAATTAAGAATTGCAATAACACTGATAGGCAGGAGCTTTTTGAGATTTTACAAGCACATTCCACAGGTTTTACTCACAAAACAGGAACAATCAAGGGATTTCAATACCAATTTCGTGTTCGTGAGCATACTAAATTTTGTGTTAGACCATACGTAATTCTGGCACATTATAGGGACCGTGTTAGAACAGAAATACAATCTATGCTTGACGAGGGCATTATTGAGCCTGCAGTAAGCTCATACAACAATCCATTACAAGTTGTTGAGAAGAAAAATGGATCGATCAGGCTTGTCTTAGATTCGAGACAAATAAATACTAGCATCATTCCTGAAACAGACAGGCCGCAAACGATGGAAGAACTTCAAAATTTTAATGGTGTAAAAGTGTTGTCTTCTATTGATCTCAGATGCAGCTTTTATCAGATCGAACTTCATCCAGAATGTAGAAAATACACAGCTTTCCTTTGTTTCGGCGTTTGTTATCAGTTTCGGAAACTTCATTTTGGTTCGAACATTTCTTTGGCAGCATTCATTCGTGGGCTAAATTCCATATTACCTGAGTTCTTAAAACGTCACATCACCTTATATGTGGACGATATTCTTATAGCAGAAGCCTCATGGGAACAACATAATTGCATCCTCAACAGTGTGTTACATATTTTTGCAGAATCTGGAATTACAGTTAACTTGGAAAAGTCTGATTTCGGTAGGACAAAGGTGAAGTTTTTGGGACATATTATTTCTTCTGAAGGCATTCAGCCGCATCTTGAAAAGTTAGAAGCAATCAGAGCCATTCCAGTTCCATCCACAAAAAAACAAGTCCGCAGTTTACTAGGTCTCGTAAATTAACGTCGTTTTCTGAATATGCAAATTCTAGTTACACCAAAACTTTGTTCTCTCACTGGAAAAAATACTATTTGGAGCTGGGACGAACAAGCACAGTTGGAATTCAATTCTTTGAAAGAATCGCTACTTAACGCGCCAATATTAGCTCATCCAGATCTGTCACAAGATTCTGCCCTAGCATAGATTCTTCTAAAGTCGATCTTGGTGCCCATCTATTTCAAGAAGCCACAGAAAAGACACTACTGTTCAGAAAACCATTGCTTTTGCTAGCTGAGTGCTAACAAAATCTGAAAAAATTATTCCGTTACTGAATTAGAAGCTTTAGCTATCATTTGCGCATTTTACAAATTCGGTTTCTTTCTTTCTGGTAAGCACGTAAAAGTATACAGTGATCATCGTGCATTACAATTTCTTATGTCTTCAAAATTAAATCATGACGGGTTGAAACGTTGGGCATTGTTTCTGCAAGAATTCCACTTCACAATCGTCTACACTCCCGGCAAGGAGAACATTGTTGCGGACGCACTGTCACGCGCACCGGCTGGGCTTGAGAAAAGTAACACAGAAGGCAACCTCGAGAAAAATTTCAGTATTTTTGACATTCAGAAAGTCGCCTTTGAGTTCATCACCACATTTTTAGAGGACATTGCTCATGAACAAGATAAAGATCCGATATGGATAGACATCAAAAGTAAATGGCATGAAAAGACACACACTCAGATTCAGCATTATTGTCTGGTTAGATACAACATACTCTTCAAACGCTGCACTGTTGATGACAAGCTATGGGTACTTTGCATTCCGGACGATTTTGTTAATAAGCTCATTTGGTACATTCATTTCAGCTACGCACATTTTGGTCCACGAAAATGTTATCATATTCTTCGAACGACTTGTTATTTTAACAATATGGAAATGAGAATTCGAAGAGTCTTGTCTATTTGTAAACTTTGTCAAAAGTCGAAACCATCTACTGTCTCACATCGTGCTCCGTTGTTTCCTATCATTCCTTCTAAATTAAAAGAATTTGCTGCTGTTGATCTCTTGGGACCCCTTGTCAGAGCATCGAATGGATTTTCGTACGTTCTAGTCACTGTCGAACTTACTTCAAAATTTGTTTCTTTCACTCCGTTACGTAAAGCCACTGGACCTGTATCCAACACCTTTGTTAAAAATTTCTTACGTGAAGTTGGCCACGTTGCTAAAGTCATTTCAGATAACGGACCGCAATTCAGATCTGCTGTTTGGTCATGCATGCTTCGGAATCATAAAATCAAACCTGTTTTTATTTCATTGTACTCACCACATTGTAACCCATCTGAACGGATTATGAAAGAAATCAATAAGCTTTGCGGACTTTATTGTCACAGAAAGCATCAGCATTGGGACAGATATTTACACTTATTTCAAAATGTGCTGAATGAAATGCCTCATGACTCCACTGCTTTACCACCTACTCTTGTACTGAAGAATGAAGAACCACCGAACAGAATCAGAGAGCTTGTACCTTTCCTGAATACACGTAAACTTCACCACAAAGACATAATTGATTTGGCTATTAAAAATATAAAATCTGTAGCAGACAAAAGGAGAAAACTACACGGTAAAGCAAATGCAAAGAAATTATATATTGGTCAGAAAGTTCTCATTAAAGCTCATTCATTGTCAGATAAGAAGAAACACTTGAGTCACAAATTCTTTCTAATTTACAGTGGACCTTACAGAATCCGACGTATAACACATGATAATTGCGTTGAAGTTGAAACTCTGCGTACTCGGAAGAGTAAAGATTTACACCACATATCACATGTAAAACCGTTTATTGATAGATAATCTGCTTTTTAACTTTGTCTTTGCCATACAACTTTTCACTTCACATTTCTAGTATGCTTTGTCAGACTTAGAAACTGTTACCATGCAACAATGTTTGAAGTTAAATATCCAGTCAAGAACCAAGAACCAAGAGAACTTATTTAAACAGAAATTACGAATGCATTGTTATAGTGAACAGACGATACAATGTTGTTATTTGTACATTCTTGCTTGTTAGTTGCACGATTACATAACGACTATCAGGCTTACATACTTAGAACATATACTGCTAATGAGATTTTAATGCAACATTTTGGTTTACTTGAAAAGATACTCTTTATTTGAAGTACATTAGGTGAGATTAAAGATGACTTAGCATTTGGTTTCATTGATAGCTACACGATTATATCACGACGCTACTAATATATGTTACAATTTACATTGTTGCTTTTGCAGTGTATCTGTTTTATATCTGCACAGTTTTTCTGTATTATTCTGGAAAGTAAAACATGTTTTAGTAGTAACTTTTGTGGTATAGCTACAATGAGACAGCCTTTTTCGTAGCACAATGTTACATTATAGTACTTTCTTGATCACGGTAAGGTACGTAATAACTATAATATCTGTACGCAAAGCATTTCACTTCCGTTTATGATGAGGTAAGTACATCGACTTCAGCAGAACTTTGCTTACAGAGGACGATAACTACGACACTTCCACAAAATTATCTTACAGCCAGATGCACATTTAGCGCTACAGGACACGCATATGAGTGATTAATTTTGTACTTAAAACATTTATTTTTAAAGATTTTTGAGTTACAAAGAAAGTTTTCCGTGATACATTTCATTCCATTGCTGTAATCTGTAACACCTGAGGGTATAATTACATTAATCCTCAGGGGGTACACGCTTACTCTGTGTATCATGTGTTTGGCAAGCACAAGGAGCCCTAGCTAATATGGTATTTGCTTACACAACTTTACACATCGGTACCATATTTCTCTAACACATAATTACACAGCTATCTGGTCATTTAACTGAGAGAGACAAACTTTTTTTACTACATCAGTGACACATGTTTACGTAATTACACAATTGGATAACTTCACACTTATGAAATTGTATTTTGTCTGTACTTTGTGAACTGCTCATATATTTTTCGGAACCATTGTGATACTATGAGAGCTTTGAATGATGTATTTGGTATGGGAACATGATTTTTAAAGTGTGTTTGAGGTAGATGACACTACTGAAATGAGCAGAGAACTCTTTTAAGGTTTTGAAATTATTGCAGAAAGCTACGACGTTTTTGAGATTTGACTGATGTGTTATGATTATTACCATGACAATGTGTATTATGCTGTTGAGGTATATTTTTGATCAATAAGCTGATGCTATATGATAAATTTGATTGTGCTACGTATTTATTATGATGAAATGTTGAAGTGTCGACGTAAGATTGAAGTGTCGTCGAATATGTATATGTATAATAAGGTAAGGAATAATGAGTAGTGGTTAGGGACTCTGACTTGTGAAAAAGGATGTTGGAAACCAAGAATCGTACTTTAAGAGTTATGAAATGTGTGTAAATGCGTGAATGTATTACAATGCCAATGAAAATTTTTTGGACACTTATATTTATAGGATTTTGTTTCTACAGATTTGTAACGTAAATATTTCGACCTGTGAAACTTCATTTGTATCAAACTGTCACTGTAGCGAAAACTGATGTTGTAAATATTTCGGGAAGGAAGGTAGGTCTCTGTAAGCACCCAGCTGGCCGACAGTCACCTGGACAAGAGCCATTAGTGTGTGCCTTTCAGAGGCACAGGTGGAGAAAGAAAAGAGGCCATTATCCTCGCTATTGACATTCCTTTGTAGAAAGCATCGCAAATACGACACGCTCATTACTTGGAAACATATTGTACTTTGTGCTACTTACTGAAATGCTTATGAACTGATGGGAAACATTCTTACATCTGCACACGTTGTTATGACAAGTGTCTTTCTACGAGAGTTGAGAGAATTTCTACTAACTTATGAAATGCCACATGACTATTGAATGATATTTTTATGCTTCGCTTTAGATAGTTGCTTATTTCATTTGATATCTGGTTTCCAGCTGTGTTACAGCTTTGGTTTTATAAAATAAAATTAAATGCATTTGTTAATGTGAAAACTTTCTGTCAACAGATTTATCAAATACTAATTTTATGATCCACATTCTTCGAAAAAGGAGCACTTGGAAAGGAAAGAACAATAAGAAGGGACTAATAACAGTACCTGCATACACAATTTTCGTTTCAAGTACTTGGTAATTTCATTTGTAGAAGACGTTGTGGTGCACCACTTTAATGACGTAGACATTAAGATGTGAATAGACATTTCCCTTATCTGCATTGTTGTCTTTAGTGTGATATTTTTTCTCCTTGAGCTTTGTCATGTTTAGGTATAAGTTATTGCATTTGCTGCTGCTGTTTGCCAGGCATAGTGCTACTGAATTTCAGTTTGTATTACTCTGTTAAGCCAGATTTACTACTGATTTATTTTTCTTGTTGCTACAGATTGGCTCACATTAGTGATAATGTTGCATTTGCTTTGCTAACTTATATATATATATATATATATATATATATATATATATATATATATATATATATATATATATATATTGCTGCTTGCTTTGCCAATTTGAAGTTTTTTGTCATTGCTGTTCATGCTAACTGTTTTGTGCTGCTGCATTGCTTCGTCCCTTAGTATAGCATCTGAGCTCAGTACATTTAAGTTGGCTTAAGATGGGGTAGGCTATATGAGAGAACGAGTTGTGATGAATTGGAAGAAATGCATTTAGAAGCTATAAGAAAATGGTTTGGCCAAAAAAGTATTTTGAATGGGGATATGAACAAAAAAGTAGGGTTTAGGGACAACAGGTTTAGGTAGGATTTTCTTGGAAATAAATGATGAGGTAAGGTAATGGAAAATAAATAATGAGGTAAGAAATATGTGAACATATAAATACAGAAAGCATGCTTTGATAGGATTTTTTTGGTGGAAACAAACGTTGAAATAAGACGAGATGTATGGAATGTAGTTTTGGGTTGGACTGCAGTACCAAATGTTACACTGAAAACAAACCCTGCCCTTTCCTCTAGTGTTATTCTGCTATGTGTTTGTGTACCCTTGTGTATTTGTATTTTTACTGTCTTTATGTGTTTAGCTGCAGAGAGTTATGTTGTAGAATTTTTCTAATACTATGTTATTTACTTTGTAAAGATGTTTAGACATTATTTATCTGTGTTGCTCATGTGTGAAGTTGATGTTTCAAAAGTTATTCTGATCTTTTATATATTTACTTACGTCACAAATCCTGTAACACTGATGTATATGTTTATTTCTATTCTTTTGTAAAGCCTGTTTTACTACAAATGTTATCTGTATTGTTATGTTCTTTAATGATGTATTTTGTACCTTTGTTATTGTATTCTTACGCTATAAAATTCTAATTGACACCAGTTCATCAAATTAAGTAACTTGTAAGTTACATTTCACTGCACACGTTTCTGTTGGTCATAGTATATGCACAATATGTGACAAGTTGGGTCTGTTAGTGTTTGCACGTGTGTTGATAATTCAGCAAGGGACTGGTTAACAGCATTGCTGGTTCTAAGGACATTTCAAAGAAAATTTTTGTGAGTGCAGAAGTGGTGGTTCATGGACTTGCTATATTCTCCGCAAGACTCTTCGATGATGAGTGTGCACCTGCACAGTCGCAACAGATGGCTGCTGGCCGTCTCTACAAGGACTGAAGTGGGTCTGCACCTATGATGGCCCACCAATACCATTATTTCTACAAGGACTGCATTGGGTCTGCACCTCTGGTGGCCCACCAGTACCGTAATCTCTACCAGGACTAAAGTGGGTCTACTCTGTGATGATCTACCTACCAATATTCTTCAAAACTTCGACTGACTCTGCGGTGGGTTTGCTCTGTTGTGGCCCATTACCTGTCTGCATGTCGAAAGTCAGCACTGCCTTTCCATTGGAAGGACAACACTACTTCTTCAAGACTGCATGGAAATCCACTACTTCTGTGTGCATTTTCTTTTACTGCTCAGACTTTGTGCATAAAATTGTAATTAATGCTGTGAAGAATGATCAGGACTGTCTTTATGGACTGTGAGACCAACATTGTATCAATAAGTGTGTGCATTTGATATCTTTGTTATTGCAATTATGAAAAATTTCTTCAAATCTGTATTGGCCACTGCCCAATACAATTTGTAAAAGTTTTTGTGGGGAGCATAGGGGCTATGTAAGTAGGCTGTTAGGTTTTTATATTGGTAACGCCACGTAGAGCTCTGTAAAAAATCACTGGCTGTTCTGTGTGCAGTCTGTGGCTGGTTTGCATTGTTGTTGGCTATTGTAGTGTTGGGCAGTTGGCTGTTAACAGCGCGTAGCGTTGCGCAGTTGGAGGTGCGCCGCCAGCAGTGGTGGATGTGGGGAGTGGGATGGCGGAGTTGTGAGAGCAGATGACCTGGACAGAGACAGTAATCTTGTAAGAATGGATGTCATGAACTGATATATATATATAATATGACTTTTGAACAGTATAAAGGTAAATACATTGTTTTTCTCTATAAAAATCTTTCATTTGCTAACTATACCTATCAGTAGCTAGTGCCTTCAGTAGTTTGAATCTTTTATTTAGCTGGCAGTAGTGGCGCTCGCTGAATTGCAGTAGTTTGAGTAACGAAGATTTTTGTGAGATAAGTGATTTGTGAAATGTATAGGTTAATTTAGTCAGGGCCATTCTCTTGTAGGGATTATTGAAAGTCAGATTGCGTTGCGCTAAAAATATTGTGTGTCAGTTTAAGCACAGTCATCTATAATTTTTCTAAGGGGACGTTTCACAGTAAACTGTGATGTTACCTTTTCATGAAACATATTACTTTGGCCTCACGATTTATGTTAATTATCATTGTGGTCCACAGGTGAACATCTGGGTGTCAGTGTCCAATGGGCACAATTTTTTGGCAAGCTATCTTGTTTCATCAGGTACCATGATGAGCTGTACATCAGCACATGTGATGACGGTAACTTGGCCACTTGCCGAAATATTGTGCCTATTAGACACTGACGTCTGGCCGATCACCCTTGAACTATTTCAACATGATGTACACCGGCCGAGGCTGGCGAGTGGTATACTATCTGCAGGCTGACAAACACCACTCACATCAAGGCAGGAAGACGATGTACGTCTCTCCATCTGGGACGACTCAAGTGCTGTGGCAGCATATACCTTTTGAGTACTATAAGCGAATGTTTTGGCAGAAATAAAGTAATAGCGTTGATGTAGGGCTCAGTGGTCAGCACATGTGGCTACTATGCGTAGGACACGGATTCCATTCCCAGTACTGCCACGGATTTTTCCATGGTGGGAAGACTGATGCACCCGGCCTTTTGAGGCTAATTGAAGAACTATTTTTATGAGAATCAGCTGACCACGGTCGGGAGAATGGTGTGCTGATCCCACTCCCCTCTATACTGCATCAGCTGACACCCTTATCAGAGTACGACATGGCGATCAGTCGGTCCAGATTGGCCCATCATGGCCTACTAGCCGAGCTTTAATGTAAGTAGGGCATCATGTCTTTATCTTCAAAACCTACAAAACGTGAAGAAATAGAAAATCAGTTAATGTAATTTGCAGTTCTTCACTTTCAAGATAATATACTTCCTCTTAAATATAAAGATGGAGGAGGAGGCGGCAATAGATTAGAACATTTAAAGTCAAATACTACGTTCTCTAATGGGCTATGCAGTACAATCACATTAATCTGATCTCCTGTCAAATGTCTGATTAGTGACCTTTTGCAGCACGGACTGCTGCGATACTTCAGGAAGAAGATCAATGATTTCTGGAAGGTGCGGACAAGGATGTGGAACCATGGCGACTCCAATGTCGCGGCCAGCTGCGCTAGGTTTCTTGGATGAGTATCTGTGAAGCGCCGGCCGGAGTGGCCGTGCGGTTCTGGGCGCTACAGTCTGGAACGGAGCGACCGCTACGGTCGCAAGTTCGAATCCTGCCTCGAGCATGGATGTGTGTGCTGTCCTTAGGTTAGTTAGGTTTAAGTAGTTCTAAGTTCTAGGCGACTGATGACCTTAGAAGTTAAGTCACATAGTGCTCAGAGCCATGTGAATCATTATCTGTGAAGCGCAGAGCCCGAGCGATGTGCTCCAAAGAATCTTGATTGACTTGAAACCCAGGGATTTTGGTGGGCACGGGAGTACGGTAGACTCATCCTGGTGCTGTTCGAACCACATGCTTGCACTACGTTCTGTGTGATATGTTGCATTGACCTGCTGGTAGATGCCATTGTGCCAAGGAAAAACAAACTGCATCTAAATGTGGACATGGTATCCAAAGATAAATGCACCCTTGAGTAGATCCATTGTGTCTTGCATAATCACGACATCACGTCTTGTACCCCACAGACGATTCTCGCTGGGTGTTTCCTTCCAGACGTTTCACGCCAAGCACACCAACGATCATCTGCCTAATGGAACACAAAACGTGATTCAACTGAAAAGTACACCTGTCGCCAATCAGCTGATGTACAGTTGCGTTCCTGGCATGCAAATTCTACCGTTAGCAGCTGCATCATGAAACAGGCGCCTGCTTCAGGGGCCCATAATGAGCAACCTTCGCTGAATGGTCATTGAGGAGACACTGTTGGTAGCCCCCGTGGTTCATCTGCCTGGTCAGCTGCTCACCAATTGCTCTTCTATTCACCTGCACACATCTCCGCAGGATTTGTTCACCCCTCTCTACTATGGCCCGTGGTGCACCACAGCTGCCTTGTGGCGTTTCTTAGATATTGCACCATTATGTCATGCGTGGTATAATAACAAGGGCAGAACAGTTTACGGACGTAGCACTTCCGGAAATGCTTCCACCTTTGACCAGAAAGCCAGTAAAAAGGCTCTAATAGACATCGGATAAATCGCTCCATTTCCGCATTACTACTGTGGCTACACTGTTTGCCACGTCTCTCCTCACCCCCCCCCCCCCCCCCTGCCCCTCGAGACACTTTATATACTTCCACTAGTGCTGCCATCTGCAGTCTGTGAGTGGTTATTGCACGTTCATGTCGAACATAGGTCGGCCCCTTAGTAAGAATAAATTATTGTGACCTGTGGTAGTCGTATTTAGTGGTAGTACTTAACATGATCGGAAGATGCAGGAGAATAAAACAGGGAGCACCATCAGAGAAAACAAAACTTACAAGTACTTAACATGATCGGAAGATGCAGGAGAATAAAACAGGGAGCACCATCAGAGAAAACAAAACTTACAACGCTCTGGTCGGAACATGAAATGTTAGATCCCTTAATCAGGCAGCTTGCTTAGAGAGTTTCAGAAGGGTAATGGATACAATGAATTTAGTGGCATTGGGAGTGAAGTGCTGTGACAAGAAGGACAGGAATTATGAGTATAGGTTTATAAATACCAAATAAAACAGAGGTGTTTGCAGAGTAGGTCTACTAATGAATAAGGAAATAGGAATGCGGGTAAGCTGCTATCAACGACTTAGTGAATGCATTTCGATAGGGAAGATAAAGACGAAATTACACACACCACAACAGCACAAGTTCACGTGCCAACTGTCTCTGCAGATGATGAAGAGACTGAAAGAATATATGATAAGATAAAATAAGATGTCCATATATTTAGGGGAAACGAAAATTTAAATGCAACGCTGTACAAACATGCATAACTCGAGGAGAAGTGCTTGCCACATACAGTGAAATTAAATATACATTTAGAAAAAAAGAAGAGGGTGTATGAACATCAAGAGCTCAAACGACAAGACAGTATTAAGCAAAGACTGGAAAGCTTAAATGTAGAGGGATAATGCTGAAGCTCTGTACAAGGAAAGTTACCCTGATGGTGTTATAATATGAAGACGAGATAGGAGATATGATACAGCAAGGTTCTGAGAGATTACTCAGAGATCCAAGAGAAATAAAACACCTGGAGTAAACGATTTTTTATTTTTTTATTTACACGCCAAGTTCTGTAGGACCAAATTGAGGAGCAAATCTCCATGGTCATGGAACGTGTCAGTACATGAAATTGCAACATCGAAGTAATAACAGATAAAAATAAAATGTTTATGAACCCAAAAACGTCAGGTCATAAGTTCAAGTAAACGCAATCAACAATACAACAAGAGTCAAGAAACTTCTTGACATTACAGAAGGAGTGACCCATGAGGAAACCCTTTAGTTTCAGTTTGAAAGCGCTTCGATTACTGCTAAGATTTTTGAATTCGAGCGCTAGCTGATTGAAAATGGATGCAGCAGTATACTGCACACATTTCTGCACAAGAGTTAAGGAAGTCCGATCCAAATGCAGGTTAGATTTCTGCCGAGTATTAACTGAGTGAAAGCTGCTTATTCTTGGGAATAAGGTAATATTGTTAAAAAGAAATGACGGTAAGGAGTATATATATTGAGAGACCAATGTCAAAATACCCAGACTCGTAAACTGGAGTCGACGAGAGTTACATGAACTGACACCACTTATTGCCCGAACCGCCCGTTTCTGAGCCAAAAATTTCCTTTTAGAATGGGAAGATTTACCCCAAAATATAATACCATACGACATAAGCGAATGAAAACAAGCACAGTAGACCAATTTTCTTGTCGAACTATCACTCACTCCAGGTACCGTTCGAATAGTAAAAATGGCAGCATTAAGTCTTTGAACAAGGTCCTGAACTTTGGCTTTCCACTACAGTTTACTATCTACCTGAACGCCTAGAAATTTGAACTGTTCAGTTTCACTAATCATATGTCCATTCTGTGAAATTAAAATGTCAGCTTTTGTTGAATTGTGTATTAGAAACTGTAAAAAATTGGGTCTTACTGTGATTCAGCGTTAGTTTATTTTCTACAAGCCATAAACTTATGTCATGAACTGCACTATTTGAAACCGAGCCAATGTTGCACGCAAGATAGTGTCATCAGCAAACAGAAATATTTTAGAGCTACCCATAATACTACAGGGCATATCATTTACATAAATGAGGAACAGGATTGGCCCCAACAATGATCCCTGGGGCACCCCCCACTTGACCACACGCCACTCAGAATCCACACCACAGCCATTTTCAACACTGTGAATAATGAGCTTTTGCTGTCCATTGTTAAAGTAAGAAGTGAACCAGTTGTGAGCTACCCGCCCGTATTCTGTAATGACTCAACTTCTGAAGCAATATTTTGTGATTAGCACAATCAAACATCTTAGTTAAATAAAAAATATGCCAAACGTTCGAAACCTTTTCTTTAACCCATTCAGTACCTTACAGAGAAAAGTGAATATAGCATTTTCATTTGTTAAACGACTTCTAAAGCCGAACTGTACATTTGATAGCAAATAGTGTTATATAAAATGATCAATTATCCTGATGTACACAGCCTTTTCAATAACTTTAGTAAGCACTGATGGCACAGATATAGGACTACAATTGTCTACATTATCCCTTTCTCCATTTTTATAAAGCGGCTTTACTAATGAGTACTTTAATCATTCAGGAAACTGACCATTCCTAAAGAAAAAATTACAATTATGGCTAAATATAGAGCTAAAATGTGCAGCACAGTACTTTAATATTCTGCTAGGAACTCCATCATATCCATGAGAGTCCTTAGTCTTCAATTATTTAATTATTGATTGAATCTCCCCCTTGTCTGTATCACAGAGGAGTATTTCAGACATCCATCTCAGAACGGCATTTGCCAAGAAAGTAGAAACAAAATTTTTATTTAATTCACCGGCAACGCTCAGAAAATGATTGTTAAATACTCTACATATAGCTGATTTATCAGTAACAGAAATATTTTTAATACAAACTGACTTTATACCGTCGACCTTGTGCTACTGACCAGACACTTCCTTCACAACTGACCATATGGTGTTAATTTTATCCTGTGAATTAGCTATTCTACTTGCATACCACATACTCTTTGCCTTCCTAATAATATTTTTAAGCACCTTACAGTACTGTTTGTAAAGTGTTGCTGTAGCTTGATTGAGACTACTTCTAACATTTTTATATAGCTCTCGCTTTGCTCTACATGATATCCGTATCCCAGTAGCCAGATACATGGGCTGCCTATTTCTGCTAGTGCCCCATTCTATTGGAAAGCAACTCTCAAAGAGCATGAGAAATTTGTTAAGGAAAGCATTATATTTGTCATCTGTGTTATCGGCACTATAAGCATCGTGCCACTCTTGTTCCTTGACAAGGTTTAAAAAACTCTCTATTGCTGTTGAATTAACTTTCCTACATAGTTTGTTATTATATGTGACATTTTTACGAATACAATAGCAATTTAGTGTTAAAATTTGTCCTTTATGGTCCGAAAGGCCATTCACCTTTTTACTAACAGAACAGTCATCTGGTAATGAAAAATGAATAAAAATATTGTCTATCGCTGTACTAATGTTCCCCTGGACCCTAGTTGAAAAAAATACAGTTTGCATCAGATCATATGAATTTAGGAGATCTACCAACATCCTTTTTCTTGCACCACCATATACAAAATTGATATGTAAGTCACCACATATAACTAATTTCTGGTACTTGCTATAAAGTGAATCAAGAACCATCTCTTGCTTGAGCAAAAATGCTCTGAAGTAAGAGTTAGGGGATCTATAAACAACAACAATTACAAGTTTAGTTTCACTACATTCATCTGTCCCTGCACAACATTCAAATACCCGATCAGTGCAGTGCCGTGATACATCTATGGACTCAAATGGAATACTGTTTTTTATGTCCTTGGCCACTCCCCCATCCTGCAAGGAACTCCATGAAAAACAGCCAGCTCATCTGTATTCTGGTAGAGGAAGTCTCTGAAATGTCAAATTATTTAAGTGGTGTTCTGTGAGTCAGCATCTATAAGAGATTCACTAACTTTATCTCTAATACCTCTTATGTTTTGATGAAATATGCTAATTCTTGCAGGCCGAGCGGTTCTAGGCGCTTCAGTCCGGAACCGCGCGACTGCTACGGTCGCAGGTTCGTATCCTGCCTTGGGCATGGATGTGTGTGATGTCCTTAGGTTAGTTAGGTTTAAGTAGTTCTAAGTTCTAGGGGACTGATGCCCTCAGATGATAAGTCCAATAGTGCTCAGAGGCATTTGAACCATTATTGCTAATTCCTTCTCTACTTGGAAACATGACGCCCTCTGAAGATTAGCCGTTAGTTAGAGGTAGTTCCTTTAAGCAGGTATACCTGTCAGTTGACTTCAGTCTAAAAAATGGTGCAACTATAACACCAACTACTACAGGAATTTTTCCATAAGTGATCCCATCACCACCCACTACACTGTCACCTATAAGCTTTGCCAGCCTTCTCTTCCCATACCTATTGAGGTGCAGGCCATGCCTAGTGAAACCCGATCTACTGATAGACTCAAATGACACCACTGAAATGTGACCCATGCCCTCTCCCATCAGTCATCAGTGTCTTCTCCAGCCCTATGTTAACGCGCCTAGCATGCACATTAAGATGAGGCCGATTATGATGCTGAAACAGTTGCACAATATTGCACATTAGTACCTCCAGTTTCAGTAGCTATCTTTACCAGGTCACCACTTACATTATACACTCCTGGAAATGGAAAAAAGAACACATTGACACCGGTGTGTCAGACCCACCATACTTGCTCCGGACACTGCGAGAGGGCTGTACAAGCAATGATCACACGCAGGGCACAGCGGACACACCACGAACCGCGGTGTTGGCCGTCGAATGGCGCTAGCTGCGCAGCATTTGTGCACCGCCGCCGTCAGTGTCAGCCAGTTTGCCGTGGCATACGGAGCTCCATCGCAGTCTTTAACACTGGTAGCATGCCGCGACAGCGTGGACGTGAACCGTATGTGCAGTTGACGGACTTTGAGCGAGGGCATATAGTGGGCATGCGGGAGGCCGGGTGGACGTACTGCCGAATTGCTCAACACGTGGGGCGTGAGGTCTCCACAGTACATCGATGTTGTCGCCAGTGGTCGGCGGAAGGTGCACGTGCCCGTCGACCTGGGACCGGACCGCAGCGACGCACGGATGCACGCCAAGACCGTAGGATCCTACGCAGTGCCGTAGGGGACCGCACCGCCACTTCCCAGCAAATTAGGGACACTGTTGCTGCTGGGGTACCGGCGAGGACCATTAGCAACCGTCTCCATGAAGCTGGGCTACGGTCCCGCACACCGTTAGGCCGTCTTCCGCTCACGCCCCAACATCGTGCAGCCCGCCTCCAGTGGTGTCGCGACAGGCGTGAATGGAGGGACGAATGGAGACGTGTCGTCTTCAGCGATGAGAGTCGCTTCTGCCTTGGTGCCATTGATGGTGTGCTGTGCAGGTGAGCGTCACGATCAGGACTGCATACGACCGAGGCACACAGGGCCAACACCCGGCATCATGGTGTGGGGAGCGACCTCCTACACTAGCCGTACACCACTGGTGATCGTCGAGGGGACACTGAATAGTGCACGGTACATCCAAACCGTCATCGAACCCATCGTTCTACCATTCCTAGACCGGCAAGGGAACTTGCTGTTCCAATAGGACAATGCACGTCCGCATGTATCCCGTGCCACCCAACGTGCTCTAGATGGTGTAAGTCAACTACCCTGGCTAGCAAGATCTCTAGATCTGTCCCCCATTGAGCATGTTTGGGACTGGATGAAGCGTCGTCTCACGCGGTCTGCACGTCCAGCACGAGCGCTGGTCCAACTGAGGCGCCAGGTGGAAATGGCATGGCAAGCCGTTCCACAGGACTACATCCAGCATCTCTACAATCGTCTCCATGGGAGAATAGCAGCCTGCATTGCTGCGAAAGGTGGATATACACTGTACTAGTGCCGACATTGTGCATGCTCTGTTGCCTGTGTCTATGTGCCTGTGGTTCTGTCAGTGTGATCATGTGATGTATCTGACCCCAGGAATGTGTCAATAAAGTTTCCCCTTCCTGGGACAATGAATTCACGGTGTTCTTATTTCAATTTCCAGGAGTGTATTCCCCATCCCTATCGAGACTGTTCCCTGCTCCTCCCACTATCACTACCTGATCCTCCTTCGTAAAATTCCTACATAACTCCCCTATGCCGTCAGTCACCTTGTAAGACGTCGTGGTTTGAATGGGTCTGAGCACTATGGGACTTAACATCTATGGTCATCAGTCCACTAGAACTTAGAACTACCTAAACCTAACTAACCTAAGGACATCACACAACACCCAGTCATCACGAGGCAGAGAAAATCCCTGACCCCGCCGGGAATCGAACCCGGGAACCCGGGCATGGGAAGCGAGAACGCTACCGCACGATCACGAGCTGCGGACTACGACGTCGTGGTCTCCTGACCTTCATTGCTTACATATTCCGCCCTCACAATCATATTCCGCATATCAAGACGCTTCATTCGAACCGAAACTCGATAAGATAAAATCAATGTTGTATGAATTCATGTAAATGATATGCAAATAACTAATAAACCGCAAGTGCGCCCCGTGGTTGAAATACTCGAGGCTGGCGCACACACATACATTCCAGACACGACGGTCACAGGAGCTTTTAGTTCGAGAGAGGCAACCACACGCCAGTAGGACGGTCCCAACACTTCTACATGGGCCAGTGACCGCTCGTAGAGCAGACAGCGTTTCCCCGAGTGAAAGGAAGACCACGTGTTCGGCTTAAAAGCAAATTCCGCTACATTGTGTAGGAGCGGCCAGCCTACGCATTCTTTACACATAGCATACAGTTTCAGAGATTTTCAAAGGGAGACAGCAAACGCCAAACGCCGATACTACAGATTTCTGGATTGGTCGCCTTAAACAAAACGTCATTCTCCCATTTTAGAAGAGCAATGCTGACTGGCAGACGATATTTCTGACGCCTTGAGCTGAAGGAGTAATGGAAGAGACCAAAAGATATACCCCTTCACGTCTGACGTGGAGAGGCGCCGTTCCATTGTCGCTCTTGGAGCGAGAACACGTAACGAGACCGTGCGCGCTCGTACGTGTACTCAATGACTGAGCAACAAGCCTCTCCTCAGTACATCACTGGGAGAGCACCTCTGTCAAGAGCGAATCGGAGACCGACTCTATATTGAGTACTTGTGATTAAGCGTTGTTCACTGTGTTGGTCGCCACACTTATTGTGTGGTGTGAATGGACAGAGTAATAGTTACCCGCCTGCGAGCGAATTTTTGAGTGGCATTGCGGTGGACTGGTTATCTGACCAGTGTACCATGCCAATAGTTAGACTAGGGGCAAATAGGAATACTTGACTTCATCAAGGCATAGGGAGAGTTTGATCGGTGAAGGTCAATCCAAATAGAACGAGAGTTGCCTTATTTGTCAGCAGCGAGCGGCGCAGACAGCAGTCATCGCAACTTACGGTATTGTGCGCTACAGCTCTTGTGAGCCCCATATTTCCTCCACAACAGTACACTTCACTGCATTTCACACACGACAGCCTCGACTGTACCTAGCAACATTTTAACGGATAGTTATTCAAGTTGAGTAGGAGCGGCTCTCAGAAATTCTGCCACCTTAAACTTTGCATAGAAATTTCATTAGCGAATCCTATCCTTCAGAGGTAACATCACATTCCGAAAAGAACCAGGAAATAATGTGTTCAGTTCATAACTAAAAGTGGCATTGTGATTTCTCAGAATTTTTGCAAAATAAATAATAATTATCGTTAGTTTCATGTTTTTCTTACACTAACTGGCACTACTCCAGTACCCAAGTATCTCACTAGTTACGTAATAAATTTTGTGAATTTTTTGTGTCATTTTCTTACAGCAGTCGACTCCAGAAGGTATTTATTGCTGAAAGTTTTTCAGGCGTTTCTCTTTAGAACGTTAGGAGCGTCTGTCTGACTTCTGTAGTTGTGTGGGGGTGGAAATTGCATCTTGCAGGAGCCACAGGGTAAAGGGTACATACCAGATTAATCCGTTGCGCAGAATAACAGGATAGCAACCCCACGCTCACAGAAAATGGCAACCCTGCCAGGATAGGTAAAATAGGTAAGCTACCAGGACAGGAAAGTGTCAGGATAGTTAAGTACGGCAGGTCGCAGCAGTAGCACTTTGAAGACTTAAATAGCTATTTGCAAAGATTGGGATCAGAATACATACGTGTAGTGAAGAAAGCAGAATTGTAGGGAAGGGGGCATGTCTTATCGTGTTGGAAAATTTTACATTTCTTAACGATTTTTGTGTAGCTGTTAGGGCAAACGATTTTCAGGTGATAGGCACAGACGCACAGTGACGCAGAGACGCAG
This sequence comes from Schistocerca piceifrons, assembly GCF_021461385.2. Taxonomy (NCBI): domain Eukaryota; kingdom Metazoa; phylum Arthropoda; class Insecta; order Orthoptera; family Acrididae; genus Schistocerca; species Schistocerca piceifrons. Next base: position 303,156,374 of record NC_060145.1, on the reverse strand, counting down.
TGTAGCGCAACATCATACAAGTTAGAATTAAGAAATAACATTTTTCTCCCTTTGCAAGCGCACAGGTGGAAATTGGAGACTGTAGCAGAGCAACAGAACATTAGCCGAGAAGTCACGACGTTGTTGTTGTTGTTGTTGGTTCAACCAACTGGTAAGTGGTCGTACAGTTTTGTTGATAGAGTTGTGGTGTATTGAAAGAATTTCCATGTTAACGAGAGCACAAGCCAAAAGGTTACATGAGAGACAGCAAGTAGACAAGATGAGGGAGAATCAACCAGATAGACAGCAAGTAAACGAGCTTATTGAGAATAGGACAGACGGTGAATCAAAGAATAGGACAGTCGGGCAGCTGCAGAATCAGCAGGCTCAGTTAGATTGGGATGAAATTGAGACAGATCAAACAGATGGGAATCGAGGGGACGAGAACATCGAATTTCCAGAATATGAAATCCCAGGTAGGACACATTCTGAGCCAGAAGTAGACAGCCCACGTAGGAAATGGCAATGTTCAGAAGCGAAATGAGCACTGGTAACGTGTTTGTTTGCAGCACATTCAGGGACAGAATACGCGTCAATACAGTCAATGAACCGGCAGTTAGCGAACGTTCAAAGAGAAGTAGACAGTGAGGAAGAGGGGGAGCATTTAGAATACGTGGAACCTATCGTACACATTCTAAATATGCCCCAACAACAGATACAGGATTTTGCGGAGTTACGAGTGCCACGAAAAGGTTCCGTAACAGACGCAACTGTACCTGCAAACACAAGACATACACAACAGAGAGGGCAGAATGCGGAGTTGTTTGCGCCACGGTAATGGTTCAATGACAAACGTAACTAGTCCTCAACACAAACAGCACGGGTTATTGCAATTATCAAACGTAGAAACGCCACACCATAGCCCAGTGAACGACGTAACTGACAATAGATCGAGAATACATAGTTCAGCAGAAGGTAGTGTTACAGGACAGGACACGTTCATGGAGATGTTACAAAAAATGAACGCTAGTATGACGAAACAGAATCAGGATATTAAGACACAGATCCAACAGGATTATCAGAACTTGAGACAAGAGATTAAGACACAGATCCAACAGGTTAAAATGCAAATGGAAGAAAGTATCGCCAGAATTGATAGTCAGATCACTCAGATAAACAAAGACGCGAAAGAATCTAGAGAAAGAATTCAAGTACTAACACAAGGTCAGCAGCAATTACGGACTGACGTGGACAAGGTCCACTTGGACGTCGTAAACGTTGACAAAAAGGTGGAACGTTTTACGAAAAAAGCCACTCGAACAGCAATACAAATTTCGGAACAACACGCAATTCAAAGTAAGGTCGCAAAGGTTGCACTGAAAAAATATGATCAGCGGATCAATAAAATAGAACTTAAAAACACAGATCAGTTTGAAAAGCTTCGAACAGAGTTGATACAAACTATCGAAGAAAAGATCGAGACCGATTACACCTGTAGCGAAACAACTGACGCGTCAAGCATTAATTCAGTACACGAACACGCGCCGTCTAATAAAGTTCAAGTAGAACCTAGGCTAGACGTAACACTCGCGCGGAAATCCAAACAGGAAACCCCGATTAAAGTAATACATGACATGCCACAGGACCAGGCAAAGTATCTAGAAAAACGGATCACATACACTCAGTCGATACCAAATCGAAAGACAGGCAACTGAACCAGTAAATCCAGTGACACAACATAATAGCAGCACAGGTACTATACCGCGAACGACGAGAGTAGAAACACACGAACAACACTTTTGTTCACCAATGGTACGATATGACGTGGATATGAGTCAGGAAATTGAGAACAGGCAGACAGGCAGTAGGTTACCAGAGAATAAACACGACGACACAAGCAGTGGCAGATTATTTGAGTCCATGAATCAGCCACAAAGCGGATTTATGAGTAGATATGATACAGACCACTTCCTTACAGTTAGAAAATTTCAACATTTCAAGGAAGAAGGCGGTAACTTGCATGCACGCACATTCATTGATCAGTTTCAAGTAGGCTTACCAAACCACTGGAGCGTAACTCACAAACTTGACTTCATTTGTGCACACATGTCAGGGACAGCAGCAGAGATGATGCAAAAGATCACAGCTACCTGTACGTCTTACCTACAGTTTAGAACAGCATTTCTCGAAAGATATTGGTCGAAGGAGGCGCAAAACAAAATTAAATACGAGTTTCTTCAGATGACATCATACGAAAACTCAGGAGAGAAAAGCGTGGTAAAATTCCTTGATACAATGGACACAAAGAATCAGTGCCTAGACAAACCATACAGTAACGGAGAGCTGATACGTCTATGCAGCGTGCTCGCTCATACGTGTACTCAAAGAGTGAGGAACAAGTCTCTCCTCAGTACTTCACTGGGAGAGCACCTCTGTCGAGAGCGAATCGGGTTATCTGATCGGTGTACCACGCCAATAGTTAGACTAGGGGCAAATAGGAATACTTGACTTCATCAAGGCGTAGGGAGAGTTTGATTGGTGAAGTTCAATCCATATAGAACGAGAGTTGCCTTATTTGTCAGCAGCGAGCGGCGCAGACAGCAGTCATCGCAACTTACGGTATTATGCGCTACAGCTCTTGTGAGCCCCATATTTCCTCCACAGCAGTACACTTGACTGCATTTCACACACGACAGCCTTGACCGTACCTAGCAACATTCTAACGGATAATTATGGAAGTTGAGCATGCATGGCTCTCAGCCATTCTGCCAAGTCAATAACCATCTTAAACTTTGCATAGAAATTTCATTAGCGAATCCTATCCTTCAGAGGTAACTTCACATTCCGAAAAGAACCAGGAAATAACGTGTTCAGTTCATAACTAAAAGTGACATTGTGATTTCTCAGAATTTTTGCAAAATAAATAATAATTTTCGTTAGTATCATGTTTTCCTGACACTAACTAGCGCTACTCCAGTACCCAAGTATCCCACTAGTTACATAAGAAATTTTGTGAATTTTTTGTGTCATTTTCCTACAGTGGACAACTCCAGAAGATATTTATTGCTGTACGTTTTTCAGGCATTTCTCTTTAGAAGTTAGGAGCGTCTGTCTGACTTCTGTAGTAGTGTGGGGGTGGAAATTGCATCTTGCAGGAGCCACAGGGTAAAGGGTACATGCCAGATTAATCCACTGGGCAGAATAACACAATAGATAGCAAACCCACGCTCACAACCTGAGTTCCTCAGAATAATTTATATCCTTGGTAAAATACTGTTCCACTTAGTGTGCAAGATATATGAGACAGCCGAACTATCTTCATATTTCAAGCAGAATGTGATAGTTCTTTTCCAAAGGAAGCAGCTGCTGACAGGTGTGAACATTACCACTTTATCAAAACTCCGTGTTGACCAAATTCGGACAAAAAATGTTCCGTGAGTTGCCACAGAGCCAACCCGCGAGGGTGTTGTGCGTTGCAAAGCAAAACACGGTCGACTAGCGCCGTAAAGTGGAGCCAGCTGTGCGCGGTATAGCAGCAACAGCTAACGCCGAAATACGCAAGCCGAAAGATGGAAAGCTTTTCTCGCTTGGCACCACATAAGTACAAGTACTTAGCCATTTGCGTACTAAGTCATTCTCTTCTCAGTACCACAGCCTACACCACGAACCAAGGACACCCAGAGCGACATCCCGAAATGTAGTATGGGGTCCTCTGTTCGGGAGCCTGCCCTGAGTCTTGAGAGAACCACCCGCTCCTGGATGCAGTTCACAGCCATCGTCTGCTGCACCGCCATGTTGTCGTCGCGGTCGCAGCTAGAGACAATGGTGACAGCGGCACTCGAGTGATGTACTGTCAGCAATACCAGATATTTATTGTTTTGTATGTCAGGCAACTATATACTTCCACCAAGCTATTCCTGATGTACTACTGCCAACGACCAGGACAAAGATATTAATTGAACAAATCTATGTTATCCTGACGTCTCACGTCCCTCTCCACTGGTGACATTCTAAGGGTCATTCAACGCTGGTATCAGCACAATGACGTCGCTGTCTTAGAGCAACGACTGAACCTATTGCCTACAATGTACTAAGTCAATTTTTTTTATTTTATTTTGGTCGTGGACGAGAAGTTTTATGGCCACGCACGCAGAGTTTGTTGCAAATAGAGAACCAGTGGATTTGCCTAGTTTTACTTCGTTAGTGACTGTTAGATGTGCATAGTATAATCTTGAGAATCACTCAACGCCAAGTACGAAATCAGTTCCAGTAAAATGTCATACGTATAACTGTTGGGCCGGCCTGGGTGACCGAGCGGTTGTAGGCGCTACAGTCTGGAACCGTGCGACCGCTACGGTCGCAGGTTCGAATCCTGCCTCGGGCGTGGATGTGTGTGATGCCCTTAGGTTAGTCAGGTTTAAGTAGTTCTAAGTTCTAGGGGACTGATCACCTTAGAAGTTAAGTCCCATAGTGCTCAGAGCCATTTGAACTATTTCTTGGAACTGTTGGGGCATAAGGCTAGGCAATGCCGGGATGGCGCATGATTAGATGCAAGAATGAAGTTAATATATTTTTTTCTCTTGTCTTGTGAATGTTAGTTCTTAAAATGAGAGTTGTCAAGGACGAAGCTTCGTCAGTACCAGAGACGGAAGGTATGGCACGAACAGAAGCAGTATGCATATTGTTAGAAAACGTAGAACAATTACCAGTGGATCTGCATGGGTTGGTAGAACCGCGGTCATTACAACAGGGTGTAGATTAGTCAGTCGCGAGTATAGTTGCTGCTTTTTCTGCTAAGGCAACCGTGGATATGCAGGCCTTTCAGGGCGACTTCGTAAATTTGGCTCAGATGGAACGTTAATCTGATAATTGATTATTGAGTGTTGAAAAACTGAGACTAACGGGGGACTATGTGCAAGGCACATAGGGAAAAATTAGGGAAATAACTAAGAGAAATACAGAAATTAAGGAACAGTTTGCAGGTAGGATAAGAAAACTTATTGGATGTACCTATTAATCGGACTTTATGCTGCAGTTAACGAAATTATTGTGCAACAAGCTGAGCAGAGAGTCCTCCATGCGTTTTTATGAGGGTTGCATGTGGAAACGTCAAGACGTGTGCTGACAGAGAGTCCGGCGGATCTGTGGCCAGTGCACTGCTTAGTAAGCATGAGACCCAGGTTCAAATCACCGTCTGGAGCAAGTTTTCAACTTTACTCTTTGATATAAATCAATGCCCACTCGCACCTAATATCATTCATTCGCCTACATTCAAAAATATCAGTTTCCAAATGACATCTCACACATTCCTAGTTATTACTAAGTGCGGCGAACTGATAACCCGGCCGCAGCAGGAACTTAACTAGGTACATTCAGTCCAACACCAAGTAGTCCTGCGTTGTTGCCTCACAGTGCAAGCGTGATAAAGTGAACTTGAAAAGGAATCACAGAAAATACCTTTCTGGAAAGCCACGACAACTTTTTGCTAAGCGTCGTTAATTTTTTTATGGCAATGAGAACGAGAAAGGTTTGACAGCGACGACAAAAAAATCCATGGGATATGCGAGCAATTGTTGACAAGTGAAAGTTAAGGACGGAATGGTGTTCAGATTACGGAAGGAGGGACACTTGACGCCGAGTGCAGTAGCATTCAGGTATCTGTCCCAAAGCAGAAGAAGTGCAATGAACACAATAATGCCTCATTGATAATCTACATAAATTTGTTACTAGATCGCAATTTGTCAACAATGCAAAGAAAACCGAGTGCAAAACTTAACAGCTTTTTTCGCAAAAACTTGACTTCGATGTCAGTAAAGAAGGTCTAAGGAAACAAAAATGTTACTTCTATGAAATTTTATTTTAAAAAGTTCCTGAATAAAAGAGTTATTATTTGTCACTGTTGATAAATGACTAAATGTGACACTGTCCGACGAGCATTGCCTGACAACAGTTCCAGGCAACGATTAATGATTCGAATGCTGAGTTTCGTTTCGTGGTTGTGGTGTGCGTACTGTAAGACCTTCAGTACACACACCATCAGATTATTTGACTTGTCGCTTTAACGAAGTAGGCGAGTGTCAGCAATATGTCTCGTGGTCTTATCGTGGCGTGTTTATCTTCTGCCATTAGGTCAGACGATAGAAATGCCACTTGCACGCTTAGAGTATCAGATTGACGGTGACCAACTTTGAACATAATTTGATTAATTTTCACACACATTTATTAAAATAATAACAAGCATAAAAATTACTTAACTTGGTTCTGGATGTTATTTACAATTGACAATCTGAAGTTCCTTTGGTATTGGTATGTTAACCTTATTCTCACATATATCTTTGATACTTGACAAAAGTGTCTATACATTTATCTTCCTGGCTATGTACTGCCGAGCGGTCTAAGGTGCTGCGCCCGCACCTCGTGGTCGTGCGGTAGCGTTCTCGCTTCCCACGCCCGGGTTCCCGGGTTCGATTCCCGGCGGGGTCAGGGATTTTCTCTACCTCGTGATGGCTGGGTGTTGTGTGCTGTCCTTAGGTTAGTTAGGTTTAAGTAGTTCTAAGTTCTAGGGGACTGATGACCATAGATGTTAAGTCCCATAGTGTTCAGAGCCATTTGAACCATTTTTTTCTAAGGTGCTGCAGTCATGGACTGTGCGGCTGAACCTGGCGGAGGTTCGAGTCCTCCCTCAGGCATGGGTGTGTGTGTTTGTCCTTCGGATAATTTAGATTAAGTACTGTGTAAGGTTAGCGACTGATGACCTTAGCAGTTAAGTCCCATAAGATTTCACACACATTTTTTGTTATGTACTGGAATATGGAAATCTTATTAGACACAGACTGAAACTTGACTATAGACTGGTACAGACAAATGTAGAACTCGTACAGACTGATGTAGACTGGTACAGACTGATGTAGACTGGCTAATCGGAGGTCTGTACACCTCGCGTGTTCATGTATCAATGCACGAGTGTGACCCATGAGGAGAAAAGGTTCTACTTTAGCAGCAATCTCATTGGCTGCATTACATATTAATACGCGGATCGACAGAAGCAGAATTTGGTCTGTCTCTATGGCAGCGCCATCTCGTAGTGCGGAGACGGACGAGTTCTGCGCCTGCGCTATTGCGCTTAGCGGAGTGCGCTCTAGTGGGGAAGCTGTGTATGCGCTGACTACGCGGAACTATGTACACAACAGTGGTCATTTCTGCTCTGTGACTGCTACAGAATAACTTCAAGCCGTCGTGTAGAAATCGTCGAAATAAAATCTATTTTAATAACGAATCTGTAACACCGTTGTTCCTGTCTGTCTATTGTTAATCTCCAAAATACTTGACAAATTTTCATGGCCTTTTAGGTGGTAATATGAGCATAGTTTGGGCATCTTATAGGCTTTAGTTCATCAAAATCGAATCATGAAAAACATATAGTGTTATTTAAAGTATTACTAAAACTTTTTTGTCTGTCTGCCTGAACACGCTGCTGCTTGATGGATTTTGTGTGATCTTCACTGGTTACTTCAACTTATCTAGGGGCAGCTGCATAGGCCTTATTTCATCAAAACCGCATCAAGGAAAAAAGATATTCATACGTGTTATAAAAATGTGTGTGTATGTATGTTCCATATCTCCTCCAAAACTACTGACCGATTTACACCAAACTTGGTACACATATCACTTACAGTCTGGAAAGAATCGCTGTGGGGGTAAGAACCACCAAGTTATCAAATTGCTAAGGGTGGTGGTGGAAAGTAAGTGAAGGCCACGACACGCGAATACTCAGATTTTATTCAACCAGTATTTGAGAACGAGAGCATTTAGTGACTTGCAACATAATTCACACATAATAGCAAACATTTACAAAAAAGTTTCTCGCTTACAACAGCCGTAAACTGAAAGAAAAATATTTATCGCGTACTACATTTGTCCTGTCCATGCAGTGAAACTCATATATACCTTTTCACAGCTGACTGCTTTCACGATACATTTTGCAGACAGTGTGCACATATAGCACCGAATTTACCATATGAACATACCCAAAAGACCTAAATTTCAGTAGTGGATATTGTGTAGCCTTACTTCCGTGACTTGAGCACCAATTTTGCTCGTTCTAGAGTAAAGTATTCCGCAGCTCGTTGTCCAATGGCACTGGTTGTGCAGCGGCATTCGCGAACATAGTTGCGCTGTTCACCCTAGTGGAGAGGGACGGGGAGGACAGTGCTATTGTTTTCGTCGGGCCCTACACACACACACACACACACACACACACACACACACACACACACCAAACGAGAGACCGACCGAACGACAAACTGGACGTGTATAGGCATATTGACTGACCAATCTACGAACTTTCCTTCTTGTGATGTCGTGCGGATAGGAACACAGGGCAGCCGACCCATGCCCTTCCTCCCCCCCCCCTCCCCCCCCCCCCCCCGACCATTCGCCCTTCTCCACTTCACACAACAAGCCGCCTTACGCGCTCAGACAGGTCATCTGCCGACACAATGTGACCAGGCACTGTAACTAATCGATTACAGTGAATAACTGTAGTAGGCGGTCCTCAGCGGAAACTTGCTACTACATGTTATTCAACAGCTATCTCAAACAGGTACATGCAGTTAGTTGAGAAACCTGTCGAAGCTAGTATTGAAGACCAAAACGTATGGGAGATCCCAGCCTCGAGTAATATTGGAAACGCGGACGAGGCTTTCCAACTAACAGAAAGACTGTGTTAACAGTCCGAAACAAAGCAGGACCGCTCTTTGCCACAACATCTCAACCAGTGCATACTGAACTAGAGGCCATCTGGATTGACGCAGACATCACTGTAAGTGGAACATCAGAACAGCAAATACCGAAGAGCCGGCCGTTGTGGCCGAGCGTTTATAGGCGCTTCAGTCTGGAACCGCGTGACCGTTACGGTCGCGGGTTCGAATCCTACCTCGGGCATGGATGCGTGTCATGTCATTAGGTTAGTTAGGTTTAAGTAGTTCTAAGTTCTAGGGGACTGATGTCCTCAGATGTTAAGTCCCATAGTGCTCAGAGCCATTCGAACCACTTGAAATACCGAAGAAGTTCATTAACGAAATAGTGGTACCCTCACTGAAGTTGAGCAGAGCCCTGTCTCTAGACGCTATCTTCCATAATATACGACACACACCTGATCAGAAACACACTCGTACCAGTGCAGCAAAAAGAATATTAGCCACTCAACAGGACAAAGCTGATAACGTCGGTGCTCCAATAGGACAGTGACAACACTAAAAAAGATAGGAAAAAAGTTAAGATCGCGAAAATACCACAAAAAGTAGCGCAGTCATGATCGGAAACAAAAGTGCAAGACAGCCGTGTCACCTCTCCCAGCCATTAGTCACAAAAGGTCAATACTGAAGCAAGGAATGAACAAGTAACGACACTGAAACATTTAGAGCGTGACACTGGCATCCACGAATGTGATAATTCTGTGATTAAATGAACGACCTGCTGGAAACGTAGCATATAGCAACCATAAATGTTAACAGATTTATACCTGTGACAGAGATAATAGCGCTGAAGAATCATGAGACGGAGGTGGACGTAGCTACACCTTAAGAGGTGACTTCTCCCACAGTTCGACACTTTGTTGGTTACTTACATTTTATAAAGCAGAATGAAAAGTGCTTCAATCATAACACAAAAGAGTGAATTTGTCCTGGGCAGAGTTATTGACGTAAAAGCAAGGGACTAGCTCTTTCGATTTATCTAGCAATTCAAATATGTTTAAATCAAAACATCTTGACTTACTCGCGCTTTTTTTTAGTTTCCCGTATCAGTAGCCATGTCGTGTAATATAATGATCGAGTCAAGTAACATGACAACAAGTCATCCAGCATGGCATTTCTCATGTGGTGCAATATGACACAACCTGTCTTTAACGTTCAATATGTATGGATCCCGACTCTAGCATTATTCCTATTATAGATGGATCCCACACTCTAGAAGCACATAAATTTCTGTCTGTTTGTTTTTACACTCCTTATCATACCTGTAACGGGGAATGGATTTGTGTGAGGCATGGCCCCTATGGAAACAAAAAAAAATAAAAAAAAATCGACCCCTCTTTCACCCAGGAAACAAAAAATTGTTTCAGCGTGCCACCAGGAACAAACCCACCCCCCAGAAATTTTATTCCCCCAGAAAAAGTTTTAGCTATTTCATGAATGCTCTCCAACCATACGATTTTATTTATTGCTTACTGGCAAATCCTCTGGCACGGAACCAGGGGCTTTAGCCTATAAACTGTAACATACAGATGTTCCAGCACCTTGCAACTTAAGACAGCTCACTGCGCTGAGGTAGTAGGGTGAAAGGTGTGGCAACATGTTTTGATTAAAATGTCTTTGAGCTGCCAGATAAGTCGAAAAGCTAGTTCTCTTCTTTTACATCCCAAACTCTGCCAAGGACTTATTCGCCTTTTTTCTGCAATGATAGGGTCATATTTCATTCTGGTTCCCAGAATATACCATAGTTCTGACATTAGACTACCATAACTTGGTAACTGATGTAGATTTTTGTTGACCAGGCGACGATAGATCTGGTATACGTCCCCTTATTGTCCATCGAACTATGGTGCTTATATACTGGCAGCGGATAAAGCTTACCCTAAACAACACGACGACCATTAATTACATGTATTTGTCTACCTTCTTATAAAATGTGAACCGATTCGCTCAAATCTGAAACACAGAAATGGCGCTATTAAAAAAATGTGTTTATCGCATGTAAAATCGGAACGAGGCTAGATTTCTGAAGGCGAGATTTAAGTTTTATCGTAAGTTGGCGGTTTTTATTTATTGGTTTACTTTAAACCCTTTTGGCACATTCAGTTCATGTGCGAATGAATTTTACATACTACATTTAGCTCGATTTTAAACCATCATACCTCGCCAACGGACAAAAATTATTGGTGAAAAAATTTCGTTTCGACTTCATGCATTTATCTACCTTCGTGCAAAGGTTGAAACAAGGAGTGTTAGTTTAAAGTATAGAAGTGACGTACATTAGAAACCTCCCACTAAAACATATTGTTCGCATGTTTTTGCTCGTAAAATCGGAACGGAGCTTATGAAAATGGTGCGATTAGTTGAGCGTTAAATGCAGCCCAATTAACACCTTTTGCAAAAGGAATTGATCGATTGGCACAATTTACCTTGGCGCCAGCTTCTATTCCTCATTCGAGCCTTGCATCATGTACTGCAACGCAGCTACAGGAAGACAAATGTTCGAAAGGCCACAGGTACTGAGTAAACTAAATACGTTTTACCCTATATTCCTAGCTCAAATAGGAACCGCGCACAAAGATCTCCCCCCTCCCCCCAAACCGCAATTCTACGCGCTGTAATTTCAGTCATACTTGCTGCAGCTCCTCTGGGCTCAATCAGTATAGACGAGGACGTGGGCACTGCCACCTGCTCTACACAATGAATATCGTATTATCCTGCCTCTCTACTTGCATCACAAAGAAGAATATAATCCCAGTTGTACGATGCACATTTAATCAACTTCTATGCTCCTTCTTATACTGGCGCGAAATAGGAACGGCGCGAATTTTTTAAAACACAATTTGCGCAACGGGCATTAAAGAATATTTCATTCACCATACTGGCCATCAAGAAACATGATACAACAGAAAATATAAAGATTTTTTTAAAATCTCTCTCTCTCTCTCTCCGTAACGCAGAATGAAGTTCTTATACAAATGTTTGTTTTAACTCTTCGAGGAGAGTCTTATCTCCTTCAAGGAAGAAAAGTTTCACCATTTCTTATAAAGAGTCTATGCACCATGGTTCTTTCAGGTTGTTTTGCTTTTTCAAGAGGAGTAGATGCTGGATTTTTTATTTTTATTTATTAATTTTTTTTAGAAGCCCTTTCTCTTCTGTAGTCTTGCAGAGTAATTTGACATAACATCTTTTATTGTGTATTTTTTTTCACTTGTCACTTCTTCTTCCGTGTGTTTTTGCTTTTAGGAAGCTTTACTTGTCGAGTGCTAGTAATAGTGTTCCATAGATTTCGTGTTTGTTTTGAATACAATCAGAGAGAGTCCCTTTAGTCAGCCATAGTGCCAGTAGTGCTAGTGTTTGTTTTCAATACGGTCCAGAGACAGGTAGTGCCATTTTCACTGTTTTCTACAAGAAGTGTCCAGTAACCACGGTTTAGTCAACTATCAGCCGCCTTTAGTGAATTAACAGTCTAGCTAAAAGTTGGAACTTCCTGGCAGAATAAAACTGTGTGCCGGACCGAGACTCGAACTAAGGCAAAGATCCCTAGTTCGAGTCTCGGTCCGGCACACAGTTTTAATCTGCCAGGAAGTTTCATATCAGCGCACACTTGGCTGTAGAGTGAAAATTTCGTTCTAGTTAAAAGTTGATTAACTCTCTACAGTAAATTGATTTCTAAGGATGGATAGGATGTGTGACTGCTGTCTACGGACGCAGGAGGAGCTGGCCACTGTTCGCGAACAGCTGAACGTGTTGATGGCCTCGGCCAGCCGTCTTCAGGCTGCTGCCTCGGAGTGTAGAAGCAGTGGGGAGTCCGGTGCGTCGCAGGGTACACCCCAGGGTTTACAAGCTTCACCCACTGTCCCTGCTGTCGAGACATCTTCGCGGGTACCGGACGCGGTTGGGCCACCCTCTCCCCAAGGGGAGTGGCGGGTTCAGCGGCGTTCGCGGCGCACGAGGCGGAGTGTCAATGTTGAGGCTGGCCATGTGGCATCGCCCGCTCTGCCTGTGAGTGGACATGTGGCCGCTCCTACGTTAGGCCAGTGATGGAGCCCCTTAGGAAAATAGCGGAAAGGTCGGGGAAGAAGGCCAGTGTTCACTCTGTCTGCTTGCCGAGGGGTCTCATCCGAGATGTGGAGGAGGCCCTGCTGGAGGCGAAAGAGAGCACTGGGTGCACCCCACTGCAAATTGTTGCTCATGTGGGCACCAATGGCTCCTGACGTCTTGGTTCAGAGGTCATCCTCAGTTCGTACAGGCGGTTGTTGGTGAAGGTGGAAAGCCTCGCTCGCGGGGTGGGATCTGAGCTAACTATTGGTAGTATCGTTCCCAGAACCGATTGCGGTCCTCTGGTTTGGAGCCGAGTAGAAGGCTTAAACCAGAGGCTCAGACGACTCTGCGGAGATCTGGGGTGCAAATTTCTCGACCTCCGCTATCGGGTGGAGAAATGTAGGGTCCCCTTAATAGGTCAGGCGTGCACTACACGCAGGAAGCGGCTACAAGGGTAGCGGAGTACGTGTGGAGTGCACATGTGGTTTTTTTAGGATAGAGCATTCCCTCCCTAGGCCCGACAAGACACCTCCTGAGACGCGGCAAGGTAGGAGTAGGCAAAATGGAACAGAGAATAGCAATATTAATGTGCTAATAGCAAACTGCAGGAGCGTCTATAGCAAGGTCCCAGAACTGCTCTCATTACTAAACGGTCACAATGCCCACATAGTACTAGGGACAGAAAGTTGGCTGAAACCAGATGTAAACAGTAATGAAATTCTAAAAGATTGGAATGTATACCGCAGAGACAGGCTGGACAGTGAAAGGGGAGGCGTGTATATAGCGATAAGAAGTGCAATAGTATCGAAGGAAATTGACGGAGATCCGAAATGTGAAATAATTTGGGTGAAGGTCACGGTTAAAGCAGACTCAGACACGGTAACTGGATGTCTCTATAGGCCCCCTGGCTCAGCAGCTGTTGTGGCTGAGCACCTGAAGGATAATTTGGAAAATATTTCGAGTAGATTTCCACACCATGTTATAGTTCTGGGTGGAGATTTTAATTTGCCGGATATAGACTGGGAGACTCAAACGTTCATAACGGGTGGCAGGGACAAAGAATCCAGTGAAATTTTTTAAAGTGCTTTATCTGAAAACTACCTTGAGCAGTTAAACAGAGAAGCGACTCGTTGCGATAACATATTAGGCCCTCCTGGTGACAAACAGACCCGAACTATTTGAAACAGTTAACGCAGAACAGGGAATCAGCGATCATAAAGCGGTTACTACATCGATGATTTCAGCCGTAAATAGCAATATTAAAAAAGGTAGGAAGATTTTTCTGTTTAGCAAAAGTGACAAAGAGCAGGTTTCAGAGTACCTGACGGCTCAACACAGAAGTTTTGTTTTAAGTACAGATAGTGCTGAGGATCAGTGGACAAAGTTCAAAACCATCGTACAATATGCGTTAGATGAGTACGTGCTAAGCAAGATCGTAAGAGCTGGAAAAGAGCCACCTTGCTACAACAACCGAGTTAGAAAACTGCTGCGGAAGCAAAGGGAACTTCACAGCAAACATAAACATAGCCAACGTCTTGCAGACAAACAAAAATTACGCGAAGTGAAATGTAATGTGAGGAGGGCCATGCGAGAGGCGTTCAATGAATTCGAAAGTAAAGTTCTATGTACTGACTTGGTAGAAAATGCTAAGAAATTTTGGTCTTATGTCAAAGCGGTAGGTGGATCAAAACAAAATGTCCAGTCACTCTGTGACCAAAATGGTACTGAAACAGACGATGACAGACTAAAGGCCCAAATACTAAATGCCTTTTTCCAAAGCTGTTTCACAGAGGAAGACTGCTCTGTAGTTCCTTCTTTAGACTGTCGCACAGATGACAAAATTGTAGATATCGATATAGACGACAGAGGGATAGAGAAACAATTAAAATCGGTCAAAAGAGGAAAGGCCGCTGGTCCTGATGGGATACCAGTTCGATTTTACACCGAGTACGCGAAGGAACCTGCCCCCCTTCTTGCAGCGGTGTACCGTAGGTCTCTAGAAGAGCGTAGCGTTCCAAATGATTGGAAAAGGGCACAGGTCATCCCCGTTTCCAAGAAGGGACGTCGAACAGATGTGCAGAACTATAGACCTATATCTCTAACGTCGATCAGTTGTTGAATTTTGGAACACGGATTATGTTCGAGTATAATGACTTTTCTGGAAACTAGAAATCTACTCTGTAGGAATCAGCATGGGTTTCGAAAAAAACGATCGTGTGAAACCCAGCTCGCGCTATTCGTCCACGAGACTCAGAGGGCCATAGACACGGGATCCAAGGTAGATGCCATGTTTCTTGACTTCCGCAAGGCGTTCGATACAGTTCTCCACAGACGTTTAATGAACAAAGTAAGAGCATATGGACTATCAGACCAATTGTGTGATCGGATTGAAGAGTTCCTAGATAACAGAACGCAGCAAGTCATTCTCAATGGAGAGAAGTCTTCCGAAGTAAGAGTGATTTCAGGTGTGCCGCAGGGGAGTGTCGTAGGACCGTTGCTATTCGCAATATACATAAATGACCTTGTGGATGACATCGGAAGTTCACTGAGGCTTTTTGCAGATGATGCTGTGGTATATCGAGAGGTTGTAACAATGGAAAATTGTACTGAAATGCAGGAGGATCTGCAGCGAATTGACGCATGGCGCGGGGAATGGCAATTGAATCTCAATGTAGACAAGTGTAATGTGCTGCGAATACATAGAAAGAAAGATCCCATATCATTTAGCTACAAAATAGCGAGTCAGCAACTGGAAGCAGTTAATTCCATAAATTATCTGGGAGTACGCATTAGGAGTGATTTAAAATGGAATGATCATATAAAGTTGATCGTCGGTAAAGCAGATGCCAGACTGAGGTTCATTGGAAGAATCCTAAGGAAATGCAATCCGAAAACAAAGGAAGTAGGTTACAGTAGGCTTCTTCGCCCACTGCTTGAATACTGCTCAACAGTGTGGGATCCGTACCAGATAGGGTTGATAGAAGATATAGAGAAGATCCAACGGAGAGCAGCGCGCTTCGTTACAGGATGATTTAGTAATCGCGAAAGCGTTACGGAGATAATAGATAAACTCCAATGGAAGACTCTGCAGGAGAGACGCTCAGTAGCTCGGTACGGGCTTTTGTTGAAGTTTCGAGAACATACCTTCACCGAGGAGTCAAGCAGTATATTGCTTCCTCCTACGTATATCTCGCGAAGAGACCATGAGGATAAAATCAGAGAGATTAGAGCCCACACAGAGGCATACCGACAATCCTTCTTTCCACGAACGAGACTGGAATAGAAGGGAGAACCGATAGAGGTACTCAAGGTACCCTCCGCCACACACCGTCAGGTGGCTTGCGGAGTATGGATGTAGATGTAGATGTAGATATTCCCAAGAAGACGCTTCTTAGTTTTCCAAAAGGACTTTTTTTAATTTTTCCCCGGCGAAGAGGTTATTTTATTTATTTAAGGCGAGCGTAAGGAGCAGCTAAAGAAAAAGTAGTAAGTGGTTAGCGTCGCTGCCTGAAGACAAAGGGCAAGAGCATCCTGTGGTAGTGACAGATAAAATTGCAAAACCCATCCAAGAAAGCATAATAACAAGCTCCACCGCCAACTCCGACACCAAAGACAGCCTGGTGGTCAGGTTGCCACCCGTGGACCCAGTGAGGGTGTACCCAAATCTTGAGTACAATATGCAACTAGCAAGACTGGAGCAGCCGACTACCCTGACCACTGCCTTACGTCATGTGGTCCGGGTTGGACATGAGTACGGACGAAGGGTAACCTTCTCGGTGATGGAGGCTGTGGACAGGATACAATTAAAGTCGGTGAACCTCCCCACTGACTTCGGAGCACTGCGGGACCTACTCAAAAAAAGTCTTTGAAAGACGAGGAGAGAAATTCGACCTGGATGACATTTACCATCAATCAGTGATAGCAAACGGCCGACTGGCTTATGACTGGAACAAAACCTGGCCGCATAACCATATACATACTTATTTTCCATGACGACCAGAATAAAAATCGGACAACTCAACACTCATAACAGTCGACTAGTAATGCAGGAGCTCCGAAAGGAAGTGGTGGAAAAGAGACTGGATGTACTCTGTTTACAGGAGCCGTACTCTCTAGCTGGAAAAGTTGCGTTCACTGCCGCAACATGGCAAACTGTTAGCAGTGGGGACATCCCCAGAGCGGCTATTCTAATAACAAACACGGCACTGCGTGCAACCCCCTTGTCACAGTTCTCCAATAGTCACTGCAACGTCGTGGAGATACAATTTCCGGCTGGAACTGTTATCATTATTAACATGTACTTCCAGTACGGAGAGAGAATCGAACAACATATAGACCATCTAGTGAGTGTGGCCACGGCGTTGTGGGGACGCAAAATCATTATAACTGCTGACATAAACGCCAAATCCCCCCTATGGTACCGTGGCACAAGGGATGAAAATGGAGCCAAAGCTGAAGAAATGATAATGGCTCTCCAACTAGTGGTGGCAAACAGACCAGGTAATCCCCCCACCTACGTGGCTGGAGGAGGACAGGGTACCAACATTGACGTGACGTTGGTCACGCCAAACGCAGTGAATATACTCCAAGAGTGGAAAGTGGAAGACAATGCCACCACTAGCGATCATAATCTAATTACCTTCATGATTGGAGATAGAGAGTGCCGCTGGGCCATGGTGTGGGAGGTGCAAAGGAACTTCAGGAAAACAGATTGGGAACGCCTAGCCAGAGAGTGCGACATCCCTCCATTACCAGAAGGAGACGAAGGACAAGACTTGAATGTGGACGACAGAGCAGAAGGACTGGTACGCGCATTAACAAGAGCGATTGAGGCGGCCGTACCAACCGGGAGGAGAGCCGTGGCGGCCACACCGGCACCATGGTCAGCCGAACTGCAAGAACTACGTCAGTCAGTCAGGAGACTGAGGAAGCACTACCAGCGCAGTGTCGTCTGGTGGGAAAAGCAAAGATGGCTGCAGTTATACCGGGAGGCAAAAGAGAACTTCCAAAAAGAATTACAAAAGACCAGAACAACTAGTTGGGAAAATTTTGTAACCAGTCAGCTGGCCCTCGATCCTTGGGGTGTGCCATATAGATTGGTAAGGGAGAAGATTCGCTCCCCTACAATGATATCAACGCTCAGGCGCGGGGACGGGATGACGGAATCCTGGCAGGAAACTGCCGAGGTCCTCCTCCGGTCGCTGTTGCCTGACGATGATAGAAATGAAGACACTGAAGAGCAGCGTCAATTACGAGATGAAGACCTTCATAGGTATGAAAATGATGTGGCGGTCCTCCCCTTCTCTGAAGAGGAAGTTGCTGCTCTTATCAAGTCCCTAAAGAAGGGAAAAGCCCCCGGGCCAGACGGCATTGTGGCGGAGGTGGTGCAGTTCTTAGCCCCACAGTTAGTTGCGCCACTCACACATATTTTCAATGCATGCCTCAGGCAAGGCAAATTTCCAAAAATATGGAAAACTGCGAACGTGGTGATCATTAAGAAGGGCCCCGAGAAGGACCCTGCAGAGGCCAAATCCTACAGGCCCATTTGCCTGCTGGACGGCTTTGGCAAACTACTTGAAAAGCTATTGGCGGACAGATTGACTGCTCACCGCATGCTGCACGGAGTGAGCGACAGGCAATTCGGTTTCAGGCCGGGCCGATCCACATCTGATGGAATCGCCCTAGCGGCCGAGGTCTGTGACTCAGCCCGTGTAAGTATGTTGTTGGCATCATGGTGCATATCAGTGGCGCCTTCGACAACCTGCGGTGGCCTTCGCTCTTCTCCTGCTTACAGGAGAAGGAGTGCTCACGGCTGCTATATGGGTGTCTGAGGAGCTATTGTGAAGACCGGGAGGTATAGCTATCATCCCCTAGCGGGAAAGTCCGGAAAACTATCACCAAGGGTTGCCCCCAGGGCTCCGTGTTGGGTCCCCTTTTTTGGGACATCCACATGGAGCCTCTTCTGGAGAGCTTACAACAGAGCGAAGATGTGCTAGAGGTGATAGCCTACGCCGACGACCTCCTCCTGCTGGTTGGCGGCCGAAGTCGCGAGGACACAGAGCCAAAAATAGAGAGAGCAATAGACATACTGCAACTATGGTGCCGTAGGACCAAAATGACTATTTCACCAACTAAGTCGACTTTCTTATTACTCAAAGGACAGTTAATAAGAAACCCGACTGTGAGAATTGACGGTATGCCTATTCTTAGGAGACGAGAGACACGTTACTTAGGAATCATCATCGATGGAAGGTGGAATTTTTCAAAGCACATAGAAACCGTGACCCAGAGAGCACTACAATCACTAAATAATCTGATTACCATAGGACACAAGAGGTTCCACCTCCCGCCACAATTAATTAAACTCTACCACAACAGTATACTGACATCAATAGTGGGTTACGGTTCGGGAGTCTGGGCTCACAGGGTGGTGCCTGCTGTGACGATGAGGAGAGTACAAAGGAACATGATATTAAGGTCCGTGGGAGCTTATAGAACATCTCCAGGAGGAGCCCTGTTAATCATAATGGGACTCTGTCCCCTAGATATAAAGATTAGGGAACAGGCTGCTTGGTACTGGGTAAAAAAGGGGGTTATCACCAAGGTAGAAGAAATTATGGGAGCACCAGTCAGGGACAAAGGTGAGATTAGGGAAAGAGGGGTAAACCTATGGCAGGAAATATGGGAGTCGGATGAAACTGGTAGAATCTCTCAGTTCCTACCAGATGTAAGGGACAGACTGAAAATGAAGTACTTCGAGCCAACTCGGGGATTGTTCCACTTTCTCACCGGTCATGGCCCCTATCCGACATATCTTTGTCGGTTCGGGAAAAAAGCTACGCCTGCGTGTGACTGTGGCGCACTGGAGGGTACTCCCGACCATGTGGATTACGAGTGTCCCTTTTCGATGATGTAGCCGGGACATTGAGGCGACAACTACCTAGCACAAACACGTATGACCTTTTAAGACAGGAGGAGACATTTCACAGACTAAATACATTGGCAAACGAGGTATCACAAAATGTATTGTCAACTTTTTTGAGAGACCTTCATGCTTAAGTAAATAGACAACACTGAATGCGACCACCGCCCCAATCCCATACCGCCGGTTCGTGGACAGGTCGACTTTACAGTTGGAATCCGCCACGACCAGGACCAGGGGGACTGGGGCAAATCCTGATGAAGACAACGCACCGATAATGACATAGATTAGGAAGTAGACTTAGTAAATTAGAATAGGATAGTAAGTTAGGAACCTGCAGCGATAATTACCCCTTGCCTGCCCTGTGCCAGGGGCTTGCTCATAGGGATTAGCTCTATGAGCAGGGCATTAAGTAGGTTTATATCATCAACTGGCACAATTGTAACGCTGCAGGCAGTTAGTATTAACCTATCGTAGTAACTAGAAACTATGCTAGCTAGTAAACTATGAAGTAGTCTGCCTAGTAGAAATAGTAGAACTGTCTGTAGTTAAGAAAAATGTTTAGCTGCTATTGTAAATCTAGAAATATAGGACCCACTAATCATTAAGGTGGTGGGTCATTATTGTATAATTATTATTAAATGAAATTAAGAATTTTTCTTTTTTTTAAAAAAAAAAAAGTCCTGGGCTCTGATTCCTATTTCTTCATTCGGGGACTGGGTGTTTGTGTTTCCTTAATCATTTAATTTTATCTTCATCAACGTGCAAGTGGCATGAAACGTAACATCCCACTAAGACCCACTTAAAACGAACACTTTCCAGTCTAATTCAGGATCGCACATGAAAACTAAATATGTAATTTGCCTAAAAAAGTTATAGCTCCTAACTATTTCATCCCAATTACCTTAAAGTATAGAAGCTCTGTAAGTGTAGGGAACATTTTCCATGAAGGCAGCCTCTAGTAATTAATAAAATATGAAAATGCATTATTGTAATTTCGTATTTGAGAAGTTGTATTCAAATAAAATAACGGACACAAACTAATATAGAATTGTACTTGCAGTTCTAGAGCAAACATACGTTTATATATGTATTTTCAGTTTTTATATGTTAATTTTAATTGTTACTTAATCAAAAAATCATTTTAAACAATGCTGAGGATTTTTCGGGATTGTTTAGATTATATATATAGGAGTAGCCATATTGGCATGAGAAGTCAGTCTGGTTTTTGTTTTTGAGCAGTAAGCATGTAGCCGCTTAATTTGTATTGTAGGTATGTTACCAATTGTTTCCGTTGTGTAAAGATGCTTTGATTTTGAAATTGCAATAAATAACTTCCAGAAACTAAATATAGGATTAAATATTCATTTAACTTTATATATAATGTTTACAGTAACTGAAATAAACCAGGACTACGGCTGCGACAGATCGTCTGCAACTATGAGTACACAAGCCCCAATATAAAAGTCAAACTTCGCCATAGATACGTTTCAAGCATCAAATAGAAAAGACTTGCATCAGGTGACCGAACAATCCCAGACGGACCTCGTGGCCAGTGTCATACGATCACTTCATTCCATATTCAAGTAAGTCTTCAACTGACCTCACACTCACAATGCTGAGTGCTAACTAGGGCTTTTTTTACCTAATCTCTTCTCCATCTTAAAGTAGCTCTTCACTAGGCCTCAAAATCACGAAGCTCAGTGCTCACTTGGAATTTTTCTCTTATTCAACTGAAATAAGAATTAAAGGTGTTAAAAAGTCTATGCAAGTGCAAAGCATATTTCATTCTCTTACATTTACAAAAGTAATGGTACTAATAAGAGTAGTCGGTACACATGCGACAAAATACACTGCCTAATATGTTCCAGTGACGATGACAGACACTGAAAACAAGACAGAGAGAGAGATAGTGACAATGAGAACAGACAGCATCAGTGGGAAGCAATGAATGAGATAGTAGCAGTAAGAGGGAGGCGACGACAGTGAGAGAAAACAGTGCAGGTAGGACAGACCGCAGGAGACTGTGGCTGTGAGACAGGAGACAGCGACCGTGAGGCAGATGCAGAGAGATAATGATAGTGTGTTGAGTTGAATGAGTGTTTGAGAATGAACAAGTGGGAGTGTGTGGTTATGAGCGACTAACAAGAATGGTGTATAGGGGGAGAGCGAGTTACAGTGAGCGGACTTTTTGGAAGTAAGAGGTGAGTTACAACTTAAAAATATGTTCGCATACCAAAGTTTTGAAAACACTTTTAAAGGTTTTGAGGAATGTAGAATGAGGCACTTGCTACCCCATTCTTCAGGCAAATAGTTTTACTAAACATGAGCATATTCGCCTTTTTTGTGGTCCAATAGAAGCATTTTTCCGGTGGTAATAATAATAATAATAATAATAATAATCTTCTTCCTTAAAAAAATAATATGAGGTTACATCAAACGTACTTTGCATTCTGGTCTCATGACATCTGCACGTTTATTCTTTTTCTTTGTAAACCCAAAATGATTCGATCCCGGGACGTCTACATTCCTAGTCTGAAACAGATATTTCGCTGTTTTCTTAAGAAAAAAGTAATTACTATTTACGATATTCCCATGGAGGCACAATAAGGAGAGTCGCTATGAGGTCACAAACTTGAAGCCGGCGTGAGCCATGTTACATGCCCGAAATCTTAGCTCCTGGTGGAGGTTTCTTGGTCAGAAATTCCAGCTTGCGTCCTTTACGGGTATGCTGATCATTTTGTTTGTGGTCCAAAGTGTAAAGGAAGCACATTTCATTCGTAGAGGGCATGCAGTTTTATTATAAACGAACAGCCCACATTAATTTTCTCACTTTCCCCGTCGCCAGGGATGGACTAATAGCATCGTAAGCATGTTCTATATCTTTTTATACAACATTTAGATGTGAATTTTCCTGCAGCATAACTAGGTGTCTGTTACCAATTTCAGTAAAACTTCACTAGTCTAACAGCCTTTTCTGAAACCCATTTGCGATCTTGAAAATATTTTTTCGTGTTCATAACACCATACCAACTCTTGTTTTAGCATTCTTCCAGGTGTTTCAGTAGTATATGGTGAAATAGTTATAGCTCTATATGATCTTATGAATTGGAGAGGTGTTCCTAGTTTCCGTATTGGGATGAACTTGCAGAATTCATTTCTTTTGTGTTTGTTGTTTTTGCCAAAATTCATTTCATGTTTTGCACAGTAATCCTTGCCTCTAGGAGGTAAGTGATAAAGCACGGGTTATCTGATCCTGACGCTGTGTTTGTTGAAGAATATGGCGCTCTAATTCATTTTCGATGCAAAATTCCGTGTCCAAACAGCAATATTGTTCGTTTCCTGTCTCGTGTAGTAATATATCTACTGATTTTGGGACAATTTGTTTAAGAAACTCTATGAATGTTGGTATTGAGTCTATGATCGCCTGATCGTCTTAATTTTCCTGCGTACTCCTGATAACGGTATTTGGCCATTGAGACCCTCGCAAAACTTCTTCAGACCATCTCTCTCTCTTTCTTTGTTTTTCAATATCCTCTTTATTTTTCTTTGAACTCGTCTAGGATTATTAGAATTATTTTCAGCGGCTCACCTTTTGTACCATTCTAATGCTTCTCCACGCTTTTGCACTAACAACGTACATTCTTCATCCCACCTTGTAGGTGAAGCTTCTTTCCAGTTTTGTGAAAGGTTTACTCTGAGGAATCGCATTCATTGCTGTTCTTTCAGTGTGTCAGCTCTTATACTGATCAGCAACACTTCCAAGTTCCTTAAACTCTTGCATTTCTACCGCCAGATTTTGTCTATATTTCTTCCATTCAGGTTTCTTAATTTTGCTTTTATATCACGAGTAATATTTAATACTTCAATCACTTATTTTTCATTATAATGGAGAGGCAATATAAGCCGAATGGTTCTTGTGCGATGTCCTACGTAAATTCTGTGGGTAGCATGGATTCTGAAAACAAATATCCACTGGTTTGAACCTTTGGTTAGGTCTATTTATTTTCACAGGTAACCCATCATTTAGTATGGCCAGACTTTCTTCCTCTAAGAATGCTGCCATGATTCTTCCGGAAGCGACTTCTTATTCGGCCGGACGCGGTGGCCGAGCTGTTCTAGGCGCTTCATTCTGGAACCACGCTGCTGCTACGTTCGCAGGTTCGAATCCTGTCTCGGGCATGGATGTGTGTGATGTCCTTAGGTAAGTTAGGTTTAAGTAGTTCTAAGTCTAGGTGACTGATGACCTCAGATGTTAAGTCCTATAGTGTTTAGAGCCATTCGTCTTCTTGTTCGTTGCCCCAACTACAGTGATTGGCTTTAAAATCAGTCCCATTGTCAATTTTGAGTGACTCACTATATTCCCTAATCTGCGGAGCTGTCCTTTTGTTATCCCGCAGTTTGGTGATATTTTTATGACTAAGAGGTTTATTTCACCGTTTTGTGTCGACTCATTGGCTTCTGCAACATGAAACTCGACGACATGACGATCCATGTCAGATGGCTTGAAATCTGCATCTTCCCTTTTCACCCAAATAGCTATCTTCCACACTACTGACTTCCCCTGCTAGAATTAAGGAAATGAAAGGTGGTCATACGACTGTAATTGGATAATTTTGACACACGCATAATGTTATCCAAAAATCAGTAATATTTTGCTACAAGCTAAAAGGTGCCTGCTTCATCAGCTCTGTTCGTATGTTCGATTTATTTACATGACTATTACTTACACGCACTTTTGCGTTTGTCTCGGTAACGTATTGATCGATTTCCACATTTCCTGTGCTACACCGGTGTCTTTCGAGTGTGCTTGGCTCGGCCAATGACTAACTAGGGTGTTGTTGCATTACCTGGACAGGCTAGTTTTCGAAACCAGGAAGTGGCAGTTGGAGTGCAGCAGTGTGTTTTTGTGCGTTTGTTGTTGTAGTTACGAGCAGGCATACACTGCCGGACAGTTGGTGCTCACTAGAAGGTGTATGCCATGATCAGACAGTTGTCTGATGTATTCTGCTTTAGCACTGCTATGGACAGAGGGCGTAACGTTTGTGAAAATCTGTTGTGATCTTCAGTCTGAAGGCTGGTTTAATGCAGCCCTCCATGCTACTCTATGCTGTGCGAGCGTCTACGTCTCCGAATAATACTGCAACCTACATTCTTATGAATCTACTTACTATGTTCATCTCTTGGTCTCCCTCTACAGTCCCTCCCCTCTCCCTCCCCCAAACCAGCCCTACAGTATATTATGGCGTGGTGCTTCCTGTCGGAAGATTCAAGTGGCATCCTGGAGACATTTTCGCTGGTGCCTCAGAAATCCGATACGAGAGCCGACTTGGCGCCCACAAGCGAGGCAAATATGAGTCACTCCAGCTAGAGGGTTAGTCATAAGCTCATGTCTGCGCGATCGTTTTGCAGTTAAGTTGTTAAGCCATACTTGGTCGTGCATCTTGCTTCCATCTGCAGTCAGTTTCCTCCATTTTCTGCGATCGTCAGCGAGTTGCTCCCACTTGTCACTGTCAATATTAAATGCGCACGTATCACGCTTGACGTAATCCCTAAAGCTTATAGAAGGTCTCCCACGAGGTCTTTTGCTCCTGCTATTTCACTGAGTAATGTGCGCCTGGGCAGACGGGAGTGGTCCATACGATGCAGATGTTCTAACCACCGCAGGCGACGTTGCTTGAGCATGGCAGTGATACTCTGTTGTTTTGCAGTTTTAAGAACGATATCATTTGTCGCATGATCCTTCCATGATGTACCAAAGATGCTCCTTAAGCACCTGAGGTGAAAGATGTTGAGCTTCCGTTCCTGATTGGCATACGACGTCCAAGTCTCAGTTCCGTACAGGAGAGTACTCAGCGCACATGATTGATACACAAGTATTTTTGTCGACAATGTAAGATGTTTGTTGTCCCATGCTCGTGTGCGGAACTTTCCGAAAGTGCTGGCAGCCTTTCCTATTCGTGCATTAATCTCGTCATCCAGGGATAGATCTTATGTCATTGTTGAACCAAGATAGCAGTATTTATAGTCTATCTTTAACAAGGAGCCGTCCAGTTTGACGACAAGCGGATCTGTGTATCCTTGTGCCATGACAACCGTCTTCTTTATGTTTATGAACTATGTGTTGTGTGACTAGGGTCGCCCGTCGGGTAGACCGTTCGCCGGGTGCAAGTCTTTCGATATGACGCCACTTCGGCGGCTTGCGCGTTGATGGGGATGAAATGGTAATTATTAGGACAACACAACATCCAGTCCCTCAACGGAGAAAATCTCCGACCCAGCCGGGAATCGAACCCGGGCCCTTGGGATTGACATTTTGTCACGCTGACCATTCAGCTACTGGGGGCGGACTTTACGTTAATAGACTTGGCTAAGAGCTTGCATGCAGTCGAGAATTTATCCACAATTTCTTGCAGATCGTCTTGAGTATGCGCTACAAATGCAGCATCGTCAGCAAATAAAAGGCTATTTACAAGCAAGTCTTCTCGGAAGCACTTGGATCTGAGGAAAGTTGTAAAGCTTCCCATCAACTGTGGTATACAAGCCGGCCGAAGTGGCCGAGCGGTTCTAGGCGCCACAGTCAGGAACCACGCGACCACTACGGTCGCAGGTTCGAATCCTGCCTCGGGCATGGATGTGTGTGATGTCCTTAGGTTAGTTAGGTTTAAGTAGTTATAAGTTCTAGGGGACTGATGACCTCAGAAGTTAAGTCCCATAGTGCTCAGAGCCATTTGAACCATTTTGTGGTATACAGATGAATGTCCAGGTTAGTTTCACCAAAAGCAGCTTTGAGGAGTGCTGAGAAAAAAATATTGGACAGAGTGGGAGCCAATACGCAGCCTTAACGAAACCCTCTTTTCCCAGCAAACGGGTCAGATGTGATTCCGTCGATGACCATAGCACTTTCCGTATCTTCATGAAAAGCCACGATCATCTTTAAGAGCTTTGGATGGCACCCTGTCTTCAAAAGTACTGCATACAGTCCTTCTCTGCTGACTGAGTCGAAAGCCTTGTTTAGGTCGATAAAGGCAATGAACAGAGGGGTTTTCTGGTCGCGGTGCTTTTGCTGAATTTGCCGGAGTGTGAAGATCATATCGACTGTAGATCGTTGGGGACGAAACCCACATTGTTCCTCAGGGTATATGCGCTCGGTAAGCTTCTGAAGTCTGCCCAATACCACACGGGCAAATATTTTTCCAGGTATACACAGAAATGATATTCCACGGTGACAGTTGCAATCGCCGCGATCACCTTTGCCTTTGTATAAAGTAACAATATTGGCGACGCGCAGGCCTTGCGGCGCAGTACCCTCAGCCCAACATTTCAGTAAGAGGTTGAAAACCAGCGGAAAAACTGGCTAAGTTTTACAATTTCTGTCGAGATGTTGTCTTTTCCAGGGCTCTTCCCACATTTAAGCTGTGCAAGTGCTCTTTGGAGCTTCTCCATAGTAAGTGTGACATCCAAGTCTTGATGAGGTGTCATCTGAGAAATTTCATCCATTGCGTTTGGACTAACGTTGATGGGATGTGAATAGAGGCTGGAGTAATGTTCTACAAAACGGTGCAGTTGACGATTTCGATCTGTGATGATTTTCCATCTATTTCCTTGAGTGGTATGCTCTTCTTTGGAATGGGTCCAGTGGCCCGTTTGATGCCCGAGCGCAAACCGCCAATGTCGCCATCATTGAAACAATCCTGTATGCCAGTGCAAAGCTACTCCCAATAGGAACTGATGCAGTTGCGGACAGTGCGTTGAACAGCTGCCTTTGCTTTGCTTAGCTCCCGGCGAGTAGAATTGCGTGGGTTTTTATGCCAGATGACAGTGGCCCGACGTTTAGCCTGAAGGAGAGGTTTCAGGGCATCTACGTTCTCGATGAACCAGTCCTGGGATTTTGCTTCCAGATTACCGAATACATTTCCAGCCGGAACGGTAAGAAGCGATTTTATCTTCTGTCAGTCTTCAGAAATAGGGGCAGCTGGGTCCCAGGGATTCACCTCTTTTCGTATCTCGTCACTGAATAGTTCTTCTGCAGCAGTGTTTCTTGTTTGGCAAAGATTAATTTTTGTTTTGCAAGGTGATCTGGCAGAGTGAAACGTTTTAGTCATGAAGCGTACTTTTGTCGCTACTAGTGCATGATCAGTGTCACAGTCTGCACTAAGGAAAGAAAGTATGAAGAAATTAACGCAGATCTTTCCCTTTCGTTACAGTAAGCTCTAATTGGCGCCAGTGTTTTGAGCGGGGGTGCATCCAGGAAACCTTGTGGTTCAGTTTGCCTTTAAAGTATGTATTGGTGACACACAACTGATACTTCGCACAGAATTCAAGCAACCGTAGACCATCTTCATTCATCTTGTCCACTCCGTGTTTTCATAGGCAGTCAGGCTAAGTGGCAAAATCGTTGCCAATACGGACGTAGGAATCACCAAGGATGCACAGACGGTCGTCGGAGTGCACTCCTTGTCCCACATCGCTGAGTTGTTCATAAAACTGATCCTTGGAATCTGTAACTGAGGTAAGTGTTGGTGCATATACAGATTTCAGCGTCAGTGGTCCACTATTTGTTGTGAAACGCAGAGTCATAATGCGTTCTGAGATCCCAATCGGATTTTCGGTACAACAGAGCAAGTCATTGCGGACAGCAAAAGCAATTCTGTGCTGTCTGGGGCTAGCAACGTCTTTGCTCTTCCAGAAAAAACTGAAGGTTTTTTCCGTATTGAGCCTTCTTCTGGTAGCCTGGTTTTCTGCAGTGCTGTTATAGCGATATTGAGCCTGACTAGCTCTAAGTCGATAGCAGCCGTTTTGCGTAGCTCTTGTGAGCTTCCACAGGTGTCCGGGAAGCCTTGCAGCATAGGGCGGGTGTTCCATGTACTGATGCGTACAGAAATATCTTTACTTTTTATTTTATGTTACTTTTTACTTTTGTAGCAGCGGGTGTCGATATCAGGGTGGCGACTTCTAGCAGTGCTAGTGTTCCATACACCCAGTGGACGGACGCGTACCTAACTGACTGTGGGCTGCCCAGCTTGAAGCGGGCGGTGACTGGCCAGTGGACATACGGTGGGCCCTCCCACTTTCAATAGCGACCCCTGGCGCCCGCTCCTACGTCCATTAGAGCGAGATTATGACCGGTAATTGCCGCTATCCGTGTTGTTTTCACATGGATGTAGTGTGCTCTCCGTGGATGCTATTGCGCCTGGGACGTGGATTTTACGTGACGGCGAGCTTACCCACTATTCGTGCCACC
Organism: Schistocerca piceifrons; assembly: GCF_021461385.2. NCBI lineage: Eukaryota > Metazoa > Arthropoda > Insecta > Orthoptera > Acrididae > Schistocerca > Schistocerca piceifrons. The sequence goes on along the minus strand of NC_060145.1, from coordinate 303,127,432 downwards.
CTCGCGGCGTATCTGACTGGTCCCACAGGAACGAAAACAAGCGACGTGCGGAGTCAGATTTGCTGCAGGCAATTTCCTGTCATTACCGGTTGGATCGTACGTGCGTCTAACGTAAGTGCCGATTTCGGCTTTCAATTTGGAGTAGTCCTTCTCTTATATGGATGGCACGCCCCTGCTAACAAAGTCCGTATCTCCGAAGACAAGAGATGGGAAATATGATATGATAAGAGGAAAGAGGCCCGTTCGGCTTGAGAGATCATGCCGGCAGGTACGCTACCGCCAGCATAGCCCCCTGCTTCTCTGAAGCACGCAAACCCTCTCTCCGCACGGACAGTGCTACTCGAAGGCGGTGTCTCCTCAGAGGTCCCTCCTTCCAATACTAAACCGATAATTCCTTGGTGTTTCAGTATGTGTTCAATCCGCCGCTTCCTTCTTTAAGTCAAGTCGTTCCACGAATTTCTTTCCCCTTAGTTCTACTCAGGACCTCTTTATCAGTTTCGCGATCAGCCCATTTAATCTTCAGCATTCTTCTGTAGCACCACATATCATAATCCTCTAATTTCTTCTTGTCTTAACTGTATATCTTCCGCGTATTACTTCAATACATGGATACACTGCAGACAAATACCTTCGGTCGCCGGCTGCTGTGGTCGAGCGGTTCTAGGCGCTTCAGTCCGAAACCACGCGGCTGTTACGGTCGCAGGTTCGAATTCTGCCTCGGGGATGGATGTGTGTGATGTCCTTAGGTTAGTTATGTTTAAGTAGTTCTACGTCTGGGGACTAATGACCGCAGATGTTAAGTCCCGTAGTGCTTAGAGCCATTTGAGCCAAATATCTTCGGAAAACGCTTCCTAACACTTACATCTATATTCGACGCTAACATATTTCCGGTCTTCAAAAACGCTTTTCTTTCCATTGCCACTCTACATTTGATATCGTCTCTACTTCACCATCAACATTTATTTGCTGCCCAAATAGCAAAACTCATTTACTACTTTCGGTGTCTCGACTCCTAATCTAATTCTCTCAACATCTCCTCATTTAATTAGACTACATTCCATTATCCGTGTTTTGCTTTTGTAAATGTTCATTTCATATGGTTCAAATGGTTCAAATGGCTCTGAGCACTGTGGGGCTTAACATTTATGGTCATCAGTCCCCTAGAACTTAGAACTACTTAAACCTAACTAACCTAAGGACATCACACACATCCATGCCCGAGGCAGGATTCGAACCTGCGACCGTAGCAGCCGCGCAGCTCCGGACTGAGCGCCTAGAACCGCTAGACCACCGCGGCCGGCCATTTCATATGCTTACTTCAATTCGCTATGCATTCCGTTCAGCTCCTCTTCCAAGTCCCTTGCTGTCTCTGACAGAATTACAATTAATCTGCAAACCACAAAAGTTTTTTTCCTTCTCTCTGAACTTTTTAAGCTGAATAACATCGGCGATAGGCTGTAATACTGTCTCACTCCCTTCTCAACTAATGCTTCCCATTCACGGTATTCGTCTCTTATAACTGCCGTCTGGTTTCTGTACAAGTTGTAAATACCCTTTCGCTCTCTCTATTTTACCCTTGCTACCTATATAGTTTCAAAGACAGTATTCACGTCCGTATTGTCAAGGGCTTTCTCTACAGATGCTATAAACATAGGTTTGCCTTTCTTTAACCTATGTTCTTAGAGAAGTCGTAGGCTCACTATTGCCTCACGTGTTCCTGCTTTTGCCCTGAATCAAAACTCATCTTCCTCGAGGTCTGCTTTTGCCAGTTTTTCTGTTTTCTGTAAGGAATTCGTGTTAGTATTTTGCAGCCATGACTTAGTAATCTGATAGTTCAGTAATATGCACAGCTGTCAACTATTACAAACGTTAATACTTTTCTGATTCTGGCACATTAATTTTTTTTACTCTGATTGAAAATTCATTTCTTTTACAAAAATACTCTTTGGATTTAAAGAAGCACGACATGGAAGAATATGAGGTACTGATAACGGGATATGCTAAGACCGAATGCTTCAGTTTGAAAATTGTATTCAAAATAATATCAACTATGAAACATTTTACATTAACTTCAAAATCAATGAACTTCTAAACTGTTCTACAATTCTCACTTACTGTCGTAGTTAAAAGTACTTGGATTGTTACATCAGAAAAAGGCTGACATCGTTTAACAAAATAGATTCTAAAATTTAACTTATCTGTATCAGGATTACAAAACACACAAAATATTACAAATCAGGTATACCTAATCAACCTAGAAATTAAATCCGATGACAAATACTTGGTTCCTACATTCAAGGTTCAGTACTGTTAAATTAGCAAGATCCACATTGCGTTGCTGCATACTTAAAACTAAATATACACAGTGTCATTACCTTATAAAACTGTATTATTCTGCATCCATAGGACTACAGCTGAATTCTCCTACCTCTAACAGAGAGCAACAGTAATTGCTACTGCGCTCCGCGCGCCCTTACTTGCAATTGATTCTGCCACTCAGGCAACATCTTTGGTTCAGTGGTGTCAAAGGTACAATCTCTTCTACATGTGATAACCATTTCATGTCATTTTTCATGAAATATATCGCAAAATCGGGCTATACGTACAAGTGGAGTAAGAGTGATTCACCTACCCCTACCAATGGATTTTATGTAGCCTGCAACGTTATGACAGCTCTCCTACTTTATGAATGCATATGATTTATCTACCGGTGCGTTAATATAATTACTTATATATTCACCTGGAGTGTTAGTGAGTAAGGGCGATGCATAGCAAAGTATTTTTGTTGTACTTATCTTGTAATTTGCCTGAGTCGGGTAGCTGGTGATTCCTTCTAATTAAAACTCCAGGTCATGCAATTTGCGGAGTTTTATTTGTTGATGGTAACATTTTTTCAAAGTCATTGCAGAATACATCAAGCTTCACATATAGTATCTTTCACAATCCAATAGCTGACAGACTGACTTACTGACCGAAAAGACTTGACTACAAAATGAACCCCTAGGCGAACTGACGCTGCATTGCCGCGTTTGCTTATATATATTCCAAACAATGAGTGTTCATTACTTCAATTATTACACCATCGTGAAATTAATAGTTACAATTAAAAGTTACAAATATAAAAAAGGCTGACAATCATATTACTTACAGCATAAAATATTAGTTCATTAAAGATGAGTTTTAGGTTAGAAATTGTACAATTTAAGATTGAAAGTTAAATATGATTTTTTTACAATAATTCGTTTCATTGATTTAATAAATACAAATCAATTATGGATCGGAAAATCTTGCTAGCATTTACGTAATATATACACAAATTGTTTAACCTGTTTAAGGGCTCATAACTTTGAAATATGCATCCAAACGCAAGTAATGAAGTGAATTACATGTGCTAACAACGATCAATTAATTACTTTAGTATTGGTATTAATTCTGGTTTACAAATTTGGGTTTGAAATTACATATCACTTGAAATTACGTGAATTTAAATTTGGTTCTTGCTTTTCGAGCGATTTACAATAACGTTTTCCAAACTGAACTTTCGAAATGTAATTGCAGTTAATTAACGACTGTAATGACGACGCTAACATTTATAACTACTTATAATCAAATGAATTACATTCTGATTATTATAGTTCTGAGTAAATGTTGATGGTTCATAGTGATTATTATGTTAGATGTTTACATTTTATTTAATTATTCGTAAATTTTGTTTAAATATCATTCATAGTATTATATAGTACAATTACATAGCAGGAAAAGGTCCCATACTGGCATGATTTTTATTCTTTGTGTAACAGAAAGTACCGATACCCAGCTACAAATTCCGGGTATCGAATATTATAGTAACGCTGGGGGGGGGGGGGGGGGTATGTTACAATGTCTTCAAATACCACATGTCAGATTTTCATATTCTCTTGCTCGCTACGTGCTACAAAAAAAAATGACCACGATATTTTGTGTAAAATTTAATGTGGTTAAATTATTTTGCACTCGATGCGTTTTTGCTGGAGGCCACAGTTCCAGAATTATTAAAGAAAAGGCGTTCAAAAGTGATCTTCAAACGCGTTTTTCTTGAATAACTCGAACACCGTAGCCTCCAGCGAAAACGTATACCACTACAACATTTAACTGCATTAAACTTCCTACAAAAAGTTCCTGTTTGTTGTTTCTGTAGTATTAATAATTTGCATGTAGCGAGAAAAAGACTACGAAAATCTTGCGCGGTGTTTCTGGAGACGTTGCGGGCTGCATGAGTCCTATCGTTAGGGACAGCTGAAACACCTTGTACGTACAGGTGCACAGTTTAATAGACGCCCTACAAAGTGGTAAGTTTCAGTGACTGTCGCTGTTTACAAGCTTAGTTCATTAACTGCGTGGGTCGATACGTCGCCTTTTCTCGTAGTTGTTTCTGATGGAGACGTGATACTTAGTATGTCGCAGGACTGCGTCCAGGTGGTGATTCCGCCAGGGACGACGTGAAGACGCCGGGAGCTCCGGAGGCTGATCGGCAGTCAGACGGCGCGTGACCGGAATGTCGGCCGCCAGCAGGCCATCAGGATGCGGTGCAGGACTTCACGAGGAAAGGTGCGGCGCTGCGCGGCGAGGGCCTCTGAACCCACTGTCTCCTTAATGGTTCCGAGAAACTTCAGTCGCCGTGCCACCCATACGTAGCAAATACAGGCCATTTTTCACTGTTAGGTGCAGTCTGTGTAAAGAGAGGAAGAACGTGGGTACATGTGCATCTCTAGAACGACTGCAACTATTTGAAAAAATTTTATAAACTAATAACGAGCCCAATACGAGAATTACACATTGTCTGCAACCCCCGGAACTTTGGGCCATCTGCAGCTTTTAGAATCATACCCAGAATCCGTATGTCCGTCTTTGTAGATAAGTGAGCGGAGTTGTTAATTACACTACTGGCCATTAAAAATGCTAGACCACGAAGATGACGTGCTACAGACGCGAAATTTAACCGACAGGAAGAAGATGCTTTGATATGCAAATATTTAGCTTTTCAGAGCATTCACACAAGGTTGGCGCCGGTGGCGACACCTACAACGTGCTGACACGAGGAAAGTTTTCAACCGATGTCTCATACACAAACAGCAGTAGACCGGCGTTGCCTGGTGAAACGTTGTTGTGATGCCTCCTGTAAGGAGGAGAAATGTGTACCATCACGTTTCCGACATTGATAAAGGTCGGATTGTAGCCTATCGCGATTGCGGTTTATCGTATCGCGACATTGCTGCTCGCGTTGGTCGACATCCAATGACTGTTATCAGAATATGAAATCAGTGGGTTCAGGAGGGTACTACGGAACGCCTTGCTGGATCCCAACGGCCTCGTATCACAAGCAGTCGAGATGACAGGCATCTTATCCGCATGGCTGTAACGCATCGTGCAGCCACGTCTCGATCCCTGAGTCAACAGATGGGGACGTTTGCAAGACAGAAACCATCTGCACGAACACTTCGACGACGTTTGCAGCAGCATGGACTATCAGCTCGGAGACCATGGCTGCGGTTACCCTTAATGCTCCATCACAGACAGGAGCGCCTTAGATCCTGTACTCAACGACGAACCTGGGTCCATGAATGGGAAAACGTCATTTTTTCGGATGAATCCAGGTTCTGTTTACAGCATCATGATGGTCGCATCCGTGTTTGGCGACATCGCGTTGAACGCACATTGGAAGCCTGTATTCGTCATCGCCATACTGGCGTATCACCCGGCGTGATGGTATGGGGTGCCATTGGTTACACGTCCCGGTCACCTCTTGTTTGCATTGACGGCACTCTGAACAGTGGACGTTACATTTCAGATGTGTTACCACCCATGGCTCTACCCTTCATTCGATCCCTGCGAAACCCAACATTTCAGTAGGATAACACACGACCGTATGTTGCAAGTCCTGTAAGGGCCTTTCTGGATACAGAAAATGTTCGACTGCTCCCCTGGCCAGCACATTCTTCAGATCTCTCACCAATTGAAAACGTCTGGTCAATGGTGGCCGAGCAACTGGCTCGTCACAATACGCCAGTCACTACTCTTGATGAATTGTGGTGTCGTGTTGAAGCTGCATGGGCAGCTGTACCTGTACACGCCATCCAAGCTCTGTTTGACTCAACGCCCAGCCGTATCAAGTCCGTTATTGCGGCCAGAGGTGGTTGTTTTGGGTACTGATTTCTCAGGATCTATGCACCAAAATTGCGTGAAAATGTAATCACATGTCAGTTCTAGTATAATATATTTGTCCAATGAATACCCGTTTATCATCTGCATTTCTTCTTGGTGTAGCAATTTAATTTTAATGGCCAGTAGCGTGCATATACATACTGTATGTACATATTGACACAAAAGAAACTTAGGTTTGTCTTTACAGTTGAATATCCAGTCCAATCCAGCGCACTGCATCTGGAGTTGCCAGCAGGAAGTCCTCTTTGGCGCCATGATAGGCTCGAATCCTACATTCGCTGACAATGTGGTGAACAGCTGGTATAGATCCCCGCAGTCACAGGCTGGATAAGGCAGCTTCTTCCACTTACAGAGAGCATCCCTGCATCGGCCATGGCCGTTACGGATTCTGTTGAGAATAGTCCAGGTCTTGCGTGGCAGGTCGAATCCACTTGGATGTTTAGCACCTGAGAAGATGTAATGCAGGCGCACATCTGTCACCGCTTCCCACCGATCTTTCCATTCTTCAAGAGGTTTGAAATCCTTAGCAACCATGTCAACAGAGTTGGATGGCGTGATTTCAGTCTCTTACGATTTAAAAGTGGCAGGTCGCTATGCACAGGTAGGTTAGAACTGCTGGAGATCTTGTAGAATTCTCTCATAAGGGCAGTACATCTGCGTAGATCAGGAGGCATTATGCCGGTTAACAGTGGAAGCCAATAAACTGGAGTAGATCTGATTGCGCCAGATATTATGCACATTGTCGTGGTTCAAATGGCTCTGAGCAATATGGGACATAACTTCTGTGGTCAACAGTCCCCTAGAACTTAGAACTACTTAAACCTAACTAACCTAAGGCCATCATACACATCCATGCCCGAGGCAGGATTCGATCCTGCGACCGTAGCGGTCTCGCGGTTCCAGACTGTAGCGCCTAGAACCGCTCGGCCACCTCGGCCGACCGCGTTGTCGTATTCAGCTGGGTATTAACAAGCCTTGTATGGTGACTGTTCGTCCAAACAGGTGCACAATACTCAGAGAGGTAACGTTGCTCACGTCCGTAGGTTTAACCTCCTCCTGGGTAGTGCTAATTGGGCAACAGTGATTACAGGCAGCCAGACTATTCATAGGACCTCCTGGCTATGACATATCAACTAAATAGCAAATTAAAAGAGGTGACTATATCTTTCGACACACGAGAAGATCTTAAGTTTTAAAAGACCTTAAATGAGGGATGATAAACAGTTCTTAAAAAGGAAATTCATTTTGTTATAGCTATTACCCACTGCTGCGCTCGTATATCAATAACTTCGTAATGATGAGTAAGCAAACTGTTGTACGTTCAATAATGTCAGTTGCTCTCAGGTGTCTCCCTGTTCGGGTAAGCGTAGCACAACGCATAGATGCGCCCTCCCCCCCTCCAACTACCCAAATGCATAACGTAGAACACACAAAGCGTTGCTGAAGAGCGGTACATGCGGATGGTTGTGGGCTGATGCGCGCATACACTCAACAATGTGTACAATATACAACAAATTTAATAATTTGCAACATGGTTGCTTTTCACAGATCTAAGAAAAATGAGTCTGGGCCTATACGCGCCTACATTGTACAATGCATACTATATGCACCAAATTTAATGATTTTTAAGATTGTTTATATTCACAGATGAGTTCCATGCCCTACTTCACAATTTAACTTTCGACTTTTCTTCTATTTCTCTCTATCTCTCTCTAAGATAGCCTATATTCTTCCTCCGAGGTTCAGTCCATCTCCACAGAAAAACTCAGCAAAATTGTTTCAGCAGTTTAGTCGGAATACATAACTGATTTACCTTCGCACGTATTATATTATAGTATGGATTGAACACAATGAGGATTGTATCAGCATTGTATTCATTTAGTTGCAACGTATTTTATGGGAAATAGCGATGAATATAAGCTTTTCACAAATATGATAAAGTTTACAAGTTAAAGAATAAATGATATTTCAAAGACTGCATCTTTTTCCCTAATTCGCTTAATATTCCCCAAATCAATAAATACCTTCTACTACACAATCCTTAAAGTAGCCTCTGTTCTTTCTCTTCTTTTTCGACGTTCAGGCTATCTCCAACTGAATTTTATCAAAATCGGATCAGTGGTTTAGCCATGAAACGGTAACAAAAAACACACTTTCCCATTTATAGAACCTAACATTACAATACCTTTTTTCCGTGATTCAATTTTGATGAAATGAAGCATATGTTGTCATAAGCTACACGTTATCTGTGAAAACCCGATGACAATTCGTGAAATAGCTTTATAAATTAGCGTGTTTCAACTGGCAAACGGTTTTGGAATTTTATTGTTAGTATAGAGGCCAACCCCCCATGAACCATGGACCTTGCCGTTTGTGGGGAGGCTTGCGTGCCTCAGCGATACAGATAGCCGTACCGTAGGTGCAACCACAACGGAGGGGTATCTGTTGAGAGGCCAGACAAACGTGTGGTTCCTGAAAAGGGGCAGCAGCCTTTTCAGTAGTTGCAAGGGCAACAGTCTGGATGATTGACTGATCTGGCCTTGTAACAATAACCAAAACGGCCTTGCTGTGCTGGTACTGCGAACGGCTGAAAGCAAGGGGAAACTACAGCCGTAATTTTTCCCGAGGGCATGCAGCTTTACTGTATGGATAAATGATGATGACGTCCTCTTGGGCAAGATATTCCGGAGGTAAAATAGTCCCCCATTCAAATCTCCGGGCGGGGACTACTCAAGAGGATGTCGTTATCAGGAGAAAGAAAACTGACGTTCTACGGATCGGAGCGTGGAATGTCAGATCACTTAATCGGGCAGGTAGGTTAGAAAATTTAAAAAGGGAAATGGATAGGTTAAAGTTAGATATAGTGGGAATTAGTGAAGTTCGGTGGCAGGAGGAACAAGACTTCTGGTCAGGTGACTACAGGGATATAAGCACAAAATCAAATAGGGGTAATGCAGGTGTAGGTATAATAATGAATAGGAAAATAGGAATGCGGGTAAACTACTACAAACAGCATAGTGAACGCATTATTGTGGCCAAGATAGATACGAAGCCCACACCTACTACAGTAGTACAAGTTTATATGCCAACTAGCTCTGTAAATGACGAAGAAATTGAAGAAATGTATGATGAAATAAAAGAAATTATTCAGATAGTGAAGGGTGACGAAAATTTAATAGTCATGAGTGACTGGAATTCGGTAGTAGGAAAAGGGAGAGAAGGAAACGTTGTAGGTGAATATGGATTGGGCTAAGAAATGAAAGAGGAAGCCGCCTGGTAGAATTTTGCACAGAGCACAACTTAATCATAGCTAACACTTGGTTTAAGAATCATGATAGAAGGTTGTATACAAGGAAGAACCTTGGAGATACTAAACGATATCAGATAGAATATATAATGGTAAGAGAGAGATTTAGGAACCAGGTTTTAAATTGTAAGACATTTCCAAGGGCAGATGTGGACTCTGACCACAATCTATTGGTTATGACCTGTAGATTAAAACTGAAGAAACTGCAAAAAGGTGGGAACTTAAGGAGATGGGACCTGGATAAACTGAAAGAACCACAGGTTGTACAGAGTTTCAGGGAGAGCATAAGGGAACAATTGACTGGAATGGGGGAAAGAAATACAGTAGAAGAAGAATGGGTAGCTTTTGGGGATGAAGTAGTGAAGGCAGCAAACGATCAAGTAGGTAAAAAGACGAGGGCTAGTAGAAATCCTTGGGTAACAGAAGAAATATTGAATTTCATTGATGAAAGGAGAAAATATAAAAATGCAGTAAATGAAGCAGGCAAAAAGGAATACAAACGTCTCAAAAATGAGATCGACAGGAAGTGCAAAATGGCTAAGCAGGGATGGCTAGAGGACAAATGTAAAGATGTAGAGGCTTATCTCACTAGGGGTAAGATAGATACTGCCTACAGGAAAATTAAAGAGACCTTTGGAGATAAGAGAACCACTTGTATGAACATCAAGAGCTCGGATGGAAACCCAGTTCTAAGCAAAGAAGGGAAAGCATAAAGGTGGAAGGAGTATATAGAGGGTCTATACAACGGCGATGTAATTGAGGAAAATATTATGGAAATGGAAGAGGATGTAGATGAAGATGAAATGGGAGATACGATACTGCATGAAGAGTTTGACAGAGCACTGAAAGACCTGAGTCGAAAAAAGGCCCTCGGAGTAGACAACATTCCATTGGAACTACTGACGGCCTTGGGAGAGCCAGTCCTGACAAAACTCTACCATCTGGTGAGCAAGATGTATGAGACAGGCGATATACCCTCAGACTTCAAGAAGAATATAATAATCCCAATCCCAAAGAAAGCAGGTGTTGACAGATGTGAAAATTACGGAACAATCAGTTTAATAAGCCACAGCTGCAAAATACTAACACGAATTCTTTACAGATGAATGGAAAAACTGGTAGAAGCCGACCTCGGGGTAGATCAGTTTGGATTCCGTAGAAATACTGGAACACGTGAGGCAATACTGACCTTACAAATTATCTTACAAGAAAGATTAAGGAAAGGCAAACCTACGTTTCTAGCATTTGTAGACTTAGAGAAAGCTTTTGACAATGTTAACTGGAATACTCTCTTTCAAATTTTAAAGGTGGCAGGGGTAAAATACAGGGAGCGAAAGGCTATTTACAATTTGTACAGAAACCAGATGGCAGTTATTAGAGTCGAGGGACATGAAAGGGAAGCAGTTTTTGGGAAGGGTGTAAGACAGGGTTGTAGCCTCTCCCCGATGTTATTCAATCTGTATATAGAGCAAGCAGTAAAGGAAACAAATGAAAAATTCGGAGTAGGTATTAAAATCCATGGAAAAGAAATAAAAACTTTAAGGTTCGCCGATGACATTGTAATTCTGTCAGAGACAGCAAAGGACTTGGAAGAGCAGTTGAATGGAATGGATAGCGTCTTGAAAGGAGAATATAAGATGAACATCAACAAAAGCAAAACGAGGATAATGGAATGTAGTCGAATTAAGTCGGGTGATGCTGAGGGAATTAGATTAGGAAATGAGACACTTAAAGTAGTAAAGGAGTTTTGCTATTTGGGGAGCAAAATAACTGATGGTGGTCGAAGTAGAGAGGATATAAAATGTAGACTGGCAATGGCAAGGAAAGCGTTTATGAAGAAGAGAAATTTGTTAACATCGAGTATAGATTTAAGTGGCAGGAAGTCATTTCTGAAAGTATTTGTATGGAGTGTAGCCATGTATGCAAGTGAAAGATGGACGATAAATAGTTTGGACAAGAAGAGAATAGAAGTTTTCGAAATGTGGTGCTACAGAAGAATGCTGAAGATTAGATGGGTAGATCACATAACTAATGAGGAAGTATTGAATAGGATTGGGAAGAAGAGAAGTTTGTGGCACAGCTTGACCAGAAGAAGGGATTGGTTGGTAGGACATGTTCTGAGGCATCAAGGGATCACCAATTTAGTATTGGAGGGCAGCGTGGAGGGTAAAAATCGTAGAGGGAGACCAAGAGATGAATACACTAAGCCGATTCAGAAGGATGTAGGTTGCAGTAGGTACTGGGAGATGAAAAAGCTTGCACAGGATAGAGTAGCATGGAGAGCTGCATCAAACCAGTCTCAGGACTGAAGACCACAACAACAACAACAACAACATAGAGGCCAAGGGTTAGTAAGAACCACTACCATGTCTTTGTCCCCGTGTTTGATATCAAAATCAGACATGCAATGCTACATGCAAACGCCATGTACAAGCTTTAAGTCTGAGCAACATTATACAGTATCAACAAAAAGTTACATGAATTACTTCATTATTGTCTAATTACGTAAACATTTGTACGGTTTTAACAGTTAAGGGCAAGTTACGATGTCACCATAAGAATCCAAGAAGCACAAACGCCTATGTTAAGACAACAGAGAAAACAATTAATTTACATTTACATATACACTTCTCAGGTTTGCCGCCAGATCGTATTGTGTAACTCGCACAATATGTCATCGATGCAACTGCTCGGTGTCATCAGGTGGTGGTAGCTGCTGCTGTCACTGCCGCAAGGTGCGACTGATGATAATCCCATAATTATCATCAGTTAGACAATAGGATCCGGCGGCAAACCAGGGAAGTATATTTGCAACAGATCGGACGGGAGAGTGCGAGAAGTCACATCCAGTTTCCATATAAATTCCTAGTCCGATAAACTAGACTATGAAACCATCGCTTTGCTGTACTAAGAGAAATTAATTTTACTTAAATGGCATACAAAGCCGGCGAGCTTAAGGAAGCGCTTAAGGGGAGAAAGGACGCCTCGGTGGACTGTAGTGGAGGATTCAGTTATCCGTAGGCCACTGGTTCGAATACGGAGCAGAGGACTCTTTTTCTAATCTCAGGGGCAAAGATGCATCACAACGTAGCCACTAAAGACGACGCCCGTAGGCTGCAATCATATATTAAAAGAAATTCTCTTGCTCAACTCGTAGTAGCTACCTGATGATCGAGGCACTGAAAACAGCTTCATAAGAATGTTTCTTCTGCTAATTATCGTAAAACTCTCACAGCAAGGCTGGTTTCATATACTGTAGATTCACGCAGCCGCACGCACTTTCAGCAGTTTCACGGAGGCGATGGTTTACATAGACATTTTAAGGTGGTGATGTCATTTTGGTCTTAGTGTGTTATCGATGTGTACGTCAGAGGTAGCACAGTACTTTACTGTTAAACAATCTTTGGTCTTGCAATGGCACAGCCTTTGCCTCTGCGCAGTCTGATACATTCTTAGATGTGTGGTGCGTGATGGGCGTATTTAGTAGTGCTTCATGGACTTGTGACTGTATCTCTTGGATGAGGAAAGACTGATTGTAAAGGATAGAAAGGACAAATAATATGTGTATATTTGCAAGCGAAGAGAATATATATTTTGAATAATGTCATTATTTTTGCAGAGAAGAAGTTTGAATTAAGGCTGCAGCACTGCGCACCTACTTTATCAGACTGATAATTGTCAGCTAGTTAACTTGATCAGAGCTAAGAGAAAGAACACCGCACTTACCTGAATCATGCATTAACACATTAATTGTTTAAGCTGTTTTATTTTTATAGAAATTCTCTGTTAACATGGAAACCTCTTTAAATCATTGTTCACCTTGTTAAGCATAGCATTGTTGAGCTTTATGTTATGTATAAAAATCACGCGAACTGTCTTTTTGAACACATACTTCATTCTAAAACCGTTGTTTCGGAATATCCTTCCATAGGAATAGTTACTCTCCAAATCCCACTGCTTGTCGTTATGCATTACTACGTGCAACAGTTTGAATATGTATTTAGAAACAGAAAGCTAGCGTAGCCGTTGCCTGCTTGCTGTTTACTGTTGTGCTTTCGAGGAATCTGCGACAATATTGTCAAGGCACGAGGTAAGTGGAAATTTTGATAAGGGCCAGATAATTGTTTTACTTCAGCTGCGCATTTAATTTAAAGACAAGTTGCATTCTGATCAGTTACAATTAAGTTCAAATTAGGTTTGTTTACTCAAAGGTTAGCACATGAGTTTAAGATGGCTACTAGTTTGTCGGAACATAGTTTTGGTAAAACGTACGCTTTTATAGAGTAGGGGACAAAGTTGCGCTAAATTTCATACAGAAACAAATATAGTGAGGAGGTTACAACATATATACTTAAAAAAAAGGGTTCATCATAGATGACTGCCATGTGGAGAAGCCTGAGATTTTTTTCCTTGGTAGGAGGCCTGGAACGGGGATCACTCAGTTTGCGATGCCGACTAAGGAGCCGCTTGGATGAGAAGCACCGATTCCAAAGTCCGGAAAACCGACAGCGGCAGCGAGAGCGGTGTGCTGACCTCTCGCTCCTCCACACCCCATCCTAATGACGCCGTTGCTTCAGAATGACACGGCGGCCAGTCGGTCTCGATAGACCTGTCTATGGCCAGAGCGGCGGAGATTTGCGTTTGGTACAACTGAAAAAATTCAAACCAATTATATTCCCATTTCTATGGGTGGGACAGGCCGAACATCAAGAGCAATTTCAGCAGAACCTACTTAAATATCCGGGAGAAAGTTCTATAGCTCTAAGGAAAGGTGTCAGGGTGTCAGGCTGCCACATTTACAGGCTTATATAAATTTTTGAACAACCTTATTTCAATTATCCAGTGATTTAGGATTGAGATTATTATACTGATTGATATTCTGTCATTAATTTACTTCCGACTTTAGCAAGCCTACATACACCTCTGCGCTGATTCGATTGTTCCTAATCGATACTTGAACATAAAATATAAACGATTCTCATTTTGTAATTGCAGGAGGGTTTTTGAAACGATTGAAATTAGCGTTCCGTTTGTATTTGCGTAATAAACTCACAGAAATGTTAGGAACATTTTGCAACTAATAACCTTCATGCTAGAAGCAACGTTATAAAAGACATATTTTACGAATATATTTTACATATTTTACGAATTTTCAACACTAAAAGCTAAAAGCTGTGTATGTTACAGTGTGAGAGGAACGAATTAATGCGTAACTGAATAACGACAGTCTGTACACTAGCAAGATTTTGATTGTAATCCATAAATTTTCTGTTTCTACTAATGGGTGATGTAGGCACTCGTTACAAATATTTATAAGAAGTAGTGAATCAGCAATGTGTGTGTCACTTTTCTCACAATTTCTGTGCGCCAGTTTTGCTATAGTACTACAAAATAAATATGTTATTTTGAAAGAAGATATCGTGTTAACCTAAATTTCTTGAAATTTCTCTTACCATTACCAATTCAGTAGCTGAACCCTTCAAGAACTCAGCAAGCAGCAGCAAATTTTTGTGGAGCAATTAACTCACGAATTTTTGTGCAGTCACTGCAACACCGAGATCGCCGAGAAACGAAGATGAATATCTTCTAATTAATTGTTATGCCCTTGTATATTTTACTCGCATTCTTGAAGTGCAAATCGCGCTTATGAACATACAGCAATTGTTTCTTGGAGTCTGATTACAGAGTCTTAAATATATACGTGATTCATCATCTGCTTCTTAGATTTAACAAATGTAATACTATGATCTTGACTTCTCTTCACTATGGTTTTCAGTATACCTAGAGATACCAAACTTTCCTTTACTGGTCTCCACTTTCTGATTCCATTTTCTGGCGAGTTAAGATATCTGGGAGGAGCGAGTTTATGCAGTGACTGGTAAAGACCTCTGATCTGTTAAAGTCATTTTAAATTACAGCACCTACAAAAGCTTTACACTTTTACGTTTTAACAATGGTTGAATAAGAGACTGGGTTGAAAACCTGATTGACAGAGTGCGTATCTGAATGTGGCTTGCTTCTGTCACATAAATCTGAAATAATTACCGATTAATGAGTAACAAGGAATTAACAGTCGTCACCTATTTAAATGTCTGGCACATTTAGATAAAGAGCCAAATCACAGCAGAAAGACAGTTAAAACATATCAAGCTGTGCATTCATACGATTCTGAGTGGAATACATGCATCCCTAAGATCACACCATTTGACAACTGGTCAGTGGAAATATCCCGTTTTAAATGGACTGATCGCTCCGAACAATGAAGCAGATTATAATAATCGCTCTGCACTTCCATCAGAATTAATTGCGGTAGCATTTCATTTATTGCACAGGAATATGAATGACGCTTTCAGCGCTGCCAGTAAGCGTTCAGAGAAATTCAATTTGCAGAGTATTAACTCAGATTGCTCTTTTCATTGCCTGTGCAGGAGTCAAGCAATCGTTATTAGAGAGAATAGATGTAATCGGTTTATTACCTATCAGTCTCTGCTAAACTAACTAGGCTTATAAATTAAACAAAGATGTCAGTAGTACTTCGACACAAAATATAATATTCAGTATTGTTAAATAACAAAGAAAGTGGTTCTTCCCAAGAGAAACATCCTGATGATAAGATCGATAAATTGTATTCAAAACAAACATCTTGCTATCATAGGTTTGTGTTTTAAATATCCAAAAAACAGAAACCACTTATTACTGGAAATTAGAAACTGATCTATCTCACTTTTTAAATTAATTTTTTCGTTACATAGTCATACAGAACATCATAGAGTAGTGCAACATGTTTCCAAAGTAAAGGAGATAATATGCATTCTGCCCAAACACTAATTGCTTAGATGTATTTTCATTGCACAGATCACAATCTAAATGGTGTTCAGGATTATGGAACAGGTTAAAAACTGTAAAAATATTTTCATACCAGTATCACCCAGAAAACAAGCAACATTCGACTGACTGAAAGGCTGTTCCATATTCGCAACGAAAGAACGCATAACATACGAGAGCCCAACTGAAAACAATATTTGTTTTTTCGAAATGAAGTTGATCACAGATATGTTTCCTAAGACACGAGAATTAACCAGCATTTCTAGATTCTAGTGCTAAAATAATGGTTTGAGACTCTGAGGAAATGCATTGTAGCGTCCAACGACTGGCTCCTCCATTACTTCAACATACCCTGCCACACGACCTTAAGCTCAGCACATCTCCCCCTCCTCCCCTTTCCACAGGTGACATTTCGTGCTCCCTAGAATGGAACCGCTTCAAGACAAAGAGGAAGTGAGCGAAACTAGCTGGATGCACATATCTCTGCTCGACCTTAAAACTATGTACATCAATTGACGAAAATTGCATTACGTCCAATGAAAACAACATGCCATTACGATCCATGGTAGAGGTAGGGAAACTTTCGATATAGACAGCTCTTAATCGCAGAGTTCTTCATTAAACGTAACACGTTTTCAAAATTTCATCATCAGACAGAAGCTCTGGGATAAAGCGTACAAAGAAATTAACGATTTAAATTTGTACGCACTGACGTAAGTACGGATCTTAGCAGACAATATACTGAATTTTCAATTAAAATCGTGCTTATATTTAAATCAAACTTAGTTCAAAGCTCGTGAATGTGAGTACATGGACTGATTCTAACATACTCTACTGGCCATTAAAATTGCTACACCAAGAAGAAATGCAGATGATAAACGGGTATTCATTGGACAAATATATTATACTAGAACTGACATGTGATTACATTTTCACGCAATTTGGGTACATAGATTCTGAGAAATCAGAACCCAGAACCACCACCTCTGGCCGTAATAACAGCCTTGATACGCCTGGGCCTTAAATCAAACAGAGCTTGGATGGCGTGTGCAGTTACAGCTGCCCATGCAGCTTCGACACGATACCACAGTTCATCAAGAGTAGTGGCTGGCGTATTGTGACGAGCCAGTTGCTCGGCCACCATTGATCAGACGTTTTCAATTAGTGAGAGATCTGCAGAATGTGCTGGCCAGGGCAGAAATCGAACATTTTCTGTATCCAAAAAGGCCCGTACAGGACCTGGAACATGCGGTCGTGCGTTATCCTGCTGAAATATAGGGTTTCGCAAGGATCGAATGAAGGGTAGAGCCACGGGTCGTAACACATCTGAAATGTAACGTCCACTGTTCAAAGTGCCGTCAATGCGAACAAGAGGTGACCGAGACGTGTAACCAATGGCACCCCATACCATCACGTCGGGTGATACGCCAGTATGGCGATGACGAAAACACGCTTTCAATGTGCGTTCACCGTGATGTCACCAAATACGGATGCGACCATCATGATGCTATAAACAGAACCTGGATTCATCCGAAAAAATTACGTTTTCCCATTCGTGCAGCCAGGTTCGTCGTTGAGTACACCATCGCAGGCGCTCCTGTCTGTGATACAGCTTCTAGGGTTACCACAGCCGTGGTCTCCGAGCTGATAGTCCATGCTGCTGCAAACGTCGTCGAACTGTTCGTGCAGAAGGTTGTTGTCTTGCAAACGTCCCCATCTGTTGACTCAGGGATCGAAACGTGGCTGCACGATCCGTTACAGGCATGCGGATAAGATGCCTGTCATCTCGACTGCTAGTGCTACGAGGCCGTTGGGATGCAGCACGGCGTTCCGTATTACCCTCCTGAACCCACCGATTCCATATTCTGCTAACAGTCATTGGATCTCGACCAACGCGATCAGCCATGTCGCGATACGATAAACCGCAATCGCGATAGGCTACAATCCGACCTTTATCAAAGTCGGAAACGTTTCACCAGGCAACGCCGGTCAACTGCTGTTTGTGTATGAGAAATCGGTTGGAAGCTTTCCTCGTGTCAGCACGTTGTAGGGGTCGCCACCCGCGCCAACCTTGCGTGAATGCTCTGAAAACATAATCATTTGCATATCACAGCATCTTCTTCCTGTCGGTTAAATTTCACGTCTGTCGCACGTCATCTTCGTGGTGTAGCAATTTTAATGGCCAGTAGTGCAGATCTCATCGCATATAGACGTATTTGACCGTGTCATTGTCTTTTCGAAGAGAACCAGTGACAGACTGACTGTGGCGCTTAATTTACGTAACATGTAAACAAAGGTCTGTAGGTGGCGCCGGCATTGAACATTTACTATACAATGCGATTAACTATACGTCAGAATATCGTGAACAACTTGACAAAGATACATTTAATAGTTTTATGAGGGAGAAACTCATATTGACAGCAGTTGAAATTTACATAAGATGAAATATGCGTTTTTAAGTAACATCGTGAACTACTTAACCGAGATAGTAGTTAGTCACTATTCAAAGCAGACGACATGTTTGAAGGCGTTAACTGGTGTAGTACAGTGTAAGCACGAGATCGATATAAATCACAAATAAAATATAAACTGTGAAAGAATAAGTTCACAACCATCACAAAATGAAATGTTACATAAGTATCACCAAATGTAGTCATTTCAATAGTCGAACATATCATAAATGACATACAACAAAATCATTTAGGTTAGCCTAGATCAGCTGCAACAACCTGCATAAAAAGGAAGCTAATATTACAATTAAAAAGATTCTTTTATTTTAAAAATTGCAATGGTGTAGTATTAGACTGTCATAACATTTCATCTTTTATCAGATTCAACCACCAAAAACTAAAATGTTACAACAGTGTGACCAACCGCAGTCACAATAAAGAAACAAACGTTACTCACACACAAATGTTATGCGAGGATGTGTCAAATGCTTATCGAAGCTCAAAGGAAATGATGCGAAACTTTTAGCATAGTGAAGAACTATGCCAAATCATGGATCTATCAGATTGATGGGTAGTCACATACAAAGGGATCATTTGCTACAGATCTTTATTGCAGATTTTAACGTAACTCACAAAGTCATAGCAACTGCCAATACTTTACAGCAACTTTCAGTCCTCGTCTCGGGCATGATGCAGACTAATGAAGTGCTACCAGCCATAGACCAGCTCGTGCTAATAAAAGTACTTCCACGCACATTTTCCTTAATACGCGCAAAACAGGTTGAAAGTTGAGTGGAAGAACACCAACCATGAAACTCAAATTTAGCCATACTGTTACTTTAAATGTGCCTCTCACTGTTTCCTAATTGTATATTTGAACTTATCGTGGGCAAACAGTGTTATATCGTCGTGTCTCCTAAGGTGTTCTGAGTTATACTCCTCACTAAAGACCAAAAATTTGTGGCTTTGCAGTTTTGAGAGTCTAAAGAACAGGGTTATGGGAAAAAATTTGTAATGTGTATGTTCGTATTAGTTTGGATGCTATTGTCGGCCTCATTATCTCATTTTCCACATAAATACACTATCTGATCAAAAGTATCCGGACACCTGGCTAAAACTGACTTACAAGTACGTGGCACCCTCCATCGGTAATGCTGGAATTCAATATTGTGTTGGTTCACCCTTAACCTTGATGACAGCTTCCAGTCTCACAGGCATTGGTTCAGTCAGGTGCTGGAAGGTTTCCCGGGGAAAGGCAGCCCATTCTTCACGGAGTGTTGCACTGAGGAGAGGTATCGATGTCGATCGGTGGGGCCTGGCACGAAGTCGCGTTCCAAAACATCCCAAAGGTATTCTATAGGATTCAGGTCAGGACTCTGTGGAGGCTAGTCCAGTAGTGAGATGTTATTTCCGTGTAACAACTCCGCCACAGGCAATGCATTATGAACAGGTATTCGATCGTGTTGAGAGATGCAATCGCCATCCCCGAATTGATCTTCAACTGTGGGAAGCAAGAAGGTGCTTAAAACATCAGTGTAGGCCTGTGCTGGCATAGTGCCACACAAAACAACAAGGAGTGCAAGCACGCTCCATTAAAAACATGACCACACCAAAACATCTCCGCCTCCGAATTTTACTGTTGGCACTACACAAGTTGGCAGATGGCGTTCACTGGGCATTCGCCATACCCACACCCTGCCACCGGATCGCCACGTTGTGTACCGTGATTCGTCACGTAAAGTTTTCCCACTGTTCAATAGTGGAATGTTTACACTCCTTACACCATACGAGGCGTCGTTTGGCATTTACCGGCATGTTGTGTGGCTTATGATCAGCCGCTCGACCATGAAATCCAAGTTTTCCGACCTCCGCCCTAACTGTCATAGTACTTGCAGTGGATCCTGATGCAGTTTGGAATTCTTGTGTGACGGTCTGGTTAGATGTCTGCATATTACACATTACGACCCTCTTCAACTGTCGGCGGTCTCTGTCAATCAACAGACAAGGTCGGCCTGTACGCTTTTGTGCTATTCGTGTCCCTTCACATTTCCACTTGATTATCACATCGGAAACAGTGGACCTAGGGATGTTTAGAAGTGTGGAAATCTCGCGTACAGACGTATGACACAAGAGACACCCAACCACCTGACCACGTTCGAAGTCCGTTCAGTTCCGCAGAGCGCCACATTCTGCTCTCTCACGATGTCTAATGTCTGCTGAGGTCGCTGATATGAAGTACCTGGCAGGAAGTGGCAGCACACTGCACCTAACATGAAAAACGTATGTTCTTGTGGGTGTCTGGATACTTTTGATCACATAGTGCAATGTTATTAGTTCTCAGAGTGTTGAACTACAACATGGCCGTCTTACTTTGTTACTTACACTCCCGAGACAGAAGTTGTCCATAGGTGACTGCACATATTGAATCATCAATATTCCTAGATTTAAGGCGTATGTGCTACACTCGTGGGATTTATGTGTTTGTGTGAAGCATCATGCCGGGGTTTGTAATGTAATTGTGAATAAAGACATGAGTGTGTATAGTACATAAAAGGTGAATTTGTCGAGAACAGTCAAAGGTATGTTATGTCAATACTAAATGTGTCCATCTAAATTGATACGTAAATTGTGCAGGTGAAGTCTTTTTTATTTATTCTTACTCATACGAATAGGTTTTATAGTTCCGCTTACAGCGACTCTGTTCGTAGGAGCCACGCTAATCAGCTACGAGAGAAGTTACCATTGAGTAATATGAAATAATGTATGCATGACTGATGGAAAGAGCAACAAACCACTATACCACGAACTGATGTTTGGACGACATAGAAATCCAGTTCTAGCTAATTACAAAAAAATTATATAGTTACCGCTATGTCACAATTTGTTGGCATTTTTTGTGTCATTTCTGCAACATATTATGAGGTGTAAAGATCACCAGACCACAGTACGATACGTAAATGTTTAACCTAGGAATAGAACGAGACTTCCATGGTGTCACTGTTTGGAGGACGCCGTGTTCCTTACCTCTGGATTTATTCATGCAGCGCACTACGAAGTCTATTCAGATTTATTCAGTTAATGGAGTACTGCTGGAAAATCATAAGAGGCTTCTGGAAGCAATGGCCGAATTTTAATCATCTATAGTACAAGAAGAGAATCGAGAGCAACGAACGAAGCGTTCCACATCTCAAATCAAGACAATAATAAAACGAAAAAATTATTTAAGAACTCGTGTCTCCATTTTTCTATTGGTCATTTTGGTGGGAGCTGAGGTTGACATCTCGAAGCATATGAAAATTTCATTGTTTTGCATGCATCACTTAAGTCAGTTGCAAAGAAATTACCTTTCAAATAGGATGCAACGCAGCGTCCCTCGTCCATTAATCCCCTACTCGCAAATTATTGATTTCCATAGGAGTTTGGACGATGTTAATGCAACCAAACTGAAACGAACGTCAAGATGCCGCAGTGCTTCATATGTTGGTGTATGTTCTGTCGGATGTGTACAACAGAAAAGATACCATTCAAATATATACACTTTTGTAACAGGCTTATGAGCTATTAACAATGTAATGTGTTGGCTGTACACATACTCATGGAATTTCTTTAATATAAAGATGGTAGCCAGAGATTCTTTCTCGGTTTAGCTGTGGATTCGTTGTGTCTGCCTTAGCTTCTTGAAGATGAATGCAGTAGTGTGTTGCACTCAGTTGTACATACGAGAAAGGACTGCTCCAAACCCCTGGTCTCAGGCATCCACAGCTATTATTGAGGACTTGGAAGGATCGGGAAAAGCCTTTTCGCGTGCAGGAGTCCAGTTCCACTTGATATTTTTGTGTAAAAGGTAATGGAGAGACTCCACCATGGTTGCCGCAAGAGGAATGAATTTTATACGATGGTTAAGGTGGTTGAGCATGGATTTTAGTGGTTTAGTTTCCGTGAGGGCCGAAAACAGGTCCGGAAATATCCTGATGCCTCCAAGGCATTTAGGTTCAAAGTGGTTCAAATGGCTCTAAGCGCTATGGGACTTAACATCTGAGGTCATCAGTCCCCTAGACAGAACTACTTAAACCTAACTAACCTACGGACATCACACACATCCATGCCTGTGGCAGGATTCGAACCTGCGACCGTAGCAGGAGCGCGGTTCCGGACTGAAGCGCCTAGAACCGCTCGGTCACAATGGCTGGCAAATGCATTTAGGCCAGCACCTAAAAAGTGCCAGGTGAGTTCAATCCTAGCTAACTCCCTATGCTAGGCGATGACCACAGAAGCGTTTCATCAATCAGAGTCTCATTTTGGAACCATCGAGCCTTCGATTATTTGATATCCATCATCCAACCAGAAGCCACCAACCTGTGTTGTTGTCAGACCTCACCAATACATGGCCTTTTCTATGTGGACTTATGTAGACATTGGCGTAGGGCAGTTGCGTTGTTGATGAACTGTCTCTCCATTTGTGAGTCAAGAACTTAAACTTTACTATTCTGTTAGTCTTCAGCCAGTCTAGCCCCTATTTTGATTTTTGGTAATAACCAAGACTAAATCAGGCCCTGCTCATTTTTGTATGTAACGCTAATCACAAGAAGAAGACTTAAGTTCACTCGTTTCTCAAAAAACTTGAAATTCATTGTATTCTTGGGCTTTACTTCAAAGGCGCCTCCAGAGGCGCAGTTAGTACCGATACTGATATACCAGCTTACCAAAAGCATCTGGACAACCCTGTGAAATGCCGCATTGGCCGCTAGATTTCACGAGAGCGGACCCACTACTATAAAAGGAGGTGGGGGGTATTGAGTTGTCACTAAGCGCTACAGACGACTTACGCGCAGGCAGCATGGCCGACACGCGGTCATCTTGGTGTTGACGCCCTGATGCCAACTTGGGAAGGAGCTGGTGCAACAGGATCACAATATACAATGAGAAGAATATTTATTTTACACTGCTTCAGATATTGAAGGAACAGCATCCATGCTTAACCTCCGACAAAACCAGAGACCGATATTTGCTCTGCAATTTGTTACCAGAAAGGGTCGGTTAGGAGAGCTCAGCGACTTCGAATGCGGACTAGTCACTGGACGTCATTGCAGTAACAAATCCATCATGGACATTTCAGCTCTTCTGAAGTTGCCCAAATCGACTGTTTGTGACGTGATTGTGAAATGGAAATAGGAAGTAACAACCAGAACTAAACCAAGATAAGGCATACCTTATGCACAAATGGACAGGGGGCCATCGAGCATTCCACAGGGTGGCTGTAAGAAATCAGATGAAAGCTGTGATCGGATGAACCACTTATAAAGTGTAATCATCAGTCCAGTAAACTAAATTACTGCGCATAGGGATTTAAAATGAAAGACTCGCAATGGTCGAGCTGCTACTCCTAACCAAAACATTTCCGTACTCAGCGCTAAGGCATGCTTCATGCGGTGTAAAAAGTTACGCCACTGGACAGTAGATGACCGGAAACGAGTCATCTTCAGTGGTGGAAATGGAAATGAGCGTTAGGCGTTGTAACATCCCCTTGAAAAATTAGTGAATTACAGTGTTGATAAACCTCTTACGTTATTTGATTTTCAAGCAGCTGAGCAGAACTGAACGTTGTCTCTTGACTTATTCTGATCAACACTAAACTGACACACAATATTTTTAGTGCAACGCAATCGACTTTCAAAAATCCCTACAAAAAAATGGCCCTGACTATACCTTTCATCAATCACTTGCCTCACAAAAATCTACGTTACTCGAACTACTGCAATACAGCGAGCGCCCCTACTGCCAGGTAAAGAAAAGGTTCTAACTACTGAAGGCACTAACTACTGATAGGCATAGACAGCAAATGAAAGATTCAGATAGAGAACAAACAACGTATTTACCTTAATAATGTTCAAAAGTCATAACATATACATCAGTTCATGATATCAAGTATTACAATTTTACTCTTTCTGGCGGACACACGTCCAGATCGTCCGCTCTTAAAATTCTGCCTTCTCTCTCCCCACATCCACCACTGCTGGCGGCTCACCTCCAACTGCGCAACGCTACGCGCTGTTCACATCCAACTGCCCAACACTACAATAGCGAATATTCCAACAATGCCAACCGGCCACAGACTGCACACAGTACAGCCACTGATTTTCATACAGAGCGCTACGTGACGTTACCAACATAAAAACCTAAACAGCCTCCTTACATAGCCCCCATGTTCCCCACAAAAATTTTACAAATTATTTTGGGCAGTAGCCAATACAGATTTGAAATTTTTTTTCATGATTAAAATAACAAAGATATCAAATGCACACACTTATTGATACACTGTTGGTCAAAAGCAAAGATTTTCTCACAGTCCATAAAGACAGTCCTAATCATACGTCACAGTGGTAATTGCAGTTGTTTTTCTCAAAGTCTGAGCAGTAAAAGAAAATGCACACGGAAGTAGTGGATTTCCATGCAGTCTTGAAGAAGTAGTGTTGTTCTTCCAACGGAAAGACAGTGATGTCTCTTGACAGGTAATGGGCCACAACAGAGAAAACCCACAACAGAGTCAGTCGAAGTTCTGAAGAATATTGGTAGGTAGGTCATCACAGAGCAGACCCACTATAGTTCTGGTAGAGAGTACGGTATTGGTGGGTCAGCAAAGGTGTAGACCCACTGCAGTCCTTGTAGAGACGACCAGCAGCCATCTGTTACGACTGTGCAGGTGCACAATTACCATCGAAGAGTCTTGTGGACAATATAGCAAGTCCATAAACCACCACTTGTGCACTCACAAAGTTTTTGGAATTGTCCTTAGAACCAGCAATGCTGTTAACCAGTCCCTTGCTGAATTATTAACACATGGGCAAACACTAACAGTCCCAACCTCTCACATACTGTGCATATACTTTGACCAACAGAAATGTGTGCACTGAAATGAAACTTAATTTGAAGAACTGGTGTCTATACAAATATAAATCTACAACATAAGAATACAATTACAAAGGTACAAAATACATCATTAAAGAACATAACAATACAGATAACATTTGTAGTAACATGGGCCTTACAAAAGAATTGAAATAACATATACATCATTGTTACAGAAATTATGACATAAGTAACTACATAAAAGAGCAGAATAATTTTCGAAAAATCAACTTCACACATGAGCATTAAAACAAAACAGGATAAATAATGTCTAAACATGTTTAAAAAGCAAATAACATATTATTAGAAAAATTCTACAACATAACTCTTATCAGATAAACACATAAAGACTGGAAGAACACAAATACACAAGGGTACACAAACACATAGCGGGATAACACAAAAGGAAAGGACAAAGTTTGTTTTACTGCCGTATTTTCCAAACAAAACTTTCTTTACTTCTTCGAGATCTCCCTTCGTTCAACATTATTCCCAAAAAGTCCTACTTATACCTGCTTTCTGTATTCTATTCATATCCTCTTTCAAAATAATTATTCTTCATTGTACAGTACCCTTTTTTTTACAAACTTTTTTCGTATAACTTCTCAATGCATTTCTTCCAATTCATCGCAACTCATTCTCTTATATAGTCTACCCCCTCTTAAGCTAACTGAAATCTGCTGAGCTTAGATGTATATACTAAGGGACGAGGCAATGCAGCAGTGTAAAACAATTAACACACACAGCAATGACAAAAATGCAAATTGGCAAAGCAAGCAGCAGTAAATCTAAATTAGCAAAGCAAATGCAATATTACAACTAATATAAGGCAATGTGCAGCAAACAAGAAAAATAAATCAGTAGTAAAACTGGCGTAACAGGATAATACAAAGTGAAATTCAGTAGCACTATGCCTGGCGAACAGCAGCAGCAAATGCAATAACTTATATCTAAACATGACAAACCCACAAGCAGAAAAAATAGTACACTAAAGACAACAATGCAGGTAAGGGAAATGTCTATTCACATCTTAATGTCTATGTCATTGAAGTGGTTCAAAATGGCTCTGAGCACTATGGGACTCAACTGCTGAGGTCATTAGTCCCCTAGAACTTAGAACTAGTTAAACCTAACTAACCTAAGGACATCACAAACATCCATGCCCGAGGCAGGATTCGAACCTGCGACCGTAGCGGTCTTGCAGTTCCAGACTGCAGCGCCTTTAACCACATGGCCACTTCGGCCGGCATTGAAGTGGTACACCGCAAAAACTTATTCTACAAAAAAAATTACCAAGTACTTGAAAAGAAAATTATGTATGCAGTTACTGTTATTAGTCCCTTCTTATTGTTCTTTCCTTTCCAAGTGTTCTGTTTTTGAAGAATGTGTTTCACAAAATTATTATTTAATAGATCTGTTGACAGAAAGTGTTCACAATAGCAAATGCATGTAATTTTATTTTATAAAACCAACGCTGCAACACAGTTGGAAAACAGATATCAAATTAAATAAGCAACTATGTACAAAGCAAAGCATAAAAACATCATTCAATAGCCATGTGGCATTTCATAAGTCAGTAGAAATTCTCGCAACTCTCGTAGAAAGACACTTGTCATAATCAGGTGTGCAGATGTAAGAATATTTCCCATCAATTCATAAGCATTTCAGTAAGTAGTACAAAGTACGAGCTCCACAGTATAATCATATGTTTCCAAGTATTGAGCGTGTCGTATTTGCGATGCTTTCTACAAAGGAATGTCAATAGCGAGGTTAGTGGCCTTTTTTTTCTCCACCTATTGGATTTTTCTCCAGGCGACTGGTGCAGCTGGGTACCCACGACACATTACGTCAACGTCACTTAGCTTTCTTACTGAAATATTTACGACAGCAGTTTGCACTACAGTGACAGTTGCATATAAAAAAATTTCACAGGAAGAGAATTTGCGTTACAAATGTGTAGAAACATGTCTTGTTGTAAGATAATCTCTGTCATTACCTAAGGGTAAAAAATGTGCCAAGTGTCGTAATTATCGTCGTCTGTAAGCAAAATTCTGTAGAAGTCAATGTACTTACCTCGTAATAAACAAAAGTGAAATGCTATGCATATAGATATCGTAGTTATTACATACATTACCGTGATCGAGAAAGTACTATACTGTAACGTATTGTTGTGCTACGGAAAAGGCTGCCTCATTGTAGCGATACCATAAAAGTTAGTACTAAAACATGTTTTACTTTCCAGAAGAATTCAGAAAAACTGTGCAGATTTAAAACAGATACAGTGCAAAAGCAATAATATAAATTGTGTCACTCATTAGTAGCGTTGTGATATAATCGTGTAGATGTGAAATAAACTAACAACTGTGTCATCTGATATCTCTCAGAAAGTACTTTAAATCCAGAATGTATTCTCAAGTAAACCAAAATGTTGCAGTAAAATCTCATTGGCAGTACTGGTATATGTTCTAAGTATGTAAGCCTTATAGAAGTTACGTAATCGTGCAACTAACAAGCAAGAATGTACACACACAATAACACTGTGTCGTCTGTTCACTACAACAATTCATTTGTGGTTACAGCCTAATTATGTTCCCTAGGTTCTAGACTGGATAGTTAACTTCAAAACGTTGTTGCATGTTAACAGTTTCTATGTGTGACAAAGCGTACTAGTAACGTGGAGTGAAAAATTTTATAGCAAAGACTAAGTTAAAATGCAGATTATCTCTCAATAAACGGTTTTACATGTGAAATGTGGTACAATCCATTACTCTTCCTAGTATGCAGAGTTTCAACTTCAGCGAAATTATGATGTGGTACACATTGGATTCTGTAAGGTCCATTGTAAACCAGAAAGAATTTCCAGAATGAGATTTTCACTCTGCAGCGGAGTGTGCGCTGATATGAAACTTCCTGGCAGATTAAAACTTTGTGCCCGACCGAGACTCGAACTCGGAACCTTTGCCTTTCGCGGGCAAGTGCTCTACCATCTGAGCTACCGAAGCACGACTCACGCCCGGTACTCACAGCTTTACTTCTGCCAGTATCTCGTCTCCTACCTTCCAAACTTTACAGAAGCTCTCCTGCGAACCTTGCAGAACTGGCACTCCTGAAAGAAAGGATATAGCGGAGATATGGCTTAGCCACAGCCTGGGGGATGTTTCCAGAATGAGATTTTCACTCTGCAGCAAAGGTCCCGAGTTCGAGTCTCGGTCGGGCACACAGTTTTAATCTGCCAGGAAGTTTCAGAAAGAATTTGTGAGTCAAGTGTTTCTTCTTACGTGACAATGAATGAGCTCTAATGAGAACTTTCTGACCAATATATAGTTTCTTTGCATTTGCTTTACCGTGTAGTTTTCTCCTTTTGTCTGAAGTAGAATTTATATTTTTAATAGCCAAATCAATTATGTCTTTGTGTCGAAGTTTAGGTGTATTGGCAAAAGGTTCAAGCTCTCTGATTCTGTTCGGTGGTTCTTCATTCTTCAGTACAGGAATAGGTCGTGAAGCTGTGAAGTCATGAGGCATTTCATCCAGCACGTTTTGAAATAAGCGTAAATATCTGTTCCAATACTGATGCTTTTTGTGACGAAGTCTGCAAGGTTATTGATCTCTTTCATATTCCGTTCAGATGGGTTACAGTGTGGTGAGTACAATGAAATAAAAACAGGTTTGATTTTATGATTCCGGAGCATGCGTGACCAGACAGCAGATCTGAATTGTGGACCGTTATCTGAAATGACTTTACTAACGTGTGCTACTTCACATAAGAAATTTTTAACAAAGCCGTTGGATACAGACCATCAGTGGCTTTACGTAATAGAGTGAAAGAAACAAATTTTGAAGTAAGTTCAACAGCGACAAGAACGTACGAAAATCCATTCGGTGTTCTGACAAGAGGTCGCAAGAGAACAACAGCAGCAAATTCTTTTAATTTAGAAGGAATGATAGGAAACAATGGAGCACGATTTTCTTGGACCAAAATGTGCGTAGCTGAAATGAATGTACCAGATGAGCTTATTAACAAAATCGTCAGGAATGTAAAGTACCCATAGCTTGTCATCAACAGTGCAGCGTTTGAAGAGTATGTTGTTTCTAACCAGATAATTATTCCGAATCTGTCTGGGTGTCTTTTCATGCCGTTTACTTTTCGTGTCTTTCCAAATCAGATCTTTATCTTGTTCATGAAAATGTCTTTTAAAGATGTGGTGATGAAGCTTTCAAAGGCGACTTTCTGAATGTAAAGAATACTGAAATTTTTTTCGAGGTTTCCTTCTGTGTTACTTTCCTCAAGCCCAGCCGGTACGCGTGACAGTGCGTCCGCAACAATGTTCTCCTTGCCGGGAATGTAGACTATTGTGAAGCGGAATTCTTGCAGAAACAATGCCCAACGTTTTAACCTGTCATGATTTAATTTTGAAGACATAAGAAGTTGTAATGCACGATGATCACTGTATACTTTTACGTGCTTACCATAAAGAAAGAAACGGAATTTGTTAAATGCTCAAACGATAGCTAAAGTGTCTAATTCAGTAACGGAGTAACTTTTTTCAGATTTTTTTAGCACTCGGCTAGCAAAAGCAATGGTTTTCTGAACAGTAGTGTCATTTTCTATGCCTTCTTGAAATAAATGGGCACCAAGACCGACTTTAGAAGAATCCGTGCTAAGGCAGAAATCTTGAGACATATCTGGGTGAGCTAGTATTGGCGTGTTAAGTAGTGCTTCTTTCAAAGAATTGAATTACAACTGTGCTTGTTCGTCCCAGTTCCAAATAGCATTTTTTCCAGTGAGAGAACAAAGTTTTGGTGTAACTAGAATTTGCATATTCAGAAAACGATGGTACAAATTTACGAGACCTAGAAAACTGCGGACTTGTTTCTTGTGGATGGAACTTGAATGGCTCTGATTGCTTCTAACTTTACAGGATCCGGCGGAATGCCTTCAGAAGAAATAATATGTCCCAAAAACCTCACCTTTGACCTACCGAATTCAGACTTTTCCAGGTTAACTGTAATTCCAGATTCTGCAAAAATATGTAACACACTGTTGAGGATGCGATTATGTTGTTCCCATGAGGCTTCTGCCATTAGAATATCGTCCACATATAAGAACTCAGGTAATACGGAATTTAGCCCGCGAATAAATGCTGCCGAAGAAAGTTTCAAACCAAAAGGAAGTTTCCGAAACTGATAGAAAACGCTGAAACAAAGGAAAGCTGTGTATTTTCTACATTCTGGATAAAGTTAGATCTTATAAAATCTGGATCTGAGATCAATAGAAGACAACACTTTTACACCATTAAAATTTTGAAGAAGTTCTTCCAACGTTTGCGGCCTGTCTGTTTCAGGAATGATGATAGTATTGATTTGTCTCGAATCTAAGACAAGACTGATCGATCCATTTTTCTTCTCAACAACATCTAATGGATTGTTGTATGAGCTTAGTGCAGGCTCCATAATGCCCTCGTCAAACATAAATTGTATTTCTGTTCTAACACGGTCTCTATAATGTGCCGGAATTACGTATGGTCTAACACAAAATTTAGTATGCTCACGAACACGAAACTGGTATTGAAATCCCTTGATTGTTCCTGTTTTGTGAGTTAAAACTGTGGAATGTGCTTGTAAAATCTCAAAAAGGTCCTGCCTATCAGTGTCATTACAATTCTCATTTCTTTGAATTTTATTCTGAATTAACTCATTAGTATCAAATACGCCATCGATATCATCCCTGTCAGTACTTGCAGAGTGATTGTTAGTGTCTAGTTCCGTCGAAAATTCCGAACTGTTGTCTAACAGAAGGTTAAAGCCGATTAATTACCTCGTCATGGTTTGAGAGCCAATCTTCAAGTTTCAAAGCTATTGACTTACCTTCTTTCTCTAAACGTATTTCAGCATCGTGAAAATTTAAGATTTCTTTGCATTCATTCAAAAAGTCTCCTCCCAATATAATTTCCGTCGACAATAATGGAACAATAAGAAAGTTCATAGGGAAGCTGTGGCTTTGACAAAGGAATTCTAAGTTGGTTTGTTGGCGTACATCTACACTTTTTCCAAAAATTGCACCTTATAATTTGATCTTACGCAACGGAAGTGTGGGGCAATCGATCGATTCGTTGCTTTTGCTAAAGGCTGTTTCACTAATTACTGAAATGGGACTGCCAGAGTCAAGTACTGCCGTAAATTTTAGGTCATTTACTGTAATGTGAATTACAGGATACGCAATGTTGTTATGTTTTACGTCGTGTTCCTGGAGTAACATGTCCCTAATGTCTTCCAGTTTTACGTAATTACTAGCCACGGCAGCTACGTCGTCAGCATCAAAGTACGTTTTGTGGCTGCCAGCGGTGTGAGTCATTGCCTACTGTCTCTTTGTTGGCGCGCGTCGTTATTGGGACTAGGAGACATAACTTCTATAAATTCACCTTGTCGAGAGGGCCCTCCCCTATTTGAATCCCGCCAGTTCTGATGAAATTCAGGTCTGTCGTTATGTCGTTAGTTTCCATAGTTTCTTGTTTGTCGGTCATGATGTGGAGAATTTCTCCCGGAATCGTAGCTGCGTGGTGGATAGTTGCGTCTGAATTCATTCTGTCTCCCTTGATAATAATTACTTTGGTTCCCATATAGTCTGTTTCTCTTTTTGTCTCTGTCATAGTCATTACCAGGGACAGGTGATCTTACCCTGTAATTATTACTACTCTGCCAACGGTTGTCATACGGGTGGTGTCTGTTTTGATCACGATTTGCGTTGTAAGAATAGCCTTGTCGTGTCCAGTTATTATTTCTGTCTTCGCGGAATTGTGATGGGTGTGACCTGTAATTGTTGTGTTCCTGTTTTCACGTCCCGCGATTGTCAGTGTCAATTTCCAATTCTTGTAACAGTCCCTGAAAAGCTTCAATGTCGTCTTTGCAAAGTCCTGCCAAAATAATATGTCGTAAATGTTCAGGCAATTTGATTAAGCAAATGCAGATGAGTTCTGAGGGGCTGTATGGGTTTGAAAGATACTGATTCTTATGCAATATGTCTTCAAAACATTTGACAAGACTAAAATTCAGAATGTTCGAAATGTTTCATCATTATGATGCTATGTTTTACTCGGTCTTGAGTAGCTTGAGACCAATATGCTGAGAGGAATGCATGATAAAATTCTCCTTCACTGTGACAATCATGAATGGCCTATCGCATTCTTACAGCTGGTTCATTCTCTAAGTAGCCACACATAAATTCTAACCTGTGCTGCAATGACCAGTTGGGTGGAAAACAATGAGAGAATTGATGAAGCCATGCTTGTGGATGAATTTCGTTGCCAGAATTCTTAAATGTTTTGAATTTACGTGTAGTAAGGAACAGCTTATAGTCAAAATCATCATGTCGGCGAGTCGCATATCGGTCATTGTTACTTCGTTTCGGCGGTTCCATCTCAAAATTCGGTGTACCTCGCCAGTTTCTTTCATAATTTCCGAAGTGGCTGTTCCGTATTTCTACGTCCCTCTTCCCATATTGGAGCGCGAGTGTCCTCGAAATACGTAATTCTTGTATTACCTGTGTCAACTGATCTTGTACTTCCCGCATTTCTCTTGATTTTGATTTTGTTTGAATTTTCTAATTTGTTCATACTCTTCTGTGTCATTCAGATCATCATCTACCTTTGTAGATAAGTTAGTGAACTGATCCTAAAGTTCGGCTACTTTCTCTGATAGTGAACTGATTTCCTCAGTGTGTTTTTCTCAACCAAGTTTCAGAGTGTCCATTTGTGTTGAAATCGTATCTACTGTGTCCTTTAAGTTTTCCTGAGTTTTTGCATGTTGTGTTACCGAATCAATAGATGCAACTAAGTCAATTTTAGTTTCCAAAGTGTCGTGATTTTCATGAACAACAGTTTGCTGCTTCGTGATTCTGTAATGCATTTTCATGACGTGAAAAAATAGGTAAAAAATGCTCATAAATTTGTGTTGTTACGTCATTACAGACTTTTTGACGTTTATATTCGATTTAAAGTAACTCTGCAGTTAAATCTTCACGTGTTTGTTCAAGCGTTTGTTCCATTGAGACTAACATTTGAAGCTGTTGCTGTGCTTGTCTCTGGTGTGGTTACATTGTGTCTAACTTTTGAAGATTTTGTTCCATTGTGTCTAACTTTTGCTGTGTTTGTCTCTGATTTTGTTTCATTTGTTGCATTAATTGCAATAATGATGTATTAGTGTCTGGAATCTGTTCATCTATGCTTTTCGGCAGTGCATTTGCACTGGCAACATTCACATTTTGACAAACAGAAAATGTAAACTGACTTATTTGAGAAAACGGTGAGGACCCAAAACCTGAATCTACAGTATTTGCAAGATTGTGTCCTGTCATTTCGGATTCCTGAGGCGAGCTGTTGCCGACCGATCGATCGATAATGCAACCCTGTTCACTAATTGTTTCACTGTCTACACCATTATTTGCCGCCCGCTCCATTTCCCTATGCACAATTGCCAAATTACTACGTTGAATGTCTGTTAATTCATTAAACGGTGGTGCTGATAAGCTACGCTCGTCGTCACTATCATTTCTCAATTTACTTTGGAGCCTAGTGTTACGTTTCTCACACCCCATAATTATCACGTATTTCACACGATAACAAAAAAAGCACAATTTGAAGAGCAAAAAGAAGAAAACACATTAGCATAGCACTGAAAATAATATCTCGTTAATTGCAAGCGCAGCTGCGAAATACTTTGTGCAAATCTACGTGCATGCCACAATAGCTTTATTGTACAATAATAAAAAACTACAACTACAAAGGAAATTCTCCCTATAATAACGCGCTAGCAATAAACAGTAGCTACACTAATTACACAAACTACAAGAAAAAATCAGAAGATTCCAGTGAGGTATCCTCGGCTAAGGGTCGACATATGTAACATCCCCTTTCAAAAATTAGTGATTTACAGGGCTGATAAACCTCTCACGTAATTTGATTTTCAAACAGCTGAGCAGAACTGAACGTACTTAGACATTTCTCTCTTCACTAATTCTGATCAACACTAAACTGACACACAATATTTTTAGCGCAACGTAATCTGACTTTCAAAAATCCCTACAAAAGAATGGCCCTGCCTAACAATAACCTATACCTTTCATGAATCACTTACCTCACAAAAATCTTCGTTACCCGAACTACTGCAATACAGCGAGCGCCACTACTGCCAGCTAAACAAAAGGTTCTAACTATTGAAAGCACTAACTACTGATAGGCATAGTCAGCAAATGAAAGATTTGGATACAGAACAAACAATGTACAAGGCTATTACAAATGATTGAAGCGATTTCGTAAGTTCACTGTAGCTCCATTCATTGACATATGGTCAGGACACACTACAGATACGTAGAAAACCTCATAAAGTTTTGTTCGGCTGAAGCCGCACTTCAGGTTTCTGCCGCCAGAGCGCTCGAGAGCGCAGAGAGATAAAATGGCGACAGAAGCCGAGAAAGCGTATGTCGTGCTTGAAATGCACTCACATCAGTCAGTCATAACAGTGCAACGACACTTCAGGATGAAGTTCAACTAAGATCCACCAACAGCTAACCCCATTCGGCGATGGTATGCGCAGTTTAAAGCTTCTGGATGCCTCTGTAAGGGGAAATCAACGGGTCTGCCTGCAGTGAGCGAAGAAACGGTTGAACGCGTGCGGGCAAGTTTCACGTGTAGCCCGCGGAAGTCGACGAATAAAGCAAGCAGGGAGCTAAACGTACCACAGCCGACGGTTTGGAAAATCTTACGGAAAAGGCTAAAGCAGAAGCCTTACCGTTTACAATTGCTACAAGCCCTGACACCCGATGACAAAGTCAAACGCTTTGAATTTTCGGCGCGGTTGCAACAGCTCGTGGAAGAGGATGCGTTCAGTGCGAAACTTGTTTTCAGTGATGAAGCAACATTTTTTCTTAATGGTGAAGTGAACAGACACAATGTGCAAATCTGGGCGGTAGAGAATCCTCACGCATTCGTGCAGCAAATTCGAAATTCACCAAAAGTTAACGTGTTTTGTGCAATCTCATGGTTTAAAGTTTACGGCCCCTTTTTCTTCTGCGAAAAAAACGTTACAGGACACGTGTATCTGGACATGCTGGAAAATTGGCTCCTGCCACAACTGGAGACCGACATCGCCGACTTCATCTTTCAACAGGATGGTGCTCCACCGCACTTCCATCATGATGTTCGGCATTTCTTAAACAGGAGATTGGAAAACCGTTGGATCGGTCGTGGTGGAGATCGTGATCAGCAATTCATGTCATGGCCTCCATGCTCTCCCGACTTAACCCCATGCGATTTCTTTCTGTGGGGTTATGTGAAAGATTCAGTGTTTTAACCTCCTCTACCAAGAAACGTGCCAGAACTCCGAGCTCGCATCAACGATGCTTTCGAACTCATTGATGGGGACATGCTGCGCCGAGTGTGGGAGGAACTTGATTATCGGCTTGATGTCTGCCGAATCACTAAAGGGGCACATATCGAACATTTGTGAATGCCTAAAAAAACTTTTTGAGTTTTTGTATGTGTGTGCAAAGCATTGTGAAAATATCTCAAATAATAAAGTTATTGTAGAGCTGTGAAATCGCTTCAATCATTTGTAATAACCCTGTATTTACCTACGTGGCGTTACCAACATAAAAACCTAAACAGCCTACTGGACTGCACACAGCACAGCCAGTGATTTTCATACAGAGCGCTACGTGATGTTATCAACATAAACACCTAAGCAGCCTACTTACAGTGTCATTGGTTGGAAGGTCCATAACGGGAAAGGTCCGACCACCTTGGTCCAGGTGTTATTACATTCGAAGCCACAATGGGCGACCTGTGCGCCAGATGGGGATGAAATGATGATGAAGACAACACATACATACATACATACATTAATCCTTGCTTCTTAGTTCATGAATACGACATTTCGTAATGATGTGGAACGTGTCACTTTAACATAAGTTTTCGTTTCACAAAATAATTAATTAAGTAACTTTTTTTACAGTTACTACTTCATATCTAAGAATTCATCTATTGAGTAGAAGGAGTTGTCATTCAGAAATTCTTTTAATTTGCTTTTAAATGCTGTCAGTCTTTTAATACTATTTGGCAAATGACCAAAAATTTTTGTGGCAGCATAATTCACCCCTTTCTGTGCCAAAGTGAGATTTAACCCATAATAGCGAATATCATCCTTTCGTCTAATGTTGTAGCTATGCACTTCGCTGTTATTTTTGAAATGGGATGGGTTATTAATGACAAATTAGGTAAGTAAATATATGTATTGCGAAGGTACTGAGAATATCCCGAGTTCCTTAAATAAATCTCTGCAAGATAATCTTGGGTGGGCTCCAGCTATTATTCTGATTACACACTTTTGTGTCTCGATGTTGAGCACCCATAAACCCCAACACACACACACACACACACACTTTTGTGCAATGAATACATTCTCTCTTGCTCCAAAATATGATGCCATATGAAAGCAGTGAATGAAAATAGGCATAGTAGGCTAATTTACTGACATATTTTTCACCAAAAGTTGCAATAACGCTAATAGCATAAGTAGCTGATCCTAACCGTTTCAGCAGATCATCGATGTGTTTCTTCCAATTCAATTTCTCATCAATGCACACACCCAGAAATTTTGAGTATTCTACCTTAGCAACAGACTTCCGTTCATAGTCTATATTTATCAATGGTGTTATGCCATTTACTGTACAGAATTGTATTAACTGCGTTTTCTCAAAATTTAGTGAGAGTCCATTTGCAGAGAACCACTTAATAATTTTCTGAAAGACATTATTTTCAGTTTCCTCAGCTGATTCTTGCTTCTTGGGTGTGATTACTATACTTTTATCATCAGCAAAAAGAACTAATTTTGCAATTTCATGAATATAGAGTGGCAGTCTTTAATATATATTAAGAACAATAAGGGACCCAAGACTGAACCCAGTGGGACACCATTCTTTATACCTCCCCAGTTAGAGGACGCTGCTGGTTTTTGTAGAGTACCTGTACTGTTAATTTCAATCTTCTGCATTCTTCCAGTTAAGTATGAATTAAACCATTTGTGCACTGTCCCACTCATACCATAATACTTAAGCTTATCTAGAAGAATTTCATGAGTCACACAATCAAAAGCCTTTGAGAGATCACAATATATCCCTGAGCGGAGAAAATCCCCCAACCATCTGGGAATCGAACCTGGGCCCCGTAGGACGGCAATCCCTCACCACTCAGCTATCGGGGCGGACATTTGCAGTGATGATTGACACTGTATCCCGTAGCTATCAGATAGGACGGTTTGGGTTTGACGGATGCAAGGACCTGCTTACTTGCCAACATGCGTACTGCCAGCTTTAAAGTAGCAGGAGCTGGTGTTATTGTTGGCGCTGTTTTTCGTGGTTAGGGTGTGCTACCGTTACTACGCTTAAGGAAACGCTAGATGCGGAAATATATGTACACATATTACAGCATTGTGTGTTGTGTACAGAATAAGAACAGTTCGGAGTCGATGACTGTATCAGCGTGACAGAGCAACTCTGTCACAAGGCATCATTTGTGAGGCGATGGTCTGCGGACAGTAACATACCTCATATGGACAGGCCTGTCCAGAGTCCCAACCTGAACCTAACTGAACAATTCTGGGATGTATTAGAACGTCAACTTCGCTTCCGAGCCCAGTGTCCAACATCACTATCTTCTCTGGTTTGGGCTCATGAAGAAGAATGGCCTTCCATTTCTCGATCCACAGACAATCGAATGCCTCATCGGGAATGCTCCCAGCGGAGTTCCAACTGTCATACAGGTGAACGGTGGACACACCATGTATTGATGTCCAGTAATAGGTTTATGGATACATTTGACCAGGTAGTGTACTCATCAAGTGACTCGCTGCTACAACGAGGGGCTTGCTTCAGTTGGGTGCGTCACTGCTTATCGCTTTTGGTGTGTAGTTCCGGTGCACACTATCAGGTCAGCCCTGGCCAGTACTCACTGTTAATCATTCGAGTACACTGCTGTTAAGGTTTCCTGTGAGTGATGATGTATAAATCAGTGACTGCTTTAGACATGGTGAGTTCCGTTTTGGAAGGGTACAGTACAGTGCTCTAGAACTGTTCAGCACGTGATCATTCAACGTGATTTTTTAAAGACTGAAACATGAAGTAAAATATGTATAATATGAAGACGAGAAGTGTGTAAAAATGGGCAAAGATGTAAATGTGGGTACCCCTCCATAAAGGGGTGTGGGAGGTGCTGCTAACTGGTGGCCAGGACTGTAAACGAGAACACTTGCTGATGGAAGATATCAGTGAGCAATTGTCCGCCCCTGTTAGCTGAGGCACGGTAGCTCAGCGTGTTCGGTTAGAGAGCTGGTTGGCCTCTGCAATAAAAAAAAAAAAAAAAACTGAGAGAAAGGATCAACAGACGAACTTTAACGGAAGTCATATTACGTCCTCAACAATCAAACACAACGATCAACAACGAAAACAAATGCAACAAGAAGAAAGTGGTCAGCGTAACAGAATGTCAATCCTAAGGGCCCGGGTTCAAACATGGTTCAAATGGCTCTGAGAACTATGGGACTTAACATCTATGGTCATCAGTCCCCTAGAACTTAGAACTACTTAAACCTAACTAACCTAAGGACATCACACAACACTCAGTCATCACGAGGCAGAGAAAATCCCTGACCCCGCCGGGAATCGAACCCGGGAACCCGGGCGTGGGAAGCGAGAACGCTACCGCACGACCACGAGCTGCGGATATAGCGTCGATTATTGTGCAAACTAGGCTGCAAACCTCTGACAGGTAAGTGAAAAGGTTTTCTTTTCGTGTCTTCATGGTTAGAAGAAATTTGACAATGATATCGGAAATCATAACCCTTAGCTACCGTACTTTTAGAAGCACCCACTTCTCTAGGTTACATGCGGTAAGTGCCAGCTTTCTTAGGTGGGTTGGTATAAATATGGGCTCTCATTAAAACTCCGCAAAGTTCGATAGGTACGGCAAATACAGTTTCTCTGTTCGACTTGTCTCTTGTCCCTACACGGGGACGCAAAGCTGCAACCACCAGACTTCTCACTGGACGCCATACAAAGATCAGTTGAACAAATCACTTGACGGAAGTGCTCTCAAGAAGAGGTCGTCGTGCTTTCTCGGTGCTGGAGGCTGGTTAGGGGACGGGAGTGGGGAGACAAATGGCCTTCAGAAAAAGAAAGTTCCGCCGACGAAACGATCCGATGCTTCAACAGATTGCTTCGACCCTCTACTTGTGGACAGCGATAATTACCTGTATATTAACGACGGAAATACACCAGACCTGAGCCATGCTGTCTGCAGCTATGGTGACGAAAAGACCTTTCAAGACACTGGCGCAGCAATGTGGGTTAAATGTCCCATGTACCAAATGTGGGCACGCTTAGAATGCGTCGGGGATGAAGGAGCCATTTAAGTTTGCGAGATCTGTAAAGAATTTTTGACTCGATGTTCATTTAAAGTGTTTAAACAAACAGGCTTCTCTTTGTAGACTAGTCGACTGTTTTATGATTTTCTACGAGCTTTATTGAAATATTTTAAAAGATTCTTGTGACCTTTCTGGGGAGGGCCAATATTTGTACCTGCTTTTTATTAGTGATACTTTACAAGCTTTCCATGAATCTTCTTTTGAAACAGAAGTAATTCATATTAATCATTATTTTGCTTCCTATCATTCAATGAACTTGTTATAACTGTTAGTGAAGGTAAGAAATTTAGAAATTTTCCAAAAGAAAACATCTTTAAGTAAAAAACAATACATGGTGTCCATATTTGCGCCTTTACCTTTAACAGATATTTTGACAGATTCGCACCACAGGAGAAGAAACTCACGAGAGGAGAAAGTCATCAGATTTTTCCCAGTTCACGACAGGCATGAAAACAGCATTAGCAGACGCCACATTGATCTTAGAATTCAAAACACATTATAATAGTCGCGTGTTCTCAGCGCCTTGCCTCGGTTCGCACGGCTCCTCCCGTCGGAGGTTCGAGTCCTCTCTCGGGCATGGGCGTGTGTGTTGTCCTTAGTGCAAGTTAGGGGTTGGGTTGGGTTGTTTGGGGAAGGAGACCAGACAGCGAGGTCATTGGCCTCATCGGATTAGGGAAGGATGGGGAAGGAAGTCGGCCGTGCCCTTTCAGAGGACCCATCCCGGCATTTGCCTGGATTGGTTTAGGGAAATCACGGAAAACCTAAATCAGGATGGCCGGACGCGGGATTGAACCGTCGTCCTTCCGAATGCGAGTCCAGTGTCTAACCACTGCGCCACCTCGCTGGGTTTAGTGTAAGTTAGTTTAAGTTAGATTAAGTGGTGTGTAAGCCCAGGGATCGATGACCTCAGAAGTTTGGTCCCATAGGAACTTACCACCACCACGTTAAAATATACGTCAATTCTGTGACTCTGAGAAAATTTGTTTTATTATGTTGTTTACGGATCTAATACCTCTGGGAAAAAGCTCTTGACATTAGGTGATTAGTTGACAGTGGTATTTGTAGTTACAACAATCTCAAAATTCTAAAAAAGATTCCATTTTTTGTAACAAATAAATTAATTTTGTACTGATCTCCGTTCGATAAGCACCCTGTATTTCACAGGCATATGTTTCCTGATATTACTGGCGATTAATTGAAATCTTGTTCTGTTATGTGCACAGGACGGCACTAACAAGCAAAACGAAACTGAATTATTTCTCACGTTGTGATCTACGTGTCTCGTGAAGGGAATGGATAGCTCCTGAACTTAATGAAGGACTAGTTACTGAGTGGTGTTAATATGCAGTTACGGAATTGGCTCAGATGGCTTTGAGCACTATGGGACTTAACATCTGAGGTCATCAGTCCCCTAGAACTTAGAACTACTTATACCTAACTAACTTAAGGACATCACACACATCCATGCCTGAGGCAGGATTCTAACCTGTGACGGTGGCAGTCGCGCGGTTCCGGACTGAAGCGCCTAGAACCGCTCGGCCACAGCGGCCGGCTAGTTATGGAATTCTCATACCATTGGCCAACAAACATAAAACGTGTGACAGCAAAGTAAATTTTAAATGCAACACGAAACCCGTTCTCCTGAACAAGTCCTTTTATATAGCGACGTTTTTTCTTAAACATAGCTAGTGTTAAGAAGTATGGTAAATAATTACGTTTATGAGGTAATTAACTATAACATGAATAGCAACGAACTTGAAATATAAAAGAGGCAAAGCCCTGATTAACATTCATCAACACACGATTTCCAACCGCTGCGAACTTGTTAAAGATAGAAGACTTGTTTCGTGAAAGAGGTCAGCTTTTGTCAAAAACTGACATCGATTCGTGCACCTTGAATGGCCATCTTCGTCCTTGAACACGTTTGGGAATAACTTCTAAGCCAGTCACACTGTAAACAAATCTTAGTATCTGGCAAACCTTAACAGGCGATGTGGAACATTAACAGAAACAAGACTCAACGGTTAATATTTCTTTCTACTCAGCAATACTTATTTCATTTCACAGCAAAGGAATTGGGTGAAGAAAATTCCCAGCGCATTATTACCTATCCAAACAGAATTAGATTTCACTGTCGGAAGCCTATCGGAGCGACGCTCGGCTGCGCGATAGGTTCCGATCGCTGCGCCATCTCTGAGCCGTTGCTGGAAACACGTGGTGCGTTGCCGTGGCAATTACGTGTAAACAAAGTGGCGGCGGGAGCGTTGTTCTGGCAAACCGAGAGCCTGTAGTTATTGCGATCTTTGTGTTTACAATCGAATCCATGCTGTGGCCGCAATGAGTCCCGTGCAAGCTCCAATGCGACCGAATGCGACGTCCGGTTCACCTACGTACACGTTCGCCAGTCAACCGCGGGCGTTGCTCACCTACCATAAGAAGTACAGGCAACCTCCTCAGTGAGTACCAAGCTATATTTTCTCACCCAGTTAGTAAACACTCTTATTAAGTATTCCATTTACTATTAAAGTGTTATGTGCTGCTACCGTTTCATATAGTTGTAGCTACAGATGGAGGAATCATCCCTAAAAACGTGTACATTGTTTGTTTTGTTCAAACTCTCGACCTATCGCACAGAACAATTGACTGCCTGACAGAGATATTACTTTCCTTATCCAATCAGTAGCTGATTATACAGATGTTTAAGGGAAACATCACATGAGCAGCAAGATACAAATAAAATAAAATGTATATTTTTCCGACTTGGTGTAATATGATTTTACATTACATAAAACTTTCATTAATGCTCACAGAACATCAAGATTTCCGTTTATTTGTCACTATATTGCGTGATTAATAGTGTTCTGTCGGTTTTATGTTTGGATTTCTCAACATTGTGACAAGAGATTTTATACCACGAAAAAATGTATCACGGTTTTAAACAGATTAGTATATCTGCAAAAGAGTCGTTTGGCATACTTCTGACTAGTGCCTGCTTTCGAAGCATAATGTTCGTCTAGTTTCAATTCCATCTCTGCTTTACTTGTCCTGCAATGTCGTTTACTTTCAAGGAGGCGTTTTGAAAATATCCTGTAGCTTAGTAATTGTTCGTAGAGAAATGGTTTTTCTTTTAACTGCTGAGCTCAACATCTGCGTGAAGTGCACGACACTTATCATCCTTAAATTGGCAAGAATAATGTTTATTCCTCCACTGCTATCCTACTGTTTCAGTTTAGCAAGCTTCAAGTGCTAATTCAAAGAGATATGATATTTGGTTCACTCATCTAATTGTTATAGCCAATTCAGAGCTTATTACTTCCCATAGGTAGTCTAAGCCAGGGCCGGCCATGGCGTGCTAAACTTCACACGTGCAGTGTGTGTGGGCCGTGTGACGGCCAAGACCCGGCATGTCACTCGGGTTTGTTCGGTCATTCTCGTAAGTATTCGTAACAGCGCGACATTTCATTTAGCATTGAGGTTCGGCATTTTGCGGTCGGACAACTGACAAGGGGAGGCCACGACGTCTGGAACGCGGATTTACTGCAAACTTGGTACACTCGTAGTACTCCACGAGGACAACAAAATGTGTAAGCAGTAGCGCGTACTTCTCAAGCATTATTGAGAAAATTGCAAGATAATTTCGGTCATCAAATATATACCTGTGCGTGGCCATTTATTACCATGAAGCGGCGGCAGACGAGTGGTTAGCCTTGAAGATCCGTAATCACTGGATCGAGTCCCGTTCGTCTGTTTTTATTTTTTTTAAATTTTTTTTTATTTTCAACACAGTCATTTTCTTTACTATTTATATGGTAGTTGATATAATGGGAAAAGTACGTGTAATCGGATGAACTCTTATTAAATTTACAATGTTATTTGGCAGTCTACTAATTTTTATTATCACAAATAACATAATATTCATAACTATCGACTAGTAAACGAGCAAACGCATAAAGTGATACTGAAAATGTATGCTTTTCCGAGATTTGAGAAATCTCTTATACCCCGAAGGAGTCCGAAACGACTTGTTACCTCCAAGTTTTGACCGGCACAGAGGCTTTAGAAATATGTACAATTAATCGTCGCTTTCGACATTTTGAGTACAAGTTGCAGGATGGTATTTTTCGTAAAAACATGGAAAACATAAAGTTGAACGGCACCAGC
This sequence comes from Schistocerca piceifrons, assembly GCF_021461385.2. NCBI lineage: Eukaryota > Metazoa > Arthropoda > Insecta > Orthoptera > Acrididae > Schistocerca > Schistocerca piceifrons. The sequence continues at coordinate 303,083,113 of NC_060145.1, read as the reverse complement.
TGCATTGAATAAATGCTATGTTCCCGCATACGGAAGGTCTCTTGAGGTTTCCCGTGGAAAAACAAACCTCGTTAACATGTTCAAAAACCTCTCTTTCAGACGATAATTTGGAAGCAAACCATGCATAACGCAGTATTTCCTTAAAAATCGGCGCTGATAGTTGGTTATGCAGTATCGAGTGTATTTTAATAGCATCTTCCGAGAAGCAATTTCTCGTTCTCTTTCGATTAAATACGAACAATTTTCGAGACACGGACAAGCATACATTTTCAGTATCACTTTATGCGTTTGAGCGTTTACTAGTCGATAGTTATGAATATTATATTATTTGTCATAATTACAATTAGTAGACTACCAAATAACATTGTAAATTAATAAAATAATATAAACAGTAAAGAAAATGACTGTGTTGAAAATAAAAAAAAAGTAACGAACGGAAATCGATCCAGTGATTACGGAGCTTGAACGCCATCCACTTCATTTTTTAAATTTCATTTTACTCTATATTGTCCGTCGAATTTGTTCAGGGCGGACGTCCGATGACACCCGTTCAGTTTGGTCGTTGATCCGTTCGCTCAGTTTCTTTATTTCAGAGGGCAGCTATCGCTCTGACCGAACACGGTGACCTACCGTGCCATTACAACTAGGCTGCCGCCGCTTCATGGTAAAAACGGCCACGCACAGGAATATATATATATATATATATATATATATATATATATATATATATATATATATATATATATACACTCCTGGAAATGGAATAAAGAACACATTGACACCGGTGTGTCAGACCCACCATACTTGCTCCGGACACTGCGAGAGGGCTGTACAAGCAATGATCACACGCACGGCACAGCGGACACACCAGGAACCGCGGTGTTGGCCGTCGAATGGCGCTAGCTGCGCAGCATTTGTGCACCGCCGCCGTCAGTGTCAGCCAGTTTGCCGTGGCATACGGAGCTCCATCGCAGTCTTTAACACTGGTAGCATGCCGCCACAGCGTGGACGTGAACCGTATGTGCAGTTGACGGACTTTGAGCGAGGGCGTATAGTGGGCATGCGGGAGGCCGGGTGGACGTACCGCCGAATTGCTCAACACGTGGGGCGTGACGTCTCCACAGTACATCGATGTTGTCGCCAGTGGTCGGCGGAAGGTGCACGTGCCCGTCGACCTGGGACCGGACCGCAGCGACGCACAGATGCACGCCAAGACCGTAGGATCCTACGCAGTGCCGTAGGGGACCGCACCGCCACTTCCCAGCAAATTAGGGACACTGTTGCTCCTGGGGTATCGGCGAGGACCATTCGCAACCGTCTCCATGAAGCTGGGCTACGGTCCCGCACACCGTTAGGCCGTCTTCCGCTCACGCCCCAACATCGTGCAGCCCGCCTCCAGTGGTGTCGCGACAGGCGTGAATGGAGGGACGAATGGAGACGTATCGTCTTCAGCGATGAGAGTCGCTTCTGCCTCGGTGCCAATGATGGTCGTATGCGTGTTTGGCGCCGTGCAGGTGAGCGCCACAATCAGGACTGCATACGACCGAGGCACACAGGGCCAACACCCGGCATCATGGTGTGGGGAGCGATCTCCTACACTGGCCGTACACCACTGGTGATCGTCGAGGGGACACTGAATAGTGCACGGTACATCCAAACCGTCATCGAACCCATCGTTCTACCATTCCTAGACCGGCAAGGGAACTTGCTGTTCCAACAGGACAATGCACGTCCGCATGTATCCCGTGCCACCCAACGTGCTCTAGAAGGTGTAAGTCAACTACCCTGGCCAGCAAGATCTCCGGATCTGTCCCCCATTGAGCATGTTTGGGACTGGATGAAGCGTCGTCTCACGCGGTCTGCACGTCCAGCACGAACGCTGGTCCAACTGAGGCGCCAGGTGGAAATGGCATGGCAAGCCGTTCCACAGGACTACATCCAGCATCTCTACGATCGTCTCCATGGGAGAATAGCAGCCTGCATTGCTGCGAAAGGTGGATATACACTGTACTAGTGCCGACATTGTGCATGCTCTGTTGCCTGTGTCTATGTGCCTATGGTTCTGCCAGTGTGATCATGTGATGTATCTGACCCCAGGAATGTGTCAATAAAGTTTCCCCTTCCTGGGACAATGAATTCACGGTGTTCTTATTTCAATTTCCAGGAGTGTATATATATTTGACGACCGAAATTATCTTGCGATTTTCTCAGTAACGCTTGAGAAGTACGCGCTACTGCTTACACATTTTGTTGTCCTCATGGAGTACTACGAGAGTACCAAGTTTACAGTAAATCTGCGTTCCAAACGTTGTGGCCTCCCCTTGTGAGTTCGGCGGAATCGTGGTGTCAGCGCCGCTTACCCTCCGCTACTTGTTCGTGGTATGAAGGATTATCACAGGTGCAGCGGCTGTGTGCACAGAGGCAGTCTAGCGACCTATGTCACAATCCTTTAAAATGAATGGGAATGACAGAACAACGGGATGAGAATTCTCAATTCGCATAAGCTATAGGTACTGCTTATTTGCTATGAAACGACATTATAGTACTGTGCAGAAATAATTTAAACTTCTATATGATAATGAAAGAGCAAAAAATTACAACAGTTGACGGATGGGTTTCATTGTTCTGTACATCGAGAAGCACTTTGTCTAAATTTGCAGTCTTGGAGCACTTGAAGATATTGATGGTGCAAATAGTAAAAGTTCTGAAATCGCACCCAATATTCCATTTTCAGGCCCAACAGTTTTCAGTGAAAATGAATGTAGACTATGGAGACTTCGTATATTACTGCAAACTATGTTGGTTAAGTAAAGGGCATGCCTTGAACGATTTTTCTATTTTATTGTTGAATTTATGAAGGAAAAAAGTAGTGCAGGAACGAAAACTAGATTGTCTAGAATGGATAACAGACTTCGCATTTTAAGTGGACTTGACTGCACACTGCCTACAGTACGACATTCCAAGGTAACTTCTTTCTGATTTGACTGCGGTGCAATTAAAAAGGAAATCACGTTGCAGAAGGGACACTTTGTCACAAACACAATCCAGTTCCCTAAGGTCACTTACATTAAAGGAAGTGCGAGGTCTGAAGCATTCAGTATGGCCCTGCAAGAATTACAACGTTAGATTTATAAAGGTCTTCAGGACACTGTCAACTTATATTTATTTTCGAGCTGTTTTCGAGACTGTTTGTGGCCGAGCGGTTCTAGGCGCTTCGTCCGGAACCGCGCGACTGCTAAGGTCGCAGGTTCGAATCTTGCCTCGGACATGGATGTGTGTGATGTCCTTAGGTTAGTTAGGTTTAAATAGTTCTAAGTTCTAGGGGACTGATGACCTCAGATGTTAACTTCCATAGTGCTCAGAGCCATTTGAACCATTTTTGTGAAATCTTTATGCCTCGCATGGGCCCGTCTACATTGACATTAGACTGTTGATGACTGGAAACATGTTGCGTGGTCGGACAAGTCTCATTTCAAACTATATCGAGCGGATGGATGTGTACGGGTGTGAAGACAACCTCATGAATCCATGGACCCTACATGTCAGCAGGGGACTGCTGAAGCTGGTGGAGACTCTGTAATGGTGTGGGTCGTGAGCAGTTGGAGAGCTATGGAACCCCTGATACGACTCTGACATGTGACATGTATGTAACCATCATGTCTGATCGCCTGTATCCGTTCATGACTATCGTGCATTCCAACGGACTTTGACAATTCCAGCAGGAGAAAGCGACACCCTACACACCCAGAATTACTACAGAGTGGCTCCAGGAACACTCTTCTGAGTTATTTTAAACACTTCCGCTGGCCACCAAATTCTCCAGAGATGAACATTATTGAGCATATCTGCGGTGCTTTGCAACGTGCTATGCAGAAAAGATCTCCACCCCTTCGTGCTCTTACGGATTTATGGACAACCCTCGTGTTGCGGTACTTCTGCGTGCTCGCGGAGGCCCTACACGATATTAGGCAGGTGTAACAGTTTCTTTGCCTCTTCAGTGTAGGTGGTCCACCTACCTCTGTCCTTTGATGCATAAATCTGTCAATATCAAAATATGTTACATATATGGTCATATCTTTTGTTTGCACTGACTCAGAAACTTAAAATTTTTACTCAACCATGGTACAGCAGACCTCATTATTCGACAAATAATTTAACTTGTTTTCTCTACCCGTTTCTGAGACAAGGGAACAGACAGACGGACAACAAAGTGATCATAGAACCCTACAAAAACACCCTTTTGACAGCTGAAGCGACGCTATTGCTAGAAGCGACAGCTTGTGGTAACACAAGAATGACATGACAATTTCGGAACTTGCTAATTTTGACGCTGTAACTTGTATATTTCGCAGTCACCCGTGAACCATGGACCTTGCCGTTGGTGGGGAGACTTGCGTGCCTCAGCGATACAGATGGCCGCACCGTAGGTGCAACCACAACGGAGGGGTATCTGTTGAGAGGCCAGACAAAGGTGTGGTTCCTGAAGAGGGGCAGCAGCCTTTTCAGTAGTTGCAGTGGCAACAGTCTGTATGATTGACTGATCTGACCATGTAACACTAACCAAAACGGCCTTGCTGTGCTGGTACTGTGAACGGCTGAAAGCCAGGGGAAACTACAGCCGTAATTTTTCCCGAGGGCATGCAGTTTTACTGTATGGTCAAATGATGATGGCGTCCTCTTGGGTAAAATATTCCGGAGGTAAAATAGTCCCCCATTCGGATCTCCGAGTGGGGACTACTCAAGAGGACGTCGTTATCAGGAGAAAGGAAACTGGCGTTCTACGGATCGGAGCGTAGAATGTAAGATCCCTTAATCGGGAAGGTAGGTTAGACAATTTAAAAAGGGAAATGGATAGGTTAAAGTTAGATATAGTGGGAATTAGTGAAGTTCGGGCCGGCCGAGTGGCCGAGCGGTTCTAGGCGCTTCAGTTTGGAACCGTGCGACCGCTACGGTCGCAGGTTCCAATCCTGCCTCGGGCCTGGATGTGTGTGATGTCCTTAGGTTAGTTAGGTTTAAGTAGTTCTATGTAATAAGGGACTGATGACCTCAGATGTTAAGTCCCATATAGTGCTCAGAGCCAATTAGTTTCGGTGGCAGGAGGAACAAGACTTTTGGTCTGGTGAATGCAGGGTTATAAATTCAAAATGAAATAGGGGTAATGCAGGAGTAGGCTTAATAATGAATAAAAAAATAGTAGTACGGGTAAGCTACTACAAACAGCATAGTGAACGCATTATTGCCGGCCGAAGTGGCCGTGCGGTTAAAGGCGCTGCAGTCTGGAACCGCAAGACCGCTACGGTCGCAGGTTCGAATCCTGCCTCGGGCATGGATGTTTGTGATGTCCTTAGGTTAGTTAGGTTTAACTAGTTCTAAGTTCTAGGGGACTAATGACCTCAGCAGTTGAGTCCCATAGTGCTCAGTGCCATTTGAACCATTTTGAACGCATTATTGTGGCCAAGATAGACACGAATCCCATGCCTACTACAGTAGTACAAGTTTATATGCCAACCAGCTTTGCAGATGATGTAGAAATTAATTAAATGTATGATGAGATAAAAGAAATTATTGAGGTAGTGAAAGAAAACGAAAATTTAATAGTCATGGCTGACTGGAATTCGAGAGTAGGAAAAGGGAGAGAAGGAAACGTAGTAGGTGAATATGGATTGGGGGTAAGGAATGAAAGAGGAAGCCATCTGGTAGAATTTTGCACAGAGCATAACTTAATCATAGCTAACACTTGGTTCAAGAATCATAAAAGAAGGTTGTATACATGGAAGGATCCTGGAGATACTAAAAGGTATCAGATAGATTATATAATGGTAAGAGAGAGATTTAGGAACCAGGTTTTAAATTGTAAGACATTTCCAGGGGCAGATGTGGACTCTGACCACAATCTATTGATTATGAACTGTAGATTAAAACTGAAGAAACTGCAAAAAGGTGGGAATTTTAGGAGATGGGACCTGGATAAACTGAAAGAACCAGAGGCTGTACAGAGTTTCAGACAGGGCATAAGGGAACAATTGACAGGAATAGGGGTAAGAAATACAGTAGAAGAAGAATGGGTAGCTCTGAGTGATGAAGTAGTGAAGGCAGCAGAGGATCAAGTAGATAAAAAGACGAGGGCTAGTGATAACAGAAGAAATATTGAATTTAATTGATGAAAGGAGAAAATATAAAATTGCAGTAAATGAAGCGTGCAAAACGGAATACAAACGTCTCAAAAATGAGATCGACAGGAAGTGCAAAATGGCTAAGCTGGGATGGCTAGAGGACAAATGTAAGGATGTAGTGGCTTATCTCACAAGGGGCAAGATAGATACTGTCTACAGGAAAATTAGAGAGACCTTTGGAGGAAAGAGAGCCACTTGTATGAATATCGAGAGCTCAGATGGAAACCTAGTTCTAAGCAAAGAAGGGAAAGCAGAAAGGTTGAAGAAGTATATAGGGAGGGTCTATACAAAGGCGATGTACTTGAAGACAACATTATGGAAATAGAAGAGAATGTAGATGAAGATGAAATGGGAGATACGATACTGCGTGAAGAGTTTGACAGGGCACTGAAAGATCTAAGTCGAAACAGGTCCCGGGAGTAGACAACATTCCATTAGAACTACTGACGGCCTTGGGAGAGCCAGTCCTGACAAAACTCTACCATCTGGTGAGCAAGATGTATGAGACAGGCGAAATACCCTCAGACATCAAGAAGATTAAAATAATTCCCATCCAAAAGAAAGCAGGTGTTGACAGATGTGAAAATTACCGAACTATCAGTTTAATAAGTCACAGCTGCAAAGTACTAGCGCGAATTCTTTACAGACGAATGGAAAAACTGGTAGAAGCCGACCTTGGCGGAGATCAGTTTGGATTCCCTAGAAAGGTTGGAACACATGAGGCAATACTGACCTTACGACTTATCTTAGAAGAAAGATTAAGGAAAGGCAAACCTACGTTTCTAGCATTTGTAGACTTAGAGAAAGCTTATGACAATGTTGACTGGAATACTCTCTTTCAAATTCTAAAGGTGGCAGGGGTAAAATACAGGGAGCGAAAGGCTATTTACAATTTGTACAGAAACCAGATGGCAGTTATAAGAGTCGAGGGGCATGAAAGGGAAGCAGTGGTTGGGAACGGAATGAGACAGGGTTGTAGCCTTTCCCCGATGTTATTCAATCTGTATATAGAGCAAGCAGTAAAGGAAACAAAAGAAAAATTCGGAATAGGTATTAAAATCCATGGAGAAGAAATAAAAACTTTGAGGTTCCCCGATGACACTGTAATTCTGTCAGAGACAGCAAAGGACTTGGAAGAGCAGTTCAACGGAATGGACAGTGTCTGGAAAGGAGGATATAAGATGAACATCAACAGAAGCAAAACGAGGATAATGGAATGTAGTCGAATTAAGTCGGGTGATGCTGAGGGAATAAGATTAGGAATTGAGACACTTAAAGTAGTAAAGGAGTTTTGCTATTTGGGGAGCAAAACAACTGATGATGGTCGAAGTAGAGAGGATATAAAATGTAGCCTGGCAATGGCAAGGAAAGCGTTTCTGAAGAAGAGAAATTTGTTAACATCGAGTATAGATTTAAGTGTCAGGAAGTCGTTTCTGAAAGTATTTGTATGGAGTTTAGCCATGTATGGAAGTGAAACATGGACGATAAATAGTTTGGACAAGAAGAGAATAGAAGCTTTCGAAATGTGGTGCTACAGAAGAATGCTGAAGATTAGATGGGTAGATCACATAACTAATGAGGAGGTATTGAATAGACTTGACAAGAAGGGGGGACCGGTTAGTAGGACACGTTCTGAGGCATCGGGGAATCACAAATTTATCATTGGAGGGCAGTGTGGAGGGTAAAAATCGTAGAGGGAGACCAAGAGATGAATACTCTAAGCAGGTTCAGAAGGATATAGGTTGCAGTAAGTACTGGGAGATGAAGAAGCTTGCACAGGATAGAGTAGCATGGAGAGCTTCATCAAACCAGCCTCAGGACTAAAGACCACAACAACAATCGTTGCTGTGATTTTTCCAATACAATAGGAAAATTATATGTAATTTGGAGGTGGAGTGGTAAAAAGGAAAGGGATTACTGGTGTCAGCTGCATCGACCGATTACGCGGGATCAGAGATGACGAGTGGAAATGTGTACCAGGGCGAGATTCGAACTGGGATCTCCTGCTTACCTTTTTTTATCTTATTTTGTTCGTCATTTTTAGTTATATTTGTTCGGGACGGACGTCCCATGATACCCATTCAAGTTCATCGTCTACCCTTTAACGCAGTTGTTTTTATTACAGACAGCAGGTAACCCTCTGACCGAACACGTTGAGCTACCGTGCCGGCATTAGGCAAGTTTGTTAATCACTGTGCCATCCAGGGACAGCATCCTTTGCGTCTGCACAGACTATCTTTGCTCGCCTCACGACCGACCCACGTTCCCACTGAGCACCACCTCTCCTTCCATACTCGGTATTCAGAGATTCCCACAGGAGGTCGCACATACTTGTGTATCCACACTGAAGAACGAGGATCCATTGCCCATCCTGGCAAATCAGTTGTAAAAAGTGCGTGGTGTCTGTTCTTTCGTACATATTCGAGAGAACAGACACCACGCACGAATACAATAGGAAAATGTAATTAAAGTAGGTCTCCTGTTGACGTTAGCATATAAGAATAAATCTCTCAGTGCAATGCAATATACACAGTTCACAGTAGCAGAGTCGTAATCGTATCATCGACTGTCCTTTGAGACGAGAAATGAATTTAGACCTGGTGAGACCTAGTGTGTTTAAGTTCACAACGATCTGATTATGAGGATACTCGCGTACTCGCCACGTACTTTCTGATGCTTTGCACTGACTTCTGTACGGCTTTCTGACTCATTTGTATTCATTCAAAACGAGGCACGGTTTTTACATTCTTCAAGATTTACATTCTTCAAGATTCTTATAAACGACCTTTTAGTTTAGTCCTTAATTCTGGTGCTTACGTGCACCTATCGTTTATTTGTTTTGCTTCGCAGGTCTCAATATCGGCTGGAACATTTAGTCTCGTGCATGTCCATCTGTGACAATTTCTTCTTATTTATGTGCATATTTCAAAATACAGCTAGCACATGTTCCTTTAGATTTAGCACAGAACGCATTTACTGTACTTTTTCAGCTATTACCGCTGTATCATCAATTGATCGTATTGCGATTTAATTTTCTGTCCCTCACAGTACTTCACGTATGCTATATCCAACTGAAGCTACTACAGTTTATAGTGCCGCATAAACTCCACAATATGACCTCATTTTCGTTTTTACTGCTTATCTCCACTCCACATACACAATAGTAAACAATCGGTTCACAATGCGTTATACAGGCAAGCCGCTTGGCGGCGCTGCAGTAACACGGTTGCAAAAATAATGTGGGAGTCCCATGACTCATTACCTAGGACCCTGGCTCAACGTTTAACAACAATACACAAACTGTGTTGTGCCGGAATGGAGTATACATTAGCAACAGCTTTTAATTGGCTGTGGAACACAGAATTTTTCTCATTAAAAGAGCTGACAGACATACATTTAATGTACGGGAAGCTAGAAGTAGTACCAAGAGAATCGGACGAATGTGTAGAGAAAATATTTTTACTTAGAACAAGTTCGTTGTTGTGAATCGAGAAACTGGATCGGTGTACGTATAGAGAGCTGACCTAGGTTTTCCACAAAGAAGTATTCCCGAAATAGAATTAGAGAATATTGTGTTGATTCACGATGGAGAAGTTTCACCAGAACACATCTGTCAACTTGCCTGTGAAGTTTCCAGCTTCTGAGTGTGTTAGCGGAGCAGCAATTATACCTCTGTCATAAATAAACGGCATTCACGAGAGGGGACCAAATTATTTTGATTCATGGTTCACTGCGTTACTCAGCTCAGTAATGCAGTGTTGAACTTAACAGTATACGTTGGTTACTGACCGTAGGCTGTTTTAGTAGTGATCAGTTCCAACTGTCAAAACGCCACCAACTCATTTGGACGGTTATTTGATGTTAATTCCATATATTCGATCATAGTTGATGGAGTTTCTTTTTGTTCATTCGAAGAACTAGTTTCAATACGACAGAGCACGGTTGCACATCGGTATTAATGTCAATTAATACTTGAACGAGAAGTAGCCTCGTAGTTGAATTGGAAGGGGAGCACCATGTCCAATGGTCAGCACAATCATCAGTTCTCATTCATACGATTTTATTCCTCTGAAGTCACTTACAGTCGTTGGTGTATAAATTCTCACTACAATCTATGGAGAAACTGGGTGATAGCTACTTAGCTGCCTTCTCGTTGACCAAAGAACAACAGAGATGTTTGAGAAAATGCGTCAAATTTACGTGTGCCACTGTAAACATGCATTGAGACTGGCAGTTCTCACTTTGAGCAGCTCCCAAGAGCAGAAGTTTCTGCTATAATGTGTACAACATTCATGTCAGTAAAAGACTAGACACGTATTCATTTCCGATTATCAGATACTTATCTGTAAGTACTCAGTTCAGGAACTTCTATCGTCTTTGTCATTTTGGCCGTGAAACACGAAGTCGCGTGGCATTGTAGGTGGATAGTCGCGATACATTGTGTCACGGTAGTCGCTAAAGAAGTCGCACATCCACACGCCTTGGAGTCAGTTGCACCACAGAAATCTGAACGTGATGTCCCAAGAAATTGCTTTCTGTGCATTCAGTTAATACCTGACTGATTTAAGATTATTAAAAAAGAGAAATAAGTAGACGTAAACATTATTGGAGATGAACTCTGTTTTCGGAAGGCGTTACTGTTGTTACGAATCTAACTACAAGATGGTATGAGCTTCGGAAGTTCAAAATGGTTCAAATGGCTCTGAGCACTATGGGACTTAACATCTCAGGTCATCAGTCCCCTAGAACTTAGAACTACTTAAACCTAACTAACCTAAGGACATCACACACATCCATGCCCGAGGCAGGATTCGAACATGCGACCGTAGCGGTCGCGCAGTTCCAGACTGAAGCGCCTAGAACCGCTCGGCCACTAGCCGCCGGCGCTTCGGAAGTATTCGCCCTGCTTATTTCGAAACTCTTCTGCATACAGTTGGATATAAGACTTCCAAAGATTCCACTGTATGCAGAGAAACTATTCTAGCCTCGGTCAGGCTAGCTGTTACTGTCCGGTTCTTTGTCAGTGGTGAATCTTTCATCAAGCTGATGTATAACTTTAGAATTTCAAGCTATGTCATGTATCGTCCCAGAAACCTGTGAATCCATAATTACATCGGTGAAAGATTTTGTGAAGGTAAGAAGTAATACTGTTTTATCACGGACATATTTTATTTTAATAACGTTTTTTTAAAGTATACGACTTTATCAGCTAGATTTATTTTATTACTAAGAATACCTGTACACTTTGATTCTGGATTGTCTCTGCATTTTGGGCTGAATTTTCACATTTTTTTTTTTCATTTTTAAAGAAAGGAAGAATCAGAAGAGATCGAGTGATGGCTATTTGCACTATAAGATGTTGATGGCGAGAAGTGGACTGGACGTGCGTTTGTCCCTAGTGGTGTGGTACTGTGGCCATGAATTCACTATCCTTCCATAATATCCCATTACTAATTTTAGAAGAACATCATCAACTTCCCGTTGGGCTACTGAAATTTTTATACGGGTTCTGCTTCTGTTTCTTAGTTTATTCGCAACATTCTCTCCGTACACTGCAAATTCATCTCTATTCCGAACTGCCTCTGTTAACTCCTTCATTCAGTTTACAGTTTGCCTCACGATAAAATATTGATCTCTGTTCTTCCTCCTTTTGTGTATTGGCGGTCTTTTAAAACGTTCTTTTTTCATAAGACGCCGCTCTTCTCCATCATATCGACCTTCTTCCGCTTCGTTTTGGTTGTTAAACGCACTGAGAATCTATCTTCATCGTAATCTGTAAGCCTACTTCCCCTGGATTCCATACGTTGGTTGAAACTGTAATGTGTGGTAACGGAACCTGTTTGATTTTTCGAAGAACTACTTACTTTCTTTTACCCGCACAGCTGCTTGTGTTGTCTCCGGAATTGTGGTCATTAATCCAAGTTGTGTTTTGACATTTTGTATTTTTTTGCCAAAGGCGCCTTAGCAACCCTCCTTTTTCGTCTGCTTTTGTAGCCGTGGTATGTTACACCACAAAGACATGGGAGGGCCTTAAAATCTTTAAGCATTTTCAACGTTGTCTCCGTGGCAGCAAGCGGAAACTGACTCTGAAAACGTAATGTCTACAATAAGTCGCGCAACATTGTCGCATATTCCCCGCCGCATATCAGAGATTAATACACCTTGTAATTATTACAAATAACATTAAAAATGTGCAGTGCGGCTAATAATTTGGCCAGGGACTGTAGTACGGTGGTGGACGGTTCAATGACTTTACCAGTAATAACGTAAATTGTTGTACCACTGGCTGACAGAATTATTACAGCTCGCTGCCATTAAAACCTTTACAGTTGCGCACGTTATGAATTGTAACACTGGCATGATTTTTATCGCAAATACTGACCTAAATTTTTCAGGGATGGCCAAGGCTCTAAAATTGCCATTTTGGTATAAGAATGGGTCATTGCATAAGAACTACAAGTTATGAGTGACGCCAAAAACTTATATCCCAGAAAATTTTTGGATATTCTCTCAGTACATGAATAAAAGCTCTGTACTGAAGATTCCGGGGGAGACGGGACAGCAGGTTTTTCCTCTTGTCACCCCTTGTGGACGCTTAAGGAAACATCCCACGTCGCTTTTTATTTACATGTGGTGACTAGTTTTGGTTAATCTATTCTAAAATATCAATTGTAAAGTGGCAGCGTTAGCAAAATTGATGAAGTAATACTATAGTGGCGTTCTAGTTAGAAGGCACGTGCATTACTCATTCTGCGCAGAGATAAATGGAGTACAGCTTTACGCGCACACCACTGTAGGAACCAGTCAACTGTTTGAAGTAAACAAAAGCTAGTGTGCTTTAAACATGATGCTACAACCTCACAATGAACACGTTATGTTCTGAAGGTGGAGAAACTAAACCCGATTATCAAATACAGATACGAAATGACTTGGGCTGTTTCAAAATCAGTTTTTGACAATCAATTGCTGTGGTTCCACAGACGTTGTTTGAAATTATTTACGAATTTATTTTAAATATGGACAATCATTCGGCGTCTTGATGGTTCAGTTCCAGACTCGTTCTAACTTTGTCATTGTACAAGTTCAGTGTTTTCGTATTACCTGTACTAATTGAATACTGTCTTGTATTAGTCGAAACATCTTTTTCTCAGCTATTCATGTGGCACTTCCTACTGCTCGCACCTCACGTGATCGTGCCCAGTTGTGAAAACTTTGCACAGCACTACAATGAAGAAATGTTAACGACACTTAATATTGATCCAGAACTCTCGACTATCGAATAGTGGTCTAATTTTTGTGATGCCTCTGCAGGTCTCGTACACCGCGATGGTTACAGAGATTTCTTTCTCGATTTCAACTAATGCGCTGTCACTATAAAGTTCTTCTGTATTATTTTGGGCGAAACGTAAGCATTAGTTTGACATGGCAGACGAGAAATCACATGTATAAGAAATAACAGGTGCAGGGTTCACACAACATAATCTTCGTAGCTGCTTTTGAATTCATTTAATATTCTCAGTTTAACATTCAGTTACAGTCAGGGGCGCCCATATCTGGGGGCAGAGGACGCCCGCGGGCACCTCTTAGCTCTGTGGGAAAGGAAAAAATGTAGTTCCGTCAGATGCTTATCTTTCAATAAGATGATTTAAAAGTCGATATTATGCAGGTTTTTACAGATCTGCAACATTTTTATGGCTACTTATAAGTCGCCATTTGTCTTCCAAAATATTAAAACTACTCCATACCCCCGGATGTAGACCTTCCCCCACCCCCTCCCAACAAACCATTGTCTGGGCGCCATTAGTTGTACTTCTCAATAAGGAAAACAAACAGCCATAAATACAAAATAAACAAATAATGGGAAAGGTGATCACTCATATTATCCTTGCTCTGTTGATACGAAGTCAGAGTCTAGTTATAGAGCTTTTGTGTGTGGCACTCATTTTACGATGAGTAAATGGTGCAGTCCTTTACTAATGAAATCACTCCTCTTTTACCTGAAGATATGGAGATAAACTAATATTTTTCACCAAAATAATCAGTCTCTTTCGAGAATGAGGAGGGACAGAGTTTACGCAGTTATAGGGGAACAGTGAGTTATCACCTAAAACCCAATGCTAGGAGATAAATTTAAAATGCTGACAGGATATTTAAGACGCGCCCTAAAGGAATGAAATCGCTGTAATGCTCCAAAATTCCACCTTTTTCCAGAAGTGACGGTCTGGCTTTTGTGTGCGGGACCCTTCCGCTCCTCTTGTGGAGCCTTATCTGGGAAGAGATATGGCGTAGCCTAAAGGGCCGTGAGGGAGCCATTAAGAATGACAGAGAGAAATGAGCGGCAATTTCTTAGCAAGCACTGTAAAACGTTCCGCTTCTCTAATACCAACCTTCAAGATGTAAAACACTTGTCCCTCACTTACGACGGAAAAACCTAGAGAAATTTCATTACAATAACGTTTCCTGAGATTTATTTATAGTATTTCACGTAGGATTGTCAACTTCTGCAACATACTACCCAACACAGAACACCAACGATAACGCCAATCTTTTTACACCGATAAGTTGTTCGTAAGGGAAGATTATGCACAATGAAGTAAAGGGGAAATGCATGACAGTTGGTTTACACTAAACGACTGTTTTAATAACATTGAATATAAATACAACAGAATATGTTTAAACACTAACAAAACACTTTAAATGTTACACATTGAGCATTAATATATGTCACTGAATCACGAGTCTAATCTCTGACAAAATCTTATTTACCTATTTGCTGTAGCCAGGAATTTCTAATCATTCTTAACAATTTAAAATAAAGATTCTGATAACTGTAACTATAACTTACTCGCTTCAGCTTGAAAGAATTGTTACTGACACATGCTGGCCACAGATATTTCTGTTATCATACTTCTAGATCAGTGGTCGTCAAACTTTTTCCCTGAAGGGCCAATACTGAGATTGTGAGGTGGCACTTAGGGCCACATATGTACAGCTCTCATTATTGGTTGATAACCTACATAAATATATTATGAGTCCTCAATAGAATGTTTAACTATGGTATGGGCTTGGCCGCTGCTCCCCTAGTGCTGATCGTTAGAAGTCGGCACATCGACTGTTCAGCCTGGACTCGCATTAGGGAGGGCTATGGTTCAAACCAGCGTCTGACTATCCTGCTTTAGATTTTCCGTGATTTCCCGAAATCACTTCAGGCAAATGCCGGGATGGTTCCTTTGAAACGTCATTGCCGATTTCTTTCCCCACCCTTCCCTAAACCGCTGGGACGGATGACCTCGCTGTTTGGTCCCCTCCCCCAGTTCACCCAACCGCCCACCCTCAGCGATCCCAAAGTTGTGACACAACCTGAGTAACAGTTGTTGTGTTTTCTGTGTGAGCGAGTGATTCATTTATTTGTAAAGTAATTGAACTTATATTTAACTGCATTATGAAATACGAGACAGAATTCCGTAATGTCAGTTAAAACTAAGCATGTCTTAAAATATTACGGTCTCTGTAAGGATTTCTGCTTGTTACTGAGCAGGAAACCTACACTCTTCAGAATTTCTTAAAGTTAGTTGACGTTACTGGACTCGGCTGTCAGTTGGTGGATAGATATTATTGTAAAATAGGGATAAGAAGCCTCAAAAATATTTGTTTCGGGCCACTTGCGGCACACGGGCCGTTGTTAGACGATCACTGTTCTACATGAACATTTAACCGTTTAACCCGTTTAAAAGGCGAACTAAACATTATTACTTCAATGTTAACCAACGGCCTTGCCGCAGTGGTAACATCGATTCCTGTCAGATCACCGAAGTTAGGGACCGATGACTTGAGCAGTTTGCTCCGATAGGAACTTACCACAACATCACCGAAGCTAAGTGCTGTCGGGCTGGGTTAGCACTTGGATGGGTGACTGTCCGGTCTTCCGAGCGCTGGTGGCAAGTGGGGTGCACTCAGCCCTCGTGAGACGAACTAAGGAGCTACTTTTCAGAAGCAGCGGCTCCGGTCTCGTAAACTGACATACGGCCGGGAGAGCGGTGTGCTGACCACATGCCCCTCCGTGTCTGCATCCAGTGACGCCTATGGGCTGAGGATGACACGGCGGCCTGTCGGTCCGTTGGGCCTTCATGGCCTGTTCGGGCAGAGTTTAGTTTTACTTCGATGTTGATCGTATTCGTGCAACAAGCAACTGAAGCTCGATGTCCACTATCAACGACTGGCGTCTATTGTCCGCGTAATTGCCGTTATTTCGGAGCAGCAGTTTGCATTGGGTCGTTAAAATGAAACATCATTTAACTGACGCAACTTCACGAACACCAAAGTATTATTTAGTGACATATAGACGGCATTGTTAAGTTATCTTTACACTGACTTACCGAGAAAAGGACCACCGTTCTGGGAACAGAGGGGCCAATCGGATGCGGCCGCCAGTGACGTCATGTTGATGCAGTATGGAGAGGAGTGGGGCAAGCACATCGTTCTCCCCGCCGGTGACGGGCCAGCACACCGAGGTGCCGCTACTTCTTTTTCAGTTAGCCACAGCTTAGTGCACCCCGTTCCAGTCCTCGTAGCAAGGAAATATGCCTGACAATATCTAGTATCGAACCTGTGTCCTCCGCATGGCAATGATCTACCCTAAGCACTGAACTATTGAAGCAGATCCATTCACTTAGACTGTAGTTTAAATAAGGAAAATACAAACTTAAATCTATTATCTAATAAGTAACAAGATCTACCATACCATTATTCCACTAAACATGTTATGAGATACATTCGTACTTCAGTTTATTGATCAACTTCATATAGACCTAACAATGATGTAATTTCGACAAATGAGTTACACGAATAAGACATATTAACGGAAAAAAGATGTTAGCGTCCGTACAAGCTCCATACGAGATAAGTTTTGTAACCCTCAAATACAAGAGAGACCCTACTATGTGGGACGGTTGGCACGCTCATTTGCACCAAAATCGTCTACTAAGCAACAACCTTAGAAGATCTGACAAATCTGTGATGACGTTCTGCTAATTTTTGGTGTGATTTAGGTATAGACTTAACTGAACTGGTAATGAAGTTGATAAAACGCATGAACTTCTACCCTTTTTATAGAAAGAGAATTGATTAGTAATATACAAGTATCACTAATTTCGAAATTTTAAAGGCAGATAGATTTGTCTCTATGTGTGGCTTGAAAAGACGTACCAAAATTTTCTACAATTGTCAATGGAAACGAATAATATTCGCCTCGCAGTCATGTTTGGATTGTTGTTGTTGTTGTTGTTGTGGTCTTCAGTCCAGAGACTGGTTTGATGCAGCTCTCCATGCTACTCTATCCTGTGCAAGCTTCTTCATCTCCCAGTACCTACTGCAACCTACATCCTTCTGTATCTGTTTAGTGGATTCATCTCTTGGTCTCCCTCTACGGTTTTTACCCTCCACGCTGCCCTCCAATACAAAATTGGTGATCCCTTGATGCCTCAGAACATGTCCTACCAACCGATCCCATTCTTCTAGTTAAGTTGTCCCACAAACTTCTCTTCTCCCCAATTCTATTCAGTACTTCCCCATTAGTTATGTGATCTACCCATCTAATCTTCAGCATTCTTCTGTAACACCACATTTCAAAAGCTTCTATTCTCTTCTTGTCCAAACTATTTATCGTCCATGTTTCACTTCCATACATGGCTACACTCCATACAAATACTTTCAGAAACGACTTCCTGACACTTAAATCTATACTGGATGTTAACAAATTTCTCTTCTTCAGAAACACTTGACCAAGATGTAAAAAGGGTTAACGCATAGTAAATGTTTAGTTGTATTGTGACGTTATGATAGGCTGAACATGGCAGTTTTTGGACCTAGTTGCCTTCAGACAGGCCTGAGCTGCATGAACCGCATATGTGGCGCCTTGGTGTGGCACCCTGCCAGTTAGTCTTTCATTCTACCAAGAAACAGTTGAGTCCATGCACTGTGAGCAGAACTAACGTTGTTGTTGTGACTGTGATCTGACTATACGCGCCTGAGTTCGAGTTTCTCGCATTTGGAACAACGGACAAACCTCAAATTCTGTCAGTTTAACGTTTCAGATAATAACATAAACCCGCTACAAGCAGATCCTTGGCCGAAACATCCTCGCGGATTAAAACAGTTTGCCGGGCCGAACCTCGAGCTCGAGACCTTTGCCTTTCGCGGACAGCGTTGGCCTAACGGACGTTTGTATTCGTATCGAAAGAGCTAGCATACTGTAGCTACTCTGCGATACCGGGATAATAGTTAAACATTACACACTTTCTCCGGCCCAAGCAAATTGAGCAAATCGGTTAGTTATTTTGAATTAGTTGTAATCTGGGATATGCCTTAGGACGCCTATAGAAGCGTCATTTGTTTATGATCGATTCTGAGTAATCCCGAAAAAACCAGGATTCTTGGATACGAAAAGTATCATACGTGGGGAGGGTAGCATCTACAATTTCTATTCATGCAAATCGTCGATATTTTTACCATAGGTTCTTAAGATGATGTTCTCTGGAGCCTTAAGCTTTTTTTTTTCGATACCGCTATCCGTTACCGAGACCCAGAGGTTGAAAGTTACCAAACTTGTGAATGTAAAAGATGCATGTAATATCCCGTCTGAGACGTAAATGCAGTTTTGACTGAAACAATGAACAGGGTGCTAGGGTCATCGCAAGGATTCAAAGGTCACCAAACTATCTTTTTAGTCGCCATTTTTTCACGAATGAAACTTGGTGACGTGCTACATCCGTATAACGGGCGCTTCAGGGCTATACGGACTGCTTTCAAATTACTGAATGGTGCCACGTGGTGGCGTAAGCACCTTACAAAAAATTATTTTTGTAGTACCGGTACTGTTGATGTAACCTAAAAATATTGTGTATTGTTATGTCAGCACCTTAATAAATTATTTTGCTAAACCAGACTCTTTGTAGTTGCAAGTTAAACACCACATTTTTGTTATACTGTAGATGTAGCCTAAAAATGTTGTGTATTGTTATGTGAAGTAGTGTAAAGTCAAGTTTCGTTGACTGGGAGACGATTATATGTTAAAATTATATCAGGTGTACTTATTTATTGTACACACGTGTCAAAGTACGCGACGAAGTACACAAATAAACTGTCAAAACTTTATAGAATTAGTTTTATTGAAGCAGCACACCCTGCTCTAGAAGGAAAAAGAAGGAAACCAGCGGAAAAATGCATCTGTCGGAGCAGAGTTCCTCTTTAAAAGTGAGGAATCAACTGTCTCAATCCTCAATCCACCCACCTGACCTAAAAATTTGGCATGCGAAGATATTCGCACTTTTTTGGGCTGAAAAAGAACAGCAGAGAAGCAGTCGCGGTGGAAAAGAGAGGAGATAGTGCCAGTGGGAAAGTAACAGAGAGGAGACATTGATGGTGGGAGAAGGAAAGTGACAGTGAAAGAGAAGAGAGATGGATGAAGACAATAGCAATGGGAACCAAAGAGAGAGGAGACAATGAAAATGGAAAATATAGATGAGTAGAGAGCATACATACTCATGGGTATGGGGGGAGGATATGGGGGAGGGGGGGACTGGATTCCTCCAGACCAGCGAACTTCAACACTTAGGTATAGGGGAGAGCGCATGTGGGATGGAAATTTTAAACACATGGCTATTGGGGAAAAGAACAAGTTGGCGCTCATAGTATCTTTGAGCTGCCGAGGTGTGTTGCAGACAGTGGCATTCGGAATGAAACACAAAAGAAGACAATGTAAGTGAAAGAGGAGGCAGTGGCAATGCGATGTATTGAAAATGAAAGGGAGAAAAAGGAGGTAGTGAGAGAAAGACATATCAAGAGAGTAGCAATGATAAGGAGATGCTGATTATGAAGGCTTAACTAGAAAGAGAGAGACAGCGTAAAATTTAGAATGTCCTGTATTAAAAGAGCACGAATATGTTCGCATGCCATAGATTTTGCTGAGGAACATCGAATGAGCATTGAGCCAGCTGGTTCCCCATATTCAAAGTGTTTTAAACAATAACATATTTGCCTTTTTGTGTTGCATCAAGAGTATTTTCCCACTGGTCATATATGAATCATTTATTCCTACCTATATCTCTGTAAATTTGAAGGAATAAAATACACAGAACGATACAAATTAAGAGTGATATAAGCCTGACGGATGGCTGTTTGGTGATGACAAAATGTTACTAAAAATTAAAAAATAGTCGTCATGCTTGTATATCTTCACATCTCTCATCAATGCTATATTGTGTACCATCTCAACGTTTTCATTTGTGGCTTCTGAGTAGGACTATCTTCTCATTATCACCTTCAAATAAATAAAGACTATGTTAGATTTCAGCGGAAAAACAGAGTTGTATTGCCGAAATTTTACATGAGACCCATGTGTCGAAGCTGTTAATGGTGTTGGTAATTGCCCATGTAGATAGATAGCTGTACGTTGGATGTTAATTAAAGTAAAAGTAAAAGTTTTAAATAACTGTAACGTAATTCCACTCGAGTGCCATCAAATGAAAACGTTAGTAGAGTCAGATACAGAAATCTAAATGAAGTATACGACAAACATTTTGTTTCCTCAAAATATTCTGCATTAGGCTTCAGTTAGCTGCTTTCATGAATATTTCTTTTCTATGCTATTTTGTAGCCTCAACAACTTGTGTGAAACGGATACTACTGTAATAGTAATCCAAAAGAGTAGTTTCTTAATATGCTGCACTATATTTCATGTCAGCTACCCTTTGCAAAACGCGACTTTGAAACAATTAACATTGTTCCCACACTCCTCGATAAATTAATTAGTTAGTTAGTTAAATGTTCGAGAAATCGTTTCAACGATATTTTCATTGAATTTGTGTCGAACTATTCAGTTTACATGATATATATATATACACATGAGCTTCCGCAGAAATTTTTCCAAGATGGGGCAAGATTCAAAAATCGTCAGTTTTTATGTAACTGAATCGGCGATGTTGAAAACGAGCCGTGGCCCCAAAACCAAACAAGCGAAGAAGTACACAAAATCTGTTGTATCTCAAGTGATTTATTATTTTCCACTTATTACAGTGAGGAAAAAAAGTCACAACATCAAAAAACAGTTATTGTAGAGTAATGAAATTTCGGGAACACATTTGCCTGGGTAATATATTCAAATGAGTAACATTGTAGAACAACTATATTGATGTACAATTTTGCAGTCAGAGTGCGTGGGATAACCACGAGAGTGCTCCTGTTGTTATACGGAATCGCTCCCTAGACCATAACTCCAGGTGTAAGTCCAGTGTGTCTAGCGCGCAGACAGGTTGGTTGTGATCATCATCTGGCCTCCTTATAACCAACACATGGCCATCAGTGGCAACGAGCCAGAAAACTCAATAAACCTCTACCCTGCCAACCAGGGAGCCCTCTCTTGACACCACTCGAGTCGCAAATACGGTGGTTTGGGGTCAGTGCAATGTGCGCTACATGGAGTCTGGCTCGGAGCTCCCCTTGACGTAACCGATTTGTAACAGTTCGTTGTGTCACTGTGGTGCCAACTGCTGCTCAGATTGCTACTAGAGATGCAGTACGATGCACCAGAGCCATCTGCCGAACACGATGGTCTTTCCTCTCTGCAGTACCACGTGACCGTCTGGAGCCGGGACTTCTAGCGACCGTACATTCTCGTGAATACTGCTGCCAGCCGTCATGTACACTGGCTACATTCCTTCCAAATCTTTCTGCAATATCGCAGAAGGAACATCCAGCTTCTCGTAGCCCTATTACCCGACCTCGTTCAAACTCAGTTAGGTGCTGATAATGGCGCCTTTGTGGCCTTAAAGGCATTCTTGACTAACATCAACTCACGACGTCCAGTTTCATAGGTAAGTAACGCTCACGACCGTTACAGCGTGTATCTAACGCAAACCCGATTTGCATCGTCAAAAAATGCGACTGGTTCGAAATTTGAATAAACATCATCTGTGAGATGTAGAAACACACCTACCAACTTGCGTTTATGTCGTACAGCTCCTACTTGGTGTGGCATTTTTTTCCGTCAGTGTCTTTTTAAGGTAGGTTACTTTTACACCTAAACATTCTTCCATAGTACATACAAAGTACCTTCTTTTTGTGTTATTATTAAGAATGTGGACGGCCCCTTTTTGATTCAACTATTCGAAATTACAACATCACATTGCACACAATAAACAGAAAGCGAAATCAGGGAAAGGTTGAAAGTACCAATACCGATCAACGTGACGCGATGTGGAGTTACGTTTACACACCAAGTGTTGGTGGTGGCATTAAGTAGACTAACACTTTTGTTAAATGTTTATTCCTTGTTTCTCCACTTCGAAATATCCTTTTCTAGTTCAGGTCAGTTTCAACCTAACGTTATGGGATCATGAATAAATGTTAATTGTGAACATTTACATGTTTTATTCATAACCTGATGGATACGCTGGATTTAAAGAGTATCCAACGAGTTATAAGAAAAGCTAAAAAATGTTCACATCAAACATTTATTCATACTCCCTGTTAGGTCTAAAGTGAAAATTAGAAACTGAACTAAAAGAAAAAAAAGAGATTGAGAATTGTTGGATATCTTGAAGGGAAGAAATATGGAATACATATTAAAAAATTCTTTTTCAACTTAATGTCATGTACAGCATATGTGTTAACAGAACTTCACATCTGATCACGTTAATAAGTTCTGAATTACTTTCATGGCGTCTAACACTGCTTGACTTTAGCAAGGCTTTTGATACAGTTGACTTCGATACATTACTGATTAAAATGAAACAGCTGAATTTCTCAAACAGCGCAATACACTGGTTCGACAGCTACCTCAAAAACAGAAGTCAACAAGTTATTTGCGGGTCGGAAAAGTCATCATGGAAAAACGTGCGCTCTGGAGTTCCCCAAGGCTCCGTCCTTGGTCCATTGCTCTTCTCACTGTACATTAATGATATTTCTTCAGTGATTCACTCCTGCAACTACCATCTACATGCCGACGACATCCAAGTGTACGTAAGTGCAAGCCCCAAGAACATTGCTGACGCAGTAGCGAGTACGAACGCAGATCTTTGCTCTGTTTCTCGATGGGCACAGAACCTAGGTCTGAAACTAAACCCTAAGAAATCCCAGGTCATACTTATATCTCATCCAAAGTTAATCAGCCGGTACTTTCGCGAAACAGTCCCTCAAATACTCCTCAATGGTACCCAACTACCATACCAAAAAACAGTAAAAGACCTTGGAATAATCTTGGATGAACACCTAAACTGGGAAGAACAAACAGTCACAGCTTGCCGGAAATCGCTCTCCTCCCTACATGCAATTCAAAAATTTAGAAAAATATTTCCAACCCATGTTAAACAAAAATTAGTCCAAACACTAGTCTTGCCTAATCTTTACTACTGTGATGTAGTGCAACACGGCACAAATAGTGAAAATTCGAGATGCCTCGAGCTAGTGATGAATGCTTGCGTTAGATACGTGTGCAACATACGGTTGTATGATCATATCAGTCCTTCATACTCCCAGCTAGGTTGGACACGCCCACATAAGGCACGCGATCTCCACACGATGTGCTTACTTCATCGATTTCTTAGCCACTGGTGCGCCCAATATTTTTCTTCTGACATTGAACACCTATCATCATTCCACAACCGCAATACCAGATGGGATACGTCTAGCATCTTGGCTGTACCCTTACATAACATAAAATCTTTCTCCGTGTCATTCTCCATCTCAGCCATACGACCCAAGGAACGCGCTTCCCTGTGATCTGCGTCTTATCCAGAACCACTCAACATTCAAGAAGGAACTCAAAACTTACATATTAGGGGCGGTATAGCCACCATTGTTGCGCCCCTCTCATCTCTTTCTTTCTCCTCTCCATCATAGCTTCGAATTTTACCATTCTATTTCTCTTCCTCTAACCTTTCTACCTCTTCTATATCTCTTTCACCCCATTCTATCGTCTTATGTCTCTGCTCGATGAGAATAACTCACAAGCTGCAAGAACATAACGAGAAAATTCCCAACTAGCAATAGGACTGACATTCATAAAAGAAAAATATATTTACTTTCATATACATAGTCATTACTATTATTGTTATAATTATTACTATTCTTGATTGTTATAATTATTACTATTCTTGATTGTTATAATTATTTTTTGATTGTTATAATTATCATTGTACTACTGTTATAATCCCTATTTTTTTCTTTAACATTAATACTGTGTAACACGTTATATGTCCTTAATGTTGTGTAGAAACTGAAATTCGTTCAATCTGAGTACGCCTGGTTAGGTGTAAGAGAGGGCCTGAAGGCCCTAATCTTGCCAGGTAAAATAAATGCATAAATAAATAAATATTTTCTGTTTACTGTATACATACTCGCGTCCATTGCCTGCAGATTTTTAATCCGCTGGGACAACTGAAGTTGTTCAATGTGTTTTGAAAGCTACTTTGTATGGTTGGTCAGGTGAACGTGGGAAATCTCCCAAAACCAACTTCTTATTGGTCGGTAGAAACGACTTTTAACAGCTTAGCATTGAACTAAGGCAGTCCTCGGCTCTCCAGATTTCTACATTATTTTGCAGTCACGGCAACTGGTTTGCATAATGCGCGGAAAGTTGTGCTGCGCTACGCCCTCATAGAGTTGAGAAGGTCCCAACGTGGAGAGAACATCTTTCCGACCTTGAAAATTCTTTCCTTTTCCCTTCTTCCCAAGCAGAAAGGCATGCTTTCTTTTATTGACTGATGGATTTGCGTGTAAAAATTAAAGTACAGCTACATGACCATATTCTACAAAGTCAACTGCAACAACTCTTATGCGTAGAACTGAATGAAAACATAACCTTTGTCCTTAGAGACATAGTAGATTACTATTGGTGCAGCGAACAGAGGGAGCACCCTTGTGAGAATTGGCTGATGTACGAGTATTTCGTACAACCCGACCACGATATTATTGCACTAGGCCTCCTGTGGCCTTTATTGGAAACATACGGTGACGTTACAGTAAACAAGTGCTGTGGTGACTAAGGAAAAACGCATCGCACTGTGAATGCTTTCAGAACAGTTGTACATATACCAACAAGTGATTCAGCGCGTCATCGTGAAATATCACGGTAAAAATTCACGATATGGCGACCGAAATGTCCTGAACCCATGTGTAATAATATTGTGATCGACTAATATAATGTAGTCATGTTTATGTTGTGCTGGGAATCAGCACGGGAGGTTGCTGCATCGCTTCCTTTCTGCAACTCGATGAGAGCTGTACCGGGAAGTGACAGAGAAAGGGTTGAGGGCTTTATGTCGGGGCTACTGTATTTTGTAAAGGCTCACATCCATTTCGGTGTAAAATGTCGTCGAAATCTCCGGGGCATAAAGGAATAGGCGTAATTTCCCGTGAATAGAGCAATAACCAGAAAAATAAACAACTGTGTAAGTTACAGTTCTTACCGTCGCGGGTGGGAATGTTAAATCTGTAGTTTTGTTGAATCGCGGATAATCATATTGCTATAAATTCCGTAATCAAGAGAAACTGCTTATGCCGATTCCAGGACGCGACAGGTCCTCGCTCTTGCTCGCCCCTCCCCCTCCTCTCCCCATTCCCCCGCCCCCCACCCCTTACGGACGTATGCATGAATAGTTTCAGTCGATGGTTACATGATGACAATTTACGAGTTCTTACATAGGACACTGGCCTAAAATTAATGTCAATTAATGTAATTTCCCGCCGCAGAACTTGATACTGTCGCTTTATTCCCTTTATTCCGCGATCTTTGAAAATAGTAAATATGCAATAGAGTCCTAGCCTACTAGCAGAGCGAAGTCAGGAGCATCGGCAATTTCTCGTTTGTACACAGGTCGTTTACGTAGTTTAGTTTAATGGTATTCTTACTTGCTTCTGAGTAGAAGTGAAGAGAGGCTGTTTATTTAAATGTTTTAGTAATGTTATTTATTTTACTGTAACTGTAGGAAATTTTTCGATCGGTTGTGTTTGAATGACTTCAATTTTCTTGGTTAGGGTTTCATTACCTCTGGTGATAATAACTGATTAAAGGTGAGTAGAGACTGCGCATGTTGGGTATGGATGCAGACGGTATTGGTAACTGACCATAAACAGCCGGAAGCTGTGTTGGACACGGTCGACAGGCTTCATGCTACTGTTCTCGGCTGTTGTGGCATTGGGGCATCTGAGACGAGCGCTTCGGCACTTCTGGAGCCTGTAGCGTCGCCTGGGATCCCTGATGTCGCTGCGTCTTCCATTTTGGACGTCTCCGCCGGTCAGCACTTACCTGACTGTGATTGGCGAACAGTGGCGGGGTCGCGAATCTCTGGAAGGGAGCTGAAATACTAGCCACACGGCTGTCCCCTTATATCTTAAAGTAGGGTTTCAAGTATTGCTTGTTGCAGAAAGTACGTCTGAGCCAACACAGAACACCAAGATTGTTGGCAGTGTGGCCGATCTTCTTGACAGATCCGGACACGTGCAGAGTGTGAGACTGCTCGTCATTGGGACCTCGAATGTTAGGTGGATGACGGGACCCCTCAGGAAAACATTGGAAGGTCGGGAAAGAAGGCCAGTCTACACCCTGTTTGCCAGCCAGAGAGCCTCGACCGAAATGTGGAGGAGCTTATACCGGCATCGATTCAGCGCGCTGGGTGCACCCAGCTGCAAATCGTGGCACATTTCAGGACGAATGACGCCTGCCGCCTGGGCTTAGAGTCCATTCTCGGTTCCTGTAGAAGGTTGGCTGATTTAGTGAAGACACCAACCCTCGCCTGCGGTGTGCAAGCACAGCTGTCGTTTTGCAGCACCGTTTCCAGAATTGATCGTGGCCCTATGGTTTGGAGCAGAGTGGAAGGTGTAAACAAGAGGCCAAGACGATTCAGCGACGGGATAGGGTGCAAATTTCTAGACCTGCGCTATCGGGTGGAATACTATAGGATTCCCCTTCGTAGATCAGACGAATACTATATGCAGGAAATCGCCTAAAGAAAAAAATTCGATTGTCCGCAATATCGGACCGACTGTGTGAATGGATTGAAGACATTCCAGCGAACAGAACACAGTGCGTCATTCTGAACGGAGACAACTTTTCTGACATGAAAGAGATTTCGAGCGTGCCCAGGGAAGTGTTTTAGAACCATTAGTTTTCGCAGTATGTTTAAATGACCACATAGATAGCATGGAAATTACGTGAGGCTTTTCGCAGATGATACTGTTGTACACTGTACACTACTGGCCATTAAAATTGCTATACCAAGAAGAAATGCAGATAATAAACGGGTATTCATTAGAAAAATATATTATACAAGAACTGAAATGTGATTATATTTTCACGCAATTTGGGTGCATAGATTCTGAGAAATCAGTACCCAGAACAATCTCCTCTGGCCGTAATAACGGCCTCGATACGCCTGGTTCAAAAAATGGTTCAAATGGCTCTGAGCACTATGGGACTTGAAATCTGAGGTCATCAGTCCCCTAGAACTTAGAACTACTTAAACCTAACTAACCTAAGGACATCACACACATACATGCCCGAGACAGGATTCGAATCTGCGACCGTAGCGATGGCACGGTTCCAGACTGAAGCGCCTAGAACCGCTCGGCCACACCGGCCTGCTATACGCCTGGGCATTGAGCCAAACAGCTTGGATGGCGTGTACAGGTACAGCTGCCCATGCAGCTTCAACACGATACCACAGCTCATCAAGAGAAGTGACTGGCGTATTGTGACGAGCCAGTTGCTCGGCCACCTTTGACCAGACGTTTTCAA
This sequence comes from Schistocerca piceifrons, assembly GCF_021461385.2. NCBI lineage: Eukaryota > Metazoa > Arthropoda > Insecta > Orthoptera > Acrididae > Schistocerca > Schistocerca piceifrons. Next base: position 303,055,150 of record NC_060145.1, on the reverse strand, counting down.
TTGGTGAGAGATCTGGAGAATGTGCTGGCCAGGGCAGCAGTTGAACATTTTCTGTATCCAGAAAGGCCCGTACGCTTCCAATGTGCGTTCACCGCGATGTCGCCAAACATGGATGCGACCATCATGAAGCTGTAAACAGAACCTGTAGTCATCCGAAAAAAAGACGTTTTGCCATTCGTGCACCCAGGTTCGTCGTTGAGTACACCATCGCAGGCGCTCCTGTCCATGATGCAGCGTCAAAGGTAACCGCAGCCATGGTCTCCGAGCTGATAGTCCATGATGCCGCAAACGTCGTCGAACCTTCCGTGCAGAAGGTTGTTGTCTCTCAAACGTCCCCATCTGTTGACTCACGGATCGAGACGTGGATGCACGATCCGTTACAGCCATGCGGATAAGATGTCTGTCATGTCGACTGCTAGTGATACGAGGCCGTTGGGATCGAGCGCGGCGTTCTGTATTACCCTCCTGAACCCACCGATTCCATATTCTGCTAACAGTCATTGGATCGCGACCAACGCGAGCAGCAATGTCGCGATACGATAAACCGCAATCGCGATAGGCTACAATCCGACCTTTATCAAAGTCGGAAACGTGATGGTACGTATTTCTCCTCCTTACACGAGGCATCACGACAACTTTTCACCAGGCAACGCCGGTCAACTGCTGTTTGTGTATGAGAAATCGGCTGGAAACTTTGCTTATGTCAGCACGTAGTAGGTGTCGCCACCGGTGCCAACCTTGTGTGAATGCTCTGAAAAGCTAATCATTTGCATATCACAGCATCTTCTTCCTGTCGGTTACATTTCGCGTCTGTAGCACGTCATCTTCGTGGTGTAGCAATTTTAATGGCCAGTAGTGAATTTCATACGCGCCCAGCTAGCCGAGTGGTCTAACGCACTGCTTCTCGAGCGGGAAGGCGTGCCATTCCCCGTCACGAATCCGCCCGGCGGATTAGTGCCTGTGTGCCGGCCAGTCTGTGGATGGTTTTTAGGCGGTTTTCCAGCTGCCTCGGAGAATGCGGGCTGGTTCCCCTTATTCCACCTCAGTAACACTATGTCAGCGATTGCTGCGCAAACACTGTCTCCACGTACGCGTACACCATAATTACTCTACCACGCAAACATTGGGGTTACACTGGCCTGGAGTGAGACGTTCCCAGGGGGGTCCACTGGGGGCCGAACCGCACAATAACACTGAGTTCGGTGTGGGGTGGCGGTGGGATGAGCGGACTGCTGTAGCCTATTGTGGGATTGTGTGCCATTGAGGGCTACGGCGGGGACGAAGCCTCGCCGTCGTTTCTGGGTCCCCAGTTCAATACAGTACAATACAGTACAACTATTTCAGACGAGTCTAAGAATTCTTGACCGTGTGTTTAAATGCATGCAAGATCTTGATAGCACACGACAAAGACCTTTAGTGGTTGTCTTTTCAGTTACCCCGCACAGTGCCGAGCGTTCACAAAGTATGGTGGAGAAGCTCACTAGTGTGACGTCACAAGTTCATCGTAGGGTCCTTATATCTCGTTGGCTCCGACCAGGCAACTACGCAGGGAAATGGCACAAACAATTGTCGGGGTGTAAACTTTTCAAGATTTCGAATTTCGCACTAGAATGCTGCAACAAACACCACTAACATTCTTCTAATTTACTCCTCTATTAGTCTGTTAACGTCAATAGGCATTGATCCATTTAAAATAGTGTATGTTTGCACAAGAAATACACTTTCTATGTATTATTACGATCCGTTTATTGGCTAACAACACAAGCTCTAGACTACCAATCCATTCTGTGAAAACCGCACGTCTGACTTTGTATTTTCGCAGTATTCGCGGTGCAAGTTCCATGTTATTTACCCTACACCTGTAATACGTAAATGGGTAAGTTATTGACCGATCTACTCCAATAAGCTTTCAGTCGGACATTCGCAGCATATTTTTTTAAATAACAACATGCAGATTTCATGATCTAACTGACTGCGGGAAAGCGAATGCTGTGCTGTGATATGAAAACTTGCGGTTTTGTTTTGTTTTCCACAGTCAGTTTGAACTATCACAGCAGGGTATTTAAACCATTACACGAGTTGTTTGTCCCATATATATTCTTTCTCCTTTTACAGGGTATTCCACAATTCATGATACATGCTTCTAGAGGTTGCAAAGGGGACGGAGTAGATCAAGGTCTACATCGTCAAAGTTGTAGGTGCTGGCGCCTGTAAAAGTGTTTATGTTTATATACAGGGTGATTCCGTGATGGTATTACATCTTTGTAGGATGATGGAGAAGGGCAAATATATCAGTTTGACGTAGGGGTCCATCTACCGAAACGAACGATTCGGAAGTCATAAGCGAAAACTGTTTTGAGACTTCTGACAGTGGAATACGTGTATTCGTACTGTTGTTGCTGAAGATAGTAGGTAGGTAACGTTGAGAGGTGGTATGGGCCACAACAAGGAAACAATGACCAGTAAACATGGGCCCTGAAATGTATACTAGAGGAGCTATGAGTACCTGTTCATCTTCGTTGCTGTGAAACACATCTTCTCTATTGGACAAGTGCTCATAACTCGTAAAGTATGTAGTTTAGAGCTCATATTAACCAGACATTTGATACATTTATCCTTCTCGATTGTCCTAGGAAGTTTTTAACATCATCACGTAATCTACATATATACATAGGCACCGCCGCCTGTAACTTTGATGCTCTCATTGGATGACGTTTCCGGACTTGAGTTCCTATGTATAACTTGATCTACTAAGTCCCATCTTCAACCTCTAGAAGTGTGTAACATGAATTACGAAACAATCCGTATATAAATTTAACAAAAGTTCTGTATACAGCTAAGTGCTATTTTATTTTTTGGTTTCCTCGCTGTCAGCCTTTACAGAAAACAGGAAAGTTTCATTCTTGGCTTATCGGTTTATGATTAGAATAATATTACAGAATCTAAATCATCCAGATCTTTGTAATCTTGCCTGTAGGACGCAAAAACAAGGAAGTAAAAAATCCGCAGAACATCTCACATTTTTTCCGCAAATCGGAGCATCGCATAACGTGTTTAACTCCTTACTGCATGCTGGAAAAGTTTTTCTCACTATTTTTTAGGTATTTTACTTCTATGGCAGATGCCATTTTAATATTAGAATCTTTATACATTGATGCGATTTATTCGTTCTTATATTCAGCATTGAATCAAGAAGATGCCGATGTTCTGGTGCAAGCATGTGCTGTACTCTAGCGGTGGAAGAACAAATCGTCTGCTTTCGCCCTGCTCCTAGCAGATGGCGCTAGTGCCACCCGTTTCAGAAACTCAGTGGTGTTCACGATTCCGTTGCACACGTAGGCCTAAGCACCCCGATTATTCAGATGCAGATTGTGTGGTTTGCCGTTTATCCCGGCACAGTTCGGCGAGTCTTGAAAAATTAAAAAAAAAAGAACTTACTGGTCTTCTGTTACAACCAGAACGAGTGTTTTCGTTTAAAATACAGTACTCTGCATGAGGTGTATTTTATCAGACACATCGACGCATCGAAATGCGGTGACTAGTTACTAGGATATGCAGGACAAAATTCGTTTGAGTATACGATATTTTGAGTCTTCGTAAAATGAGAACTATCGTCATAAAAAATTGAAAAACATAAACAGAAAATATTGGACAATTATTTCTTTAAAGTAAAGTAAGTGAATGAAAGAAATGCAGGACGCTTTACGAATAATTTTGTAAATAATCTGTCTGTTTCGGCGAGGAAAGCGCAACTAATCCACTGGGCCTCTAAATGTTATATTTTGTAAAAAGTCGATTCCGGTAAAAAAAAGTGTAGTTTGAATTATCTGTTTTTTCGGTTATCGGTATCGAGTCTGCAGTAGTACAGATATCGGGAGCTGAAGGCCGCTGAACTTAATGAAGCAATTTTCGTTCGTCTATGTCATCCACAGTGGTAAAGCAGACAGCGCCAATGCTATATTTATTTGCTTTTTTTGTGTCACCTGTCCAATTGAGTCAAAATCTGTTATGCTGTCAACAGAGTGCGCTGTTTTATAAATACATTTATATAATTTGTGTGAAAAGCAGTGTTGTAAAAAGTAAATTGCGAGCGACACGCAGGAATTAGCAGCACTGATAACTGTATTCAACGTGGAACCAAAGTCGGCAAATCACTCCGCGTTGTATAGTTGCTTTATATCAAGGGTGGGCAAATATTAGCCCAGGCCACATGTGGCCGGATGTCCTCGTCAATACGCATGCGCAGTACTTTTCCGATGTATCTCGTTTATTTCGACTTTGTCTGCGCAACAGTAAATACATAATTTTTTAACTTTAGTGAAGACATGAATCCTCCGAAAAAGCGTAAAATCAGGGCTTCATATTATGTGCTTAATAAAGAATGGACAAACACATATTTCTTGTTGATAGAGGGAATAAAGCATTGTGTTTATTGTGTCACGAAACGATTGCCGTGTTTGAGTACAACCTTGGACGGCCTTAGGAAACAAAACGGCGAATTTAGCGGCAAAGTTTCCGAGCAAGAATGTAAAATAAAAGCTGCGGAGTATATGAAGTGCCTGGTAATCATTGCAACAGATGGGGCTAGAGCTTTCAGCGGAAAAAATGTTGGTATGCTAAAGCGTTTAAAAAACAAGTTACATGCACAAGACACATACAGTAATATACTGTCTTTTCGTTGCAGTTTGCATCAGAAGAGCCTTTGTGAAGTTTTACAGGACTTAAAGCATGTGGTCAATCCTATTGTTGGTGTTGTGAACACGATGAGAGCAAGGGTACTCCACCACCAACAGTTCAGATCCGTTCTTCACGATGTGGGGGCAGAGTATGAAGACGTAATTTACCAAAACATTGTGAGGTGGTTGAGCCTGGGCAACGTAATGGAAAGCGTCTGGGCACTGCAGAACGATAGCCTTGTTTTTGGACACGAAGGATATACCTCATGGTTATTTTTTTTTTTTTTTTTTTTTTTTTTTTTTTTTTTTTTTTTTTTTTTTTTTACAAATATAGGACATGAGGAGTGATAATACGAGATGATGTTTCAGCTGGTATTCGAGAAATTGAATGAAATGAATATGACACTGAAGAGAATGAGGTTGTTTGTACATGTAATCTGGACGCATGTAAAATCATTTAGGACGAAACTAGGTCTGTCTGCAAGGCAAGCAGGTGAAGGCAATTTTTGTCATTTCCCTTTATTAGGAAAAGGGAAAGTTTCTGAAAGTGTTTCTGCTTAGATCAGTGATCATCAGCAGAGTTTGAAGGACGAGTTCACAGAGTATTTCAGGACTTTTAAGAAAACTGAGCCTCAGTTCAACTTGCTATCTTATCCCATCACTGCTGATACTGACGCAACATTTGAGGAGATGAAGCTTAAACTTATGGACATGCATTCAGGTCACACTGTGAAAGAAATGTTTACTGCTGTAACATTAGTTGAATTTTACAGATCTTAATCACCTGCAAAACTTTCTTGTGTGAAACAATTTGCTGCGGAAATGTTTTCCGTATTTGGGCCTAGATATATCTGTAAGCGAAGTTTTTCTTATTTCAAGATCGACATGAGTAAATATCGATGCTCTTTGACAGACATTACCTCGCTGAGTATGATGAGAATCTCAAGAAGCACTTTCACTCCTGATATCAAAAATCCTGTAAAAGAGTGTGATAAAGATACATTTGAGTCATTAAACGTGCTCTGAAATTAAATGTGCTTGCAGACGTAAATAAAACAGTCAACAAAATAAATAAACTGAACAATACTGCGACTATTTTATTCATATTTACTGATTTTTATGGTACAGTTTATACCTTTTCTGAAATGCAAAGTTAAATAATGAATGTAATCATCTTAAAAGGTGCGGCCCTCCGCAAATCTCCGCTTCCGCACAGTGGCCCCCGAGCCAAAACAGTTGCCCACCCCTGCTTTCTGTGGAGTACCCGATCGTACAGAACTTGGTTCTTCGTACGAGTTTGTGTGTTATATCTCAATATTAAAAGACACCGGTATATTCCTGGTAGTTACACTAAGAAACTGCCTGCAACTGCGTTATTCTCTGGCAAACGTGTTCACAAATCCACGGCATTTACTTTGTTAATATTTATATGCTAATGTGAAGACGGAAATAACAGCGCCTAGTGAATTTATGAGGCATCACAGATTAATTTCGACGGATGTTGAATCTGTAAGGAAAAAGGAATATTCAGTTAAGGCAGTGGTTCCCAGCCTATTACCCCTGAAATACAATCAGATACTAGCCAGTAGCACCCCTCCACCATTCCGCCCATCATCACATTATTGTCAACATCAGCATATAACTAAAATTAAAAATTAAAAAGAATTATTTATGAATAGTGTTATTTTTTCAAAAGATGAGACATAAATGATATTTAGTTTAGTTTTTGTAGGTGTTTTATTAAACCACGAACTAATGAATCAATTAGACATTTCGCCGTTTTCTTGCGCTCCTCGAATCATTTCCGGGCTGTGAGCCTGTCTACACTGATGGTTCCCTGGTTGATCGTCGCACTGCCTACGCTTTTGCTCACGCTGCCCATGTTGAGCAACGCTCCTTGCCGGCTGGCTGCAGTATTTTTACTGCAGAGCTGGTGGCCATATTGCGCGCTCTTGAGCATATGCGTTTCTGCTCAGGTAGGTCCATCGTCATCTGCAGTGACTCCCTGAGCAGTCTTCAGGCCATCGACCGCTGCTATCCCTCTTCTCCTCTGGTGTCCTCTATTCAGGAGTCTGTTTCCGCCATTGCCCGTTCTGGACGTTCGGTGGTCTTGGTTTGGACGCCAGGTCATGTTGGCATCCCGGGGAACGAACGTGTTGACAGGCTGGCCAAAGGGGCGCTCGACGCCCCAGCTTTGGAGATCGGCCTCACGCCTCCCGATCAGCAGCTGGTGTTGCGCCGTAAGGTGCTTGGGATGTGGTCTGCTGAGTGGCGAGGCTTGACAATGCCTAATAAACTGCGGGCTGTCAAGGAGACGACCGATGTGTGGCGCTCCTCCCTGCGGTCTTCTCGCAGGGACTCTGTTATCCTGTGTCGGCTCCACATCGGCCATACATACCTGACGCACGGCCATCTTTTGCGTCAGGAGGATCCCTCCCTGTGTCGGTGTGGGTCCCGGCTGACGGTCGCCCACATTTTATTGGAGTGTCCCCGACTGCGCACCCTTCGGCAGTCTTTTAATTTCCCGGGCACCTTGCCTTTGATTTTATGCGACGATGCCTCCACGGCTGACAATGTTTTACATTTTATCCGTGCTAGTCCTTTTTATGGATCCATTTAGGGGGGTCCTGCACTTTTCCGTTTCTGTGTCTTTTGTCCTCGCGTCTCTCCATATTTGTTGCTGTTTTGGTGTCTCATCGGATGGTTGACTCTTTCCCTTTTTTGTTGTCGTGGTCAGTCAACCAGTCTCCGGCCATCTTCTTTTCTTCTATTTCTTTCTGTCGGGTGTTCGTCTGTACTCTTCTTTTCTGTAGTGTTCGTTGCCTAATTTGTGTTCTTTAGCACCTGGGGGGGGGGGGGGGGGCAGTCTCCTTCCCCTTGGGGTTTTATCTGCTCTGCGACTTTGTCTCGCTTGTTTTTGGAATGAGGGACTGATGACCTTAGCTGTTTAGTCCCCCTTAAACATCCCAACAATCACCACCACCACCAATTAGACATTTGCTCGTTGTCCTTTTTTTTTGCGGAATGATGAATAATTCTCTGTAGCACATCACGAGTGCTACCCACTACTGCTTCTCAGAAAAGGAAGCAAACTGTCCACATTGGGGGTAGACACTTGTTGCAAAACATGCTTCCTCTGTACGACTCCCCTCCCTAGCGGCACTTCATTCACACACTGCACCCCCAGTTAAGATTAAACTAGTTAAAATGTGTGCATTATTACATATCTTTCGTAAATCACTTGATTCCTAGACTCCTTATTTCTAAAATGGCTAAAACTAGAAGACTTCAGGCTGCTAATAGTTTTCGCCTGACCACTTCTAATAATATCTATAATACACTACTGGCCATTAAAATTGCTACACCACGAAGGTCACGTGCTACAGACGCGAAATTTAACCGACAGGAAGAAGATGCTGTGATATGCAAATGATTAGCTTTTCAGAGCATTCACACAAGGTTGGCGCCGGTGCCGACACCTACAACGTGCTGACATGAGGAAAGTTTCCAACCGATTCTCATACACAAACAGCAGTTGACGGGCGTTGCCTGGTGAAACGTTGTCGTGATGCCCCGTGTAAAGAGGAGAAATAGTACCGTCACGTTTCCGACTTTGGTAAAGGTCGGATTGTAGCCTATCGCGATTGCGGTTTATCGTACCGCGACATTGCTGCTCGCGTTGGTCGAATATGGAATCGGTGGGTTCAGGAGGGTAATACGGAACGCCGTGCAGGATCCTAACGGCGTCGTATCACTAGCAGTTTAGATGAGAGGCATCTTATCCGCATGGCTGTAACGGATCGTGCAGCCACGTCTCGATCCCTGAGTCAACAGATGGGGACGTTTGCAAGACAACAACCTTCTGCACGAACAGTTCGACGACGTTTGCAGCAGCATGGACTATCAGCTCGGAGACCGTGGCTGCGGTTACCCTTGATGCTGCATCACAGACAGGAGCGCCTGCGATCGTGTACTCAACGACGAACCTGGGTGCACGAATGGCAAAACGTCATTTTTTCGGCTGGATCCAGGTTCTGTTTACAGCATCATGATGGTCGCATCCGTGTTTGGCGACATTGCGGTGAACGCATATTGGAAGCGTGTATGCGTCATCGCCATACTGGCGTATCACCTGGCGTGATGGTATGGGGTGCCATTGGTTACACGTCTCGGTCACCTCTTGTTCGCGTTGACGGGACTTTGAACAGTGGACGCTACATTTCAGATGTGTTACGACACGTGGCTCTACCCTTCATTCGATCCCTGCGAAACCCTACATTTCAGCAGGATAATGCACGACCGCATGTTGTAGGTTCCGTACGGGCCTTTCTGGATACAGAAAATGTTCGACTGCTGCCCTGGCCAGCACATTCTCCAGATCTCTCACCAATTGAAAACGTCTGGTCAATGGTGGCCGAGAGACTGGCTCGTCACAATGCGCCAGTCACTACTCTTGATGAACTGTGGTATCGAGTTGAAGCTGCATGGGCAGCTGTACCTGTACACGCCATCCAAGCTCTGTTTGACTCAATGCCCAAGCGTATCAAGGCCGTTATTACGGCCAGAGGTGGTTGCTCTGGGTACTGATTTCTCAGGACGTATGCACCCAAATTGCGTGAAAATGTAATCACATGTCAGTTCTAGTATAATATATTTGTCCAGTGAATACCCGTTTATCATCTGCATTTCTTCTTGGTGTAGCAATTTTATTGGCCAATGGTGTAATTATAATACGGTGTAGGCCTACAGTACTGCAATAGCCATTGCATAGCAACTGTTGTCTTGTGCTTTCAGGTTGTTTATTGTTGTGAAGTGAATAGTGAAGCAATTTCCGGTCTATATCAAAATCTTCTGCATCTTAAACTAATTGGTATTTTCCTTTTATATCAATATGGCTGGTTTCGTCAGAATCTCGGTGTCATGATCATATCTAAACTGTACTATAAGTAAAGCCACCAACTACAAATTGCTCCCTGTGTACATGTGCAATCTTTACAATTTCTGGTCTGTTGCGGGAACTACCTACAGTTCGGACAAGGCATGAGATATTTAAGCGTGTATGATAAATATGTCTCAATTTCACTGTCACAGATGCATGGCAGAAAGCATAATGAATGTGTGTAGTGCGTTGACTATGTGAGGAAGATGTTCATACTCGCACATTCGTCTCACAAGCTGTAACTTCCACCACATTGTGTCACGCATTAGTGCTAGTATTTGAAATATAAAAAGTGTAATCAGTATTACAGTCTGATGAAACAGTAATATCAGTATTGATCTCTAAGAAACAGTTTCGTGATCGAAAAATAGTTGAACCCTTTTGCTTTTATCCCTCTGAAAATTTCATTTTGCAGCTCAAAGGCTAATCATCGCATGCCGCGAACCATTAAGTTGGGGGTATTAAGTCGAAATAATGACTTCTAGGGCCCGTTGCCTGTCACCTTAAGTAATCGAAAACAGTTATGACTTTGATGTACCTGGACCTCTCAGACCTACATAACTGCCATATAGCACCACTTGAAAGAAAATATTTGTGAAAGAATGGAAATATAACCGTATTAAAGTAAGATACAGGACGCAAAGATTAGAAAGGCAAAATGAAAATGCGAACGGTATACTTTAAAGACTAACATAGTTGGTTTTGGATTTTGACAGTAAAAATTATGCTACCATTATCACAAAAATTCAGTTTCAAAAATATCTGTAAATTGTTAAAACGTCAATAGAAAATCGTCAGCTTGCAGTCTATAATGGCTAGCTAGAAGTGAATATTTACCATAGTCTACTGATAATTGTAGAGCTTTCCTTGTGCCGCTCGCATGAACTTGTAATTTCCTGATAACTATGAAACTGTGCGTTTTCAGCGCATGAAACGTTTTCATTGTAGCTGAAAGTCTAGGAAGATATTAAAACTATTGCTAATATTTAGAAAAGTTTGTAACTGAACATTTCGGCTGTGCATCGTACGTAGTTGGTCGAGGGAATGAGAAGAAGCAGCGGGATGCCTTCTCTCGTGACTCCGTGTTCAGTCACTTCACTCCCCGTAACGCGCGTAGTTTGCATACCTCCGCATGTTCCCTCTGTAGTGTGCAACGGATCTCACCAAGATACGCTGAAAAATCAACAGCATGAAGACATGTTATCGGTATAAGGTTGCCACTAGATTTTGTCTGGAAAAATTGCTACATTAAATAGGAACGTAGGCTGTTGAAGAAAAGACAAGATTGGAACATTCAATGTTTACAGCAGTATGGTTTGTTTCATCGACCATGTTCTCCATTATTTGCACAGTACACGAAATATTATCACTTACTCCCTAGGAATTAAGCTAGAGCTATAAACTAATAGAACTATAAACGCGTAAGTATTGTATTTCTGCCTGATCCACACACATACCACAGTACTGGTGTACCAAGTGTTCCAGACAAGCACATGTGCTTCCTGGCTCGATTTTCACCACGTGTGCTCTAGGTCGCCTTTCCAGCAGTTGATCGATTTATACCTTGTCCCTGCTCTCGTGTAAGTGCGGTGCACAGTGGGAGATTCTGGCCAATGACGAACCGAGCTTCATGGCATTGTTTGATTTTTTTGAATGGAGTATCGCGGTTCGTTGGCGCGCAAAACTTTCGGGCACTAAATATGTCGTAATAGCCGTCAAAGAGTTGTACGCTTTCCCTTGCCTCGAGGGTTGCTGCGTGGGAGGAGGCGGCCTTCCTCGTACTGGCGAACGCTATTGTTCAGGGTTTTAGGAAGTCTCCAACACCCGCACTCTCTGCCTCCGTACTCTTTTGTGCTTTTCCAGTACTCGCATATCGTGTGTGGCTCTTTGGCGTTTGGCAGAATTGCTCCCACGCTTATAGAATGTCTGCGTTGTTTCCCTGCGGGCTTCCCCAGGCGTCAAATACCGTGGAACTCAACGCCAACTTACGGTCTCTACTAATCCTTCGCATTCCAGTACTGCAGGGGAAGTTGGATCTGGAGTGAATCCAGGAACTCTCGTATTTCTCTTTACGAATTGGTAACTTTTTTTGCCCGTTAGACTATAAACACAGCCGGCAACTTCGGGACCGCCATGAGGTTCGGTAGTCAAGACGCGTTTTTGTTGAGCAAAATAATTTGTTAGATTTTTGCAGTTGCGTATCTTTTTTTTGTGATACTGTATGTTCAAGACGCAACTTATAACGTCGTATTACAAGTTGTAACACCTGTAACAGGCTTTATAAACCCATGCCATTTTAAACGATTCTTCGTCTTCTTTCTTACGCAGAAGGAATTTTACAGATAAGGTACATTCTCGCAAAAACAAAAAAAAAAAAGAAAAAAAAGGTAGAAGTAGTGGGGTTAAACGGGAACTACCTGATATTATCCGAGGACTTCTTTACATATAACTTGTAAGTGTGACGTAAGAAGTATATGCTTTCAGGTGTACGCTACCTGTGTGTACACGTTTTGATAACTGCAATTTAAAATTACATATAGGATTTACAATTATTTTGCACCTACTACCACACTATTTTTGTCACTGATAAGGTGAGTTATTCCTCTTATTGAAGAGGTATATTTTCACTTCAGGCCGGCCATTGTGGCCGTGCGGCTCTAGGCGCTTCAGTCTGGAACCGCGTGACCGCTACGGTCGCAGGTTCGAATCCTGCCTCGGGCATGGATGTGTGTGATGTCCTTAGGTTAGTTAGGTTTAAGTAGTTCTAAGTTCTAGGGGACTGATGACCACAGCAGTTGAGTCCCATAGTGCTCAGAGCCATTTTTTCACCTTCTCTTTTATCGCCACTTTATACAGCGCTAGATACAAATTAAATAAAATGTGCATCCTGTCTCAAATACGGATGTTAAGTACACAAGCTACGTGTTCCCTCTCATCCTCTCATCTGCCAGCGCTCCACAACCTGTTACTTGATGAATGACGTAAAAAAAAAAAACAAAAAAAAAAAAAACTTCAGGTACTGGTGTTCGTAACTAGGCCATTTTCAATATCTTACACTGGCACCAATTCATTGAAGTTGGCGTCAGGCAGACTACCGAGCAAATGTCAGCGTCAAGGGGAAAACTGGAAAAATATGATGTCTTGGTGCAGTAAAATGGTTCAAATGGCTCTGAGCACAATGGGACTTAACTACTGTGGTCATCAGCCCCCTAGAACTCAGAACTACTTAAACCTAACTAACCTAAGGACATCACACACAACCATGCCCGAGGCAGGATTCGAACCTTCGACCGTAGCGGTCACGCGGTTCCAGACTGTAGCGCCTATAACCGCACGGCCACTCCGGCCGTTGGTGCAGTAGTGAGAGCATTTTACTAACTTCACTAGCTGTCTTTATTTCCACAGCATTTACTTAGATGATTTGCACTGCCAGTGAGGAAATGTTTTTCTAGTGAAGACGAAAAACGTAACGGAAGGCGACGGATAGTCGAATATTGTGAAAGAATCGTGCCGGTATGTGCTCTCAAGTAATAATGGACAGTGGCGTACCTATAACGTCCGGAGTATACCGCAGCGGAACTTCCGTACTACGTCCTCTTACAAGTGAGGTGCTATAAGGGATTCTGGAGCGTTTTCTCAAAGAAAAAAAAAGAAAAGAAAAAGAGCGCAGCGACACATTATCTGGTCCGAATAACTACGACGTCAATGAAATGTCATAAGCAGAACGCGGACTTTTAGGTCGTAAAAAGTGCGTGTTAGGTATTAAAATAGGGTCCATCAGTACCTCATTCAGGCTATATTAAACCTAAAGTAGATACTTGTTGATATATGAGCACATTATTGTTCATTAAATACAAAGAAAATGGAAGTATACACTGCACAATACAGCCCACATTATACTACAACTTTAATGTTCAAACCGATAGGAGACATTTTTAATTATTCCAAGATACAAATATAATGTAAAACACATATTGTCACATGTTGAACTACGGATAAAATGTAATTTAATAAATGTCTGATAAACCAATGGTTGCAAACATTCCGATAATAACTGGCTTAACAGTAAATAACTAAACCATCTTCTAGATTCACCATCGATTATAGCACTTGTCGGCCAGTATTAATTTATATGCCGAAAATGAACGTCTAAATCAACGAATGTGACCGGGGCGTATTCACTTAAGGGGCATGTTTAACAGGATTGCTGCAATCAGGGGAGTTGAATTTTCCGCCAAGTATGTTTGCTGCCGAGTTCAAGTCCTTCAGGCCGGTATTCCTCTGCAGAACCTTTCGGATTGTCGCCCACACCTTTCTCTCACCTTCACCGCGGGCTTCATAAATTTTCTCTTAATCCTCCTCTACTAAGGAAATATTCTCGTATACAGGCCTCTCCGAGCTTTCTAATTCGATAATAATTCTTGCCATAAATATTTCGTTGCCTGTAATACAAGTCAAGTCTCGTTGTAGTGAGGGATCTATGGCTAAATGTTTTGCTGACGTTACAGAGGGGCATCCTTCTGGACTGCTGGTAGTTGCCGGCCGCGGTGGTCTAGCGGTTCTAGGCGCTCAGTCTGGAACCGCGCGACTGCTACGGTCGCGGGTTCGAATCCTGCCTCGGGCATGGATGTGTGTGATGTCCTTAGGTTAGTTAGGTTTAAGTAGTTCTAAGTTCTAGGGGACTGATGACCACAGATGTTAAGTCCCATAGTGCTCAGAGTCTTTTTCTTTGCTGGTAGTTACTTACCGTTGTATACTGCTCCTGCTAACCGCTTTCCCCAGCGGGTAACAACAGGTTCCGGCTGCAAGGGCCATGTAGAAATTTTTCTTTGAATGCCTGCATCCTTGACGGTGCCATAACAAAAATTTTCTGTATGGCGGATATTATTTTATTTACTTGAGCGAATTTTAGCCTTACTTGCTCTTCCTTACGGTTGATATCATGTGCTACATGCAACATCAAAGGGTAGAATGCTTCAAGCAACTGGAACGCTGCAACCGTATACTCGTATTCAGCGGAATCTGTGAAGGCCAGAAGTACCTTGTTTTCAAAAATGGTTCAAATGGCTCTGAGCACTATGCGACTTAACTTCTGAGGTCATCAGTCGCCTAGAACTTAGAACTAATAAAACCTATCTAACCTAAGGACATCACACACATCCATGCCCGAGGCAGGATTCGAACCTGCGACCGTAGCGGTCGCTCGGCTCCAGACTGTAGCGCCTAGAACCGCACGGCCACTCAGACCGGCACCTTGTTTTCATCCACGCCATTTGAATAGAGCACTTTTAACCCCTTATTTACAAAGTGTGCAATTGTTTACTGGTTAGTATTTGGGAGTTACTTTGAACCAATCAAATCAGCTCCATATTGCGCATCTGGATCCAGTTTGCCAACAATCAGGTTTGCAGTGCACTTGCCAAGACTGATATTAATTTCATCAACAGAAATCCATATCCAAGGCTCTCCAATATCTTATCGGATTCTGCACAATGCGTCAATGTAAGTTGAATACACACAATTTTTACGCAACATTGACTCTACAGCAATAGAATGATGGCAGCACTTCTCAAGAAAATCTTTGAAAGTAGGATATTTTTAGTTTTAGAACAGGTTTGTTTGCTGACACAATAGCGCGACACAAGTCACTGCAGAATTGGTCCTTTTTGTGGGTTCGTCAGATGTCTTTGTTAAAAGCGTTTACTTCGATTTTGATTTTCGCTCATCATTTGCCTTATGTAACGCTCCATCTGCATGCTGGGTTAAATGGGACTTTTTATCATTCGAAACCTATTACAAGAAAGAAACAATATGCTATGTAGAAGCGCCAATAAAAAGTGTTTGGTGTTGGGACATCACTACGTAATTTTAGTAAAATAAAATAAGACATACAATACAGTTTAGTAATTTTAGTTTTCAAATTATCTCCTCACTGAATAGATTTTTGCTACAACTCCAAACACCTACATAATTATAACTTGGTAGATCATTTTAGAAACATTTATGCTTTCTCCTATAGGTACGACACTTTCTCATTGTTCAAAATTGATTTCAGTAGCTTAAAAATTATGATAAAAGTGAAGAACTGAGTATCGGTGTCTCTTAGTGTAAATTTAAACAATATTTAAAAGAAAATCTGAGTCACGAATGGTCTGTCGAAAGATGAAAAGAAATTCGCAGTTGCGAAATGGTAGGAAAACTTGAAAAGCATAAACACTTAACAACTAATGGCTGTGATCACTATGCGACTTAACATCTGAGGTCATCAGTCCTCTAGAACTTAGAGCTACTTAAACCTAAGTAACTTAACGACATCACACACATCCATGGCCGCGGCAGGACTCGAACCTTCGACCGTAGCGGTCGTGTGGTTCCAGACTGAAGCGCCTAGAACCGCTCGGCCACACCGGCCGGGTAACAACTAATGTTAATGCTTGGCGGAATATAATTTTTGCATCTGCCGCACAGTACAGAAACTTTGGCCGTCACAGTCTTACACGACTAGACTTTGAACGAGCTATTTCGCAATTTTCTTCCATTGAGCCACTCGTGCACTGAAACTAGAATAGACTGTGAACAATGAACATTTTACACTTTATACGTCCATCGGCATACTAAGTACTAGTTTAGTTTGGTGGGAGGACAACAAAAATTCAACAGTGGTCTCGCTTTCCTACAATAAGAGTCCATCTGTAGGCGAGAAGAGAGGTGAGGCTTTTTTTTTTATTTACTACAATGGCTAGGCGGCTTTGTCTGTATGTTTTTCAATCTCAGGTCAGTTTAAGGCCTACGATGATCTTACAAATCTCTCTCCCTCCCCGCCCCCCCCCCCCCCTCCCTCTCATGTCTCGCTCTCCCCTACTGCTTCTTTCGCTCACACTCTCTTTTTATGCCAAATGCCGCGTTCAGACTTTCTACCTTCACTTCTTGGAGCAACTGTAATTTTTTTTAAAAATACACGAATTTTGTATTTCATTAAAGCCTGGGCGCTACCGACTGGGGGAGGGTTGGAGGCGGGGGTGACAGTGGGTACATGATTCTCCCACTTCAGTAAGTTTTGTAAAGCAGTTTCAATATTTGAATCTTAGGCAAAAAATGATACTATTGAACGAATATAATCAAGTTTAATTACACATACTAAAAGGTCTTATGCAGTATGAATTAATGGTTTGCATGTTTACCTTACGCGCCAATAAATCATATCCACTTATATTATAGACTAACAAGACACTATCCCATGTTTTAATTTATTGTGTCGGCACGTCCTAAAGCGATGAAAGAGCGGTTAGATAAGCGCGATCAAGTTATGTAGGAGGGTGGCCTCAGGCAGACGGCTAACAATCCAACACAACAGGATAATCAGTTATAGTTCGTTGTGGGTATAATAATAAAGTTATACTCAGTTCATGTGTCAAGAGGAATTGCTGTGAAGAGAGTTAAAGGCAGTTCATCAATATTTTTCTTTTTTTACGGCAAGGGAATGATGCTATGTAAATATATTTTACAAAATGTTTGCGGTGTGCAAACGTTACTGTTGGATCCACTAGACTTATGAAATGTTGCACAGAAAAATTATACCTAATTTTGACAACAGCGAAAATCTTTTTGGATAACTATAACGTGAAATTGGTAAGATTATTTTATCTTCTGCACTTGAAATCGTATTAAATGATTGTTCCTGACTTTTTAACTACACTACTGGCCATTAAAATTGCTGCACCACGAAGATGACGTGCTACAGACGCGAAATTTAACCGACAGGAAGAAGATGCTGTGATATGCAAATGATTAGCTTTTCAGAGCATTCACACAAGGTTGGCGCCGGTGGCGATACTTACAACGTGCTGACATCAGGAAAGTTTCCAACCGATTTCTCATACACAAACAGCAGTTGACCGGCGTTGCCTGGTGAAACGTCGTTGTGATGCCTCATGTAAGGAGGAGAAATGCGTACCATCACGTTTCAGACATTTGATAAACGTCGAATTGTAGCCTATCACGATTGCGGTTTATCGTATCGCGACATTGCTGCTCGTGTTGGTCGCGATCCAATGACTGTTAGCAGAATATGGAATCGGTGGGTTCAGGAGGGTAATACGGAACGCCGTGCTGGATCCCAACGGCCTCGTATCACTAGCAGTCGAGATGACAGACATCTTATCCGCTTGGCTGTAACGGATCGTGCAGTCACGTCCCAATCCCTGAGTCAACATATGGGGACGTTTGCAAGACAACAACCATCTGCACGAACAGTTCGACGACGTTTGCAGCAGCCTGGACTATCAGCTCGGAGACCATGGCTGCGATTACCCTTGAAGCTGCGTCACAGACAGGAGCGCCTGCGATGGTGTACTCAACGACTAACCTGGGTGCACGAATGGCATAATGTCACTTTTTCGGTGAATCCAGGTTCTGTTAACAGCATCATGATGATCGCATCCGCGTTTGGCGACATCGCGGTGAACGCACATTGGAAGCGTGTATTCGTCATCGCCGTACTGGCGTATCACCCGGCGTGATGGTATGGGGTGCCATTGGTTACACGTCTCGCTCACCTCTTGTTCGCATTGACGGCACTTTGAACGGTGGACGCTACATTTCAGATGTGTGACGACCCGTGGCTCTACCCTTCATTCGATCACTGCGAAACCCTACATTTCAACATAATAATAAACGACCGCATGTTGCAGATCCTGTACGAGCCTTTCTGGATACAGAAAATGTTCGACTGCTGCCCTGGCCAGCACATTCTCCAGATCTGTCACCAAATGAAAACCTCTGGTCAATGGTGGCCGAGCAACTGGCTTGTCACAATACGCCAGTCACTACTCTTGATGAACTGTGGTATCGTGTTGAAGCTGCATGGGCAGCTGTACCTGTATACGACATCCAAGCTCTGTTTGACTCAATGCCCAGGCGTATCAAGGCCGTTGTTACGGCCAGAGGTGGTTGTTCTGGATACTCATTTCTCAGGATCTATGCAATCAAATTACGTAAAATGAAATCACATGTCAGTTCTAGTACAATATATTTGTCCAATGGATACCCGTTTATCATCTGGATTTCTTCTTGGTGTAGCAATTTTAATGGCCAGTAGTGTACTTACATTTTTATTTCAAGATTGTGTTTTAAATGTATTTTGAAGGCTAGAACAATAAACTAAGTAAAATCACGTATGTAATAGGCTGTCCGTTTACATTTTCAATAAAAATCAAGCAGAATTAGGTTGAAAAATTATTCAGTTTGAAATAGTTTCCACAGTTCAAAATGGCTCTGAGCACTATCGGACTCAACTGCTGAGGTCATTATTCCCCTAGCACTTAGAACTAGTTAAACCTAACTAACCTAAGGACATCACAAACATCCATGCCCGAGGCGGGATTCGAACCTGCGACCGTAGCGGTCTTGCGGTTCCAGACTGCAGCGCCTTTAACCGCACGGCCACTTCGGCCGGCAGTTTCCACAGTCGCTTAGGACATAACGCATAATAGTCATATACACACTGTCAAGGAATTTAAATGTTAATATTGTATAACTTCTTTACACTTAGTAATAATAATAAACGTTTTAATCCAGGCACAAATTGGAACGCCTTAGAAGCTTTGAAGCTTTAGGTGCCATTGAAATATATGGTCTGAGGCACCGAGAATGCTCCAAAAAGTAGTTTAAGCCCCAAATTTGTCAACTTCTCCCTTTTACATTCCCGTGAGATGTATACTCGTCGGTCGTCCCCCCCCCCCCCCCCCCCCCCCCCGTCGTCTTGTGACGCCCCTGCATCAAACAGACATGTACCTTTTAAGAATTTAAAACTAATATAGGCGTAACACAGGTGCCATTGAATTGACCGTTTAGAGTTCAGTCTGCTTTCGGCCGGTGAGCGGCGAGGACGTCTTGTTTACGTCCCGCCCACAGAGTCACGAGCGCGCGTAGTTTGTTTACTTCCTCGCCGCACTAATACTCGCGTCCGTGAACATTGAGCATTGAGTGGCCATGGCTCATTCGTACAGAAAAGCTACCATCAAGATCAGCTTCCAGCCCGACTACGCACGACCACGAGCCTTTGAAGTCGAACGATTCATCCGTGACGAAGTTCAAATACCAACACAGCACATCATCGGTATTCACCTATCCATCACAAGTAGCGTCGTTTACGTCAAGATGGTCGATAACGAGTTATGTCACGCAGTTGTGAACAGATGCGCGAACACTCTCAAGTTCAAACACTCCGATGCTCACATCGGAGAGGTTACTGTTGACCATGCTGAACTAGGATTACGCACACTAAGAGTCTTCGAACTCCCTTTCGAAGTACCACCGGACGTCGTTACCTCAGCTTTCCGCCCTTATGGGACGGTAATTAGCCACGTGGCCAAAAAATGGAACACCTTCGAGACGTACCAGGTCCTCAACGGCGTCCGACAAGTGAAAATTGAATTAAAGAAACATGTGCCGTCCTACTTAGTCATAGGTGGCTGTCGAGCAATAGTAATGTACGACGGACAACCTCGTACTTGTTCTGGTTGCGGCCAGGAGGGTCATGTGCGCTCGGCGTGTATTCAACGTCGGGTTACACAACTTCCATTGCATGACACGACACCACCTCCTACGCTCACGGCCCTCCCCCGCAATTACGCAGAGGTGACACGGTCGACCGTCATGACAGACGACAACCCCCCCGGAAGACAGGAAGCGTTAGAATGCGCACCTGTCACCGGTCCTGGATTGACCAACACCATTACGGTGTCTGCAGAGGTTGAAGAACGCCGCCCATCGACTCCACATGAAGATTCGGACGAGAGAATGGAACTCGACGCTAGGGTTGTACCGACTTCTGCCTTTCTACCTGAGGGGGATGCTATACGGGAACCAGAAACTCTTTCGGACACAGAAACCCACGTCCGCAAACAAGGGTCACCGATAAAACATAAAAAGCGACGTCGCACACCCTCAGACGATTGCCTCCAGCGGACGTCTTCTCCACTTGACGACCGGACGGCCGATGAAACGACGAGGAAAATGGATGACACTTTGTCTGATTTTGACAAACCCGATTCCGCTCTCTCGGGCAAACGGATGGCCAGCACAGCGCCCGCCGTTGGTACACAACCGGAAACAACTGCGGATTCACCCTTAGTCACTCAGCCCACAAGTGTTCTAGCGCAGCCACCGTTAACTTACGGACCTTGGGCGGATGACATTGAAGACGATTCTATGGCCGCTGTGGTGGATGAGGAGAGGGGTCTCTCCTCCCACACCTCGGCCCCTCCCGAGTAGCAACAGATGACGGCGCGGACGCGGCCAGCAGATCACAGGCCCCACCTTTTACGGTGACACTGACGGCGGCCCCCACCGCAAGAGACGATCTAAAGACCTATCGCTTGACGACCATCAACATTAACACCATTCGGACACGTACGAAGTTGTCGCTGCTCCAAGACATGCTCAATGCAGTAGACGTTGACATTGTCTTTCTCCAAGGAGTCTTCGTCGCCGATTTCCCGGATATGTATGGTTATACGGCTCATGTGTCCCATGCCTCGTCAACTCACAGTGGAGTCGCAATTCTCCTCAGAGAGGGCCTCGAGGCGGACGAAGTCCGATATCTCCCCGACGCTAGAGGAATGGCCGTAACGGTGCAAGGCGTCCGGTTTATCAATGTGTACGCCCCTTCCGGAACGAATCACCGTCGTGACCGATCGCTCTTCTTCGCAGAAGGAATAGCACCGCTTTTTCAGGGCAGGCACAATGACTTGATATTAGGGGGCGATTTCAATTGCACCCAAGCACCTAAAGATCAGCTGCCACGCCATTCACCGTGCCCCGAACTTGGGACACTCATCGGCGATCTCCAGCTGGTCGATACATGGGAACATGTCCGAGGAAACAGACCGGGATACACCCATTTCACGATTCACTCGTCTAGTCGCATCGATAGGATTTACGTCTCCCGTTCTCTCGCGGCAACGGTGAGTGACGCGGAGGTGTGGCCAGTAGCCCTTTCTGATCACGAGGCCTATATATGTGCCGTCACCCTTCGTCGCCAATGGGTGTGGCGCAGCCGACATCCCTGGAAATTAAACCTTGCTCATCTCGCTTCTCCGGATTGTCGACGCGCCATCGAAGACACGTGGAGTTTGTGCGTCCGCCGCCTCCCAACGTATCCTACGTCGATTAGTCTGTGGTTAACCTGCGCCAAGCCGGCCCTACGGCGAACCTTTATTACGTATGGTCGTGAGACTGCTGCTTGGAGGCGGCAGACCCTTGATTTTTATTTCACCGCCCTTCGCGAATGCGCCTCCTTGCCACCCACAACGGAACGACAGTTGACAGTTCAGCGTGAGAAAGCACAGATCGTAGCCCATATGCGCCGACACCCCGAAGGGACGATCGTCCGAGCGCGAACACAAGACAGACTCGCAACGGAACGACCCACCATGTACCACGTCATCCGAGAACGTACACTGCGAAGACGGGCGCTGATACATGCCATCACCACTGAGGACGGCCGTCATCACACCACACAACGCGATAATGTTGCAGCCTTCTTCGACCATTACGCGCGACTTTATTCTGCTCAATGTTCCGACCCGACGACGGTGATAGCAGTCTCACAACTGGTTTACGGCATTGTCCCACAGGATTTACAAACTGAATTATTGAACGACATTACGGAAGACGAAGTTATCGACGCCATCGGTAAAGCAGCGGCGAATAAGTCTCCTGGCCCCGACGGGCTCCCTGTGGAGTTTTATAGAACTTTCCAGTATTTACTGGCTCCCAAGTTAACAGACATCTGTCGGGAGCTTATGTCCCCCGCGGTGCCGCTCCCTGCGACCTTTGTAGAAGGAATAATTATAACGGTTCACAAACCTAAAGGTGGGGCTCGAATACAAGATTACCGCCCGCTAACACTCGTCAACTGCGACATGAAGATATTCACCAGACTAGTAGCAAACCGTCTACGACCGACCCTACCTTACGTCATCTCGCCAGATCAGACTTCCCTAGGGGGTATTAACAACATCCACACAGCACTGTGTCGATACCGTGACTTAAAAGCCCTAGCCAGGGCACGCCGCATCCCGGGAGCGCTGGCATCACTAGATTTTAGCCAAGCTTTTGATCGAGTGGATCACGCGTACCTAACGTCCGTTCTCCAGCACATGCAGTACCCACAGCAATTCACAGACGTCGTGATGCGCCTCCTCCGAGGGGCGACCTCCAAAGTGCTCGTTAACGGGCGTCTCTCGCAGTCCCTCCCGATTTTCCTCTCCGTGCGTCAAGGCTGCCCCTTGTCGACGTTACTATATGCTCTGGCACTGGAACCGCTCCTCTGTGGCCTCCGTCAACGCCTCACCGGTCTTACCCTACGTGACGTCACATTTCGCTGTACGGCATATGCAGACGACCTGATTCTCGTGTACCGCAATCGCGACGATGTCAACAGAGCACTAGAATGGATTACCATGTACGGTGTGGCTTCCGGCAGCTGTCTCAACGTCGCCAAATCGGCCGCCGTGGCCATTGGAGACGGGTTGTCCCCACCGTGTGTCGAACCCCTACAGCTTCGTGGCACTATCAAATGTCTCGGAATAGAGTTTCACGACGTCATACGGCGCACTGCGGCTCTTAACTACCGCCGCTTATTACAACAAATTCGGGTCCAGATCTTCAACCTTCGTCTGCGGACCCTCGACATTCTCCAAAGGACACACTTCGTCAATGTTTACCTCGCATCGCGCCTTCCACACACAGCGCGTGTTCTTCCAATACCGTTACTGATGGCTCGACGTCTATTAGCGGCATTCGGAGCCTACGTCAGTACAGGCATGCTCTTCAAAGTCAGTTATGAGTCACTGACCCTTCCCCCAGAAAGGGGAGGTCTTGGTCTAGTCCATGTCCACGACAGAGCTGTGGCCCTGTATGTCAGCTCACACATCAAGCCGTGGCGCCACCATCCGGAAAGTTTGACAGGTTTGCTGTTGGAGTCCTTAGCTCCGCCCTCCCTTATGCCCCCACTGACGACGCAAGACATACCTCCAACCTTCTACTACTTCGGGAACTTTTGCATTGAACGCAGCTATGTCCGTATCGCAGTACCACCGACGAAACAGGCGTCGGCGCGGGATATATATCATGTCCTGCAGCAGAGGCGCCCACCAAACATCGTGGAGACCAAAAGCCCTCAGGTTAATTGGAAGGTGGTGTGGAAGACGATTCACGCGGTTCCACTGGACACAACCGTCCGATCCACATGGCACATCACAGTCAATGGTAAACAGATCACCCGATTACGCCTCCACAAGATAAACATGGCGGAATCGCCTCTCTGCGTAGACTGCGGGATAGCAGACACGGAGGAACACCGTCTCACATGTGGCGCGGCAGAAGACGTATGGCGCTTGGTGCGACAAATCTTGTCGTATTTCCTACGAGTGACTCCGGAACACATTACACCTCGGTTTCTACTATTTCCGGATCAACAGTATTTTCCGCGCGCCAAGACCAACGCTGTCACGTCGATCCGTGCGCATGCGGTACACTACTTATTTCACGATGGACCTAAAGATGTATTCGACTTTTGGAACTACCTACAAGAACGTCATTGCAAGATCGTACGGAACCCAAAATACAGACAGTATTTTTCTAATTACTAAGGGAGTGCCCTACGCGACTCTCCACGCAGCTGGATCATCAACAGGAAGGAGAAGATACCCATTGAGTGAGCTGACAAGACTAAGTTCGATTCTTGGTGGAATAAGGGGGCAACGGCCTTGCCGCCGTGGATACACCGGTTCCCGTGAGATCACCGAAGTTAAGTGCTGTCGGGCGTGGACGGCACTTGGATGGGTGACCATCCAGCCGCCATGCGCTGTTGCCATTTTTCGGGGTGCACTCAGCCTCGTGATGCCAATTGAGGAGCTACTCGACCGAATAGTAGCGGCTCCGGTCAAAAAAAACCATCATACCGACCGGGAGAGCGGTGTGCTGACCACATGCCCCTCCTATCCGCATCCTCATCTGAGGATGACACGGCGGTCGGATGGTCCCGATGGGCCACTTGAGGCCTGTACACGGAGTGCTTTGGTGGAATAACATGATATACGTGAAGACGTACCTGGATGATGAAGCGTAAGGAGAGTAGCGACACACCCTTCTGCATCCTGTATGAAGCACTTTTTTTTTCGTTTTCCCCATATACATTACCTCGGTGTAGGAACGTGCCGAGATATTGTTTTCTTTTTCTCAGAGCACGATGCGGTGCTAGATACATTATTTTTGTTGTGGTATAAAGTAAAACCACATTAAGAATGTATTAAAAACAGTAAATAATAGTAAATACAAAAATAATAATTCCCACAAAAGATTTCCCCTTCCCATCCCTGATTCCTTGATTCCTTGACGGACGAGGGGGACACTGTGACCTGGCCTCGGGTTACGACCCCTGATCGCTCTGCCTTCCCCGCCCTCCCCCACCTCCTTTAAAAAAAAAGAGTGTAATCAGTCATGAAACGGATCAGTGCGAGTTTATTTACAACTAGGAACAGGGGAAGTATAGGTTTTAATCGAAAAGTCCGCAGTCTGTTCCTAAGATATATCTGTCGCCAACTCCATCTAATATTATAGTGTCGAGCTTATACCTTAATCCTCCCATAATAGACTTAAGGTTTTGTAACAGCCGTTGATTGCATATTTGACAATTTTATCATTGTAATGACTGTCGAACAGGAAGACGTCTGTCGCTGATGTTTCATCAGCTTTTCCAGTAATCTATTCATCATCCCACATATAACATTCTACAGAGTGATTCAAAAAGAAAGAACATATTTCAGTTCTTTATTACAGACAAACTATGAAAGATAGAAACAAATTGCGCCGGAGGAAGGTTCAAAGTTTTATGTTCGCACAGACACAGAAAACGACTTTGTTTGCAGCAGAGTCTGTGCCTATCATACAAGCACACAAGCGTCTGTCATCACGGACTGAACAAGAATTTTGTCGTACTTGACTCACAGAATATACTATCAACTGTCTACATTCCAGGAATCTGAAGGGACAACAACGTTCGTCTTACAATAATGAAGATGAACATTCTCAGGATTCAGTCGCACCAATGTTTTTCAACAAATGTCGACCACTTCGCAATAATGCAACATTCAAGAGACACTTACCCCCAACTGTAGTACACCCGACAACATCTGTGATCTTAAGTTGAAGGCATATAGCCCACGGAAAAAGGAGGAGAGAAGCACGCTAGCAAAGAGCCATCAGTAGTATCAGGGCTGCAACGAGAGGATGGCGAGATAGGCCCCCGTCAAGAGCACAAACGCAAAGGGGGCGCAAAAAAGGGCAAAAAAAGAAATGCAAAGAATGCCGATTTAAGAACTAACCGGGAGAGGTAGATTTGTTTTCCTACCCCTCGTGTTCCAACCTGCCTACAAGGAGAATTCTTTCCCTTGGCCCACGAGTGCAAATGCCCGTCGTGATTGGCATTTCATCCAACTAGTGTGTTAAAGGGACAGCTACTAACGAACATAAGTTTACTACTAACGTGGCTTACGTGGAAACAGTGCGCTTGATTCACCCAGTTGCCGTTGACGCAGCTCAGTGGAGCTCTTGCTGCTGTTTCCTACGCCATCGTATGATCTCAAAGATCGGCTACCGGATGCCGAGATATACACGGTAGTCACCAGCTGATACAATTAGTGTCAGGTGCTCTCACAGTGTAGGTCATGGCGCAGGAGACTTCCTACCGTCCAATGTCCAATTTTTGTATCGCTGTCTTGTTTGGATTTAGGAAACCAAACGAAGAATACGTTTGCCGATGCCAAGTCTGGCGAGCCGCTTGAGTTTTCCGCACGCGACATTCTGACAGGCTAACTTCAATGAAAATTGACTCGGAAACGACACAAGTTGGCGAATTTTTCCTCAACAGTTATTTCTCAGTACATCTTACTCTACAACATCCTTATAAACTTTTCAGTATCTTTCTTATCACTCTATATATGGTATTTGATCGAAAGTTTCCAATTTTTTCGCGCGTCTGTCGACTGAAGGCTGCACGAAGACTTTTTGAGCTACAGTGCTTCATAGTATTTAAATAGGACAAGTTCAAAATGGTTCAAAAGGCTCTGAGCACTATGTGCCTTAACTTCTGAGGTCATCAGTCGCCTAGAACTTAGAACTAATCAAACCCAACCAACCCAAGGACATCACACACATCCATGCCCGAGGCAGGATTCGAACCTGCGACCGCAGCGGGCGCTCGACTCCAGACTGCAGCGCCTAAAACCGCACGGCCAATAGTTAAAGTGAAACGGGAAACTGATCCCACGCATATCGTAACAATTCATCTGACCTTAATTTCCCATCAGGAAACGACTTAAATGAAAGCTCATAAAATGGTTTAAATGGCTCTTAGCGCTATGGTACTTAACGGCTGAGGTCATCAGTGCCCTAGAACTCAGAACTACTTAAACCTAACTAACCTAAGGACATCACATACATCCATGCTCGAGTCAGGATTCGAACCTCCGACCGTAGCGGTCGCGCGGTTCCAGACTGTTGCGCCTAGAACCGCTCTGCCACTCCGGCCGGCTTAAATGAAAGCTCTGTGCATCTGATTTTGGTGTCAGGTGAGTATGAATATTGATACATCGGATCTGGTTAACAACATAGCTAAATTGTGATTCCAGTTAAAAGAGCTGGTAAAGAGCATTTGGACATATTAATTTTTGTTTTCGAAGTATGGGTTAAGAGGTACATAGCAAAACATCTAAACAGCTCTGAACCGCTTACAACAATGAAAGTGATGGCAGCGTTTTGTGATCCCAGTTTCAATAAATTGAAGATCATACAATAACTACTTATGCCGCGTGGGATTAGCCGAGCGGTCTGAGGCGCTGCAGTCATGGACAGTGCGGCTGGTCCCGGCGGAGGTTCGAGTCCTCCCTCGGGCATGGGTGGGTGTTTGTCCTTAGTATAATGTAGGTTAAGTAGTGTGTAAGCTTAGAGACTGATGACCTAAGCAGTTAAATCCCATAAGATTTCACACACATTTGAACAATAAGTACTTATGATCGAATATGGGTGACAGCAGACTGTCAAATGTAGCTGTCTTATCGACAGACCACAGGACAGCTGCTGAACTTTGCGTCCACGTCATATTCATAGAATTTGTTTCGATTAAAGCGAGGAAATACAAAGAGAAATTGTAATAATAACACCATTCCTGGAAATATTTATTTTCTGATCAGTTAACCATATACCGCTTTCTTTTATTTCTATGTAATAATTTATGCACTCTTCGTAGTTTATGAGGAGCAAATAAAAACGGTTCTCTATTGCACATCATACTGGTAGCAGTGTACAATAATTGCTATAAATAACAAGATAAAGATTTTGTCTACATTTAAATGTTGTTTTAAAAGTTTATACAGTTTGAAATGCGTTTATTAAAATGATATATTTAATTTGTTGTATGCACAATCTTTCATCATTATATTCGTTTAAGAAATATTTTTCAATAATGCTTTATTTTTACTAAACCAACTTACAGAATTAGAAAATTTGGTAAATCTACGTAGAAAACGTTGCATAAAAGTTGTTTAAGAGCTTGAGGAAACCACATTTGGATGTTATACCATTAGACTCATTGTTAACTAGGTACAACCTTTGAATACTTTAATGTGCTATCATAGTCCCCCACCCCTTTCATCATGAATATTTATTGGCATTGACTGGATGATATCTAACGGCAATGTAAACGATGCACTGCTGTACTTTCATCGTGGGAGTTTCTGCGCTGTTGTCTAAGGGAGACCGCAGCTAATTGGTATAGATTTCGGTTTCTGGTTTTTCTATTGTTTTGTGTTATACTTGGGAAGATTCTGGTGAGTTTTGACTACAAATTCATGTATTCCCCATTATTTAAATACATCTTTAGATGATCCCAAAAGCCGGCCGCTCTGGCCGGGCGGTTCTAGGCGCTTCAGTCCTGAACCACGCAGCTGCTACGGTCGCAGGTTCGAATCCTGCTCCGGGCATGGATGTGTGCGATGTCCTTAGGTTAGTTAGGTTTACGTAGTTCTAAGTCTAGGGGACTGATGACCTCAGATGTTAAGTCCCATAGTGCTTAGAACCATTTGATACCAAAAACGCTTTTCCCAAAAGCTTGCTAATACGCCAACTAACCCCGGATGCGGCGCTAGCTGGCATTCCCAAAGAGGCGACCAGGCATAATCTGATATGCATAGTGTTACGTAGGCAGAACATAGCAGTTTTTGAGAAAAACATTTCATTTTATCGAACGTGAGGTAACTTTATTTTCGAAGAATAAATTGTTTCATAAATTCGTTCTTTGTGTGAAAAAATAACGCTTGAAAAAAAAAATCAGCTCAAATGTATAAACAGCAGTATGAACTTAAACGTTGAACAAACAATGAATTCTTCAAAAATAAAAAAATGGTGATTATTATTGTAGCTGCCTACAGTTATTCAAATAGAATTAGCTTAATGTTTTAAATCAAACACAAGTGTAGGGTTTGAGAGTTCGTT
This sequence comes from Schistocerca piceifrons, assembly GCF_021461385.2. Lineage (NCBI taxonomy): Eukaryota > Metazoa > Arthropoda > Insecta > Orthoptera > Acrididae > Schistocerca > Schistocerca piceifrons. The sequence continues at coordinate 303,025,978 of NC_060145.1, read as the reverse complement.
TATTTAAACAAGTGGGTTCAATTTTCACACAATTTTACTTCGGTTGTATTCATCTGGATCATCATCGCCAGGCCATCTATAGTTATTTTCCCCTTTTGGCCAAACTGGACACGTGAATCTCATTGCCATCGGTTTTGCCAATCTTCAGACTTACAGGCGGGGATAGTACTTCACAAAGAGAAAGTCATTCTCGTACATAGAGACCAGGGCGATCAGGAGACGCTCGAGATTGCGAGGGATTAGCTGCCGCACTTGCTCGATGTGACATGTTGGTGTATTTTTACAGTCCCCAGAGTACGTGGGAACAGTCGAATGAAAACTCTCACCATCGTCTCGCCTTGTTACGAGGCTGAGTGTGAGAGCTCTTCGCCAATGAGAAGTTTTTTTGCCTCTGAAGTATCATCGAGGCAGTCCAAGCTGTGGTCACTTTTGGCATAGCTAATGTCTCACATGCAGTGATCCGTATTTTAGAAACAAATCCAAATCGACGTTTTCTGGGAAGCTTTTTCTTCTTCGACTTGTCAACCATAACCCTGTCACACTTCTTGACATTAATGGTCTTTTTCTTCTTATTGGCCTTTCAACACGACTCTCTCTTTGATGGAAGTGTCTGTTAGAATAATTGTAAACCGTCATTTTTGGCTGCGGTTCGATTGCTAGCACGGAACGACTATGGGAAAGAGCGAATTTCTTCTAGGATGATATGTATGTATTCCTTTTTTTTTTTACAGAAAGTGTTGTTTTTTAAATGAAAATAATGTAGGGTTTGTTGCGATAGGTGTGGAAGCGAGTTGTCGTGGGTATGGCGGCCAGGTAGCCGCCCGGCGATATCAAAAATTAAATGGACACCGCAAATCCCAAACGTTAGAAAAAAACCAGATGGCAGTTATAAGAATCGAGGGACATTAAAGGGAAGTAGTGGTTGGGAAGGGAGTGAGACAGGCTTGTAGCCTCTCCCCGATGTTATTCAATCTGTATATTTAGCAAGCAGTAAAGGAAAGAAAAGAAAGTTTATGAGTAGGTATTAAAATTCTTGGAGAAGAAATTAAAACTCTGAGGTTCGCCGATGACATTGTAATTCTGTCAGAGACAGCAAAGGACTTGGAAGAGCAGTTGAACGGAATGGACAGTGTCTTGAAAGGGGGATATAAGATGAACATCAACAAAAGCAAAAAGAGGATAATGGAATGGATTCGACTTAAGTCAGGTGATGCTGAGGGAATTAGATTAGGAAATGAGACACTTAAAGTAGTAAAGGAGTTTCGCTATTTGGGGATCAAAATAACTGATGAAAGCGTTTCTGAAGATGAGAAATTCGTTAACATCGCGTATAGATTTAAGTGTCAGGAAGTCGTTTCTAAAAGTATTTGTATGGAGTGTAGCCATGTATGGAAGTGAAACATGGACGATAAATATTTTGGACAAGAAGAGAATAGAAGCTTTCGAAATGTGGTGCTGCAGAAGAATGCTGAAGGTTACATAGATAGATCACACAACTAATTAGGAGGTATTGAATAGAATTGGGGAGAAGAGGAGTTTGTGGCACTACTTGACTAGAAGAAGGGATCGGTTGGTAGGACATGTTCTGAGGCATATAGGGATCACCAATTTAGTATTGGAGAGCAGCGTGGAGGGTAAAAATCGTAGAGGGATACCAAGAGATGAATACACTAAACAGATTCAGAAGGATGTAGGTTGCAGTAGGTACTGGGAGATGAAGAATCTTGCACAGGATAGAGTAGCATGGAGAGTTGCATCAAACCAGTCTCTGGACTGAAGACCACAACAACAACAGAAAAAATAAGGTTGTCATACAAGTATGCAATCACAGTTAGCCGCTCTTTCTAAAACGGCCATCAGCAGGGCGTAAAGCCAATCTGCAGGTTTGTCAGAATAAAAAAAATTAACGATGAAAAATTCTATTCACCTGTCGGTAAAACGATGAGACACGAGTCCTTCCCTCATGACGCTTCCGTGCAGACAAGTTACAGTGGATGGTGTTTCATTATATGCACTGTCCACTAGCACTACGACGGCGCCCTTGCTCCACCGCGTCAGGAAACAGAAGCTTTGTGTAAGTATACCCTTATTCTAACCAACCCCAGTCTCTCCTACGGTATAGGCGTTAGTGTCCTCGCAGCTTGTTAGTGCGGCTTAGTATCAGCAGTTCGTTTAGATCAACTATTGTTTTCATGTGAGTGGTACAATGAAAGAACAACTACCATTGTGCAAGAGACTACGCGAAGTGAGACGCTGTTCCGTACTGATATCGCCACTATCCTCGCGTCAGAAACTGAAAAAGCTTACAAAATAAATATCGACACTTACTAGATTGCAACCAAAGCACGTAAGAGGGCGTGTTGAATTGTTAATGCCACCGAATTTTTTCGTGAAAACATTTTAACGTTTTTTAAATGATACAAACGTTATTAACATCTTTATTCTTCATATCTACATATTTGCAGCCCTCCACCGCTGGTAGAGGGATCCCAGTTTTAGCGCGTAGCACAACGGTGTGTAATGTACGAGGGTCACTCCAAAAGAAATGCACATTATTTTTGTAAAAATACAGTTTTCATTCTGCATGTGTGAAAGTTTTACAGTGTGTAGATACATCCTTCCCGCTTGCTTTGAAACTTAATTCAACCTGTTCCCGTGAGTGGCGCCATCACATCATGTCTTCAAGATGGCTGCTACACTTGACGTTCGTCAGAAGCAATGTGCTGCCATAGAATTCCTGTGCTGTGAAAACGAGACAGTGGGAAACATCAACAAGAGGTTAAAAAAAGTGTATGGATATGCTGCTGTCGATCGCTGTACAGTTAGTCGGTGGGCAAGCAGGTTACGTGATGAAAGCGGGCACGGCAATATTGAGGATTCTCCTCGCAGCGGCAGGCCTCGTACTGCACACACTCCAGACAATGTACAGAGAGTTAACGAATTGGTGACTGCTGACAGATGCATCACAATAAACGAATTGTCACGCTACATTGGGATAGGGTAAGGATGTGTTTGCAGAATACTGAAAGTGTAGTGCCAGGTTGGTTCCCAGGATGTGGACAGTGGCTCACAAAGAAACAATAAAAACGGTACGCAGCGAACTTTTGGAACAGTACGACAATGGTGGATATGAATTTCTTGGAAGAATTGTGACAGGTGATGAAACATGGCTCCATCATTTTTCACCAGAGACAAAGAGGCAATCAATGGATTGACATCATGCAAATTCACTCAAGAAAAAAAATCAAAACAACACCTTCTGCTGGAAAAGTTATGGCTACGGTATTTTTCGATTCCGAAGGACTCTTGCTTGTGGACATCATGCCAAGTGGAACCACCATAAATTCTGATGCATATGTGATGACACTGTAGAAACTTCAAGCTCGACTGAGTCGTGTTCGACCACATCGACAAAAGCAGGATGTTTTGCTGTTGCACAACAATGCAAGGCCACATGTCAGTCAACAAACCATGGAAGCGACCACAAATCTCGGATGGACAACACTGAAACACCCGCCTTACAGTCCTAACCTGGCTCCATGTGACTATGATCCCTTCGGGAAACTGAAAGACTCTCTTCGTGGAACAAGGTTTGAAGATGATGACTCTCTACTGCACGCTGCCAAACAGTGACTCCAACAGGTTGGTCCAGAATTTTACCGTGCGGATATGCAGACGCTGGTTCCCAGATGGCGTAAGGCAGTTGAGAGGAATGGAAATTGTGTGGAGGAATGAAAATATTGTTCCTAAAGGATGTATCTACACACTGTAAAACTTTCAAACATCTAGAATAAAAGATGGATTAAAAAAAATAGTGTGCATTTCTTTTGGAGTGACCCTCGTAACTATGACAGTGTGTGAGAAGCAGCGTACTGTAACCGAGTTTCAAATTCGAGTTGGACCATATATGGAGTACCCTCTCCTTAAGCATGACAATGCCGGAACACACACGAGCGCTGCGACATCAGCAACAAAGCGACCCGTTCGGCTCACTGCCATCGATCATCCTCCGCATACTCCCGACTTGGCCCCACACGATTTTCGTCTTATTAAAGAACTTAAAGGACACTTTCGAGGACTTAACTTTGATGAATCGGTGCAAGCAGAGGTACGATTGTGATTGCTGAGAATTCTTCAGGATTGTATTGCCGTGGTCCATGGAACTCTCCTATCCCTGACGTTTCGTCCAAAGCTACGTTAGACATTTTCTGAGGTGCTCCTGGTTGAGCTGAGTCTTGCCGACTGACGAGTCGCACGTCGAAGAATGGCCTAAATATCGTGGAAAGTGGGCGTGGTCTGGATTTCACGTGATAGCGGAGATAAACCTTGTCACGGATAAAATATATCGATCATAGTACGTCAAAGATAAAATCTTCTCTTCGATTCTGTAGCGCCACTGTCGATACAACGGTTAGTTTCATGGCTTCTTCTTATCTGTTAAAATTATCTCCATGTTTATATATTTCGTCGTAGTACATAAAACTTCAGTTTCCGAAAATATCACTACGTGATCACCCGACTGAAGAACATGTTCCGCCACGGCTGACTTGTCTGTTTTCCCTAGTCGGCAAAGACTTTTATGTTCCTTCTACCGTGTATTCACACTTCTCTTTGTAGTTCCTTTGTAGACCCTACCACATGTACACGGAATCTTGTATACACCACTTGTAGGCAGAGGGAGACGTTTATCCTTAACGGAACGAAGTGCTTGGCCTATTTTCTTAGTTGGTCTGAAAATCGGTCGAATACCATGTTTCCTTAAAATCTTGCCGATCTGATCCGTTAATTTTTTGATGAAAGGTGTCCTATCGTTGTCCTTAGGCCTCCTGTTATTCGGTCGCAAAACTCTGTTTATTTCATTACTAGGGTACCCATTCCTCTAAAAACCCTGCTTTAGATGTTTTAACTATGGGTCCAGGTATTCTTGCGCACAAATCCTTTTAGCTCTGTCCACTAGACTTTTAATTACACCTCTTTTCTGTTGTGGACAATGCTTGGAATCCTTAGGCGAGTATCTGTCGGTATGTGTAACCTTCCGAAAGACTTTATGTTTCAAGCTGCCATCAGTCTGTCTCATAACGAAGACATCGAGGAAGGATATTGCATTGTCTTTCTCCATTCCATGGTAAACTGGATTTTAGGATTTATATTATTTAAATAACAAAAGAATTCCTCTAAAGCTGTTTTGCCATGTGACCAATCCACAAATGTATTATCCTCGTATCGATACCATCACGTGAAATCCAGACCACGCCCACTTTCCACGATATTTAGGCCATTCTTCGACGTGCGGCTCGTCAGTCGGCAAGACTCAGCACAACCAGGAGCACCTCCGAAGGTGTCCAACGTAGCTTTGGACGAAACGTCAGGGACTGAAGAGCTCGATGGACCACGGCCATTCAACCCGGAAGAATTCTCGGCAGCTGAAACATCCGGTCGTCAAAGGTTTCATTGTATGGTAAGATTGTGGCTCCGGCAACAAAGTCAGAAATTCTACTGTGACGGTATCAACAAAGTGGTCTCTCGCTGGGAGACATGTGTTCGTCGCCAGGGTGACTATGTTGAGAAATAAGTATGTAGACATGAAGAATAAAGATGTAGAATGTTAATAACATTTGTTCTATTTAAGAAGCCTTAAGAGCTTTCAAAAAATTGTGAGGCACTACTTTTGAGTACGTCGTCGTAACTAGCAGCTACTACCTGCTCTGTATGTAGTGACATAAATTTGAAGCAGTTATTCCATCCTGTGGTAGTAGTGTGCGGAGCAGTATACCATCGTCGCAGCGATTACTTTTGTTACCCACCTGCAATACTTGCCCACATATCTGTTTGCGCAGTTAGTCCATTACGAGGCGAACTATCACGGTATGTTAATCTATTTACTGCTTCTTTCCAATTCACTCACATGCCAATATTGCGCTAGTTGCTGTCGAAACGCTATAGCATCAATCGCTTTTTGTTTTCACATCGTCTAACTAGTCTGAACGTCGCATGACACAGACCTTTCTGGTCACAAAACTCTGCACGGTTCTGAGTCTTTGCTGTTTTAAAAAATTTTGAATGTTTACTCCCAGAACGCTTTTCTAAACACCGCTGCGATTTCGATGAGAGCTGTTGCTTCTGATTATTTCAGTTTTCATAAGCTCTTTAGTGAATGTAGCCTCACCAGCAAGTTCAGGGAACCTTCATCAAATTTAAGCATAAATTCTTCCTCCTCTTTGTCCAACTCAGCTGGCGAGTTGTATTTACTGATCTCGCCATCGAGTTGGCGATAAATGGTAGTGCCCCCTTCTTTTTCCTGCGCAAGGAAGTGAGTTGCAATATTTCTGTCTGGTGGTTGGTAGTGCATGCCATTTTTCTGTAGGATTTTCCACCTGCTACATATCATGCATGACCTTTGTGCAACGCTGTTCATTTGCAACCCAAATTTGACCGGCTCACTCGGAGCGGAACACAGGTGCTATTTAGGAGCCCTGTGTCGGACGGCAGCGAGAGAGAACCATCCCACTTGAAGGACACGCCTCTAGTTTACAGCGGGCTGCGTGCGCCGTTCGGGCACAGGATGGCCGCCACAGATAAGACAGGCTAGCGGACGTCGCGTGAGGTCGCCGCAGATATGCAAATAGCGGCCTGGTGTTCGCTCCGGCAGCCCAGCGGCCTCCCAAACAGCCTCTGTGGCTGCACTACACGCCCGCTCCTTACTGCGAGTGCAGACTATCATCATCGCGACACAACGGTCAACAATGCGCTTTCGTTTATTACTGCAATTTAGTGTTGTAACGTGTCATTTCCGTGAGAATTACTGCACGAGTAAAAATTGTTCTTCCGTTTCTTCCAACGGGGAAACCATGAACCGACATCTTAAAATTGCTGGGGGTGATGTTTATAGTCGCATTATCGTTGAGAGTGTGGGTGCACAAATCTGTCGTCTTGCGTGGTTGCTCAGAGAGGAGCATTTACTAATCGCGAAAGCGTTACGGAGATGATACATAAACTCCAGTGGAAGACTCTGCAGGAGATACGCTCAGTAGCTCGGTACGGGCTTTTGTCAAAGTTTCGAGAACATACCTTCACCGAAGAGTCAAGCAGTATATTGCTCCCTCCTGCGTATATCTCGCGAAGAGACCATGAGGATAAAATCAAAGAGATTAGAGCCCACACAGAAGCATACCGACAATCCTCCTTTCCACGAACAATACGAGACTGGAATAGAAGGGAGAACCGATAGAGGTACTCAAGGTACCCTCTTCCACACACCGTCAGGTGGGTTGCGGAGTATGGATGTAGATGTAGATACCACTGAATATTCACGTTTCAGGTAGCGCAGCTGCTTCATTACGCTGGTAGCCACACATTCGATAGATCCTTCAGGCAGGTGTATAAGTTTCTAATGTGCCGTTAAGACAGGCTCTCCAAAATATAGTACGTCGAGAACGAGTGAACCTTCAGAGATCAGGTTCTGGCAACAGTTCGGTGGATCATCACGAGTCGGTATGCTCATTGCTGAGTGTCGTGACCCCATGAACCCAGCGTCTTCAACCTTGACGGTTATGAGCTTCTGTTAGAACCCTCTGAAGAGGTAGACCCAAGATCTTCTTGATCTGATCACTCCACCTGTTCGCTACTCTTACTCTCGGTCTCTTACCCTCGAACTCCCCTTCCGTGACATTTTTTCCAACTTGCTCAACAACGGACACATTTCTTCCTCTTCCAGTCCATTTTATGCGCAGCATCCCGCGCCGACACCAGAGCTCAAATGCATCGATGCGCTGTTTGTGCCTGCTTTGTGCTGTCCATGTGTTGCAAACGTAAGAGATGACGGAAAACACTTGTGTTTTAGCAAGTCAGATATTTCTCGTGTTCGTTATTGCTCTTTTCTACCAGATCTTGGTGAGCTGCTTCGTAGCTACTCACACTAGCGTGACCCGTCTTGTTATTTCATCTTCAGAGCTTCCCTTGGCATAGATGGTTGGCCCAAGTTATACGAAAGAATGGACGACTTCCAGTTGCTTTAATCGACCTGTGAGCTGAACCTGTACTCCTCGATCAATTATCACGAGTTTGGACTTGCTCAGAATGAGGTTCAGTCCGTATGACAGACTGACGTCCTTTACTTTTGTCAGTAGCTCAGTAAGTTCGTCTTCGCTGCTGGCTAAAATCGTGGTGTCATCAACAAATCGGATGTTGAAGTTAAAATCTTCTGGGTTATTAGGCCACGTCATGTTTCTTCTAAAATGATCAACGTTTTGACCCCTCTGCTAGTGTTCTAGCAGTAGTGGACTCCAGAAGATCCTGAGGAAGATCCCAGCAGAGGGGTCGAAACGTTGATCATTTTAGAAGAAACGTGGCGCGGCCTAATAACCCAGAAGATTTTAACTTCAGTGACAACGGCCACGAAAGCCTGCAGACTTACATAAATCGGATGTTGTTAATAGTTCTACTACAAAATGAGATGTCTTTACTACAACCATTAAGAGTATTCCTAATGAAATGTTCTGCACAGATGTTGTACAGTTAGGGGGATAGTACACCACCCAGTCTGACACCTTTTGATACAGTGAATAAACCGGACGCGCCAGCACTTGTCTGCAAAGCGGCGAGGTGATTGTCGTATAGACCTCTGATCAGTGCTGTCAAGTGCGGCGGGACACCGAACTGTGCAAGCACCTGCCACAACTTTTACCAGACAACGCAGTAAACGGCTTTCCTATAGTCAAGGATGCAGATGACGACAGGAATACAGAACTCTAGCAATTTCTCGATTATTTGTCGTATGTTGAGTGTCTGTTTACGAGTTCCTTTTCCTTCAACAAAACCAGCTTGTCTGTGGATATCTAAGGGTAAATGTATAGCTTCAAACGCTGGTTCAGGATGTTGAGCACAATTTTGCTTGTGTGGCTTGTGAGAGCGATGGTTCGGTAGCTGGATCAGTTTCTGATTGACCCTTCCTTGTGTATTGGCGAATAAATACGTGCTATGATTATTAGTCAGATTGGTTGGCAACTTTCAAACTGCTCTTCTTACGTTCATTTTGGTGTCGATCATCTTCTGTTTCTCAAACAGACTTTGACTTTGCTTAAATCTGATCAAATTGGCTTTGCCGTCATGACGACTATATATATATATATATATATATGTGTGTATGTGTGTGTGTGTGTGTGTGTGTGTGTGTGTGTGTGTGTGTGTGTTCTTATTAGTATTATTAATCGAATTAATTACGCAGTCTTAATTTACAAATCTTGTAAATTGTAAGTCAGTGGAGGCGTGGACTTACGTCGATTTTGCTTGTTTTACGCCGTTGAGATTTACGTGATTTGGATATATGCTGCTTCTTCCGCCATAACTACTACTCATTCTTGACCGTGAATACAATACTGATTTTTATCGGACTTCCTCTTCAGATGCAGGCAGCTACAGTGACATGACATTAGCATAATGCGTGGAAGAAAAGAAAACTTTCGTGGTTTTGCACTAAAAAGAACTATCACACTTCATATTTCCATAAAAATTATTATTCAGGCAACACAATGTCTACTACACACTTCTCACAAGAATACGTCTGCTCCCCACAAGAACTAAAGACAGACACTTCTAAATAATTGACAAAAAAATTGAATGGAGTTTCCATCATTTGTCATTCGCCCTCCAGCGTAGCAAAATATATCTTTTCCGACGCCTACAGCGGTCGCGCTAGTGATTATAATCATTGGTTTTAAATTTTTGTCGTAGCTTGTTGGGTCTTTTCCTTATGTCCCTATACAGTGGACGACGGTGAGTGTTTTCCGTCCCTCACAACCATGCTCAGCACGTAGTGGTGTAAGGCGTGTTGTACGAATTCTACGATACTCTACAGTTGATTCATTTTTGATCCACCTCTTCGTCCTGAAAGCTGAATATTTAATGCTGACTATACAGATACCCTGCAGTTTGTATCGTGTTCTAAGCAAAACTACTTTTTTCCCACATTTCTTAAATTCAAATTTCAAATGGCTCTGAGGACTATAGGACTTAACTTCTGAGGTCATCAGTCCCCTAGAACTTAGAACTACTTAAACCTAACTAACCTAAGGACATCACACATATGCATGCCCGAGGCAGGACTCGAACCTGCGACGTTGGGGTCGCGCGGTTCCAGACTGAAGCGCCTAGAACCGCTCGGCCACCAACGGCCGGCCGGAAAAATATCGTATTCCTTTACTCCATGGGACAACTTTCGACAACTGGAAGTTCAGGATGGAAACTCTTCTCTAGGAACTGTAACTTTTACTATTTGTGAAAGCGAAGTATCTCACAAAGTTGGACACAGCGTGTCCCAAAGGAAACACCATTGGCTGGCACAATATTGGAAATTGGAGTATCAACTTATTCAACACATTGCCGACAGTCACTTGGAATATGCGATAGATAACGTAACACCCTTGGAGTTACGGACATCTCAGTGCAACAAGTTTGAGAGAAAAGGAATTTTCTAGTGACCTTTTGTTGGCAAAACAGTTCTTAAATATCAAATTTAAAACAACAAATGATATGCTAGTTAATCATTTTCTAAGGTTTCATAAATTGCGTTGAATCCTGGCTACTCGTCAAATATGTGGGGTCTAGGAAGCCTGCCTTCTCGGATCGCTAGACAGCATTCAAAAAAATCGTATTAATGAGCTTTATTACGAAATGAGCAGTGTCAATACTTAACTTTCACAGTAACGCAGAAGTGTCGCAAGCAAAGGGCGACGTGCAAATAAGAAATCTCTTCAGTAGATACAATCCCTATGTCAATTCGCTGGTCTTGAAGTGGCTAATCTTGATGCATCTGTAGAAGTGTGTCGCGACCAGTCGGCGCGACGCTTATGTCCTCTTCGCATAGAGGTCGCATCCATCGCGTTGTCGTCCTGGAGAAGAGTCGGTCAGCGTCCAGTTGGTTGACGTCTTGTCACAGCCCACTCTCTGCTCTCTCGTCTCCGACTGGCGTTCCGGCGCTTGACTTTACGCCGTAACATTCCTCCCGCCCCCCTCCCACCCAACCAAGTGACGGACCGTCGTCGTATAGGGTACTCGACAACGGCGGGGGAAGGCAGGAGTGTGGATGTTCTGAGGGACTGGAAGCTGTGGCTGCAGGGGACGTCAGGCTTCCAGTCGTACCCCGCCATCCAGCTTTTGCTCTGGCGCAAACGTCCGCCAGAATACTACCAGAAGCGTACGCATCCACCTCCTGAGGCCCATAGCAGGATGTAGAAGGCGTCGGCTGCTGCGGCGTAAGTGGGTCCAGCTCCATTGGTAAGGCGAGAGGAGGCGGAGGAGGCAAAGGCTCCGATCCATGGGGTCGTCCCGTGGTGTCGTGGTGACACCCTCTGGCGGCTGCTGTGGTCGCGCTGTCTTCGGAATCCGTGAATCTATCGGAAGAGATATGGAAGTATCACCGTGCACATGACAGTGGCGAATTTGGTTGTGATGTCGCCGCTGCAATCCGTCTGGGCGTGAAATGAGATACATGGAAGCGCCAAGTCGACGAAGGATCACGCTTCGCGCCCACTGTCTGCTACCCATAAAAACCCTCTAAAAGACAATATCATGCGGCGCGAAGCGATACTTGCAGCCTTCCTGCGGCTCCGGATGCTGAGGAGGGTGAAGCAGGTGGAGCAGCTGCGGCGGCGCGGTTCCTCCCGTCCCTTTACGACGAACCTGCACCTACCTGTAAACATTGTCTCAGCATACCATCAGTAGGGAAGCCGAGTGAAACCTACTGTACTTCGATATGAACCAGGCTGCAATTAAAGTCACTAGTGCCGGCCGCGGTGGTCTAGCGGTTCTAGGCGCTCAGTCCGGAACCGCGCGACTGCTACGGTCGCAGGTTCGAATCCTGCCTCGGGCAAGGATGTGTGTGATGTCCTTAGGTTAGTTAGGCTTAAGTGGTTCTAAGTTCTAGGGGACTGATGACCATAGATGTTAAGTCCCATAGTGCTCAGAGCCATTTGAACCAAAGTCACTAATCTACGTTTCGGGAGAAAGTTTTCACACGAAATGAAAGGTTGGAAATTATGTCCTCAATTAATATATTCTGAAACTTAGGTGAACAAGTATCACTGCCAAGCCCGTGTTAGTCTTGACACAGTCACTCACAATCCCTTTCACTCGTGTTAGCAAGTTTATGGAGTTGCATTTCCCGAAAACGTAATAACTAAAAAAATACTGATTTTTTTTGTTTGAGAATGCTCGCCAAATATTAAGTCTGTCGGTACCTAATGCAGTCACAGTTTTTAGCCACCGACTTGCTCAATACTCCACGCGGGATTTATGTCTTTTCTCGACACAAAATTCACTTAAAAATTCCGAAATTTCTGCACACCCATCGGAATTATTATGCCATCACTTTACAAAACTTTTGATGTATGAAACACTGCTAGACCCGCCAACTTCTCATTTCCATCGGAACTACTACTACACACGTCCGAAATGTTTCATGGCTAGGCTCCGACTCTTCTCTAGAATACTCTAAAAGTCTTCTCTACCAGCAGAGAAAGGCGCGCGAAGAATATTGCTTTACCATTGGTCAGTTTACTCGACAGCCAATAGCAAAACAACACTCTCCCGCGCCAATCCGCGCTTTTCATCAACAACCAATCGCAAAATAGTAAACCATTTTCGCCGGCGATGGTCCATCTCGTGTATGCGAACGATAGGAGGCGAGAAACAGTTGCAATGCCTGATCCCTGGTCTGTGCGGTGCGAAGTTTGGCCGTCTGCTGCTTGAAGGTTCTGACAAAACGTTCCGCTTCGGCGTTTGACTATGGATGGACGGCTGTACTAGTTAGGTGCTGTATGCCATTGCGTTCACACAATGTTTCAAATTCATTTGACTGAACAGAGGGCCATTGTCCGACACAATGACTTCAGGCAATCCTCTGAGGCAAAAAATAGAGGACAACTCGTGCCACGTGACTTTGTCGAGTTCACTGGGACAGCAAATGGACACTTGCTATAAGAGTCGACCACAGCCAACCAACGCGTGTTCCAAAAAGTCCCGCAAAGTCTATGTGGCGACTTAGGCCAAGCAGAGAATTTTTGTGGCGGAGCGTACACTGTGACGTCATCTGTTCTATTTGTTTGTGCATACCCTGCCAAGTACAGCGTCGACACGCTGTTTCGTACAAACAATCCCCCAGTGTCTTTGATGAAGTAACAGCAACACTTCTTTTCGCAAAGCTTTGGGGATCAACACACGTGATTGTCCAATGTCTTTCTGAACAACAATCACACTTTGCTGAATAGCGAGGCTATGCCGACGTGCGTCGTATCAGCGCACTACAGAGTTCTTTACACTAGGCAATGAGCGAGGCCAAGATGTGCAAAAGTATTTTAACAAAATGTTCAAACCGGAATCAGCTTCTGTGGCCTGTGCAATTTTCCTATAGTTCAGAGGAAAGGATTGAAGGAATTCAGAATCCTTAGCATTGATGTGACAACAAGGTGCAGCATAAGCGTCAAAGTCTGTATCAGGGCCAATCGGAAGACGTGAAAGTGCGTCCGCATTAGCATGTTGATCTGTCGGACAATACACAATCTCATACTGGCATTGAGACAACAACAAAGCCCATCTTTGCAATTTTTGGGCAGTTTGTACAGGAACCGGCTTTGTCGGATGAAACAAGGACTGCAATGGCTTGTGATCCGCTACTAAGGAGAATTTTCTGCCATACGAATAGTGGCGGAATTTGGTGACATCATACACAATATCCAATGGCTCTCTCAAGCTTTGTGAATGGTTACACTGAGCTTTGGACAACACTTTTGATGCGAAAGCAATAGGCCTGTCTTTATCACCAAATCTGTGCGAAAGCACTGCACCGATTCTGTAAGAGGAAGCGTGAACTTGCAACAGAACTGGTTTGTCAGCATGAAAGTGAAACCAGCATCGATCACTGAGCAATGCATCTTCAGGGTCTTAAAAAGCTTCTTGGCACTCATCTGTCTTAAAAAAGGGGTCATTTTTGCGTCGCAAGCGATGCAGCGGAGCTGCGATTTGTGCAGCATTCGGTATGAACCGAATATAATACTTCATTTTCCCTAAGACTGACTGCAGTTCTGTGACGTTGCAAGGAACGGATAGGTCTCGTATGGCTAACAAATGTGACTGAAGAGGATGTACGCATTAACTGTTTATGACGTGAGAAAGATACTGCAATTCAGGTTTAAAAAATTCACACTTGTACAGTCTACATTTTACTCTGGCATCAGATAACACACGAAACAAAGCACGTTAATTTGGAATGTGTTGTTCGGTACTTGAGCAGTCAGCTGTTCCAAATTCCATTGGAAAATGGCGCGTGTGGAAGTAATGCCAAAAGGCAAACGCAGATATTTAAACAAGCTCACATGGGTGTTCATAACATAGACTTTTTGAGATTCTTCATCTAGTGATATCTGAAGATATGCGTCACACAAATCAATTTTTGAAAAGTAGCGTCCAGCACCTAATCTGTCCATGAGATCCTCTGGGCGTGGCAATAGATAAGTATCAATCAGAGTTTGTGGGTTGTCTGTAGACTTAAGGTCAACAAAGAGGCAAATGCGACCTGAAGGTTTGGGGAGCAAAACGAGTGGACTTGCCCATTGACTAGTTGATATGGGCGCAATAGCGCCGCTGTCTTGCAATTCTTTAAGATCAGCCGTTACATTGTCCCGTAATTCAATGGGAACAGTTCTGGCCCAAATTTCGGCTGAGCATTGTCTTTCATTGTAATATGTGCAACAAAATTGTTAGTCTTGCCTAAACCATCAGAAAAGTGTTCCAGGAATTCTTTCAGCACTGTCTTTTGCACTGACTGCAGTCACTGTCAACACATTGCCCCGAATTTGAAATCCAAACAAATCAAACGAATCGAGGCCAAATATGTTCTCAGAATCACGTGTTTCTAGCACCGTGAAAGTCGCAGTTTGTGTATACGACCGATACATGGCAAGGAAAGTACATTTTTCAAGAACAGAAATGTCTTGTCCTGTATAAGCCGTCAGTTGCGTGCTAGTTTTAGACAGGTGCGGGGAATCTACAGTTCATATGTGTTACGATTCAGCAGTGTAACACAGATGCCTGTGTCCAACTGAAATTTCACACGTTTTCCACTAATATGCAACTGAACAAAAAGCTTGTTTTACTGGACTAGGACTGAAGAAACTTTAGCTTTGCTTGTTTTGCTGATGCCTGCAGCAGGCTTTGAATACACTTCATTAATTACATGGGCCTTCTGACTAGAATTATGTGAGTGGGCAGAATTCTTATGTTTGTTCTGTTGCAAACCTACTGATTGTACTTGACCTTTCTTGCCCCAAGTGTAACACTGTGCTTGTCTTGAAGGGCAGTATTGGCGTTTGTGTTGTGAATAGCACTGAGGGCATGACTTAATACCATTCAGCTGTGTAGAGAACTGTTTACGCAGTGTGGAGAACTGTTTACGAGGCGTGATGCGCACATGCCATCACTGCCTAAACGGATGACTCAACCTGACAAATTGGTGGCTGCTCAAATTTATCAGACGACACGGCACCTGATTCATACTGATCTAGTATTTGCACTAATTACTGAAATGATGGCTCTGACTGTTTGAAAATATGTTCTCTAAGCTAACATGAGTTACATTGTGTATGATCGCATCACACAACATAACATCTAAATATAAAGTACCACAAGCACATTTGAATTTGTATTTCCTCTTCAGACCGTTCCTTGCTACGAAAGAATTGGTAGCTAGCTGCCACCACATTCATTTGTTGGTCGTAATAGTTAGCGAATCTTCAATTTGATCATAGGAAAGTGCACTCGGAGCTGCGTTAGGAAACAATTTCTGAATGAGGCAAAAGACCGCACTATGTACTTTGTACAGAGTAATCGAGTTTCACAGTCGTGAGCAATTACGTGGCTTCGAACTGTCTCAAGCATTCGAGCCACTCCTCTTCTTTTTCACTAAACTGGCGAAATGGCTGTATGACACTTGGAACTACAGTTGTATTTTGCACTGGAGTGGTGGCCTGGTTCGCCAGGAACTGCTGTACCGTGTTTAGCAGTGTAGCGATTTGTTGGGTCTGAAACTGAAACATCTGTATTAACTGCGTTGCATCTATCGCTTGCAACTGAGGCACCTGACCAGGGGCTGGGAGAGGTGGGTTGCTCATATCAAAAGAGACAAATGCAAGAAACAGACAAGGCAAGCAATAAAATTAAGCGCACAAGAAAAGAAAATTCCCGAAACTTCCACCTCAAAACACTGATTATCAAAAACATTAAGAAACTCTATTACAGCAAGTAACCACACGCCTGCAAAGAAACGACAATGTAGAATTAAGGCTCTAACAAAACACAAAAGAAAATCCATGGCCGTCAGGCACTGGGTTGTTCTTAATACTTGTCGCCAATGTAGAATCCTGTCTACTCGTCAAATATGTGGGTCTAAGAAGCCTGCCTTTTCGGGTCGCTAAACAATATTCAAACAAATCGTATTAATGAGCTTCATTACGAAATGAACAATGGCAATACTTAACTTCCACAATAAATAGAAGTGTCGCAAGCAAAGGGCGACTTGCTGATAAGAAATCTCTTCAGTATGTACAATTGCTAAGTCTGATTTGCTGGTCTTGAAGTGGCTAATCTTGTTGCTTCTGTAGAAGTGGGCCGCGATCAGTCAGCGCGGCGCTTACGTCCTCGTTGCATGAGGTCTCTGACGTCGCGTTGTCGTCCTAGAGAGGTGTCGGTCAGAGGGCAATTGGCTGACGTCTTCTTCACAGCCCTCTGTGGTCTCTCGTTTACGACTGGCGCTCCAGCGCTTAACTTGACGCCGAAACAAATTGATTTGAGACTTACTTTCAACTGGAGCTGCTGTCGAAGAAATCGACACCGTGTGCCATCTACTTTTAACGATGCCTGCAGAATTCTCGTAGTTGTCACTACAATCAATACACCTCATTAATTACATGGGCATTGTGACTAGAATTATGTGAGTGGGCAGAATTCTTATGTTTGTTCTGTTGCAAACCTAAACGAAACACTTGACACTAAGCTCACAGGCAATCATCATAGGTTGTACCACTTGCTCCTTCCGGTTCCTGGATTTTTCCCTTACCATCTGCGCCCGTCCTGTCCGCCTCTCCCCCACCCTCACCTACCATGGCCTCACCATTGACCATGGCCTCACCTGGATCCCTAATCTCCGCTCCATGCAATCCAAAGCCCAAACCGCCTCCGACTCCACAAACTCCTCTCTAGCCAGACATGGGGGTTGCACCCCTCTACCATCCTCCTCATTTACCAATCCTTAATCTGTCCCATCCTCTGTTATGCCAGTCCTGCCTGGGTATCCGCACCCCCCCCCCCAAATTCTATAAGTCCCTCCAGATCCATGAGTGCCATCCACTCCACCTCGCCTTCCATATACGCCTCCCGTCCCCCACGCGGATCCTCTACGACCTCATTCCTTTCCCCCATCTGCTCCTATTCCTCAAACATATCTGCATACTCTACACCTCCCGCCGACTTGATGCCCCTCACCCCCTAGTTGCTCCTCTCCTCTCCAATCCCCACGCCTTCACTATTGTGTCCCCCCTACCCTCCATCTCTACACCCTCCATCTCCTTTCCCAAGGTGGCTTCCGTCAACACCCCCTCCTGGATGATGCCCCCTCTCCCTCCATTTATCCCTCCTATCAACTCTGATCCTCACCCCCCCTCCTTTCCTCTGTCCTTTCCCAGGCTCCATCTTCCTCCCTTCCACCCTGTTTTCTCCCAGCCTAACCTCTCTCTGCCTCCCTTCTCCCCCCCCCCCCCTCGAGTCCTTTTGTATTCCCCTCCTCTGCCTTTCCTCACTCCATGTCGTGTCTGCCCAGCACCCCCCCCCCCACCTCTTTTGTGGCTCCTCGTCCTCCATCGGCTCCTTTCCCCCCTCCCCGCACTTCGTTTTTCCTCTCCTTCCCCCCCCCCCTTTTCTTTCCCATCATCTGTCCAGGTTCCCCCTGTCTGCCCTCGGCTGTGGTATGTCATATTTGTGCCAACATTTAGTGCAGTGTTCAAGTGAATGTTCAGTGTTCGTCTTTCCAAAGTGGCGCGAACAGAAATCATGCTGTGTCGCTGGGTGTGAATTTTATATCTCTTGCGAACAGAAACCAGACTGTCGCCGTGTCTGCTTCATATGTATTTTATTAGCATCATCAACCCTTTGTTTTATCTTTTAAGTTCCACAATTTTCCGCCATTTTACCATTTAAGTCACCGATTTTATCGCCTACTCTTATTATTTATTATCTTCATCTTTTTAAAACAACCTCTGTCGGCTGAAGAGCGCCCTACTAAGCTGCTGCCAGCCCGCCCCCTTCGAGGGGAATCGAAACTTAATAAAGAAAAAAAAGAAAAACACTGAGCTTAGTGAAAAATTGGCTACTGGATGAACAGTCGAAGCGAAAGGGAGTCGTCGTGAAAAACAAAAGCGATGGTAATCCACCGCGTCCTTCAGCTTGTCAGACCGGACATTGTGGAAAGCCTGGTCACTAATAGCCTAACTCCAGAGTTTAGTTATCAAATAAGAACTAGGGCATGAACAATTCAGTGATCGTGGGTAAAGTCAAAGAGGAAGATGGTTTTTGTTTTCCAGTATCAAGTGAAGACCAATCAGCGAGCAACATAAATTGGTTCCTCGCTCTGGAGCAACGCAACACTTTGTTGACAGTTGGACACCTCTCACTAATTGAAACAAATTGGAACAAACAATTGAAGTTCAAGTAGCGAAGTCAGAAATTTTTCTTTAGGCTAAAGTAAAAACAGAAACTGAACTCACAAATGTTTTAAAAAGAAAGGAAATACAGATAAGCATTAAAGATATTGTATCTATGCCTGATCTTAGCTATAATTTGCTGTCATAAAATTGGAAATGAATGATTTTAGTAACATGTTTCATGAAGTTGAAGGTTTACTTAAATAAGGAAAAGAAACTGTTGCCATTGCAAGTAGGAATGAATCTCAGGTATATGTTTTAATTTTTTTGCAACGTAAAGCAATGTCAGCTGCTTCAACTGAAGCTAATGTGACACGGTAGCACAGCAGATTAGGCCATTTCAGTTATATTAGCAATAAACGCCTCCAGTCACAAGTTGACAGTAAGGCACTGGACACTTCAACGATCCCAAGGAAAAGATGTTCAGACTGTGTCGAGCGAAAACAATCACAACTGCCTGACAATCACACTAGGAAACGTCCCACCAGACCTCTTGAGTTGATCCACAATGACCTGTGTGTGGAAATCTCACCGGAATCGTTCGACGGTAAGAAGTATGTGCTCACGTTCGTCGACGAATTTACGCTTTTCACAGTGGCCTACGCATTGGAATCGAAGTCGAAGGTAACTCGCTATCTGAACATCGTTCATGCCGTGGCTACAGCTATTTTGAGTTTGGAGATCAGCAGATTGCGCAATGACAGTGGCCATGAATACATGTCGAACGAGTTGAAACAATTTTTTAAAGAACAAGGAATACATTCTGAGTTTACGATCAGCTACTGCTCAGCGAACTGGTGTCTCTGAGTGAACGAACAGAACGCTTATTGAGAAAGCTTGCTGTTTGGTACTTCATTGTGAATTAAGTAAGACGTTATGGTCAGAAGCTCTTCCGATGCCGTATGCCTACTTAACAGAAGTTCTACTGCCGCCCTGGAAGGAAAAATTCCAGATACTTTGTTGTATAACGAGAGACGTAACTTGAGTAAGGTGAGAGTATCTGGATGTATTGCATATCTGCTGTACCAAACGAAATGGGAACGGGAAGTTTGACAGCAACTCCTTGACACGCTCCTTCACTGGCTACTGTCCTAATGGCCACAGACTTCGGGGTCCAAAGGAAGGAAAAATAGTCAAAGGTAGGAACATTGTTTTCTACGAAGGAAGATATGATTTTGAAATTACACCGACTGACAACTGCATTCATCAGAGAAAGAACACAAAGACGATAATGAAGGAGAGTTCACCGAAGAAAATATTAAATAAAATGATGGATGTCATGAAATAATTCCCATACCAGAAGTGACCAGTGACGAAGAGGAAGCTGAAAAGGAAGCTTTCCGATATACTACTACCAGGAAGAGGAACCCTCCTAAATACCTGGATAACTATGGTGTACATGCACTGAAAGCTGAATCATTTGTCGATGGCGTACCGAAAAGCCACAAGGAACTTGTAACTCTTGAATATAAGGAGTACTGGTAATAAGCTACAGTGGATGAAACGACTCTATAAAGGAAAACAAGACTTGGATGTTTGTTGATTTATCCCTTGGAAGGAAGGCCGTCGGCAGTAAGTGGGTGTTCAAATTGAAGAAGGATAAGAATGGAAACATGACACAAGGCTAGGCTTGTCGCCAATGAACGTTAAAAAAAAGGTTTCGAGTAAGAGGAAACATAACCACCAGTGGCTCGACATTCAGCTATTAGAATCTCTCTCTTTCCAAGCATTAATCTCGACTTGCGGGGTCTGCTGTTATGGTTTACCGGATTTGGCGTGTTTATTGTAAGGATGGCCGGATGCCCTTCCTCTCGCCACCCCGAGCTATTAGAATAGTGGCACTTATTGCAACCCAACAAGGACCCAACAAGGACTGGTTCTGGAACAATTGCTTTCACTTTGCACTATGTTATCAGATTATTGTGACTTTCTATGATCAGCATCACATCGGGAAATAAAGCGTGGTGCCAAATTGTCAGTTCCCATTGGTTGGATCATTGGATCATATGTGACAGCAATTGCAAATGAATATGAAGCATCTCAAGCTGTTAAACTGAAGCACTGATAGTGTAAGAAGATCATGAGAGAAATTTTTCAGCTAAGCACCATAGTTGAAGAAAGACTCATCAGGGGGAAACGGATTGTTGCTTTGACAAGATAGCTGCTATGAAAGTTTCAAAGATAATACTGCGACATTTATTGCTAAGATGCTATTGTGAATCCTGGTATAAACTAGGTTAAGGCAATGAAGAAACTTCAGTGCTCAACAGGACCACAGCACCTTGAGTGGAAACGCTTGTATAAACTTGTATAAGACGGCCGCGTTGGCCAAGCGGTTCTAGGCGCTGCAGTCCGGAACCGCGCGATTGCTACGGTCGCAGGTTCGAATCCTGCCTCGGGCATGGATGTGTGTGATGTCCTTAGGTTAGTTAGGTTTAAATAGCTCTAAGTTCTAGGGGACTGATGACCTCAGATGTTAAGTCTCATAGTGCTCAGAGCCATTTGAACCATTTTTGAAACTTGTACAGACGCTTGTATAAACTAGGTTAAAGCAATGAAGAGGTTCCAGAGGTGAATAACACCACAGAATCTTCAATGAAAACGTATACTATGGTATCACATTTTTAAACTGTGCTGTCTCAGGTTATGTTTCTACACACATCAAAAAAAGTTTTGCATCACCTCGGTTCCGTGAGTTCCGGAACCTGTAGAGAAAATTGGAATAGAGATCAACATAAACATCATTTCCGCCCTTTTTGTTGCTCATGAAAACCACATATTGCATGTTGTACCACCATACAGTCAGACCTTCAGAGGTGGTGGTCCAGATTGCTGTACACACCGGTACGTCTAATACCCAGTAGGACGTCCCCATGCATTGATGCATGCTTGTATTCGTCATGCCATACCATCCACAAGTTCATCATGGCATTGTTGGTCCAGATTGTCCCACTCCTCAACAGCGATTCGGCGTAGATCCCTCAGAGTGGTTGGTGGGTCACGGTGTACATTAAAAGCCCTTTTCAATCTATCCCATGCATGTCTGGTAGGCTTCATGTTTGGAGAACATGATGGCCAATCTAGTCGAGCGATATCGTTATCCTGAAGGAAGTCATTCACAAGATGTGCACGCTGGGGGCGCGAATTGTCGTCCGTGAAGAATGCCTCGCCAATATGCTGCCCATATGGTTGCACTATCGGTCGGAGGTTGGCATTCACGTATCGCACAGCCGTTATGGTGCCTTCCATGACAACCAGCGGCGAACGTCGGCCCCACATAATGCCACCCCAAAACAGTAGGGAACCTCCACCTAACTGCACTCGCTGGGCAGTGTGTCTAAGGCGTTAAGCCTGACTGGGTTGCCTCCAAACACGTCTGCGACGATTGTGTGGTTGAAGGCATTTACGATACTCATCGGTGAACAGAGCGTGATGCCAATCCTGAGCGGTCCATTCGGCAAGTTGTTGGGCCCATCTGTACCGCGCTGCCTGATGTCGTGGTTTTAAAGACGGACCCCGCCATGGACGTCGAGAGCGAAGCTGAGAGCCATGCAGCCTATTGCACACAGTTTGAGTCGTAACACGACGTCCTGTGGCTGCACGAAAAGCATTATTCAACACGGTGCGTTGCTGTCAGGGTTCCTCCGTGCCATAATCCGTAGGTAGTGGTCATTCACTGCAGTAGTAGCCCCTGGGCGGCCTGAGCGAGGCATGTCATCGACAACAGTTCCTGTCTCTGTGTATCTCCTGCATGTCCGAACAACATCGCCTTCGTTCACTCCGAGATTCCTGGAACTTCCCTTGTTGAGAGCCCTTCCTGCCACAAAGTAACAATGCGGACGCTATCGAACCGCGGTATTGACCATCTAGGCATGGTTGAACTACAGACAACTCGGGCCTTGTACCTCCTTCCTGGTGGAGTGACTGGAACTGATCGGCTGTCGGTACCCCCTCCGTCTAATAGGCGTTGCTCGTGCATGGTTGTTTACATCTTTGGGGAGGTTTAGTGACTTCTCTGAACAGTCAAAGGGACCATGTCTGTGATACAATATCCACAGTCACCGTCTATCTTCAAGAATTCTGGGAACCGGGGTGATGCAATACTTTTTTTGATGTGTGTATATAACGAACTCCAACAGAAGTAAACGTTTGAGAGATCATATCGTGCGAGCATGTGATCCTGATAACTGGAGAAGATCAATTCATGCATACGTTGCACCACTTATTCCAACTACACTGTAGCTTGTACTACAGTTTGCTTTTGCATCGTGACCTGTTTGGTACCATACAAAAAGGAAACAGTAGAGGCAAACAAAATATAATTATTTATTTCCACTTTTGCTAGCTGCCGACACCATGTAAAAATACTGTGGATACTGTTACTAGTAAAACTACTACAGAAAAAGCGTCGTTTTCCAAATCTATTCTCGGAACTGGAACCAACCTAGACCCAGATTTTCTGTATTGCCGCACTCTACCACATGCGTCTGAAACGTCTTACCAACTGCAGTGCAGTTGAGTGACTACCAAGGAGTAATACGTGGCTCAGAAATAATCAAGCTGACGGTTTGTCTTCACTGCCTCACAGGAGCACAGCTAACTGTGTCCTAGTTTAAATAAGTAAAAGTTCGACAGAGAGCTGCACTACGCAGTCTGTATAGCATTTTCTGGGTACTAATTTTCTCTGTATTCAGAACAACAGTCACTCCATAATTGTGGGATTATAGCAGTGACGGAAATCAACGATCCATCTGCAACGACTGTTTATTTACGCCGGTCATGGGTCACATGATCGCACTCAGCTGCCATCAGCTACCGCCACCTAATAATGAACTGATCACGTTCGATATGGGTTGTGCCAAATAAACTGCCGTTGTAACTGGAGTTGTTTTGTGTCATTGTTATTTTCTAGGAACAATAGAGTGTCAGTGATTTGCAACCTCATGTCAAACCGTTACTATCACACCTTTACCTGGAAATCATATTAATAGGTTCTGCCGTACGAGGGCTGGCTAACGGCAGGGAACGCTGCCACGCAGTGAGACGTGTACACTACTGGCCATTAAAATTGCTACACCACGAAGATGACGTGCTACAGACGCGAAATTTAACCGACAGGAAGAAGATGCTGTGATATGCAAATGATTAGCTTTTCAGAGCATTCACACAAGGTTGGCTCCGGTGGCGACACCTACAACGTGCTGACACGAGGAAAGTTTCCATCCGATTTCTCATACACAAACAGCAGTTGACCGGGGTTGCCTGGTGAAACGTTGTTGTGATGCCTCGTGTAAGGAGGAGAAATGCATACCATCACGTTTCCGACTTTGATAAACGTCGGATTGTAGCCTACCGCGATTGCGGTTTGCTGCTTGCGTTGGTCGAGATCCAATGACTGTTAACAGAATATGGAATCTGTGGGCTCAGGAGGATAATACGGAGCGCCGTGCTGGATACCAACGGACTCGTATCCCTACCAGTCGAGATGACAGGCATCTTATCCGCACAGCTGTAACGGATCGTGCAGCCACGTCTCGATACCTGAGTCAACAGATGGGGACATTTGCAAGACAACAACCATCTACACTAACAGTTCGACGACGTTTGCAGCAGCATGTACTACCAGCTCGGAGACCATGGCTGCGGTTACCCTTGACGCTGAATCACAGACAGGAGCGCCTGCGATGGTGTACTCAACGACGAATGGCAAAACGTCATTTTTTCGTATGAATCCAGGTTCTGTTTACAGCATCATGATGGTCGCATCCGGGTTTGGCGACATCGCGGTGAACGCACATTGGAAGCGTGTATTCGTCATCGGTATACTGGCGTATCACCCGGCGTGATGGAATGGGTTGCCTTTGGTTACACATCTCGGTCACCTCTTGTTCGCATTGACGGCACTTTGAACAGTGGACGTTACATTTTAGCTGTGTTACGACCCGTGGCTCTACCCTTCATTCGATCCCTGCGAGACCCTACATTTCAGCAGGATAATGCACGACCGCATGTTGCAGGTCCTGTGCGGGCCTTTCTGGATACAGAAAATGTTCGACTGCTGCCCTGGCCAGCACATTCTCCAGATCTCTCACCTATTGAAAACGTCTGGTCAATGGTGGCCGAGCAAGTGGCTCGTCACAATACGCCAGTTACTACACTTGATGAACTGTGGTATCGTGTTGAAGCTGCATGGGCAGCTGTAACTGTACATGCCATCCAAGCTCTGTTTGACTCAATGCCCAGGCGTATCAAGGCCGTTACTACGGCCAGAGGTGGTTGTTTTGGGTACTGAATTCTCAGGATCTATGCACCCAAATTGCGTGAAAATGTAATCACATGTCAGTTCTAGTATAATATATTTGTTCAGTGAATACCCGTTTATCATCTGCATTTATTCTTGGTGTAGCAATTTTAATGGCCAGTAGTGTATG
Source organism: Schistocerca piceifrons (assembly GCF_021461385.2). NCBI lineage: Eukaryota > Metazoa > Arthropoda > Insecta > Orthoptera > Acrididae > Schistocerca > Schistocerca piceifrons. The sequence continues at coordinate 303,000,804 of NC_060145.1, read as the reverse complement.
CTTTTTGGTGCAGTAGACTGTGTTTGGGTAGTTACGTATCGTTGCGTTCAGATACTGCTTTGCGGAGTGACCTCGGACTTTCCTGTCAACCGCAGACTAACACTAATTACGTGCACCAGTGCTTGTACACAGCGTCCACAGTTGGAATTTTGCGGAGCAGTGCCATTCTGAGAACTTACATTCTTCGGATAAACAGTACGATAAGACAGAAAACACGCGTAGGACATTTCTCTCTGCACCTTCCGGTGTGCTTCTTACAGTAGCAGATGCGATCGAAAATTTATCCTGCTGTCGAGGGTTGCGGTCATTAGTAATTTGAAACTTTCTACATATCGTAAAATTCAGACGTCAAATTAAAGTAAAAGTTCTTTCTTGCGGTCCAGTTCACGGACTATTGTCTGAGGTAATGTTGTTACAGATTGTCTCAGTCAAGTCTAATCACCATACAAAATGCATTGGCAAAACTGGTAATCGTCTGTTAAATATCTGTATTCAGTACAAATAAAAGTGATGCGAAAAGAAGGAAGGGCGGAAAAATAACGCCTTGTTGTGTAGCAGTATGCTTGGGTGTCGGAATTAGTGCGAATGCAGAGGTATTCTGGTGATAAAAACGTTTCTCTGACACACATACAGCAATAGGACGTCAGTTTCTCAACAGTAACATTAATTTTATTGTGGCTTATGATTTGTAAGTCTTTTTAGAACTTTCAGAAAATAGGTAAACATTCAGTTAAAAACATATTCGGAATATATCATTCAGCCCGTGTAGCAGACGATCGAAATTAATATAAAGGGAGATAAATTAATAGCTGTAGTCAGCGAGTTCTCAGGCGGAACTGTTTTCACTTCTTTTATTTTTACCATCGTCTCTCAAAATATGCGAGTATTATGCAGATGTGCTTTATTTTTCTGCATCAAATTGCCTGCTGTTACACACCGAAAGAGCCCAGAGCCAAACAAACACTAATCGTTCTTACCTTCACCGCACACATACTTCTCTATCAGCAAAAAATTGTTTATGTCTTCATTTTTTTATCTGAGTAATGCTTCTTTACGCGAGCTTCATGAGTAAAATAAAATTTCTCGTCTTTTATAACAGCCTAACTTCCTGAATCCTGATCTCACATTATACTACTGTTTGCTCATTCACTTTTTCGTTTATAGTAATGTAAAGGGAAGAATGCTAGTAAATATCTAATTTTAATCAAACTTTAAACTTAACATAAACTGAAAAACGGCAAACTACATGTGTAGGGCACAGAAAGCTTGGACTGTAGAGGTTCACTTTTAAAATTTGTCTGTAACAGACAAACTCTAAAATATCCTTAATATCCCTAAACTAAATTGTTACTCATTTTCCTACGCAGCGAAGCCTTATTGATATCCATTTACCAGTCCTTTGCTACAACACGATTTTCGTTTAATTTCACCCAGCTCACAGTAAATTAATGAAAACGATTCAATGTGGAACAGGAGACCAAAAACAGTATTGTATCTATCCTGGTACTAAATGTTTTCTTGCTGCGTAACCCGTAGCGTGCCCGTAAACATCACGCAAGGTCCCTTGATGTAATCTATTTGACAGGAAGGTCGGCTGAAAAATTTAAGCCTGGCCTTCCTTCGGAAACAAAAAATGCAGGTCAGCGATTTATCCTCTCGATGCCAATTTCCTATGCACAATCAGTGCTGATGTCCTCGGAGAAGAATCTACCTTGCTACATGTTACATTAATTAAATAATAATAATTAAATAATAATAATTAAATTTTTCCCGAGGACATGCAGCTTTACCGTATGATTAAATGATGATGGCGTCCTCTTGGGTAAAATATTCCGGAGGTAAAATAGTCCCCCATTCGGATCTCCGGGCGGGGACTACTCAAGAGGACGTCGTTATCAGGAGAAAGAAAACTGGCATTCTACGGATCGGAGCGTGGAATCGGGCAGGGAGGTTAGAAAATTTAAAAAGGGAAATGGATAGGTTAAAGTTAGATATAGTGGGAATTAGTGAAGTTCGGTGGCAGGAGGAACAAGACTTTTGGTCAGGTGATTACAGGGTTATAAATACAAAATCAAATAAGGGTAATGCAGGAGTAGGTTTAATAATAAATAAAAAAATAGGAGTGCGGGTTAGCTACTACAAACAGCATAGTGAACGCATTATTGTGGCCAAGATAGACACAAAGCCCATGCCTACTACAGTAGTACAAGTTTATATGCCAACTAGCTCTGCAGATGATGAAGAAATTGATGAAATGTATGACGAGATAAAAGAAATTATTCAGGTAGTGAAGGGAGACGAAAATTTAATAGTCATGGGTGACTGGAATTCGTCAGTAGGAAAAGGGAGAGAAGGAAACATAGTAGGTGAATATGGATTGGGGGGAAAAATGAAAGAGGAAGCCGCCTTGTAGAATTTTGCACAGAGCATAACTTAATCATAGCTAACACTTGGTTCAAGAATCATGAAAGAAGGTTGTATACCTGGAAGAATCCTGGAGATACTAAAAGGTATCAGATAGATTACATAATGGTAAGACAGAGATTTAGGAACCAGGTTTTAAATTGTTAGACATTTCGAGGGGCAGATGTGGATTCTGACCACAATCTATTGGTTATGAACTGCAGATTGAAACTCAAGAAACTGCAAAAAGACGGGAATTTAAGGAGATGGGACTTGGATAAACTGAAAGAACCAGAGGTTGTAGAGAGTTTGAGGGAGAGCATAAGGGAACAATTGACAGGAATGGGGGAAAGAAATACAGTAGAAGACGAATGGGTAACTCTGAGGGATGAAGTAGTGAAGGCAGCAGAGGATCAAGTAGGTAAAAAGACGAGGGCTAATAGAAATCCTTGGGTAACAGAAGAAACATTGAATTTAATTGATGAAAGGAGAAAATATAAAAATGCAGTAAATCAAGCAGGCAAAAAGGAATACAAACGTCTCAAAAATGAGATTGACAGGAAGTGCAAAATGGCTAAGCAGGGATGGCTAGAGTACAAATGTAAGGATGTAGAGGCTTGTCTCACTAGGGGTAAGATAGATACTGCCTACAGGAAAATTAAAGAGGCCTTTGGAGAGAAGAGAACCACTTGTATGAATATCAAGAGCTCAGATGGCAACCCAGTTCTAAGCAAAGAAAGGAAGGCAGAAAGGTGGAAGGAGTATATAGAGGGTTTATACAAGGGCGATGTACTTGAGGACAATATTATGGCAATGGAAGAGGATGTAGATGAAGATGAAATGGGAGATAAGATACTGCGTGAAGAGTGTGACAGAGCACTGAAAGACCTGAGTCGAAACAAGGCCCCGGGAGTAGACAACATTCCATTAGAACTACTGATGGCCTTGGGAGAGCCAGTCATGACAAAACTCTACCATCTGGTGAGCAAGATGTATGAGACAGGCGAAATATCCACAGACTTCAAGAAGAATATAATAATTCCAATCCCAAAGAAAGCAGGTGTTGACAGATGTGAAAATTACAGAACTATCAGTTTAATAAGTCACAGCTACAAAATACTAACGCGAATTCTTTACAGACGAATGGAAAAACTGGTAGAAGCGGACCTCGGGGACGATCAGTTTGGATTCCGTAGAAATGTTGGAACACGTGAGGCAATACTAACCTTACGACTTATCTTAGAAGAAAGATTAAGAAAAGGCAAACCTACGTTTCTAGCATTTGTAGACTTAGAGAAAGCTTTTGACAACGTTAACTGGGATACTCTCTTTCAAATTCTGAAGGTGGCAGGAGTAAAATACAGGGCGCGAAAGCATATTTACAATTTGTACAGAAACCAGATGGCAGTTATAAGAGTCGAGGGGCATGAAAGGGAAGCAGTGGTTGGGAAAGGAGTGAGACAGGGTTAGGGCCTCCCCCCGATGTTATTCAATCTGTATATTGAGCAAGCAGTAAAGGAAACTAAAGAAAAATTCGGATTAGGTATTTAAATTCATGGAGAAGAAGCAAAAACTTTGAGGTTCGCCGATGACATTGTAATTCTGTCAGAGACAGCAAAGGACTTGGAAGAGCAGTTGAACGGAATTGACAGTGTCTTGAAAGGAGGGTATAAGATGAACATCAACAAAAGCAAAACGAGGATAATGCAATGTAGCCAAATTAAATCGGGTGATGCTGAGGGGATTAGATTAGGAAATGAGACACTTAAAGTAGTAAAGGAGTTTTGCTATTTAGGAAGTAAAATAACTGATGATGGTCGAAGTAGAGAGGATATAAAATGTAGACTGGCAATGGCAATGAAATCGTTTCTGAAGAAGAGAAATTTGTTAACATCGAGTATAGATTTAAGCGTCAGGAAGTCGTTTCTGAAAGTATTGTATGGAGTGTAGCTATGTATGGAAGTGAAACATGGACGATAACCAGTTTGGACAAGAAGAGAATAGAAGCTTTCGAAATGTGATGCTACAGAGGAATGCTGAAGATAAGGTGGGTAGATCACGTAACTAATGAGGAGGTATTGAATAAGATTGGGGAGAAGAGAAGTTTGTGGCACAACTTGACTAGAAGAAGGGATCGGTTGGTAGGACATGTTTTGAGGCATCAAGGGATCACAAATTTAGCATTGGAGGGCAGCGTGGAGGGTAAAAATCGTAGAGGGAGACCAAGAGATGAATACACTAAGCAGATTCAGAAGGATGTAGGTTGCAGTAAGTACTGGGAGATGAAGAAGCTTGCACAGGATAGAGTAGCATGGAGAGCTGCATCAAACCGGTCTCAGGACTGAAGACCACAACAACAACAACATGTTACATAAAAACAGTAGACTCAGAGACGAAAATGTAAATAAACGTTCATATCATTCAGAAATTCTGCTTAGCTCAACTCTTTTTTTCCAACAGTCAGTGAAGAAGAAAAGGTTCATTAATTTCTCACACCAGCTCGTCAACAGTTTATTGATAGAAAGCATTTGTTTTACTAATATTTATATATAGTTCCGATTACTAAAAATTGTCATTGTAAATCAAAGTGAGATGTAAAGTAATTATGTAATAAATAAAGGGCTACATAATTTAAAGGTGGTGGACAGAACTTTAGGTTAAAGGGAGTGAATTCAAATTTCAATTGCAATTAGAAGCAGCTAACAAAATAAGATAAACTGTTGCTAATCGCGTGTTAAGTAAGGTAAAACTACAACTACGTAAGCTTTACTTAAGAGAGGCGAAGTTAGTGGTACATGGCATAGGACTAACTTGAAATACAAACAGCAAATTTAAAAAAAAATATTTAAAACTATCAAGTGTAGATAAGGACACACTGGAAACAATATAAATATGTTAGACGTAATGTTTCTCTTCATCAAGAGCTTACAGAGTAAAACAAAACGTTTTGAACCAAACGGAATGAGATAGCTGGAGGCGACAATTTATGAGTAGTGGATTTGCTGCAAATTATATAGGAAAAAAATACTTGAATAGTAACGATATTTTTTTATTTATGTAATGTCTTACATAGAAGAGTGTACGCTGATATTACGGTTTTTTTCTTCTTTTTTAACGTGTTGTGTATGTAAATACTTTTAAACGGCGAGGAAGAAGAAGAATAGCGAAAACCAAAAGCATATGGGAACAGAAAATTTTCTTATCTTGTTTAACAGGTTAGTGCTTTGTTAAAAAAGACTGATGAAGGACCAAAGTAAAGTGGCACGTGTTGTATAGCTAGGTAAGGGTTCTGTATCAGTGCGTTAGTGGAAAAGCCGAAAAATGCATTGAAAAGAAGTACGCTAAACGTCACGAATGCTTCAGTAACAAGAGGGAAAACTCAGCAAATTGGTTCAAATTTCAAACAGAGCGCATGTATAATTTAACAAGACTAATGGTTTATTTATAATTTATAAAAAATAAAATTGTATTCTGTGGCGTTTATGTGTCGAATGCAATGTGATTGATCCAAAGGGATTGCAGTTACTTGGAAAAACAGGGTATAACATTTTTTGACAGCTGGAATAACGTTTGCATTAAAGAAAATGCAATTTCTGAGCATTTCTTCATCTAAGTAAATGTAAAATAGTCACATGGGGTCAAATGCGGAGAAGAGGACCGGCGAGGAACTTCTTGGATATCCAGTCCAAAAATTTTTGAACTACGTGAAACCTATTCGCAGTTGCGAATACGGACAACCATCAGCTGTATAAAGGATTGACGGCAGTGAAAATTGGTGCCGGACGTGGAATCGAAACCGGATTTCCCGCTTTCCACGAGCAGTCCCCCTCAAAACGCTTTGGCTATTCGCTCACGACTTACAGCCAGACCCAAACTTCTAGATGTCGTCGTTTCTGTATCACAACCCGTACTCGCTCACGTATTATTTTCTTCCCGGCCCGCCCCGATAGCTGAGTGGTCAGCGTGACGGATTGCCATCCTACGGGTCCGGGTTCGATTGCCGGCTGGGTCGGAGATTTTCTCTGCCCAGGGACTTGGGTGTTCTGTTGTCTTCATCATCATTTCATCCCTTCATCCCCATCCGTCGCGCAGGTCGGCACCAAGGCTGCCGGACCTGCCCCGCAAGGAGCCTCCCGGCCAATGACGCCAAACGCTCATTTCCATTTCATTTAATTCCCGTATAGGGAGGAGATTTTAATTTGACATCACTCCCTGGTATCGGCGGATAAATGCGATATCGCAGTGCCTGTGTTCTTACGAAGAACGATGCAATCTTCCTTAGGACATGCATGCATTTCCAAAGGAACAGGCACTTCGAATACATTTCATGCATTTCATAACGGCTGTAGTCGTTCTTCTTAACAACACGGGAACTGCCGTATCATACTTTTGAAGCAGACACAGCCTTCGTGCGTCCCGGATGGTGTAATATCCCTGTGCTAGAGTATTTCGTTGCTCGCAATTGTAGCACATTTCTGCGTCAACCGACTACGAGGACCGTCCAGTATCATTACGTAACAAGACACAGCCCCAGTTTTACGCATCTTTACAGTCAACCATGATGATACCCAGAACGTCTCTTTTCCTCGAATTCTATTTTCACATATTTCTTTGCAAATTCACCTTATCATCAAACTCTTTCGGTCACGTTTTAGTCTGTGGGAAGTAATAATGAATCGATTAGTCTACAACAATAATAGGCTGCCAGACGCTGTTTATATTATGTTTCTACTCCTCCGAAAACCATATTGATATGTCTTTTGTCTCGCATGTTTGGTTTGCAGTTAAACGCAAGGAAGCAGGAAAATTAGATTTTTAAGTGCCGTCGACGGCGAGGTCATTAGGGACGGAACACAAGTTCAGACTGGATTTGGTATGGAGGAGTAAATCTTTCCTCTCCTCTACAAAGAAACCATCATGGAATATGCCTTCAGTGATTTAGAGAAACCGTAGAAAATTTAAACCCGAATACATCCAGAAAATAATTTTTCACTCGGCATTGGAGTGTTCGCTGAGATTAAAACTGTGTGCTGGCCCGAGACTCCAACTTGGGACCTTTCCCTTTCGTGGGCAAGTGCTCACCGACTGAGTTACCCAAGTACGACTCAGGACTCGTTTTCAGAGCTTTACTTTTGACATTAGGAGTTGAGGTACTGGCACAAGTAAAGCTGCGAGGACGAATCGTGATTCCTGTTTAAGTAGCTCAGTCCGTGAGCACTGTCTGGCGAAAAGCAAAGGTCCCGAGTTCGGGTTTCAATCCGGCAAACAGTTTTAACCTGCCAGGAAAGTTTCTAAACCTGTATAATCGGACTGGGATTTGAACTGTCTGTCACCTTCGACGATGCGGGCCCAGTGTGATGACGACTCCTTTGGCGTCAAGGAACGTGGCACCCATTGTGCATTCAGCATCTTCTTTATAGGGTATACTACGTTTACAATATTCGTTTGAGGTATGAGATGCTCATCATCCTGACAGTCTTAAGGCAAAGGTCTTCCGTTATGACATCACGAATTTCATCGACTTTTCCTTCAGATGAAACTAGACTCTGGCGTTCGAAACAAGCCGAATCTCCATCGTTTACAATACATATAAATGACTTAGTAGATAGTGTCGGAAGTTCCATGCGGCTTTTCGCGGATGATGCTGTAGTATACAGAGAAGTTGCTGCATTAGAAAATTGTAGCGAAATACAGGAAGATCTGCAGCGGATAGGCACTTGGTGCAGGGAGTGGCAACTGACCCTTAACATAGACAAATGTAATGTATTGCGAATACATAGAAAGAAGGATCCTTTATTGTATGATTATATGATAGCGGAACAAACACTGGTAGCAGTTACTTCTGTAAAATATCTGGGAGTATGCGTACGGAACGATTTGAAGTGGAATGATCATATAAAACTAATTGTTGGTAAGGCGGGTACCAGGTTGAGATTCATTGGGAGAGTGCTTAGAAAATGTAGTCCATCAACAAAGGAGGTGGCTTACAAAACACTCGTTCGACCTATACTTGAGTATTGCTCATCAGTGTGGGATCCGTACCAGGTCGGGTTGACGGAGGAGATAGAGAAGATCCAAAGAAGAGCGGCGCGTTTCGTCACTGGGTTATTTGGTAACCGTGATAGCGTTACGGAGATGTTTAATAAACTCAAGTGGCAGACTCTGCAAGAGAGGCGCTCTGCATCGCGGTGTAGCTTGCTCGCCAGGTTTCGAGAGGTTGCGTTTCTGGATGAGGTATCGAATATATTGCTTCCCCCTACTTATACTTCCCGAGGAGATCACGAATGTAAAATTAGAGAGATTAGAGCGCGCACGGAGGCTTTCAGACAGTCGTTCTTCCCGCGAACCATACGCGACTGGAACAGGAAAGGGAGGTAATGACAGTGGCACGTAAAGTGCCCTCCGCCACACACCGTTGGGTGGCTTGCGGAGTATCAATGTAGATGTAGATGTAGAAAATGTTTAAATTAACTTTTGAACTACAGGTGATTTGGTCAAATGATACAGAGTCCATTTGATTATTCCTGTAATCAGTTTGTGTGAGGGCAAGTTTTTCAGAAATACTTTCTCGCGACACTATCCACATCATTATTCGTTTGCGCGTAAACTATAACAACTGTCACTTACATAGCTGCTAACGCACACGTGCACGTCGTAACTATTTAGGTATTTGAACAGTAAGGATGGATCGGATATTAGGGAACTGGTTAACAGAAAGCGGAGCGTACTGGGGGATTAGTCCACGAAATATTAAAATATCCTTCAAACACTAAAAAAAAAAAAATTAAAAAAAAAATAGCAGCACTATTACCTTGTTCACAACTCTCAACGTTTTACTCAAAATGAAAAATTAAATATTAAAGATTTTATCCAGGAGGACTCCACTCACATAAACAATGCTCAAAGAATTAAAGCCAGTAAAATAATCAACACACAAAAGTCAATAAACAAGAAACTCGAGAAGATAATGCACAATTTTTCTGTGGATGATAATTGATCTTAACACAATATTCAATTATTGTAAACCCTATAAAATTCTTACTGGAACAGATCTATTCTAGGAAATGTCCCAGCAGAAGACAACAATAAAGATTAGAAGTGATTTGAACATAGTACATGAAGTGGCCAGACAGCAGTGAAGAACAACACAAACAACTTCTTATTTCTGTGGTGCAGAGCCACATATTTTTAAAACAAAACCATACTCACAGGCTACCTGCAACAACCTAGATAGGGGTTCATTCAGAACGGCAGAATTCAACGGTTTGGCTACAGCAACATAAATCACTGAACTTAGTTTTAATCCAAAATTGTGTGCAAGGCTGTCAGTTATACATTATAGGACATGCACCACGACGTTTACCACTGCAATAGGTGTAACACGAGCCTTGACACACATCAAAAGCTCTCCCCCAGATCATATAGCCACAAAATGACACTAGCCGTAGAACGCTACGTATAGCCGAACACGGCCGTCTTCAACCGTTGCGGACACGCAAGAAATAGACGAGCACCCACGCGATGCACGAGCCTGAAGCTGCGCCTAGCTAAGCCGTCTGCTTGTTGAAAATTAACGGCACGCTTTCGCGTCCTGCCGTAATCTCTATAAGCTGTAGCCGTTCCTTACACCATCGACAAACTGTTTGCCTTTCCTCACACTGCAGGCCGAGTCGAAACAACCAGCCAGCTTGCGCTCTTTCGCGGATGTAATAAACTGAGCCGTCCACAACTGCTGCTCAGAGGAATCACTTATTAAGAGACATATCGCTTAACAAAACTTGCCTGAAATTCTTATAACTTGCACTGTCTCTTTACGCTACTCTTGCAGCGAGAATAACGACAGTGGTAACAGGGTTCTTGCCCCCTGGCGGAAGGTGTTCGCGACCTGGGGGCGGATGTGCTTGTGCATTATTGTCTTGAAAGACTAACCCACCGCAGAGGTGTTAAACATAGGGCTGGCCATGTCTCGATTAGCAGACTCCTCAAATTATCGTTGATATTGGTGAGAAGGGTGCAATATCCATACATGCAACCAGGCCGAAAAGGGCTGACCAACCACCCCGCCAAAACCGTGGGACACCATTTCAGAGACGTATATTAGTACCTAACAGACCACATACTGTCTTTCGCCGATCTCACGCGGCAGACAAAACCAAAAAGAGCCCACGTCATTGATACTGGAAATTCTCACTGTGCTGCTTTTTCAACGTAAGACCTGCTATTATTTATCTGATTTTGGATGCAGTTGTATGTGGGACGTTTAAGCGTTGTACATAAATGTGACATATACTACACTGAAGTGCCAAAGAAACTTGTATAGGCATACGTATTGAAATACAGAGATATGTAAGCAGGCAGAGTACGGCGCTGCGATCGGCAAGGCCTATATAAGACAACAAGTGTCTGGCGCAGTTGTTAGATCGGTTACTGCTGATGCAGTGGCAAGTTATCAAGATTTAAATGAGTCTGAACGTGCTGTTATAATCGGCCCACGAGCGATGGGACACAGCATCTCCTATGCAGCGATGAAATGGGGATTTTCACGTACTACAATTTCACGAGTGTACCTTGACTATCAGGAATCCGGTAAAACATCAAATCTCCGACATCGCTGAGGCCGTAAAAAGATCCTACAAGGGGTGAAGAGAATCGTTCAACGTGACAAAAGTGCAGCTCTTCCGCATATTGCTGTAGATTTCAATGGTGGGCCATCAACAAGTGTCAGCGTGCGAACCACTGAATCAACATCATCGATGTGGACTTTCAGAGCCGGAGGCCCATTCATGTACCCTTGATGACTGCACGACACAAAGCTTTACGCCCCCCCTGAGCCCATCAACAGCGATATTGGACTGTTGATGACTTGAAAGATGTTGCCTGGTCGGAAGAGTCTTTCCAAATTGTGTCGAGCGGATGGACGTGTATGGGTATGGAGACAACCTCATGAATCCAAGGACCCTACATGTCAGCAGGGGACTGTTAAAGCTGGTGGAGGCTTTGTAACACTCCACACGTCCAGAATTGTTACAGAGTGGCTTCCGCTGGCCACAAAACTCCACTGTCTTTAACGTTATTGAACATATCTGGGATGCCTTGCAACGCGCTGTTCAGAAGAGATCTCCATCCCCCTCATACTCTTACAGATCAATGGACAGCCCTGCAGGATTCTTGATGTTAGCTCCCTCCAGTACTACTTCAGACGTTAGTCGAGGCCACGCCACGTCGTGTTGCGGCACTTTTGGGTCCTCGCAGGGCCCTACACGAAATTAGGCAGGTTTTCCAATTTCTTTGGCTCTTCAATGTATGTGCTAAATACATTACCTGACCTAAAAAGTAAAGCACCCAGAAGGGGAGTGGCAAATGAAATGAAACTTCACGGGTTGAGAGGGTATGTGACGTTACTTCACGTATTACACTGTCGAATCACATTTACAAAGAACTTGGCAGTGGGATCCTACTTATCAGTATTACGTTTGACCCCATTTAGCCTGGGTGTATGCACTGATTCGGTTTCCAAGGATGCCGTAAACTGTTGTATCCTCTCCTGAGGTTAGCTGGTGTACGGCTGTTGTAGCTTGCGTGCGAGTTGGTCCCACACTGTATACTGGGAACAGACCCTGGGATCTTGCTGGCGACGGGGATACCAAAACATCACGCCAACAGCTGACAGACAGAAGTGCCGTGTATGAGGACGATCGTTGTCCCGTTGAAAAATGCAACACGATACTGTGGCATGAGAATTAAATCACGAGGCCGCAGGATGTCCCTGTGCCGTCAGCGTTCCCTCAGCCACTACCAGCCGTAGACCCTGAAGCCATATACGATGGCATCCCATGCCGTTACGCCAGACCAAGCGAGGTGGCGCAGTGATTAGCACACTGGACTCGCATTCGGGAGGACGGCGGTTCAAACCCTCGTACGGCCATGCTGATTTAGGTTTCCCTTGATTTCCATAAATCACTTCAGACAAATGCCGGGATCGTTCCTTCTAAAGGACACGGCCGACTTCCTCCCCCATCCTTTTCTAATTCGAGGTTGTGCTGCGCCTATAATGACTTCGTTGTCGACGGGACGTTAAACATCAATCTCATCTCCTCCACCGTCGCGCCGGCAATAACTAACACCGCTGCGCCTCTCCAAAACATTGCGAGAATGTGACATCTCCCCACGTCGCTGCCACATTCGCCAACGATGGTGATCCCACGTTGTGCAGAGCAACGTTTCATCGCTGAACGCAATGCGGCACCATTCATCATCAACAGTTCATACTTCTCTATCACGGGACCACTTCAAACCGAGCCGTTTCTGTTGTGTTAAAGCCAGGGATGGTAATTCCCTAGTCTGGCTGCTGCTAGTATGCGACAAATGGTGCGGTATGACACAGAACGTTGCTGGTAGTCCAATATTTTTCTCGGACGGCATACGAAGATGTGAAGGGGTTACGATATGATTGGTACAATACGGCGATTCTCCCTTGTGATGTTCAGACGTGATCGACAAGAACCTTGACGTCGAGTGTGCCTGCCATCACGTCGCCATAAAGCCTAACAGTTAGCCACTGACACATCCGGATGCCCCAGGAATCTGGACATCGCACGATTCGGCCAGCCGGCCAAATGGAGACCCACGGTGAGCTCTCTTTGAAACTCTGTCAGCGGCTGATAACGCTGTTTCACATAAATATGCAACATCTCTGCACTCTACATCTGACACTGTTTACGCCACTTGTATACCCTACCAGACCTGATAACAACACGAAACACGAACAATACTGATGCACCCTGGAATCTGATGCTCGTTCTGTCTGTCACAGAGAACTGCAACTCTAAATCACTGCCGGCCGCTGTGGCCGAGAGGTTGTAGGCGCTTCAGTCTGGAACAGCGCTGCTGCTTCGGTCGCAGGTTCGAATCCTGCCTCGGGCATGGTGTGATGTCCTTAGGTTAGTTAGGTTTAAGTAGTTCTAAGTCTCGGGGACTGATGACCTCAGATGTTGTCCCACAGTTCTTAGAGCCATCTAAATCAGTCACATACCTGCTGATGGTGTCTACGTGTACAATAGTACACTGATAGCCGACGATGTCTTCTGGATCTTTCACTTTTTTTGTCTCATATTGTGATTTTTCAGTGGGAGAGATTTTAGCTACGGTAACACCAGAGAAACAAAGCTTTATCCATTACTTATCTGGATAACACGCCGGTAATCTGATGAAGGCGTTATTTCCAGCAAATGGCTTGATCCCTTTAGCATTTTTTTTTATTTGATGGGACACGTTTTAAAATATGGAAGCTTGTGCCACTTCTGCTGTCTCGTCAAAGGCCCCTATCGGACAGGATCTCACATATCGACCTGCCTGTCGCGAGCTGGTGCGTCACTGCCCGAGTGGTCGATAATTCGGGCGTTCACTGACCTGCCACAATGTCACTCGGTCGCTCTTCCCTGCTTGCCGCCTTCGCAGCCCTCGCCGGCGGCGCCGCCGCGTCAGATCGAACGATAGGACGCAAGGCTGAAAAGAGGTTTACTGAATATCAAGTAGACTGACTGTGATTTATAACGTCACGGCTTTTGCTAAACAACCACATCTCTTCTTTCTTTTCTTTCCGCTGATGTTCTGGCCGGAGCTACCGGAGATAGCGGTTATTTCTGCGTGAGGTGTGCTTTGGCCAAAAGCTCAATGTGTAGCACTCTTTTCGTTAACTCATCGTCTCATTTTTACATCGAGTAGCACTCCATCCTTTCAGTCATAAATAATATTGTTGACGTTAAAGGTATTTCAAGACTGCTATGCTCCGTTTTCCTAATTCCGTAGAGGATATCTCCCCCCCCCCCCCCCCCAATGAACCCATCTGATAAATTAGCCAAAAACATCCATGAGTGATTTGTCTACCTACAGAAAGGAATTAACATACTTTTTGACTCCTCGGCTGCATTCCAATAATTGTTTCCTATTGCAATAGTTGTTTCCTTGTGATCGTAGCTGAAGCGTGGCATTGTTATAACGTGATCAAGTGATCAACAAAAAACATTTCTGTGCTTGATGATTTTAATTAATGCACATTTCATATGTTGCTAGTCAAAGTTCATAAAACGGAAAACACGGTTTTAAATAAAAATTAGTGCTCGCAAACTCTGCTAATTAAGAGATTATCTCAGACAGCAATTATGCATCTACTCTTTATCAGACGTGAAACAGAGTACTGCAACTCGATGTTTCTGCGAGCCGTATCTGCTTCTTACAAATACTGCTTTCCCAGTGTAATGTGTCATCTGCATCGCGTGGCTAACTTCCATTATCCAGCGAATATTCCGCCGGTCGGTGTGGCCGAGCGGTTCTAGGCGCTTCAGTCCGGAACTGCCCGACTGCTACGGTCGCAGGTTCGAATCCTGACTCGGGCATGGATGTGTGTGATGTCCTTAGGTTAGTTAGGTTTAAGTAGTTCTAGGTCGTAGGGGGATTGATGACCTCAGATGTTAAGTCCCGTAGTGCTCAGAGCCATTAGGGCCAGCGAATATTCCGGATACAATGTGACTCAGACCTTTTGGGTCAAACTGAAACGGGTGATACAGCGTCCACAACTGATTGTATTCATATAGAGAACCAATGGTCCGAAATGCATATTTACTGTGTTATGGACATACAGTATACAGTGTACACCGCATAACAACGACGTACACTATGTGATCGAAAGTATCCGGACACCTGGCTGAAAACGACTTACAAGTTCGTTGCGCCCTCCATCAGTAATGCTGGAATTCAATATGGTCTTGGCCCACCCTTAGCCTTGATGACAGCTTCCAATTTCGCAGGCATACGCTCAATCAGGTGCTGGAAGGTTTCTTGGAGAATGGCAGCCCATTATTCAAGGAGTGCTACACTGAGGACAGGTATAGATGACGGTCGGTGAGGCCTGGCACAAAGTCGGTGTTCCAAAACATCCCAATGGTGTGCTATAGGATTCATGTCTGGGCTCTGTGCAATCCAGTCCATTACAGGGATGTTATTGTCGCGTAACCACTCCGCCACAGGCCGTGCTTTATGAGCAGGTTTTCGATCGTGTTGAAAGATGAAATCGCCATCCCCGAATTGTTCTTCAACAGTGGGAAGGAAGAAAGTGCTTAAAGCATCATTGTAGGCCAGTGCTGTGATAGTGCCACGAAAAACAACAAGGCGTGCAAGCCCCCTCCATGAAAAACACGACTACACCGTAACACCATCGCCTCCGAATTTTACTGTTGGCAGTACACACGCTGGCAGATGACGTTCACTAGGCATTCGAAATATCCATACCCTGCCATCGGATCGCCACATAGTGTAGCGTGATTCGTCACTCCACACATCGTTTTTCCACTGTTCAATCATTCAACGTTTAGGCTCCTTACACCAAGAGAGGCACCGTGTGGCATTTAATGGCGTGATTTGTGGCTTACGAGCAGCCGCTCGACCATGAAATCCAAATTTTCTCACCTCCCGCCTAACTGTCATAATACTTGCAGTGGATCCTGATGCAGTTTGGAATTCTTGTGTGATGGTCTGAAGAGATGTCTGCTTATTACACATTACGACCCCCTTCAACCGTCACTCAACTGACAAGGTCGGCCTGTACACTTTTGTGCCATACGTGTTCTTCGCATTTCCACTTCACTATCACATCGTAAACAGTGGGCGTAGGGATGTTTAGGTGTGTCGAAATCTCGCGTACAGATGTATGACACAAGTTACACCCAATCACCTGACGACGTTCGAAGTCCGTGAGTTCCACGGAACGCCCCATTCTGCTATCTCACGATGTGTAATGGCTATTGAGGTCGCTGGTATGGAGTACCTGGCAGTAGGTGGGAGCAGAATGCTCCTAATAGGAAAAACGTATGTTTTTGGGGTTGTCCTAATATTCTTGATCACATAGTGTATCCCATAACAACTGTTCAAAACGGCGATGTCCATTCTCAGTGCATAAATTGCAACAACGTACGCAGTTCTTGGAGACTACCCCTTGCGAAAGGATGTGGTTTCAACACAACGGTGCACCAGCCCACTTCCATGTTAAGGTCCGCAGGCACCTGAAAGACACGTAACCTCATGGATGGATTGGAAGGGCAGGTTCTGTCCCGTGGCCAGCGCTATCACCGGATCTCACACCTTTGGACTTTTTCCTCTAGGTTTACGTCAAGACGTTGGTGTATGAAATCCTCGTAGCTCTTTCTAGCCGTAGAGAAAAATTTTTAAACCTTTATCTGAAATACGCCAATTTTCATGCATTATGACCTATGGAATCAGGTAAAAATACTGAAAAAATTCTCAAGGGTGATAGTTAGCACGATCGTGCTCGTTAGGTTTTATCCCAGACCAAATAGTTTGAATAGCGCTGTATAATAACTGTTTTTATCTATTTTTCTTTCAAGTATTTTGAATACAATGGTATGGCGGAAATGATATAAACATATATATGTTGCAAAATAATCTAATTGCGCACAAATACACACAAACAGACATTAATTTTTAACATGGAATAAATGAAAGCAGGTTTTTCCTTTGACTTCCACACTTGGTACTACGTGACGTGGCTCAAAATGCTGGACAGTGTCGTCACTGGAGAGGTTACTTAAAACGCAATCTTCCAAAAAGTTGTATTATTTCTTCATCTGTAAACCCTAAAAGACAAAAGGATATTCTATTTGCATATAAAAACCACACACCGTAGTACGACTATTTACTGTACTGTCTGCATGTGAAAGTGAGACTGGCGTCAAAGCTTGGCATCATTAACACCTCACATGCACGATCGGGTTACTTCAAATATAAATATTTATAAAATCCAACTGGCACTCTATGTACTTTGTTAGACACCATATATACGTTAAGTGAAACATTCTCGGTCAAAAATAATGCAGCGTTACCTTAAATGAATGAAATGGAGGAAAATACACTGTAGAGCCAAAGAAACCGGTACACCTGCCTAATATCACGTAGAGTCCTCGCGAGCACGCAGAAGTGACGCAACACGACGTTGCATGGATTCGACTAACGTCAGTAGTAGTGCTGGAGGGAACTGACACCAGGTATCCTGCAGGGCTGTCCATAAATCCGGAGGAGTACGAAGGGGTGGAGTTCTCTTCTGAACAGCACGTTGCAAGGCATCCCAGATATGCTCAATAATGTTGATGTCTGGGGAGTTTAGTGGCCAGTGGAAGAGTTTAAACTCAGAAGAGTGTTCCTAGAGCCACTCTGTAGCAATTCCGGTCGTGTGTGTTGTCGCATTATCCTGCTGTAATTGATCAAGTCCGTCGGAATGCGCAATGGACATGAATAGATGCAGGTGATCAGACAGGATGCTTACGTACTTCTCCCCTGTCAGAGTCGTATCTAGACGTATCAGGGGTCCCATACCACTCCAACTTCACACACCCCACACCATTACAGAGCCTCCACCAGCTGGAACAGTTCCGTGCTAACGTGCAGGTCCATGGATTCATGAGGTTGTCTCCACACCCGTACACGTCCATCTGCTCGATACAGTTTGAAATGAGACCCGTCCGACCAGTCCAGTGTTGGTGTTGACGGGACCAGGTGAGGGGTAAAGCTTTGTGTCGTGCAGTCATCAAGGGTGCACAAGTGAACTTACGCTTCCAAAAACTCACATCGATTATGTTTCGTTGAATGGTTCGCACGCTGACACGTGGTGATGGTCCAACATAGAAATCTACAGCAGCTTGAGGAAGAGCTGTACTTCTGGCATGTTGAACGATTCTGTTCGGTCGTCGCCGGTCCCGTTCTTGCAGGATCTTTTTCCGGCCGCATTGATGGAGATTTGATGTTTTTCCAGACTCCTGATATTCACGGTACACTCGTGGAATGGTCGTACGGGAAAATCCCCACGTCATCGCCACCTCGGAGATGCTGTGTCCCATCGTTCGTGCGGTGACTTTAACACCACGTTCAAACTCACTTAAATCTTGATAACTTGCCATCGTAGCAGCAGTAACCGATGTAACAACTATGCGATTCACTTGTTGTCTTATATAGGCGTTATCGACGCAGCATCGTATTCTGCCTGTTTGGATATCTCTGTATTTGAATACGCATGGCTATACCAGTTTCTTTGGCGCTTCAGTGTACATTACATATACCCTGCGGACGCATGGATCTATTTTCTCGTCGAAGTTTGAAGTCGTTTGCTGTCCTCTGGTGGCCGCATTATGAAACAAAACAGCTACAAAATGCAAGCCGGGAGCCCGCACCGTCGTTGCAATCCGGAGTGATGCAGAAAAGTGATGTATTTGGGGTGCGGCAAATTTAAAACCAAACCCACACGATCGTGCCGGCCACGGTGGAAAGGACTAGAAACGGATGAAAGACCAGCTTGCTAGGATCCAAGCTGCCAATCTTGGCACTACATACATTAGGAATCTTTGAGAGAATGGGGCAGAACTTAATGCGCCGTTGCACTGTATGCATTGAGACTGGCGGTTGGCGGATATCGCTTTGAACAATAATTATTACTTTGAGCTACGTTGTTATTAAGCGGTGTACGCTGTTCGTGTCCATAACACAAGAAAAAAGCATTTCCGACCTTTGGTTCAATATCTCAATATAATCAGTTGTAGACTCACTGTCACCTGTTTCACTTTAATGTGTGACGCACCCTGAATACAGCGGTACACGAAGGACTCTTCGTCACACACTGCAAACTGATTTTCGGAGTACAGCTGTAGATGTCATTTCCATGCTGCAAATACTCCAATAACTAATATAAATTTTTTCTTCAGTAATATGTGTGACGTTACAGTTAATTTGTCGCACCCGCATTAGGAGAAACTCCGAAGAAATTGAAAAGGCTATCTAACGTTAGCCTTAGTTTGAAGTGACGAGCCAATCTGTCAGGGACCCTCTGTTTAAACTTGCTTTAACTTTGTCATTGAGGGGGTAACTGACCTCTTCCGCCGACTACTGAGTTGCGTGCCTGTTTACGCAAGTAGAGCACTTTCGAGTATACGATAGGAGGGCTGATTGCATGCTAGTGATCGAAACTTCATGTTTTCGGAATTACGACTTCGTAACTAGTTCCGCGATCACGTTTACAAACCACGTGTTTAGGAGCACAAGGATCTCAGACTAAATTATCAGACTGTACGGTCACGTGTAACAACTGATGTAAATTTGAACCCTGAATATGTCTTTCAAAAGACAGAGTAGAAGACGTCATGTCTTATTAATATTTATACGTGAGTCAGAGTCATGTTACACGAAGCCCTGTTCACTGTAGTTTGCTTAGATCCAAGAGAAACGAACTGTGTTCTTGTTTCGATCATACGCTGCAGAAAATACAAGGACATCACGCTCTTAGTGTGATGAAACCTGACGTGTAAATCTGCCACAGTGAAGGAGGCAACTGTATGTGAGTCCTCCTCAAAGTACCTTGGATGCTCCTCTGCATGGTAGTAAATTATGTATGCGTTATCAAATTCTCACGCTGTTCTATCAGTGATTATCAGCAGTTCTACTAAATCTCAGCCTTACCACAGCAGACAGCGACGGAAAATCCCGTAGCATCAGCACCGTCTTCGTTAACTTTGGTTGTTTGGCGCTCACTGTTCACGAGAAATTACGCCGTCTTCTTGACAGGGAGATTTCCGTGTTGGCCGGCAGTCAAGATGGATGCGAATGGTACAGAACAGAGCTGAAACAGAATCATCAATCTTTCCTCTGTCGCTTCCTCATACATCTCTAATTGAGATGCAGCATATGGCCTGTCCAGTACCCTAACACTCGGATTCCAAGGACAATTCGCAACGCAACATAAACATGGCTGCAGGATATCTGCCTGACATTCGTCCACAATACCATCAAGGAGGGGCATTTTTCCTACTGCACAATGTAATCACGGTAGTAGTTTATCATCTGTCTGTGGACATAGAAGACCCACGACTCTAGGTATGCACCTCCATGCAGTAGAGCTCTTAACCCCAAATTCTTTAACCGAAAAGATACGGGAGAAAATGTGATAATTTTCAAGATTGGAAAGACATTCTCTCCATGAATTAGGCCCTTCTCTAACACAGCGCACCACGAACTCCTAAAATTACGAACTGGCATCGCTGAGCAATGGTATTATGTTAAAGTGGGGAGACGAGGCGAGCCTTGGTTCAGTCACCGGCTGTTAAATGTCGATTCTGTCGGAAACATTGAGGATGATTTTGGGAAGTTTCCCACAATTGTATCGTAGAATACTAGCCATGCGTTACACTTTAATCAAAGAACCCAGGAAATATCACTTTTAAACATGTTTTGTTCACAGTTAATTATTCCATTACATATTAAATAAAAATGCTTGGCAACAGTACAATAAATTCATTTTATGGTCAGATCTGGTTTCATAAGCAAACAATTTCTTATAGATGACACCAAAATTAAACAAACATCCTTTAAAGTTTATTTCCAGTTGCCCCCACTGAGGATACTTAACTTCGGATGTTTTGCTGGTTATTTTGTTTAGAGGCTAACAGAATTTTCTCAATAACTCTTTTTCTATTTCGGATTCTTAATTTTCAGTCTCGACCTAACAAATAGCTTTTTGTGAATAATTCGTTATACAACCTGGAATTAATCCTAAGAAGGCCATATTTAATATCACAGTCTTTTCCATTATTTAAGAAGAAGCATTTTTTTACGGGTTTTTAGATGTTAAAGTATATTTCTGGAAATAGTCTAGGAACTACATTCTATTATTTTCATTTTAGTAGAACTGCTATTTCCGCAAAAATGCTTTATAAATTAGGGCAATCGTTGTTCCAGTCTTCAGTCCAAAGATTGGTTTGATGCAGCTCTCTACACTAGTTTATCCTGTGCAAGTATCTTTATCTGTACATAACTACTGCAACCGACATCCATGTGAACCTCCGTATTGTACCCGTCTCTTGGTCTTCCTTTGCAACTTTTACCACCCCCCTGTCACCACACGCACGCACACACACACACACACACACACACACACACACACACACACACACACTTCCTCCAATACGTTACCAAACGCCGGCCGCGGTGGTCTCGCGGTTCTAGGCGCGCAGTCCGGAAGCGTGCGACTGCTACGGTCGCAGATTCGAATCCTGCCTCGGTCATGGATGTGTGTGACGTCCTTAGGTTAGTTAGGTTTAAGTAGTTCTAAGTTCTAGGGGACTGATGACCACAGCTGTTAAGTCCCATAGCGCTCAGAGCCAGCCAGTTACCAAACTGCCGACTACTTGAAGCCGCAGGCTATCTCTTATCAACCTGTTCCTTATTTTAGTGAGGCTGTGCCAGGTATAAGGGACGATTAAAAAATTTAAAAATTTCCTTTTGAAGGCATTGCTGCAGTGTATGTGCAACGTAGTGTGACTTCGATGTAGGTATACAACCACTGAAGTGTTGGCATAGGATTAGTGTAGCATTCGATTGTAACTGTCCACGAAGAGAACTATGCATGTCAGTATAGACTAATCGTTTTACGTCAAAGCATCCACACTTAAACACCTGACCTGTTGCCCAGGGGAGAGATAACCAGTAATGGCTTGCTCTTGCTACGTGTACACTGATGGGAAAATATTACAACACAAAGGAGGAGTTGTGCAATATATAGGAAAGTTGGTAGGCAAGTTTCTACGTCTCAAAGATGATGTCTGTTCAAATTTCACGCCAGTCGCGCAAGTGTGGTACTAGTAGCGCCACTTGGAGGATGCAAGTCAGGTTTTGCCTTAAACACACGCTGTAACGGTCGTGAGTTTTAGTTGCCTTTGTATGTACGAAAAAATAGAGACGGAGACAACCACAGTTCTGAGTATCAACTGAATATCACTTACTGGTGTAGCGTAAGCATGCGGGTTTACCTTGCGTAGGCGGCGGCAGTGGTGGCTGTCGGCGTGAGCTGTGAACCTGAGAAACTATACTAAATGTCTCTTTACTGTTTAACACCGGTCAGATACTTTCCCTACGTCTTCAATGAAGCCGAGACTCCTAGTTATTTCCTAGCTAAGTTAATTGGCATGGTACACGCTATTTGGCTGGAATAGCGTGTGCGTCGATGCCCTCAAATCGTTTGCAAGCGTTAACTGTCAGTGCTCGGTGCGATTCTCCATACTAGGACACTTTGCAGTTTAACTCCTTACGAGTTAAGACAAGCCTGTGAACAAGTGTTCACACAATGGCTCTCGCAATCGTCACAGTGTGGCGCGAGTCGCCTTCCTCAAACACTCAATGATTTGCTACAAGAGAAGAAGCGGATTACTCTGTCTGCAATTTGCCTCTATCAAAGCTGGTAGCCACGTGTTTTCTTTCTGGCCAGTCAGAGCGTTCGTACTTGTTGTTACTCCACCCACTGGAAATTTTGCATCCTATCGCAGGCGTCGTTTCTTTCAACTTCTGCTACGTAATACTATAATAAACAGCTTTTTATTTCATGCGAGTTTTATCACAGATGGCTACAGTGACTCACCAATGTTTTGAATTGGGTTTCTCTGGATGTTTATCTGACATCTCCCGCCGTGTTCCTGTACAAAGGCTTTCCAAAGGGTTGCCATTAAAAGCAGGGAGAAGAGTTGCTTTTTCCGGCGGCCTATGCAGTGGCTCCAGCATCTCGTTGTGTCCGCCTGGTGCTATGAATAGTTTTGGCCTACATGGAATGCGCGTTGCCATCATAAAATTCTCCTTCCCCCAGAACTGCGTCTCATAGCTCGGGTCTGGGAAATTGCATGCATGCCGTTACTAGTATGTTAGTCGTTTATATTCATGAAATGTCGGTTAGTTTATTCGCTTTGCCTATCAATGAAATTCGTACATTTTCAAGTAATTATGTTGTGTGCTGTATCGACTTAACTGGAATTGTTGCAGGAATTCAATGTATGGTGTGTTATTTGTTTGAAAGCTTACAGTTAAAAAAGGAATGTAACAAGGACTCGTTGTGTTGTGTAATGGATAGGGGTGCAATACTTACTTCCAAAAGGATGTGGGTTGAAATGTCGCAGGTATTTTCTATTTTTTAAAATCTTTTTTAAATGTAAATGCTTGTCGAAACGACTTGGATCTTTATTTTTGTTCAATTAATAGCATTAAATGTATTTTTTAAAATGTTTGTTCTGTTGTCACATAAGTTTAATCAGTGTATGAATTTTTATTTCCTCTCAGTTTTTCTTCCTGTCATTCTTTTTGCACCTGTAATTGTCCTGGTTGTGAATTTAATAATATTTATTTGTCTATCACAACATTTATACAACTGAAAATGTGAATCTATCGGTTAAAAGATAAAAGACGAAATAATCTATTTATATTGATTGTGCAGCGGTGCCAAGAATGTATTTCTTATAGCAAGATGTAAATATTTTGATGATAATCGTCATACAAACGTATGGAACTTGAATGTCCATTGCAGTATGGAGGAAATAACACAGATAAAGATTTAAACAAAAGTAAGAATTTTAAGTCGAACGAAATTCAAGCACAGTGAGAAATATAAATAATGATTGCAATAATATTGACGAATATATAGGATGATAAAACGAAAGAAATTAAATCGAAGTTAATACATAAAGATAAATAAAACCATTAATTAAAAAGATCCAAGTGGAAAAAAGAGAGGAAGGAATGGAGCAAACCAAAAAGTTAATATGACGATTAAAATGAAGTGACAAAGGCATATAAACCAAAAGAATACTACTTAAATCAACTAATTCAATAAATATAATTATCAAAGCCATTTTGACAGAGACGTGATAACAACAGGTTTGAAACACGTGACGAGATTGGAACCCACATCCTTTTGCATGTGAGTACTGTACCTTATCTATTAAGTTACGCAACAAATCCGCATAACATTTTTTCAAGATGTAGAGCATCATGCGAAATTCCTAAACTCTTGTTTCTTCGATTGCTTGCAAACGAGGGCCCACCAGAGCGAATGGGTGCAGAGTGTGTGATCCCTGGCACCTTAATCTGCATCACCATACAGATGGTTTCAAAACATCGACCCCACCGCTGGGGAGCTCACCTTGTTAAAGAAATCTTCTGACACTTTCTTGCGGCATCGAAATGAGTATAGGAACAGTTCCCAAACATTTTTGGGCTACTGCCAGTCTTACATCTGTTTTTCAATGGTTTTCAAGACTTCTTTCAGTTTCAGTCGAACGTGTTATTGTGCGTGTGCAAACGGAACTGATGGATCTTCAGTGTAATTCCTGTTCAAAAGCACAATGCTATTTCGTTGTAACTGTCCAATAAATCTACGAAGTTTTCCTCGAAAAGAGTCCACACGTCTCGATAATGAGACTAAATAGAACGAAAGACTATTTACAATTTGTACAGAAACCAGATGGCAGTTATAAGAGTCGAGGGACATGAAAGGGAAGCAGTGGCTAGGAAGGGAGTGAGACAGGGTTATAGCCTCTCCCCGATGTTATTCAATCTGCATATTGAGCAAGCAGTAAAGGAAACAAAAGAAAAATTCGGAGTAGGAATTTTAATGCATGCAGAGGAAATAAAAACTTTGAGGTTCGCCGATGACATTGTAATTCTGTCAGAGACAGCAAAGGATCTGGAAGAGCAGCTGAACGGAATGGACAGTGTCTTGAAAGGAGGAAATAAGATGGACATCAACAGAAGCAAAACGAGCATAATGGAATTTAGTCGAATTAAATCGGGTGATGCAGAGGGAATTAGATTAGGAATGAGACACTTAAAGTAGTAAATGAGTTTTGCTATCTGGGGAGCAAAATAACTGATGATGGTCGAAGTAGAGAGGATATAAAATGTAGACTGGTAATGGCAAGGAAAGCGTTTCTGAAGAAGAGAAATTCGTTAACACCGAGTATAGATTTAAATGTCAAGAAGTCGCTTCTGAAAGTATTTGTATGGAGTGTAGCCATGTATGGAAGTGAAGCGTGGACGATAAATAGCTTAGACAAGAAGAGAATAGAAGCTTTCGAAATTTGGTGCTACAGAAGAATGCTGAAGATTAGATGGGTAGATCACATAATTGATGAGGAGGTATTGAATAGAATTGGAGAGAAGAAAAAATTTGTGGCACAACTTGACTAGAAGAAGGGATCGGTTGGTAGGGCATATTCTGAGGCATCAAGGGATCACCAATTTTGTATTGGAGGGCAGCGTGGAGGGTAAAAATCGTAGGGGGAGACCAAGAGATGAATGCACTAAGCAGATTCAGAAGGATGTAGGTTGCAGTAGGTACGTGGAGATGAAGAAGCTTCAACAGGATAGAGTAGCATGGAGAGCTGCATCAAACCAGTCTCTGGACTGAAGGCCACAACAACAACAACATCATGTGATTTCAGTTGTTTCGATAGACATATGTGTGTGAACGTTTTTCAATTGTTGAACTAAATATAACACGAGTACGCGGCAGCGTGAGTGACAAAGATCTGCAAAATTTTCTTTGTCTCTCCATGTGTCAAGAGGCTATGCCAGATATAAATTTTATTATGTTTCCAGCGAGCAAAAATTATTAAGTTATAGTGAAAATTTACTTTGTTTGTGGTCTGTTACGTCGAGGAATTTGTAATATCAAACCAAGCCACCTACAAGCCATTCAGTGATCCTTCTGCGACTGAATTACCATGTAATACAGCACGTCGCAGTTTCTCCATCACCCCACTGAGACAGTGTGGCGCAGAGATGTTCGCACGCCTGGCAGATCTTTGGACTTGTGCGGAGGTCTTAGCCACCCTTGCACTACATAATTGATGCATATTGTAAAAAGTTATAGCCCTATAACACTTCTTTGGATTACTTCCGAAATTACCTCTGAAACTGTCGATTTCATGCCGTTAAGAGTAATGTATTCAGTTCTGTCTGTAAGAAATTTCTGAAATCAGTCACAAATCTTGTCCGATACTCAGTAAGTTCACTGAACGACACTGCAGAACTGTGTTGAATGCCTTTCGAAAGTCAAAGAACACGGAAAACGTGTAAGTACCGAGGACAGTAACAGAAATGTTAACGCTGCTTTAATCAGATATTTCTAATATTAGATGACAGACCTCATTGACACAAGACTGTGGAAGCAGATTGTACTGTATGATAAATGCCTTAGTTCCGATGGTGAATGTGTTGACATGCAGCTTAAAGTTTCCTGTGTTTGTTCCAGGAAAAGAATCCCTGGTACGACACTGCGGAAAGTTTTTTTTTTTTTTTTTTTTTTTTTTTTTTTTTTTTTTTTTTTTTTTTTTTTTTTTAGCCCTAGCCAGGTTTTCTTGTCCAAACTCACAGTAAGCTTTTAGCACACTTTATGACGGCAGCCTCGTCAGAATCTGGCGTGGAGACAGTGCATCTTCCACGACCTCAGTGACTCGGCATTGTAAAGCGCGTCACCAGTCAGCGCTAAAGGGTGTCGTTGACCCCCAGCTGGAGCGTCTGTGGTCCGGGGTGTACATTATGCACGCCTCCCGTCTCCGACTGCCGGGAAGTCCACCCACAATCGATACACGACCGGCGCGCCAGACACCTGGTCGCCTCATGTGTCATGCAGTCTGACGGCACAGTACAGTGATCCCTCTGATGTGACTGGTTTCAGTGTCCAATATCGGACCCGAGATAAACGAGGTGCCCTGGTCATAGACGGTTCGCGTGGTAAGATAGTCTGAGTGAAACTAAAATGATTAGTGTGTTGTTTTTTTGTTGTTTTTCATCCAACCACGACTCGGCGCGATTCAGTCTATGTGTTTTTGGATTGGAGGAACTTTTTATCTTAATCGTATTCCAGCCAGTAAATCATGTCAAGACTAGGTTTGAATATGGAACGTGGTACAGCATACCACATGAGCTCTGCTAATTTACAGGCAAATGGATAAGCTTGGTGTAACTGAAGTCCTAAAAATATAGTCTAGTCAGTCTATTTCAGATCCCAGCTACTATAGTAATGGGCTATCGCAGTGGGAGCGGGGCGAAGCTCTTAGTCTTCATATGAGCAAAGGAAAAACAAATTTCCCTAGATTTTTTTTTCAGCAGTGTTGAGGGAAACGCTACGATCCACAAATGCGTTAGCAATTCTTCATTTTATTTATTTATTTACTTATTTATTTATTGGAATGGCAGGTTGTGGTCAGTCGTGTCCAGATTCAGTAGACTATAGTAGTTGAAGTACAGCGTTAGATTCGTCGGCAGTACGTACTGCACAACAATATTTCAGTAATCAGTGACACTTTATGTGCTGTAACGACGACTTGTGAAATATATGAGGCCGGCCGCGGTGGCCGAGCGGTTCAGGCGCTTAAGTCCGGAACCACGCTGCTGCTACGGTCGCAGGTTCGAATCCTGCCTCGGGCATGGATGTGTGTGATGTCCTTACGTTAGTTAGGTTTAAGTAGTTATAAGTTCTAGGGGACTGATGACCTCAGATGTTGAGTCCCATAGTGCTCAGAGCCATTTGAACCATTTTTGAAATATATGAAAACATGCTAGTGTGTATCGCATGGACGCCATTATCCGACGAATGACTTTTATACACTTCTTCGTTTCAGTTCCATGCACATTCCTAAGAATAAATGTATTCACATCGGGCAAAAATATGGAAATACCGCGATAAACGCATGCTTGAACATAAATGCATATCAGGTTTGTTTGTGTGGCCATCCTCCGCAGCAAGCATATAAATACTTGTTTTGTAAATAAAACTGCTTTTTCCTCCTGCTAGTTACTTTATTTACCCCATAGGCGTTTCGCCTTCTCCTGTTCTAAGGCATCATCACTGGGATGATTTGCTGATCTGCGTTTCCTCACATCTGGTCTGGAGGTCGCACTACCACTTTTATCACTGCCATATAATCACATCTTTGTGTTCCTGCCTTCCACACACTGTTCACCATGTTTCTCACTCTTTTTTGTGGTGGACTATTGGTCTTTTGTCACTCGACACAACTATTTCGTCGTACACGGTTTTTCACAACGTAAATATTGCGACTCGATTATGTGTTTCATCTTCTTTGGTATGTTTACTTATTTGTTGCCAACCTAACGAAGTATATGTTCGAGACTAAGTTCTATTTATGATGTTTATACAGTGTGTATGTATGAGTGAGAGTGAGAGGAGGATAGAGCCGACGAGTTTTTTTTTTTTTTTTTTTTTTTTTTTGGGTGGGAGGGGTGTACTACCAGTTAGCTACACAAACGGCACAAATATGATAAATAGAAGTTAGTCTCGAATATATACTTCGTCATGTTGGCAACAAATAGGTAAACGTACCACGACAATAATATCCCTGTGATGGACTGGCCTGCACAGATTCCTGACGTGAATCCTATAGAACACGTTTGGGATGTTTTGGAACGCCGACTTCGTGCCAGGCCTCACGAACCGACATCGATATCTTTCCTCACTGCAGCACTCCGTGAAGAATGGGCTGCGATCCTCCAAGAAACCTTCCAGCACCTGATTGGACGCAAGCCTGCGAGAGTGGAAGCTCTCATCAAGGCTAAGGGTGGGCCATGCACTTACTGAATTCCAATACTACCGATGGAGGGCGCCACGAACTTGTAGGTCATTTTCAGCCAGGTGTCCAGATACTTTTGATCACATAGTGTAGGTACAAGTCATCCAAAATTGCGCTGTATACAAAAAAAATTAATACAGGGGCAGATGACACGTGGCTGACGATTCTGATAGTCTTCTAAAGAAAGTGTAGCCATCATAAGATGGGCATCTTCTCCCGCAGGATCGCCATGGCTAGAAACGGATTAGGCATGGTTAATTTGAAGGGGTGTATGTGTATGTGCATGTTGTACTGAACTGGGGATCTAGAAACGACGGAGAGGCTTCGTCTCCGCAGTAGCCAGCAGTGGTACCCAACAGGCTACAGCAGTCCACTCACCCCACCGCCGCCCCACACCGAACCCAGGCTTATTGTGCCGCCCACTCCCCTCCCCCTCCGGGAACGTCTCATTCCAGACGTGTGTAACCCCAATGTTTGCGTGCTAGAGTAATTAGGGTGTACGCGTACGTGGAGGCAGTGTATTTCGCAGCAATCGCCGACATAGATTCGAAGGGGTAGTCGCATGCCTTTTCTCTCTCCACCCCTTAATGCTCCTGGACGGCAAATGACTACTGTCTGTACAGACAAAATGACAAAATTGACAATCGGCGCGGTGGCTGGTAGGAGCTACCGTAGAAGGTTTGTCCGTTTACGACCGCTCATAACAACCACTGCGCTGACTGTCAATATACACTCCTGGAAATGGAAAAAAGAACACAATGACACCGGTGTGTCAGACCCACCATACTTGCTCCGGACACTGCGAGAGGGCTGTACAAGCAATGATCACACGCACGGCACAGCGGACACACCAGGAACCGCGGTGTTGGCCGTCGAATGGCGCTAGCTGCGCAGCATTTGTGCACCGCCGCCGTCAGTGTCAGCCAGTTTGCCGTGGCATACGGAGCTCCATCGCAGTCTTTAACACTGGTAGCATGCCGCGACAGCGTGGACGTGAACCGTATGTGCAGTTGACGGACTTTGAGCGAGGGCGTATAGTGGGCATGCGGGAGGCCGGGTGGACGTACCGCCGAATTGCTCAACACGTGGGGCGTGAGGTCTCCACAGTACATCGATGTTGTCGCCAGTGGTCGGCGGAAGGTGCACGTGCCCGCCGACCTGGGACCGGACCGCAGCGACGCACGGATGCACGCCAAGACCGTAGGATCCTACGCAGTGCCGTAGGGGACCGCACCGCCGCTTCCCAGCAAATTAGGGACACTGTTGCTCCTGGGGTATCGGCGAGGACCATTCGCAACCGTCTCCATGAAGCTGGGCTACGGTCCCGCACACCGTTAGGCCGTCTTCCGCTCACGCCCCAACATCGTGCAGCCCGCCTCCAGTGGTGTCGCGACAGGCGTGAATGGAGGGACGAATGGAGACGTGTCGTCTTCAGCGATGAGAGTCGCTTCTGCCTTGGTGCCAATGATGGTCGTATGCGTGTTTGGCGCCGTGCAGGTGAGCGCCACAATCAGGACTGCATACGACCGAGGCACACAGGGCCAACACCCGGCATCATGGTGTGGGGAGCGATCTCCTACACTGGCCGTACACCACTGGTGATCGTCGAGGGGACACTGAATAGTGCACGGTACATCCAAACCGTCATCGAACCCATCGTTCTACCATTCCTAGACCGGCAAGGGAACTTGCTGTTCCAACAGGACAATGCACGTCCGCATGTATCCCGTGCCACCCAACGTGCTCTAGAAGGTGTAAGTCAACTACCCTGGCCAGCAAGATCTCCGGACCTGTCCCCCATTGAGCATGTTTGGGACTGGATGAAGCGTCGTCTCACGCGGTCTGCACGTCCAGCACGAACGCTGGTCCAACTGAGGCGCCAGGTGGAAATGGCATGGCAAGCCGTTCCACAGAGCTACATCCAGCATCTCTACGATCGTCTCCATGGGAGAATAGCAGCCTGCATTGCTGCGAAAGGTGGATATACACTGTACTAGTGCCGACATTGTGCATGCTCTGTTGCCTGTGTCTATGTGCCTGTGGTTCTGTCAGTGTGATCATGTGATGCATCTGACCCCAGGAATGTGTCAATAAAGTTTCCCCTTCCTGGGACAATGAATTCACGGTGTTCTTATTTCAATTTCCAGGAGTGTAGTTTGCGGGTACAGTACTTCAACCGTTTGCGTGCAGAATTTTTCATGTGAAAATGAGCGAAAGTTTTCTAAATGTTTGCGAAACATGTGACTGAGAAGAGTCTTGGGACCACTCCGGAATTCAGTTACTGGGATGTGAAAAACCGCCTAAAAATCACATTACTGTCATCGGTAATTCGCCAGGCAGATTCGATCTGGGACCGGTACACTCCGCCTTCCCCCTCCGTCATGGAAGCGCCACTTCAACGAGCACGGCCGTCCGGCCGCATCATCAGAAACTGCGTATAATGTGCAGAAACCAAATTCAAATGGCTCTAAGTACCATGGGACTTAACATCTGAGGTCATCAGTCCCCTAACCTACTTAAACCTAACTAACCTAAGGACATCACGCACATCCATACCCGAGGCAGAATTCGAACCAGCAATCGTAGCAGCAGCGCGGGTCCGGACTGAAGCGCCTAGAACCGCTCGGCCACAACGGCCGGCTGTATCGAAACCGATCATGACTTTAAAATGGCTGGTTGCGATGTCTCTTAATAACGTATAATTGAGTAACAGCCACGGAGTGGAACAAGATCCCGAATGGATAAAATGACATTCATTTTAAACTTTCAAACTTAGAATCAATCGATGATAACGTCTAAATATATTTCGAGTTTCTCAGCTTTGAAATTAAGGTTACTATAGCTGTCTCGTCGGCAGGAAAACTATGTATATTTTTCAGCAAAATTCCAGTTATGATTTGGAATATTTGGGAGAGTATTCCTACTGCCGGAATTCGGCTCTTCACGAAAGGAAATCTCCATAAAACAAGTGTTTCAATTATTTGTATTTTATTTCTGGCACGTTTGTGTGTTTGTGTGTGTGTGTGTGTGTGTGTGTGTGTGTGTGTGTGTGTGTGTGTGTTGGCGCTTGGGTTAGAACACCTCATAAGGTGTATACGATCTGTTTAATTTGTTGCGCTCGCGAAGTGTTCATAAAATAATGTTATCATAATTCCAAAAGACCGCATTATTAACGTTAGTACGTTGCGTTTGTGATAGCAGCACTTTGGTACTTTCAAAATTGCTTGGAATGTGGAAGATACCATCGGATCAACATAGTAAGCTTCTGGATGTGTAATAGATCTCTTTAGGTATTATAAATGAGGTAGAAATTCTAAATAATCGTGCATGTATTTTTAGAGACAGAAATGTAGGGACCGTAAGAAACTGTCAATTTATGCTTTAAAAGTAGAACAGTGGGTCTACAAAGCTTAAGCTGACGAGAACAGCTATTTTGTCGACGGGCAGATAGCATTATCAAGCTGTCATACAGATTACATACTTCCTTGTTCTCTTTTTGTGTATCACTGCCTGACTGCAACTGCTAATTTTTCCTATCCTGCAATCTTCACTGGTAAGTATTTCTTATTACTCATTTGTCTGTTTCAGAATTAGGCATCGTTATTAATCTCCGTAGGCAAACAGACCACTACATTTGACGTACATCCATTCTGGCGTCTGTCTGAGGACTTACACATATGATAATCACCATTTGCAAAGGATAGATAGCCTCGTAGTTTGATATTCTTATGACATCTCTTGACGAATCAAAGAAACAATATTGAAATAGTCAGCAACAGACTTTTCTAACTGCTTTTAATCTACATTCCGATGACTAAGAATGTGATAAGGCACACTTGCAATTACCAGAAAACTGAAGCGATTTTGTGTTTCTCAGACTCTTCTTGATAAGTGATAAGTCGTTCATATAAAAGAGAACGTAACTAATGATGAAAATTAGGTGGCGAGATCTAATAACTAATGAGGAGGTACTGAATCGAATTGGGGGCGGAGGTGGGTGGATTGTGGCATAAGCGGACTAGAAGAAGAAATCGATTGATAGGACACATCTCGAGGCCTCCTGCAATCGCCAGTCTGGTGTTTGAAGGGAGCGTGGAGTAGAAGGTTGAGTGGGGAGGGAAGCGGTAAAAACTGGAGAGACAGACTAAAGCTTGAAAACAGCAATCATTTTCATATGGATGTATGATGCAGTACCTATACAGAGATGAACAGACCTACACAGGATAGACAAGCTTCGAGAGCAGCATTAAACCAGTTTTCGCACTGAAGATCGTGATAATAACGACAGCACCTACCTATGGTATGCTGGAATCTATAACCACCGCCAAAAACTTTCCGTGAGTAAACGAGTTCGTAAGACACAAATTACTATTGCAACATCAAAATGTACCCATCATCTACTATCAGTGCGGCTCCCTCCGTCGGTGGTTTGAGTCCTCCTTCGGGCATGGGGGTGTGTGTTGTCCTTAGCGTACGTTAGTTTAGGTTAGATTAAGTATAACTAATGACGAAGTATTGAATAGGATTGGGGAGAAGAGAAGTTTGTGGCACAACTTGACTAGAAGAAGGGATCGGTTGGTGGGACATGTTCTGAGGCATGAAGGGATCACCAGTTTAGTATTGGAGGGCAGCGTGGAGGGTAAAAATCGTAGATGGAGACCAAGAGATGAATACACTAAGCAGATTCAGAAGGATGTAGGTTGCAGTAGGTACTGGGAGATGAAGAAGCTTGCACAGGATAGAGTAGCATGGAGAGCTGCATCAAACCAGTCTCAGGACTGAAGACCACAACAACAACAACAAGTAGTGCTTAAGCCTAGAGACCGATGACCTCAGCAGTTTGCTCCCATTTCCAAATTTTCATCATCCGCTAAGTCGTGATGAGGAAGAAACATACAAATGTAAACGTCAAATGATTCACATTACTTTCTGCGTTACTACATGGTACATGAGCTATCATATATTCTCTTATTTATAAAGACAGGTTGTAGTTTAACGTTGTTACCAAAAATCTTGAAAAGTACTTAACCTATTTGCTTAAATTTTTACATAGAGCTCTAATAAACGTACGGACGGACATAGGCTACATATCTTGTTAATATGTATGGTAAAAGTACACGTATACTTCGCTGAAGAGCCAAAGAAACTGGTACACCTGCTTCATATCGCGTAGGGCCTCCGCGAGCACGCTGAAGTGGAATCCACTAATGTCTGAAATAGTGCTGGAGGGAACTGACACCATGATTCCACAGCTGTCCATAAATCCGTAAGAGTAAGAGGGACTGGAGATCTCTTCTGAATAGCTCTGTGGATCACTGAGCGGTAATCTGCTATTTGTGCATGTTGGGGTGGCAGGAGGAAGCATTAACATTTATATCTTAGTCATTGGTTTCCTGTAAATTTGGGAAATATATATTTTTCCCCATCAATGATCAGAAATGTATAATCTACATATCTTCTGAAGAAATTAACATTTTGAATACATGTTGGTTTTTTGTGAAAAGTTTGTGGTGTAGATGATTGACGAATATTCAGCTATAGTTCCCCATATGCTGACACCACAGCTGACCAATTCTTTTGTTTGCAGATCTTTCCACCGAAAGAGAAGTAATTATGTTTCAATACCAGTTCAAATACGTTAACGAATTCTATTATTTCTGCCGGTGTGAGCTTCTTGTATTTTTTTAGGTTTTGTTTAATAACAGCTAAAGCATCAAGAACGGAGATGTTAGTATACAGATTTACTACATCTAGAGAAATAATTTGGCATTCGTTAGCACCGTGTATGTCTTTCAGATCACTGGCAAATGGGAGGTTACTTTTTTATTGAGTAGGTGCTTTCAAACACGAAGTTATCCTGTAGGATCTTCTTCAGTTTCTGTAGAATTTTGTACCCAGGGTAATTTATTGTTTTCTTAAGATGTAACAAATGTCTATACTAACTTTTCAAGAAACGTGCAATTTCTACAGGTGATTCAGGATTCACTCTGTCTTGCTCCATCTCCTTCTTCAAAGTTTAATGATCTCCTTCTGTTCATATAAGTAAAGCTACGGACTCATGACCCAATCTCAATTAATACGTTTATCCTTCTGTTCTTTCTTCTCCGTCTTGTAACTAAAGAATGAGTTGTACAAAAAAATACTTTACACACAATAAAATTGCGTTCCTGCTGGATTCATCTTGCAGAAAACAGCAATAACACTATGTTTAGTTTAAAACGTTGTAAGACGTTGTGGTCTCCTGACCTTCATTGCTTACATATTCCACCCTCACAATCATATTCTGCACATCAAGACGCTTCATTCGAACCCAAACCCGATAAGATAAGGTCAATGTCGTATGAATTCATGTAAACGATATGCAAATAACAAATAAATCGCAAGTGCACACCAATGTTGAAATACTCGAGGCTGGCATACACACACCCATTCAAGACACGACGGTCACAAAAGCTTTTAGTTCAGGAGAGGCAAACCGCATGCCAGTGGGCTGGTCCTTTCAGAGGACGAGTCAACCTATCTATGTCGGCTGGCGACCGCCCATAGAGCAGACAGCATTTGCCTGAGTGAAAGGGAGAACGACCCCGTGCTCGGCTTGAAAGCAAATTCCGCTATATTGTGTGGGAGCGCCCAGCCTACACATTCTTTACATTCATAGCATGCAGTTTCAGAGGTTTTCACAGGGAGACAGTAAATGCCAAACGCTGATGCTACAGATTTCCAGATTGGTCGCCTTAAACGAAACGTCATTCTCCCGTTTTAGAAGATCAATGCTGATTGGCAGACAATATTCCTGACGCCTTGAGCTGAAGGAGTAATGGAAGAGACCGAAAGATGTACCCCTTCACGTCTGGCGTGGAGAGGGGCCGTTCCGTTGTCGCTCTTGGAGTGAGTTATCTGACTGGTGTACCACACCAATAGTTAGTCTAGTGGCGAATAGGAGTCCTTGACTTCATAAAGGCGTAGGGATAGTTTGATTGGCGACGGTCAATCTAGGTAGAACGAGAGTTACCTTATTTGTCAGCAGCGAGCGGCGCAGACAGCAGTCATCGCAGCTTACGGTATTGTGCGCTACATCTCTTGCGAGCCCCATATTTCCTCCACAACAGTACACTTCACTGCATTTCACACGCGACAGCCTCGACCGTACCTAGCAACATTCCAACGGATAATTATTCAAGTTGAGTAGGCGCGGCTCTCAGCCATTCTGCCAAGTCAATAACAATCTTAAACTTTGTATAGAAATTTCACTTGCGAATCCTATCCTTAACAAGTAACGTCACATTCCGAAAAGAACCCGGAAATGACTTATTCAGTTCATAACTAAAAGTGCCATTGTGATTTCTCAGAATTTTTGCAAAAAAAAAAAATAATTATTTTCGTTAGTTTCATGTTTTTCTTACACTAACAAGGGAACCCCCCCATCGCACCCCCCTCAGATTTAGTTATAAGTTGGCAAAGTGGATAGGCCTTGAAAAACTGAACACAAATCAACCGAGAAAACAGGAAGAAGTTGTGTGGAACTATGAAAAAACAAGCAAAATATACAAACAGAGTAGTCCATGTGCAAGATAGGCCACAACAGGGCTACAGTAAGCTCAATAGCGCCTTGGTCTCGTGGTTAGCGTGAGCAGCTGTGGAACGAGAGGTGCTTGGTTCAAGCCTACCCTCGGGTGAATAGTTCAATTTTTTATTTTCAGTTTATGTGACAAACATTTATGTTTTCATCACGTTTTTGGGAGTGATTATAACATCCACAAGAAAACCTAAATCGGGCAAGGTAGAAGAATCTTTTTCCCATTCGCCAAGTGTACAAGTTAGGTGGGTCGACAACATATTCCTGTCATGTGACGCACATGCCGTCACCAGTGTCGTATAGAATATATCAGACGTGTTTTCCTGTGGAGGAATCGGTTGACCTATGACCTTGTGATCAAATGTTTTTGATTCCCATTGGGGAGGCACGTCCTTTCGTCTACTAATCGCACGGTTTTGCGGTGCGGTCGCAAAACACAGACACTAAACGTATTACAATGAACAGAGACGTCAATGAACGAACAGACAGATCATAACTTTGCGAAAATAAAGATTGTAAACTTTTCACTCGAGGGAAGACTTGAGCCAAGAACCTCTCAGTCTGCAGCTGCTCACGCTAACCACGGGACCACGGCGCTCCTGAAATCAGACTATGCTTGATGTTGCCTACCCTCCACATGCACTACTCAGTTTGTATATTTTGCTCATTTTTTCATAGTTCCACACAACTTCTTCCTGTTTTCTCGATTGATCTGTGTTCAGTTTTTCAAGGCCTATCCACTGAGGGGGGTGCGATGGGGAGGTTCCCTTGTAAGTAGGACTACTCCAGTACCCAAGTATCCCACTAGTTACGAAAGAAATTTTGTGAATTTTTGTGTCATTTCCTTACAGCGGACGACTCCAGAAGATATTTATTGCTGAAAGTTTTTCAGGCATATCTCTTTAGAACGTCAGGAGCGCCTGTCCGACTTCTGTAGTAGTGTGGGGGTGGAAATTGCATCTTCCAGGAGCCACAGGGTAAAGGGTACATCTCAGATCAATCCGTTGCGCAGAGAATGACAGAATAGCACCCACACGTTCGCTCACATCACAGCATTTCCTGCAAGCACATGCATTCTTGCTCCTTGAGGAAGAGAATTCCAAGTGGATTTAATTAAGAACAGTTCTTAAGAACTATTGTCTTCAGTAGCAAGTACCACAGATATTCTGACTCCTGTTGTGATAGTTTCATGTGATGAAATATTCTGATGAGCCTGCAAATAAGAAGAGATCTAGGGTCTTCTAGTCCACCATTCTTCAGCGAAACAAAGCGTCA
Organism: Schistocerca piceifrons; assembly: GCF_021461385.2. Lineage (NCBI taxonomy): Eukaryota > Metazoa > Arthropoda > Insecta > Orthoptera > Acrididae > Schistocerca > Schistocerca piceifrons. The sequence goes on along the minus strand of NC_060145.1, from coordinate 302,963,085 downwards.
CCACAATTCATGACGGTGGAAGCGTGAAAGCAGTTATTAAGATAGAGAGCACTTCTCGGGACGACCGATCAACTTTGATCATTTAGGACATTATGACTGACAACTCTCGTAGGCAGAACTTTGACACGCATAGTTGCTGCAATTGTAGGTGGCATTAATTCTACGAGTGCCTTCAGCATACATTCAAGTAACGCAGCTCTAGCGAATGAACAGCTCCTTAACACCGGGGTTTTACCTACCATATTCAGAAAAGGAGTTCATGCGTCTGATTTGCTTTTTATATCTTTACATTTAGAGGCTATGCTTTTTACTCGATCTCGAGACAGCATTCTCGAAAGTACATTAGTAAATTTAGTTCATGTGGCGTGTATAGTATTTCTGCATAGAATACTTTGTTTCAGTGGCACGACGTCTGACATGAATACGTGTTATCAATGTATTAGACGAAATATACTCCTTTCGTTATGTCTGGGGCAAAAGCGCTGTCAGGAATGCACAGGTAAATCCCCACTGCACACAGCATGTGCGTGTGCGTAGCATCAGTTCTCCTGAAACACTGCGTGCACCAATTTGACCAGCAATGAGACTTAAAATGAACTGTAATTCATATTACCAGATAGTTCGTATCCACCGTTCCGTGCACCCGTCGTGTTGTTGCCGTGTCAAGTGCAGCTGTAAGCGACCAGGTCGTCTGTTTCACCAGGTCACACACAACAGTAATCAGCTGCGTGGCCTCATCCCATGAAATGAACACTGTCTTGTGCTCTGCAGGAGTATGTCACACGTATCTCGTACAAAGCCCGCGTAAGGCGTGGAACCACTGATGTTGGATGAGGCGTGGATGCCGGACGCCTTGCCTTCTACTACGTGTTGATAAGCAACTTGTTCACGTTTGATAAATAGCAGTCACAGCAGCATGTCAGCATCAGGAAGTTTACAGTTACTGTTCTGTTCCGTTAAACCAAATTAATTCCCCGAATACCACAATACATCGACCGAACGATCACTGGTAGTCGTTACATACTTTCGTAGTTCATTACGTAGCTTTCCGCTAACGCCGAAGTATTCAGTGCAGAGGAAGGGAGTTTGTGACGAATCGATGTAGTTGAAACTGCAGTTCCGAAAATTTTGGCTAGCTGTTTATTAGAATAAATGCAGTCAGTAAATAATATTTAATAAGAATCCTTTGAAATCGGTTTTTAATTTTGATTTTATGTTATATTCTGAATATCAACAACGCGTAAATATAATTCAGAGAACAAGTTGATACTGTTTGCAGTGCATGGTTTTGCAAAATTCGTTGGGAACCAAAAGATTTGTCGTCGAAGTAAACACTCCAAAAGCGAATTCACGGAATCCAGATTCTGATGGCGCTAGTATGCAACTATGGAGTGGAATAGGGGCCTGAAGATACCATTACTGAGATTCCGAAACCAGTTGACGTCTAAATGAAATAACTTATAACATACGGCTATTTGGCAATTTTACCCGGTAAATATTTTACAGGCCACTGTCTCGATTCCACAATTGATCAACAAAGATTAAATAATTCGAAGACCTATTCCAGCGGTGTTCCGTTGTTATTCAAAGGAAGTAGGTTAGGGACACGTAGCGTTTGCCCCCGGGTGCGAAGAGCACTGTTCTAACTGTAACTCAGTCAATATTTCCAATACAAGACACCCACGTGGGCGGCAGCGAACAGCGTGCTATCCGGCAAGTTCTGCAGGCAGACTTACTGTATGCAGCATGCTACGAGGCAGAGAGATGTGCTCGGGAGTCCGGTAGATCATTCAGTGCGGTTGACATTCGATACCATCACAATCAAAACGTCGACAGTTTCTAAGGAGAACTGTGTAATGCACTTGTTTCTTGCAACTCCAATATTATAATTAGTGCTCGTCACTTTCTTCATGTCATTAATTATTGGGATACGAATCTGTACCTATTCCTGATTGTGATCGAGTGTTAAAAAAAGTCGACGAACTATAATCAAATTCAGCGTCTACATTTGATCCCAATATTTACAAGATACACTGATTAAAGACTTTCTTGTTCATCAAACTGGCTCAAATTAAAGTACTTACTAAACGTCCTCAGTTTTAAAATCAAAAATTAATTAGTGTCCCTAACGTAAAAGTTTCTTGTAATTATTCAGACAAGTTTTTCATACTTATTGAATTAATTACGTGTACTTTGTTTTTCCTGAACATATCTTGCTGCGGTCTGGCATGCTACATTTCGACAATACTTTTATACAGAAGAAGTTATTTTAATAATAATTGTAGTGTGGGCCAGTCCAGGTCTGAACAGTGTCAGAAGAGATTTGTATTCTTGTGCATGTATTATCTGAGCCTTCGTAATTGTAGAGCAAATGATTATAATAGTAGTTTTCAAAAGTCTGTAGATAATTTGTCTCTTTGGATCATACATTGAAGAGCCAAAGAAACTGGTACACCTGCCTAATATCGTGTATGGCCCCTGCGAGCAAGTGCAAGTGCCGCAACATGACGTGGCATGGGCTTGACTAATATCTGAAGCAGAGCTGGAGGGAATTGACAACACGAATCCCACAGGGCTGTCCATAAAACCATCGGTGTACGAGGGGGTGAAGATTTCTTCTGAACAGCACTTTGCAAGGTATCCAAGATATGCTCAACAATGTTAATGTCTGGGGAGTTTGGTGGCCAACGGATGTGTTTGAATTCAGAAGAGTGTTCCTGCAGCCACTCTGTAGCAATTCCGGACGTGTCGGGGGCCGCATTGTCCTCCTGGAATTGCCCAAGTCCGTCGGAATTCACAATACACATGAATGGATGCAGGCGATCAGACAGGATGCTTACGTACGTGTCACCTGTCAGAGTCATATCTAAACGTATCAGGGTCGCCACTCAATCCAACAGCACAAGCCCCACATCATTACAGGGCGTCCACGAGCTTGAACTGTCCCCTACTGACGTGCAGGGTGCACGGATTCATGAGGTTGTCTTCCTACCCGTACACGTCCATCCGCTCGATACCATTTGAAACGAGACTCGTCCGACCAGGCAAGACGTTTCCAGTCGTCTACAGTCCAATATCGGTTTTGGTGGGTCCTGGCGAGGCGTAAAGCTTTGTGTCATGCAATCACCATTGGTACACGAGTGGGCCTTCGGTTCCGAAAGCCCATATGGTTGATGTTTCGTTGAATTGTTCGAACACTGACACTTGTTGATTTCAAAGCATTGAAATCTGCAGCACTTTGCGGAAGGATTGCGCTTCTGTCACTTTGAACGATTCTCTTCAGTCGTCGTTGGTCCCGTTCTTGCAGGATCTTTTCCCGGCCGCAGCGATGTCGGAAATTCGATGTTAGATCAGATTCATGATATTCACGATACGCTCGCGAAATGGTCGTACGGGAAAATCCCCACTCCATCGCTACCTCGGAGATGCTGTGTCTCACAGCTCGTGCGCCGACAACACCACGTTCAAACTCAGCTAAATCGTGATAACCTACTATTGTAGCAGCAATAACCGATCTCACAACTGCGCCAGACACTTGTTTTACATACGCGTTGCCGACCGCAGCGCCGTAATATACCTGTTTACATATCACTGTATTTGAATACGCATGCCTATACCAGTTTCTTTGGCGCCTCAGTGAATATAAAGGTACACCATTTATTATAAAAAAACTCGAAAAGTTCTATACCAATTTACATCGAACTTTTACACGATACTCTAATAAACCTTCACATAGACTGCATATTTTAACACATACAGTATATAAATATGTACTTCTATATGAAGAGAAATCGATGTTTAATGTTGTTACCGAAACTCTCTAAAAGTACTTGAACAATTTACTTAGTATATTTACGCTTCCATCTAATAATTATTCGGATGGACATAAACTACATATTTTAACACTTAAATAAATATATATTTTATATATAAATGGAGAAGGTTATTACCAAATATTTCGAACAGTTCTTGAAGGATTTCCGACGGACATAAGCTACACTCCTGGAAATTGAAATAAGAACACCGTGAATTCATTGTCCCAGGAAGGGGAAACTTTATTGACACATTCCTGGGGTCAGATACATCACATGATCACACTGACAGAACCACAGGCACATAGACACAGGCAACAGAGCATGCACAATGTCGGCACTAGTAAAGTGTATATCCACCTTTCGCAGCAATGCAGGCTGCTATTCTCCCATGGAGACGATCATGGAGATGCTGGATGTAGTCCTGTGGAACGGCTTGCCATGCCATTTCCACCTGGCGCCTCAGTTGGACCAGCGTTCGTGCTGGACGTGCAGACCGCGTGAGACGACGCTTCATCCAGTCCCAAACATGCTCAATGGGGGACAGATCCGGAGATCTTGCTGGCCAGGGTAGTTGACTTACACCTTCTAGAGCACGTTGGGTGGCACGGGATACATGCGGACGTGCATTGTCCTGTTGGAACAGCAAGTTCCCTTGCCGGTCTAGGAATGGTAGAACGATGGGTTCGATGACGGTTTGGATGTACCGTGCACTATTCAGTGTCCCCTCGACGATCACCAGTGGCGTACGGCCAGTGTAGGAGATCGCTCCCCACACCATGATGCCGGGTGTTGGCCCTGTGTGCCTCGGTCGTATGCAGTCCTGATTGTGGCGCTCACCTGCACGGCGCCAAACACGCATACGACCATCATTGGCACCAAGGCAGAAGCGACTCTCATCGCTGAAGACGACACGTCTCCATTCGTCCCTCCATTCACGCCTGTCGCGACACCACTGGAGGCGGGCTGCACGATGTTGGGGCGTGAGCGGAAGATGGCCTAACGGTGTGCGGGACCGTAGCCCAGCTTCATGGAGACGGTTGCGAATGGTCCTCGCCGATACCCCAGGAGCAACAGTGTCCCTAATTTGCTGGGAAGTGGCGGTGCGGTCCCCTACGGCACTGCGTAGGATCCTACGGTCTTGGCGTGCATCCGTGCGTCGCTGCGGTCCGGTCCCAGGTCGACGGGCACGTGCACCTTCCGCCGACCACTGGCGACAACATCGATGTACTGTGGAGACCTCACGCCCCACGTGTTGAGCAATTCGGCGGTACGTCCACCCGGCCTCCCGCATGCCCACTATACGCCCTCGCTCAAAGTCCGTCAACTGCACATACGGTTCACGTCCACGCTGTCGCGGCATGCTACCAATGTTAAAGACTGCGATGGAGCTCCGTATGCCACGGCAAACTGGCTGACACTGACGGCGGCGGTGCACAAATGCTGCGCAGCTAGCGCCATTCGACGGCCAACACCGCGGTTCTTGGTGTGTCCGCTGTGCCGTGCGTGTGATCATTGCTTGTACAGCCCTCTCGCAGTGTCCGGAGCAAGTATGGTGGGTCTGACACACCGGTGTCAATGTGTTCTTTTTTCCATTTCCAGGAGTGTACATACACTGCGGTGACAAAAGCCATGTCATACCTCCTAATATCGTGTTGGACCTCGTTTTTCCCGGCGCAGTGCGGCAGCTCGACGTGGCATGGACTCAACAAGTCGTTGGAAGACTCTTGCAGAAACATTGAGCCACGCTTCCTCTACAGACAAGCATCACTACGAAAGTGTTGCCGGTTCAAGATTCTGTGCACGAACTGATGTCTCATTTATGCTACATAAATGTTCAATGGGACTCATGTCGGGCTATCTGTGTGGCCAGATCATTCACTCGAATTGCAAAGAATGTCTTCCAAGTCAATCGCCAATAATTGTGGCCCAATGAAATGGCATACTGTCATGCATAAAAATTCCATCTTTGTTTGGGATCATTAACTCCTTGAATGGTGCATATGACCTCCAGGTAGCCGAACGTAACTATTTTCAATGATCGGTTCGGCTGGATCAACGACCCCGGTCCATTCCATGTAAACACAGCCCACATTATTACGGGGCACCCATCAGATTCCACAGTCTCGATAACTTGGCTCAATGGCTTCGAGGAATCTGCCCCACATTCGAATCCTACCATCAGCTCTTACCAACAGAAATCGGAACTGATCTAATCAGGCCACGGTTTTCCAATCGTCTAGGTTTCTACTGCTATAGTCCCGAGCCCAGAAGAGGCGCTGCAGGCGATATCATGCTGTTGGCAAAGGCACTGGAGTCGATCGTCTGCTGCCATACACCGTTAAGGCCAAATGCTCTTACATAACGGACACGTTAGCGTGCATCCTACATTCCTTTCTGCAGTTATTTCACGCGGTGTTGCTTGTTTCTTAGCACTGACAACTACACGCAAGCGCCGCTGCTCGCTAACTCGCTAACTGAAGACCGTCGGCCACTGCGTTTTCGGTGGTAAGAGATAATGCCTCAGATTTGGTATTCTTAACACATTCTCGACACTATGGATCTCCGTGTGTATGTACGAACGTTTATTAGAGTATATTGCAAAAATTTGAAGTATTTCAATCAAGTTGCCAATAGAATACCGTAAAGCTATTGACTGATATACTTCAGATTTTTACGTTATACTCGAATAAACGTTCGGACAGACATAAACTACTTTTTAATATGTGAATATATGTGTAGTATATAAAGGGGAAATGTTACTGCAAAAATATCGAAAAGTTCTTGACCGATTTATTCAAATTTTTGCACGACATCCTACTGAAAAGTTCTTGAGCGATTTATTCACTGGGAATAGTCTATATGGAAATGAAGGCCCATGCTTCTTGACAGAGCGTAGGGGGAACGATGCGGGAGGCCCCGCAAGGTTGTACTTGGGAAGATCCTAATGGAGGTGGTTTGCCGTTGCCTTCCTCCGCCTGTAATGGAGATGAATGATGATCATGACGAAGACGACAGAACAACGTCCAGTCATCTTGGGCAGGTGAAAATCCCTGACCCCATCGGGACTCGAACACGGGACCGGGAAGCTAGAACGCTAACGCGAGACCACGAGCGGCGGACGTAGTTAATATACTATTTTAAACAACAATGTAAGGTTTCCTGATAAGAATGACTTTGAGAAAGAAAATGCTGTGCTCTGATCTGCTGTGAAAGCGGGCGGTTTGATTTCTTTCTCGCAGCCAGACTAATAGTCTATCCTCTGTAAGCCACATGACCTCCAAATAACTACTGCTGCCTATGTCTTTTTGAATGCGCTTGCTGTATTAGTACGAAATTGGTAAACCACATGATCTCGAAATGAATACTGCAACCTATGGCTTTTTGAATGCGCTTGCTGTATTAGTACGAAATTGGTAAGCCACATGATCTCCAAATGACTACTGCAACCTATGTCTTTCTGAATGTGCTTGCTGTAGTAGTACGAAATTGGTCATCCCCTCATGTCTCAGAATGTGATCCATTAACAGGTCACTTCTTTTGGTATAATTGTGCCACAAATTACTTGTCTCCCCAATTCTGTTAAGTACATCTTCATTAGTTATTTGATCTATCCACCTAATTCTCAGCAGCCTTTCGTAGATTCACATATCGAGAGTTTCTGTTCTCTTTTTATTTACACTGCTTATCGTCCATGTTTCATTTCCATAAATGGCTACACTTCATACAAATACTTTCAGAAAAGACTTCCTGACACATTTATAGTCGACGCTAACAAATTTCTCATCTTCAGAAACGCTTTCCTTGTCATAGCCAGTCCTATGCTTAGGACTGCTTTACCATCTGAGTTCTTGATATTCATACAGCTGCTTCTGCTTTCCACAAATGCCTCTTAGTTTTCCTGTTGGCGGTATCTATCTTTCCCCTAGTGAAATATGCTTCCAAATTCTGATATTTGTCCTCTAGCCATTCCTGCTTAATAGTTTTGCGCTTCCTATCAACCTCATTCTTTAAACGGTTATATTCCCTTTTGCCTGCTTCATTTGCTGCATTTTTAAATCTTCTCCTTTGGTCAATTAAATTCAGTATCTCTTGTTTTGTCCAAGGATTTTAAATTTCCTTCTTTCATCACTTAAATTCGGCATTCCTTGTGTTATCCAATGATTTATCTTTAATCCTCTGCTGCCTTGACTATTTCATCTCTTAAAGCTACCCATTCATCTTCTACTGTATTCATTTCTCCTTTTCTTATCAACTGCAGCCTCATGTTTCCTCCGAAACCGTCAACAGTCTGTGACCGTTCCAACTTATCCAGGCTCCATCTCATTATTTTCCTATCTTTTTTTTTGATTTCTGCAGTTTTAATCTACAGTTCATAACAACTTATACAGTTTCCATCTACTTAATTTCCTTCCTTTTTCCAATTTCTTCAGTTTTAAGCTACAGTTTATAACCAGTAAATTGTGCTCATAGTCCACATCTGCTCCTGGAAATGTCTTAAAATTTAAAATCTCGTTCCTAAATCTCTGTCTAACCGTTACATAATTAGTCTGAAACCTTCTGGTGTCTCCAGGTCTCTTCCACGTATACAGCCTTTTTTATGCTTCTTAAACCAAGTTTTAGCAATGATTAAATTATGCTCTGTACAAAATTATACCAGGAGGCTTCTTCTTTCATTGCTTTTCCTCAGTTCATATTCAGCTATTTTTTCGCCTCTTTACTTCCTACTATCGAATTCCAGTCCCCCATCACAATTAAATTTTCGTCTTCTTTACCTATCTGAATAATTTCTTTTATCTCATCATACATTTCTTCAATCCCTTCATCATCTGTGGAGCTATTTGGTATGTAAACTTGTACTACTATGGTAGGCATGGACTTCGTCTCTATTTTGGATTCGATAATGCGTTCACGGTGCTGATCATAGTAGCTTACCCTCATTACGGTTTTCTTATTCTTCTTCTTCTTTCTTCTTCGCGGATGGATCACTTAGGACCACGCGTAATCAACATTTGTTGGCCTTCCTTATCGCCCAGTATTCCTTCATGAACAACGAATGGGCTAGCTTCGTTGCGTAGCCATGTATGTCGGTTAGTTTTTCTCTCTTCTTCCTCAAAACCCCGTGTGTTTGTGATTTTTCTGATTTCATTTCTATCATGTAGACTTGGAGACCCTAATTCTCTCAGGTCTTTTTCCGTCTGTTTGTACCAGTTCGGTCTTATAAGTTTGTTCTTTACAAATGTATGGATTTTGTACGTTAACTTGTTTGAGTCCATTCTTTCTAAGTGGCCCATGGATTGGATTCTTCTCATGCGCATTGTGTCTGTTATTTTGGAGATATTTTTATATATTTCTGCAGTGGGTTTTGGATAATGTACCCCATCTTTAGTTCTTGATCCTAGGATTTTCCTCATTATCTTACGTTCTTTCACTTCTAATTCCTCTTTTAGTGTTCTGTGTTGAAGGTTTAGTGTCTCAGATGCGTAGCGAGCTTCGGGTCTAATTACTGTTGTATAGTGTCGTATTTTGCAGTTCCACGAGAGACTCTTTTTGTTGTAAATGTTTTTTGTTAACTGAAACGCCGTCTCCATTTTCTGGACTCTTGATCTGACAGATTTCTTTTCATTGCAATTTTCTGCAATCCATTCACCTAAATATTTAAAATCTTTTACTCGAGAGATGTAGTTATTACCAATTTTGAGATCAGAAGGTGCATCTTTGATATAAGTCATAAATTTTGTTTTTTCAAATGAAATTTGTAATCCTATTTTAGCTGCCTGTTCTTGTAATAATTCTAGCTGTTTCTGTGCATCGGTAATGTCTTGTGCGATCAGTGCCATGTCATCAGCAAATGCTAAACAGTCTAATTCTATGCCCTTATGTCTTGGTCCCAGTCTGTGTGCTGGTGCACCTGCCTTTTTCCATTCTCTAACAACTTTTTCAAGAGCACAATTGAAGAGCACTGGGGACAGTACATCCCCTTGTCGTACTCCTGTGTCTATTTCAAATTCTGTGCTCAATTCTCCCATAAATTTTACTTTGGATTTGGTCTCCGTGAGTGTTTCTTTTATGATGTTTGTTGTCTTTTGATGTAGTCCAAATTCTGCTACTTCAAAAAGGGATTCTCGGTTTATATTGTCATATGCTTTTTTAAAGTCGACAAACGTGATGACATAACTTTTGTTTGAAGTACTATGTAAATATTTCATTGAGTTTCTTAAGTTAAGGATTTGTTCTACGCATGATCGGCCTTTTCTGAACCCACCTTGGTATTCGCCTGGTTTTGAATCCAGCTGAGGTTCTGCGCGGTTTAGTAGGGCTTTAGACAGAATTTTGTATGTTATTGACAATAAAGAGATTCCACGATAGTTGTTGGGGTCTGTTTTATTTCCATTTTTGTACAGAGGATGTATGATTGCAGTCTTCCAATCTGTGGGGATTTTTTCAGTTTTCCAGATTTCATGTATAATTTCTTTGAGTTTTGCAATAAGATTTCCTCCTGTATTTTTCCATAATTCTGCGATGATTTGGTCTTCTCCTGATGCTTTGTTATTTTTCAGTGACTGAATTATCTCTTTAATCTCTTGTGAACTTGGTGGCTTTGAGTCTGGGTTTCGTTGTGTACGATGGAACTCAAATTTTTCTGCAGGCTTTTCACAATTCAGTAATTTAGAAAAGTATTTTGCAAGAATTTCACAGTTTTCGGTGTTGGTATGAGCAATTTCCCCATGGTCATTTTTGAACTGAAGTGATGGAGGAGAGTACTTTGTTAATTTTTGTTTGACTACTCTGTAGAAATTTCGGGAACTGTTTTTCTTGAAATCATTTTCTATGTCTTGCAATTTTTTGGCTTTGTGTTGTTTACGGACTGTTCGTATTGCTTTTGTGACTGTTTTCCTGGTATCTTTGAGATCTTCCAGGGTCTTTTGATTTTTGTTGCACAACCAGTTTTGCCACGCCTGTTGTCTGGGATTTATCAGTTGGTCACACTCATCTGTCCACCATGGGTGTTTACGTGTTCTTGAAACTTCCTGGCAGATTAAAACTGTGTGCCAGACCGAGACTCGAACTCGGGACCTTTGCCTTTCGCGGCCAAGTGCTCTACCATCTGAGCTACCGAAGCACGACTCACGTCCGGTACTCACAGCTTTCCTTCTGCCAGTATCTCGCCTCCTACCTTCCAAACTTTTCAAAGTTCTTGTTTGCGGTGCTACAGTTTCAGCTGCATTTAAAAGTCCAGCTTGCAGTTGTTGCTAATTTTGTGGTTTTAAATTTTGCGTTTCTTTTGTAAATTGTTCATTGCCATTTATCTTTTGTACATCATATTTACGGTGTGGAGATTTCTTAGGGATTTTTTTTTTCTGGAATGACATCTAGGGAGAATTTTGTTGGGTAATGGTCGGAATATAGGTCTAGTCCATTAAGGACTTTAAGTTTCATGATTTCTACTGTATTTACGCGGGAGATCATTACATGATCCAACTGATATTCACCTAGTAATGGATTAGGTGAGATCCAAGTTTTCGTTTTCGAGGCTCTTTTCTTGAAAAATGTTGATTTGAAAAATAGGTCATGGTTTTTGCAGATTTCAGTGAGTCGCATGCCATTCCGGTTGGCCTGTGTATGCCCTGACCATTTACCTACCCAATATCGATATTTCTTTTCTTTACCGATTTGTGCATTGAAATCGCCCATAAGGATTTTGACATGGTTATTTGGGATTTTTTGGAGAATATTATCTAATTGGTTCCAGAATTCTTCTACTTCTTCTGTTTTGTTTTTGTTAGTGATGTTAGTTGGTGCATGTCCGTTGATTAGGGTGTATATCTTATTAGCTGATTTTATTGTCATCGTGGAGTGAGATTTGAAAGTTGCGACTGAATCAAGTATTGATGTATCTACTATAAATCCAATTCCAAATTGTGGACAATTTGCCATGGCTCGTTTTCCAGGTTTCCAGATCAATCATCCAGACTGTTAGCCCTGCAGTTACTGAAAAGACTGCAGCGGCTCTCAACAGATAGCCCTCCATTGTGGTTGTAGGTATGGTATGGCTTTCTGCATAGCTGAGGCACACAAGCCAGCCCACTGAAGGCAAGGTCCATGGTTCATGTGGAATATGAATTTGCAATAATGGTAAATGAAACATACAGTAAGAAAGAGGAGACAGGTAGGAGGAGTGGAGTGGAGGGAATTGACATTTAGAGGAGGAAGTGGTGGGTGTGAAGGGAATTGACACAGAGATGGAGAAGATAGATGGAGTGAGCAAGGAAGAGCGATGGATAGAGGCAGGGGGAGGAGGAAAAGAATATAGGGGCGGGGAAGGGGATGGATATGGAGCGAGACAGGGGTAGCAAAGAGCGCGGAGGTGATACACAGAGACAGGGGTGACGGAGGAGATGGAAAAAGAGTGGGTGAGGAGGAAATGGACAGGGAGAGGGAGGGGAAAAAGAAGCTTAGGATGTATATCATCTTCTCATACGTGTTTAGTAATTGCGAAACATTACTAGGTTTGCTAGCCTCAGATAAAACGAATGTCAACATCAGTCACATTGTATAATCGACGAAACATGTCATATGAAGTGGTGCAGTATGACACGAAATATACTTCTACACTGAATTTCGCTAAGCTGACTGAAGGGTTCATCAGGGCTGCATACCTAAGATGTCTGTAGTGACCGTTGTGTGCACTGTTACGACAACCCATACTTACTAAAATAATAGCATCTAATGACACGTGGAACATTTGTTAGAATGTAATTTCTGAAACACGGTTCTGCCTTCAGCTAACACAATATTTTCTTCTTTAACATCGAAACATTCTTCGGTGAAGTTCCACCATCGTCAATAGCTTCATTTATTTTCTCTCAAATCCATACACCCATGCTTATTATAAAAATCGAAACACATATATATGTATACCAACTGTTACCCGCTGCTTGGTTTGCATATCAGTAGTTTTGTTACGATGAATGATGGTGAGTAAGTAAGTTAGTAATTTTATGAGATGTCTGTGTATATATTGGTGTAGAGATGCATGTGTAAAAATTGTATGTAGTACTGGTATGTAGGTACATAATGAACCTGTTTCTATTTCTTTGCTGTATGTCGAACTTGAAAGCATGCATTATATTTTCTAATTAATTTAAAAATGCCTCAATTCATTACATTTTTGAAAAAGTAGAGTTTTTAGTGGTTCCTCTGGCTCATCTAATACTGGATATGAGATTTTGCCACCAGAGCAGCACTTATGAACCGCTTCTTCCTTCAATTTCAATGAATTATAAAGCCTAGACTGTTGATCCATCTTCCCTAAAATGACTAATTTATGATTAACATAGTCAGTTAATAGATGTTAGTGAAATGCAGCCTCAGCTAGTGTGTCCCACGTTCCACGTGTAAAGGTACGACTCTCTGTTGAGACTTCAAGCGTCTTGGAAGCTGTATAAGACGCCCAACTCTCAGCGTCTAAAATGCGACAGGGTTTGTGACTTCTCAAATTCTTGCAGGTCTTAAGGCCGCCTCACGTTCTGCACCCAAGTTCTGGCGGATGAGAGGCTGCTCTGAAGTTCGTTGGATTTGAGTGACTCTCGGAGCTTGAGCTGTCTTAGAACAATGCGCTAAATCTTACGTTTGTGAGACTTAAAGCAATAGTTATAAAAGTGGTTCTCGGGCTTACCGATTTTATTGTTGTATCTCCACCGAAACTCTACAGCAATGACAGGTGATGTAACAACTCAATATCATAAACCACATGCTCAAAAACATTGGATTTACACTGTCATGGAATAATCTATAAACACTAAGAGTCGCCAACCATCGCGCTAGCGTGGTCTGCATCCCAATGAAATATACCATATTTAAAAATATTAATAATAACCAAAAAGATGTACCTTTCTGAAGTAGCCTATGCTCTACCTTGGGGTTCAAGTTATCTCTGTACCGAATTTCATCGGAATCGGTTCAGCGGTAGAAACGTGGCAACATCCCGAAATCTCTTCGAACAGTCATAGTTTAACTTCCTGGCAGATTAAAACTGTGTGCCCGACCGAGACTCGAACTCGGGATCTTTGCCTTTCGTGGCCAAGTGCTCTACCAACTGAGCTACCGAAGCACGACTCACGCCCGGTACCCACAGCTTTACTTCTGCCAGTACCTCGTCTCCTACCTTCCAAACTTTACAAGAGCTTCTGTAAAGTTTCATATCAGCGCACACTCCGCTGCAGAGTGAAAATCTCATTCTGGAAACATCCCCCAGGCTGTGGCTAAGCCATGTCTCCGCAATATACTTTCTTTCAGGAGTGCTAGTTCTGCAAGGTTCGCAGGCGAGCTTCTGTAAAGTTTGGAAGGTAGGAGACAAGGTACTGGCAGAAGTAAAGCTGTGGGTACCGGGCGTGAGTCGTGCTTCGGTAGCTCAGTTGGTAGAGCACTTGCCCGCGAAAGGCAAAAGTCCCGAGTTCGAGTCTCGGTCGGGCACACAGTTTTAATCTGCCAGGAAGTTTCATATCAGCGCACACTCCGCTGCAGAGTGAAAATCTCATCCTGGAGTCATAGTTTAGTCACCCATTATTTGAGAACGAGAGCACTTAAGTGACTTGGAAAAAATTTTACAGATAATTTCAAACCTTTATAAAACTTGTTCTCGCAGTCAACCTCCATAAAATGATGAAAGGGAAATGTTTATCGCTTACTACATGCCGATTTAATTTATTACTTCTTTACTACTGACTGTATTCGCGACACATTTTTCAGGCGGTATTCACGTATATCACTGAATGTACCAGCGGAATTATATTATTGTACGACACACAGTTCAGCAGATATGACTCATTAACTTTGAGGTACATGAAAATCTACCGCATCATGCATGACGCTTTAATTTATTCCTTCGTTACTACCTACTCTACTCGCAACATATTTCATAGACGTTAGGGGATGGCTAAAAGCTCATCTTATACCCCTAGAAAGATTTCAGCCAAATTGGTACACATATTTGTTACGTTCTGGGAAGAAATTGTGTGGCAGTGACAACCACCAGTATGCTATAGGGGTGAGCGTGATAATGTGGAGAGAGAAAGAGGGGCAGGGAAATGAGATTGGTCAACGAGGTGGAAGGAGAAAATGGGAGGAGCAGATAGACAGAGAGAGGAGAAGAGGGAAATGGACAGAGAGAGGGGGATGGAGATGGTCGGGGAAAAGAGAGAGGAAGAGATGGACAGAGGCAGGGGGAGAAAGAGACAGGGAATCAGAGGAGAAAGAGGTGGGGATGAACAGAGAGAGAGGGATGGAAAAATGGACAGAGGAAATGAAGAGGAGGAGATGGACAGAGAAAGGGTGAAGGGGGAGATGAACAGGGAGCGTGAGAGGAGGAGACAGACAGCGAGACGGAAGGAGGAGTTTGTCAGAGAGGGGATGAAGGATGACATGAGCAGGGGAGGACGAAGAAATGGACTAATACAGAATTGGAATAAATAGATATCCAGCCAATGCTGAGTACTCACATAGTAACGTGTAAAGAAATTTTACCTCATAATACAAACACTATCGACACTGTGGTATTTACATTGATACAGTTACTAGCTCCAACATGGAAAGAAGCGAAGCATTGATCGTAAATTTTAATCTGTTTATCTCAGATCGATTTCAGTTTCTGTGTAGCTATCTTCAGTGCAATTATATCCAAGCTATGATGACTCATCGTAAATAAAATCACACTTACTACCCGTTGATATTACAGATAACCAACAGTTAAACTTTAACTGTTCATTATGTGTAATACGAAGAATACCATGCGCAATTTTTTTTGCGATGACTCATCATGACTTGGATATAACTGCACTGACGGTAGCTACACAGTAGCTGAAATCGATCTGCAAAAACACGTTAAAATTTACAAGTTTTTCCCTTTCTCCTCTCATGGTTCTCACAGTTCCTGGTGGAAACAAAACGGAAGACAATTATTACTAACTGTTGCTCACGGGTGAGCTCAGGTATCAGTCGTTTTGTTATGACGAGTCCTGGAATCTTCCTCGCCCCAGTGCACCTCAGCCCCCCCCCCCCCTGTCCCCCTGGGCAAATCCTCCCACCCGCGCTGCCGCCCCCCCCCCCCCCCCCCCTGCCTCGCTCACAATTCCACGTCACCAACTGTCACAATGCATGATGAGGCGGCTCGCTGAGAACTATTGCTGAGCAGTGCGTGAGGAGGGACGTGTGGTCATGAGCATGCATCTGTGGGTCTTGCTATTGAAGTAGCTACACATTATACAACGTGTTCATTGTTGTTGTTGTTGTTGTTGTTGTTGTTGTTTTGTTCTTCAGTCCAGAGACTGGTTTGATGCAGGTCTCCATCCTACTCTATCCTGTGCAAGCTTCTACATCTCCCAGTACCTACTGCAACCTACACCCTTCTGAATCTGCTTAGTGTATTCATCTCTTGGTCTCCCCCTACGATTTTTAACCTCCACGCTTCACTCCAGTACTAAACGGTGATCCCTTGATGCCTCAGAACACGTCCTACCAACCGATCCCTTCTTCTTGTCAAGTTGTGCCACAAGCTCCTCTTCTCCCCAATTCTATTCAATACCTCCTCATTAGTAGCCGGCCGAAGTGGCCGTGCGGTTAAAGGCGCTGCAGTCTGGAACCGCAAGACCGCTACGGTCGCAGGTTCGAATCCTGCCTCGGGCATGGATGTTTGTGATGTCCTTAGGTTAGTTAGGTTTAACTAGTTCTAAGTTCTAGGGGACTAATGACCTCAGCAGTTGAGTCCCATAGTGCTCAGAGCCATTTGAACCATTTTGAACCTCATTAGTTATGCGATCTAATCTTCAGCATTCTTCTGTAGCACCAAATTTTGAAAGCTTCTGTGGTGTCACCGCCAGCCACCACACTTGCTAGGTGGTAGCCTTTAAATCGGCCGCGGTCCGCTAGTATACGTCGGACCCGCGTGTGGCCACTGTCAGTGATTGCAGACCGAGAGCCGCCACACGGCAGGTCTAGAGAGACTTCCTAGCACTCGCCCCAGTTGTACAGCCGACTTTGCTAGCGATGGTTCACTGACAAATTATGCTCTCATTTGCCGAGACGATAGTTAGCATAGCTTTCAGCTACATCATTTGCTACGACCTAGCAAGGCGCCATTATCAACTGCTATTTATCGTGTGATGCTTGTACCGTCAGACCGATGTTCACCAATTATGGATTAAAGTTAAGTATTCCAACAGATACGTACTATTTTTGCTAGTCTCATATCCCTGACCTGTTCCAGACCTCACGCCATCCTGCGTGAGCTTAAACGCGTGCCTTTCGGCTACCCGTCATTGTGGATTGGCTGTCTTGCCAGTCCACAACAGCTTCCAATCTCTTCTTGTCCAAACTAGTTATCGTCCGTGTTTCACTTACATACATGGCTACACTCCATACAAATACTTTCAGAAACGACTTCCTGACACTTAAAACTATACTCAACGTTAACAAATTTCTCTTCTTCAGAAATGTTTTCCTTGGCATAGCCAGTCTACATTTCATATCCTCTCCACTTCGACCATCATCAGTTACTTTGCTCCCTAAATGGCAAAACTCATCTACTACTTTAAGTGTCTCATTTTGTAATCTAATGCCGTCAGCATCAACTGACTTAATTAGACTAGATGGAAACCCAGTTCTAAGCAAAGAAGGGAAAGCAGAAATGTGGAGGGAGTATTTAGAGGGTCTATACAAGGGCGATGTACTTGAGGACAATATTATGGAAATGGAAGAGGATGTAGATGAAGATGAAATGGGAGATATGATAATGCGTGAAGAGTTTGACAGAGCACTGAAAGACCTGAGTCGAAACAAAGCTCCAGGTGTAGAGAACATTCCATTACAACTACTGACAGCCTTGGGAGAGCCAGTCCTGACAAAACTCTACCATCTGGTGAGCAAAATGTATGAGACAGGCGAAATACCCTCAGACTTCAAGAAGAATATAATAATTCCAATCCCAAAGAAAGCAGGTGCTGACAGATGTGAAAATTACCGAACTATCAGTTTAATAAGTCACGGCTGCAAAATACTAACGCGAATTCTTTACAGACGAATGGAAAAACTAGTAGAAGCCGACCTCGGGGAAGATCAGTTTGGATTCCGTAGAAATATCGGAACACGTGAAGCAATACTGACCCTACGACTCATCTTAGAAGCTAGAGTAAGGAAAGGCAAACCTACGTTCCTAGCATTTGTAGACTTAGAGAAAGCTTTTGGCAATGTTGGCTGGATTACTCAATTTCAAATTCTAAAGGTGGCAGGGGTAAAATACAGGGAGCGAAAAGCTATTTACAATTTGTACAGAAACCAGATGGCAGTTATAAGAGTCGAGGGACATGAAAGGGAAGCAGTGGTTGGGAAGGGAGTGAGACAGGGTTGTTGCCTCTCCCCGATGTTATTCAATCTGTATATTGAGCAATCAGTAAAGGAAACAAAAGAAAAATTTGGAGTAGGTATTAAAATCCATGGAGAAGAAATAAAAACATTGAGGTTCGCCGATGACATTGTAATTCTGTCAGAGACAGCGAAGGACTTGGAAGAGCAGTTGAACGGAATGGATAGCGTCTTGAAGGGAGGATATAAGATGAACATCAACAAAAGCAAAACGAGGATAATGGAATGTAGTCAAATTAAGTCGGGTGATGCTGAGGGAATTAGATTAGGAAATGAGAGACTTAAAGTAGTAAAGGAGTTTTGCTATTTGGGGAGCAAAATAACTGATGATGGTCGAAGTAGAGAGGATATAAAATGTAGACTGACAATGGCAAGGAAAGCATTTCTGAAGAAGAGAAATTTGTTGAGTATAGGTTTAAGTGTCAGGAAGTCGTTTCTGAAAGTATTTTTATGGAGTGTAGCCATGTATGGAAGTGGAACATGGACGATAAATAGTTTGGACAAGAAGAGAATAGAAGCTTTCGAAATGTGGTGCTACAGAAGAATGCTGAAGATTAGATGGGTAGATCACATAACTAATAAGGAAGTATTGAATAGGATTGGGGAGAAGAGAAGTTTGTGGCACAACTTGACTAGAAGAAGGGATCGGTTGGTAGGACATGTTCTGAGGCATCTGTTTAGTATTGGAGGGCAGTGTGGAGGTTAAAAATCGTAGAGGGAGACCAAGAGATGAATACACTAAGCAGATTCAGAAGGATGTAGGTTGCAGTGGGTACTGGGAGATGAAGAAGCTTGCACAGGATAGAGTAACATGGAGAGCTGCATCAAACCAGTCTCAGGACTGAAGACCACAACAACACAACACACCATTATCCTCGTTTTGCTTTTGTTGATGTTTATCTTATATCCTCCTTTCAAGACACTGTCCATACCGTTCAACTGCTCTTCCAGGTCCTTTGCTGTCTCTGACAGACTTACAATGACATCGGCGAACGGCAGACTTACAATGTCATCGGCGAACCTCAAAGTTTTTATTTCTTCTCCATTGATTTTAATACCTACTCCGAATTTTTCTTTTGTTACCTTTACCGCTTGCTCAATATACAGATTGGATAACATCGGGGATGGGCTACAACTGTGTCTCACTCCCTTCCCAACAATTGCTTCCCTTTCGTGCCCCTCGACTCTTGTAACTGCCATCTGGTTTCTGTACAAATTGTAAATAGCCTTTCGTTCCCTGTATTTTACCCCTGCCACTTTCAGAATTTGAAAGAAAGTATTCCAGTCAACATTCTCAAAAGCTTTCTCTACGTCTACAAATGCTAGAAACGTAAATTTGCCTTTCCTTCACATGTCTTCTAAGATTAGTTGTAGGGTCGTTACTGCCTCGCGTGTTCCAACATTTTTACTGAATCCAAACTAATCTTCTCCGAGGTCGGCATCTACTAGTTTTTCCATTTGTCTGTAAAGAATTCGTGTTAGTATTTTGCAACGGTGACTTATTATATTGATAGTTTGCCAAGTTTCCCATCTGCTTTCTTCGGGATTGGAATTATTATTTTCTTTTTGAAGTCTTGCTCACCAAATGGAAGAGTTTTGTCACGGCTGGTTCACCCAAGGCTATCAGCAGCTCTAATGGAATATGTCTACACCCAGGGCCTTGTTTCAACTTAATTCTTTCAGTGATCTGTCAAATTCTTCACGCAGTATGATATCTCCCATTTCATCTTCACTACTTCCTCTTCCATTTCCACAGTATTTCTTTCAAGCACATCACCCTTATGTAGACCCTGTATAGACTCCTTCCACATTTCTGCTTTCCCTTCTTTGCTTAGTACTGGTTTTCTTGATATTAATAGAGATGGTTCTCTTTCCCCCAAAGGTCTCTTTAATTTTCCTGTAGGCAGTACCTATCTTACGCCTAGTGATTATGCTTCTACAGCCTTACATTTGTCCAGTAGCCATCTCTGCTTAGCCATTTTGCACTTCTTCTCGTTCTCATTTTTGAGGCTTTGTATTCCTTTTCACCTGCTTCATTTACTGCATTTTTACATTCTCACCTTTCATCAATTAAATTCAGTATCTCTTCTGTTACCAAGTATTTCTACTAGCCCTCGCCTTTTTACCTACTTGATCCTTTGCTGCCTTCACTATTTCATCTGTCAAAGCTACCCATTCGTCTTCTATTGTATTTCTTTCCCCTGTTCGTGTCAGTCTTTCCCTAATGCTCTCTCTGAAACTCTCTACAACCTATGGTTCTTTCAGTTTTTCTAAGTCCCATCTTCTTAAAACCAACAAATTGTGGTCAAATTCCACATCTGCCCATGGAAATGTCTTACAATTTAAAACCTGGTTCCTAAATCTCTGTCTTACATTTATATAATCTACCTGAAAGCTCCCGTGTTTTCATGCTTCTTCCACGTATACAACCTTCTTCCATGATTTTTAGACCCAGTGTTAGCTATAATTAAGTTGTGTTCTGAGCAAAACTCTTCTAGGCGGCTTCCTCTTTCATTCCTTAGCCCCAGTCTATATTCACCAACTACTTCTCATTCTCTTCCTTTCTCTACTATAGAATTTCAGTTCCCCATGACTATTAAATTATCGTCTCCCTTAACTATTTGGATAATTTCTTTTATCGCATCATACATTTCTTCAGTCTCTTCATTATGTGCGGAAGTAGTTGGCATATAAACTTGTACTACTGTAGTAGACATGGGCTTCTTCTCTATTTTGGCGCCGGCCGGAGTGGCCGAGCGGTTCTAGGCGCTACAGTCTGGAGCCGCGCGACCGCTACGGCCGCAGGTTCGAATCTTGCCTCGGGCATGGGTGTTTGTGATGTCCTTAGGTTAGTTAGGTTAAGTAGTTCTAAGTTCTAGGGGACTGATGACCTCAGAAGTTAAGTCCCATAGTGCTCAGAGCCATTCTGTCTTGCCTACAACAATGCGTTCACTACGCTGTTCGTAGTAGCTTATCCGTGTTCCTATTTTTTTCCATTATTAAATCTACTCCTGCATTACCGATATTTGATTGTGCATTTGTAACTCTGTATTCACTTGACCAGATGTCCTGTTCCTCCTGCCACAGAAATTCACTAATTCCCACTATAGCTATGTTTTACCTACCTTAACCATTTCCCTCTTTCAGTTTTCTAACTGATCTGCCCGATTAAGAGATACGACATTCCACGCTCCGATCGATAGAGCGTCTGTTTTCTTTCTCCTGATAACAACGTCCTCCTGAGTATTCCACGCCTGGAGATCCGAATGTGGCACTATTTTACCTCTGGAATATTTTACCCAAGAGGATGCCATCATCATTTTCTGCTTTGCTAATGTTAGGTTATAGTACTGTCTTTATATTATATTCTGTTTTCAGTACTGGTTTGGTATTTGTTCTTTAACTGTGGTTTGTTAGGTTGAAGTGTTTGATTTCGAAAAATGTTGTGGGAATATGTAGTTTATGAATGAGCTTTGTAAATTTGTGATTGAAAGGGGAGGGGGGGAGAAGCTGCTCAAGAAAGAGGCACATTTCCGTAATTGTGTATTAGGAAGCAAACACAGTAAAAAAGTGAGCCATAGCTACAAGGTGAACTATCTATATATACCCTTCGTTTTCTATAACGTTTATGCTGCCGTCGACAAACTAAGGATTCGTTCACCATCGGGTAATGGAGTTGTCGAACGGCTAACGGAGTGTACAGAATCCCCCCGGAGCCTGCAAAACATACGAGCAATGGCGGTTTTTCGAAGAGAAATGCACTGCTACTGCACAACTGCCGTTAGCGCCTCAGGGCAAGGTATTGATCACGAGGCCTTTAAAACTGAGAAACAGGCTGCTATCGCAAGCAAAATCTGACAGCGCGTTGAGAGGGCTTTACTGGTTTCTTACACTCAAAGGCGAATAAGAAGGGGGAGGAGAACAAGATGAATATGGCGCAGAAAGGGGAGGAAGAAAGTAGTGGGTAGCGTCGCGTGGCGAGAAGTATCGAGGAAATGCCGGCGCGTGGCACCACGCGCTGTTCTGCGCATGCGCCGGGGCTGTCCGACTGACCAGTGGCCACTTGCCGTGACCACTGTCCCTCTCGACCCCCACCACATCCCTCCCTCCCCTTACACCACCTCGCTGGAGGGTGGGAGTGTTTTAATGCACCGGCCAGTTCGTCTGGAGGACCTACGGAGAAGAGGTCACTGCTGTTTGGGGCAACTTCTTATTACGACACCGATGGAAGTGTAAAGCTAAGTGTTTAACCATAAAAAACAGATTAGTACATCGTCCCTCAAATTTACAGCACACACTGAAAGCTCTAGACCAGCATACATGCATCTGTCACCACGGTATTACGCTAATATCGTACATGGCACATAATCCAAATAGGAGTACTTCATGCACTAAGGCATGTTATAAAGTCGGTAGCAGTAGAGGCTGACTAGCTCTATCCTATGTGAATTCAGTTCTGCTAACTAAAGTTCAGATTTTTCAAGTGTTATGTACACCAGAATCACGAGTCGTAATTAATAAATGCTGAAGGGGCCTAGTTGCAACAATTGTGGTAGCTTGTTGCAAGGAACAACTGCCATACGTGCAGTAAAATCGAAATTCGTAACAGCAGAATACACGCGAGACTTTCTTCGGCGTTTGAGGTAGATTTCCTTTTACAAGTTCTAAAATTCTATGTAATTGCGAGATTTCAATTTCAGGCTGAGACATGATGTAAAAATTTAAGAAAGAAAATCTTTCCCCACAGGTGCTTTACAAAATAAGTCTCACGATGAAATATGAATAATGCGAACTGAGATCAGTGAGACACTTCTTTACACGAAAATTTAACTAAGACCTTCGTTGTATTTCTCGGGGCTCCTGCTTTAAGGGTGTCAGAGCTAAGTGTGGTGGTTGTGCTCGCTGCGCTTGTGTACGCTTTGCTGCCGCCAGCGCAATTATTATTCGAGAGCGGAATCGACCACAGTGAGCCATAAATGCACTTTGGACAGGTAGCGCTATCGACTGCTACTCCGGACGAGCGAGAATTCAGTAATCGAATTCTGACTGCCGGTCAAAGTCACGCTAGTTTCAGAGAGTAGGGAAAAAAAAAAAAATTATAGCCATGCATCGACGACAATATAGTGCGCGTTTTACGAAATTTTAATTAGTTCATAACTTAGCATTTCAGTTCCAGACATTTGGCAGACAGTCATATAGAAAAACGTCCTTAGACACGAATAAAACTGAAACTGTTGAAATTCATGAATAAAAATAAATCTGTTCTCTACAGTTTTTTTTCTGGGCATTGAAGGTATACCAGATCTGCATCTATAGTATACATTCGCGGGAATTCGCTTTCAATTTCGATCCGAGAATCTAATACTGTCGTTGTAAAATGCTAATGTTTGGAAAGTGATGAAGAGGAGAATAGTCGCGCTATTAGCAAAAAATATCTACGCAACAACACGCAGCGTCGTTTCAAATCTCAAGATAATTTGGACTAGACGACTTACCGCAGTCTTGAAGAAAGTGGTTTGTGGTAATGCCCGTGTAAAGACTGAATGAAGATAAATTCTCCAACTGAAACCTCCAATGACGTGTTCAGTGAGTATGTAGTTGTTTTAATGAAGTCACCATTATTCGAGAGTCACTATTTGGAGATTAACAGTGCCTGAAGGACACAATATCTGTTGAGGAAAACTGTTATTGAATAACTTTGTGTTACATATACACTTAACACTTGTTAGTGAACTTAACATTTGTTAGTGAACTCTAAAGCAAATTAGTTTCCAGCACTATTAAGTAGTCTATTTTTCTTTAAACTTTTTTCTTTATCACGGGAAATGGAAGAAAGAAATGTGATTGATTTTGGAATACTCAAGACAAACGTCCGATAGGTATGGGAAACATTTAACTCTAATGAAGTAAGCGTAGTGTACCGTTGACTAACTTTTAAGAAGTTTAGAACTGTTTCCTGATAAATCAAAGTCGTGCTGCAAAGATTCTTCTCTTATATTGTAAATATTGGTACTGTATAAGTAGTTGTTAATGTATTACATTCTGAGAAGGGGTGAAGTCTCACGGTTCAAGTCTAAATCGTAAACTATAATCTGTATTATCAGTAGATTATTTCAGAGATTCAGTGAACTTATGACATCCCTATAATTTCGCGCGGATGATTTACCCTGTACATATAATGTGGGTGACTAAAGACATTTGGTCAGTAATAGAGGCTAGGAGACAGTGAAGACTTGTGTACTTCAAGCAGAAGCCCGTTTTCTCGGATACTTAGAAGGCGATAGAAGGAAGTGGTGTCTTCCTATGAGCAAGGCCGGTACTCTGCAATGCCCGTCATCTCGAGACCTAGAGGTGTGACGTCATCAGGGTCAGGCGGACGAGGAACATCGTCCACGTCGGCGACAACGACCGCCACGTCGACTACCGTAATCGTCAACGACTTGAACGACGACATCTCTGTGACGTCAGCGAGCTTCACCCTTCTGCGCGACAATGAGCCGCTGCCTCCGGAACACCAGGAGCTGAACGTGAAGGCGCTGCAGCGCAAGCTGATGGAACTGAAGGCCGAGAAGGAAGGCGTCCCACTCTTCACCAAGACCAGAAAGTACAACAACAACAACAACAACAATAACCGGATCACGCGGTCACAGAACAACATCTCGGACCCCAAGAAGAAGAGCAACGTCGCAGGGGAGAAGGTGCTGAGCAAGTCGGTGAACAACCTGAGCGCCAGCCTGGTGAGCAACAACGCCGGCCACAAGGGGTATCACCGCAACTGCTACACGAGCGCGGGCCCGGCCGACTACTCCTACTTCCACCTCTACGGCAGCATGGCGGCGGCGGCCGTCGCCAAGCACAACAACTACCGCAACAACCTGCAGAACGGCGCCGCCGGCGCGCAGACCGAGTCGCCCAAGCTGGCGCGCAAGAAGCGCTCCTCTCCAGGGGAGGAGGGCACACCTCCCCAGCAGCCGGGCGGTCGCGGCCGCGCGGCGCCGCCCGGCCAGGGCAGGGAGCGGCCCATGTTCGTGACGACGGTCAAGTCGGGCTGCTTCCTGGAGCCGCCGCCGGAGCTGGCCGCGCTGCTCGGCCTCCCCAGGGCTGGAGGCCTGGACCAACGCCAGGTGCTGCTCTACTCCTTCTCCAGCCAGCCGCGCGTGCTGCCCAGCAACGCCGGCCGCCAGCAGGTGCACAAGGCACGCTGCCCGGCGGCCGCCTTGGCCGCACAAAAGCAACAGCAGCAGCAGCTGCAGCAGAAAAACGGCGATGCCAAGAAGTGAGTAGCGCCGTGGCGACCTTCATACAATGGACTTTCGATAAATAATTCACTACAATTTTGCTCCCAGAAGATATCTCCTTTAAGACTTAGAATTTGTTGACATCAGTCAACATTTATTTTGCGTGTACTACTACCTGAGCATCAGGCATTGCCTAGCTATGTACTTATACCAATCTTCTATTAGTCCATCTGCTTCTTCCCTCACCCCCTCTCTGTACATCTCCCCCATCCCTCACTCCCTCTCTGTCCATTCCCCCACCCACCTTCTGTCCACTTCCTCCACTCCTACTCTCTGACCATCCTCTCCTGCTACTGTCCCCCCCCCCCCTCTCTCTCTCTCTCTCTCTCTCTCTCTCTCTCTCTCTCTCTCTCTCTCTCCACCTCCTCCTTATCATTCTCACTGTCAATCTGCTCCTCCCTCCTTTCTCCATCTGCTTCTTCTCCTCCCACCTCCAATTCCCTCTTCTCCTCCCCCCTCTCTCTGTCATTCTGCTCCTCCCCCTCCCCTTGTCAATCTTCTCCTAGCCACTATCTGTCCATCTCCTCCTCTCCCTCTTCCTCTTCGTCTCCTCCTATTTCCTTTCTCTGGTCGTCTCCTCCTCTCCTCTCTTTCTCATCTCATCCTCTCCCCACACCATCTCCTCCCCTGATGACCTCAGTAGCTAAGTCCCATAGTGCTCAGAGCCATTTGAACCAATTGGTTTTAATCATCTGATGGTTTTACAGGACAGAAAATGACAGCGCCATCTGCAAACAATCCAAGAGGTTTGTTCAGATTGTCTTCTAAATCGTTTATGTAGATCAGGAACAGCAGAAGGACTATAACATTTGACATGTCCTCATCTGGCTTCTCTCTGTCCATTGCCCCTCTCCCTCTCTCTGCCCATCTCCTCCTCTCCCCATCACTCTCCACATTATTGTCCTCACACCAATCGGAAACTGGTGGCTATTACTCCCCACACCACTTCTTTCCAGATTATAACTAAAATGTCAACCATATTTGGTTGGAATCATTCCAAGGGTTTACTATGAGCTTTTTATGCTTGGCTTTGCCTGTGTACTCACACACAAGATCTGTTTCACGTACATTTAATATATTTCACATATATTTGGACCCATATTTCCGCTATATTTTTAGTGAATTTCGGTCTGGATTTTCATTTTCACGCAGCTCAATGTTTATGATGTCAGATCTCCTGAACTACTTTGTATACACTGATATAATTTTACAGGTACGTCCAGTAGTATATGTCGCTACAGTCTTCAAACTAGCCGGCCGGTGTGGCCGAGCGGTTTCTACGCGCTTCAGTCTGGAACCGCGCAACCGCTACGGTCGCAGGTTCGAATCCTGTCTCGGGCATGGATGTGTGTGCTGTCCTTAGGTTAGTTAGGTTTAAGTAGTTCTAAGTTCTAGGGGACTGATGAGCTCAGAAGTTAAGTCCCATAGTGCTCAGAGCCAATTCTTCAACATATATTATGAATAGAGTTAGTAGCAAAGAAGTAATAAACTGAAACATACTTGGTGCAACAGTTTTTCACAAATCTCTGTGTCTATGACGTCATACTCCTGAACTATATGTTAGACAATGATTTTTTACGTTCATTGATTGGCATATGTAGCTGCCGTCTGCGAAATTAGTTGCAAATCGAGTTAGTAAGAAAGATATAACAAATTTAAATATCGTACATGTTGTGCAGTATTTCACGCATCTAAGTACTTGATGTCATACCTCTCCGAAACTGTGTGTCCTAGAGTGATATATTTTTGTAGAAACTTTCAGCGACATATGTGGATATTATTTGCGAAATGTGTTCTGGACAGAGTCAGTACCAGCGAAGTAATAAATTTTAAACGTCTTGCTTGATGCGGTAGTCCTTCACGCATCTCATTGTTTATGACGTCACATCTCCTGAATTACGCGTCGTAGGATGATATAGTTTTTCTGGTACATCCACCGACATATGTGAATACTGCCTGCGATGTGTTTCGCAAACAGAATTAGAGTAAAGCAGTAAATTCAAACGTCATGCTTTATGCGGCAGTTTTACTGCATGAACAGCGAAAACGTGGTAAGCGTAAACTTTTTTTTCTTTCATCATTTACCAGGAGTTATCTGCGAGAAAAAGATTCGTAAGGTTTTGAAATTATCTGTAAAGTTTGTTTCAGGTTTCTAAGTGCTCCCACTCTCAAATACTGGATGACTGAAGTATGGCTAATCGCACGTCCTGGACTAAACTGCTTTTTCACATCCACCGCCGCCCCTTTGATAGGTGGGTGATTATTATCCCACTGGGTGATTTTCGAACACTGAGGGATATGTGCACCAAGTTTGGTTGAAATCGGTCCAGTAGTTATGCAGGAGATGTGGAGAACATTTATACATACATACGTACAGCCATTTTTATAATATGGATTTATTTTTCTACAGAGTGCTGTAGCGGTCGGAATTTTGATAGTATACAGCATTTATCTAGCTGAGAAACCCAGCGTTGCTCGGGTATGTACTTCGAAACTTTGTATCCATGAACTTACTTTTTTTTTTAACTTATAAAGCTTCCTTCCTTTCAGAAAGGCCACAGTTCGTAGTAAATGACGGAAAATGATCGAGTAAAACAAAACTACTATCTGGCGTTCCCCAGTCAAATGTTATAGTCCTTCTGCTGTTCCTGATCTACATAAACGATTTAGAAGACAATCTGAACAAACCTCTTGGATTGTTTGCAGATGGCGCTGTCATTTTCTGTCCTGTAAAACCATCAGATGATCAAAACCAATTGGTTCAAAGGGCTCTGAGCACTATATGGCTTAGCTCCTGAAGTCATCAGTCCCCTAGAACTTAGAACTACTTAAACCTAACTAACCTAAGGACATCACACACATCCATGCCCGACGCAGGATTCTAACCTGCAAAATGATTTTGACAATATATCTATGGTGTGGAAAGTGACAAGTGACTCTAAATAATGAGAAGTATGGAGCCATCCACATGCATACTAAAAGGAATCCACTAAACTTCTATTACACGGTAAATCACACACATCCATTGTCCGTAAATTCAGCTAAATACTTAGGGATTACAACAGAGATAACTTTAAATGTAACGATCACATAGATAATGTTGGGGGTAAAACGAACCAAAGTCTGCTATTTATTGACAGAACATTTAGCAAAAGCGACAGGTCTATTAAATAGGTCTACTGAAGAGAATGACTATCTGCTCATCCTCGCCGCTTTTTGGCGTATTGCTGTGCCACGTGAGATCGGCATCAGATAGTGTTATTGGCGTATTGCTGTGCCACGTGAGACCGGCATCAGATAGGGTTATTGGGAAGTGTAGACACTCAAAGTACAATTCAGTAAATTCGTTTTTCCTCGTCAGCAAGTAAAATATATATAAAACATATCCACCGAATAAAAACAATTTCCTTAAATTTTTAGTACTCAAAGCGAAATGAGTAAATGTATCCAAGTAAATTGAATGTTAGCTTGCATTCGTAAAGACAAGATTGCTGTTCTTAGTTCTGTCACTGACGTAAACTTGCGTGAATACTTCTGCCACTAAGATAAAAAAAAGGAATTAATAGCGCCATCTATTGCTCTCTGGTGTACTACTAAACTAAGAGCGCCATCTATTGGCTTTTCGGTGTACTACAGGGTAATGATTAAACTTCCGAAGTATTGAACTGAACAGATGATTGTATATAAAACTTTAAATTACGATATCTTTTTGTGTCCTGAGTTTGATGAAATAAAGCCTGTGTGCTTTCCCAAGCTACGTTCAATTTATCTGTGAAAACCCCATGCCAATTTGTCTTGTAGTTTTTGCAGATTATTGTGTACAAACAGACAGTCACGACTGTTTTACAGTTTTGTTATTAGTTTGAATTTGCGCTTCACTGCGTCATTTGCGTATTAAACCAAACGAATCACTACACCTTGAATTGCACTCGAGTGCAGCATAAAATCCATCTCTACTGATAATGAATGGGTAAAACTTTTGTATCTGTTCTGTGAATTTATTTGCCAGAAACTGATTGCGAATGATGTAGGGACTGTAACAAAATACAATAAGACTATTTTTGAGAACTCTGTTTGTCTATTTGAACAAGCTAATTACCAGTAGCAGTTGACGAATTTACAGGTAACTTGAGCGTAGCTGAGGCCATCATGTCATCTTTATTTAATCAAAATCGGATCACGAAAAAGAGAACTCTTATTTTATGGTTTTACAACAGTGCTCGACTTAGTAGTTCGGATGTTTACCTCAGTGTCATGATAATCACAGCATAGTACACCAGAGAATCAGTACATGGTGCTGTTAGTTTCATAGTGTACAGAAGAATCAATAGATGGCGGTGTCAATTTTTTTACCTCAGTGACAGAAGTATTTTCGCAAGTTTACAGGTATGTCAATGACGCCACTGCCTTCCACAGTGGTAACACTGGTTACCGACAATTCACCGGAGTTAAGGACTTTCGGGCGTGGCTAGCACTGGGTGGGGTCACCGTCTGGATCTCCTGAGTGCTGTTGGCAAGCGGGGTGCATTCAGCCCTAGTGAGGAAAATTGAGGAGCTACTTGATTGAGAAGTAGCGAAAAGTGACAACGGCTGGAAGGGCGCTGCGCTGACCACATGCTTCCCCCCCCCCTCCCCCCGTATCCACACTCCACACAGACCATTGTGTCTTCATGGCGTTTTCGGAAGGTCTTCTTTTATTTGTTTGTCTTTGTGTCAATGACAGAATTAAGCGCCACCATGCTGTCTTTAGCAGTACAAAGTAACATTGAATTTAGTTCGCTAGTGTTAATGGATTTATTGGTTTCGCTTTGTGTATTAAAGGCTTTACAAAATAGTTTCGCTTCTTTGGATAGGTTTAACTTATATTTGACTTATAGTCTAGGAAAAACGAATTTATTTAGTTGTGATTTCAGTTCCTACTTCTCATTGTCCGCCCCCGGTAGCTGAGTGGTCAGCGCGACAGCATGTCAATCCTAAGGGCCCGGGATCAATTCCCGGATGGGTCGGATATTTTCTCCGCTCAGCAACTGGGTGTTGTGTTGCCCTAATCATCATCGTGTCGTCCCTATCGACGCGCAAGTCGCCGAAGTGGCGTCAAATCGAAAGACTTGCACCAGGCGAACGGTGTACACGACGGGAGTCACTAGGCACATGACATTTTCATTTCTTTTCGTTTACTAGTTAGAATGTCTAGAGAATGGTCGAGTCTTTCTCAGTGCACCAAGACGACTAAAAGACAGAGAACTATACGGTGTGAAGAATTCACTGAAGATCGTGAGGCAACAACACTTGAGCTGTGGGTCGAGAAAATCAGGCTTTAACCTGCTCTTTGGAAACTCTTTCCGAAAGCGAGGTGCAACGGGACTCTGATCGATAGCGTCAGGCATTGTCTTGCTCCTCACTACATATGATAAAGAAGTCGCCGTCCATTGTTACTTACAACGGAAACTCCCCGTCGCACCCGTCTCTGATTTAGTTGTGATACTGCCCAGTGGAGATCCTGTCAAAAACTGAACACACATCAAGCATGAAAAAAGGAAGAAGGTATACTGAACTCTGAAAAACGAAGGGAAGTAGAAAGTCTGTGTGGTCCAAGCTCAAGGTTTGCAATATCGAGCGACTTTGGATAGCCACGGCGTCGTGGTTGTGTGTTCACGGTGTTGGAGCCGTCGGGTCATTGACGTGTCTGTTCGCTGTATTCAAATTTGTCCGTCTCCCAGTATACAGTCTGTTTGTGACAGTGAAGTATGCCGCCCCTTGTAGCCAAGCGGTTCTAGGCGCTTCAGTCTGGAACCGCGAGGCCGCAACGGTCGCAGGTTGGAATCCTGCCTCGGGCATGGATGTGTGTGATGTCCTTAGGTTAGTTAGGTTTAAGTAGTTCTAAGTTCTAGGGGACTGATGACCTCAGATGTTAAATCCCATAGTGCTCAGAGCCATTTGAACCATTTGAACAGTGAAGTATAAGGAAGGGATCTGCAGACGTACATACCCCCTATTTGTTCTACGCAAGTACTGTATGTTATGACTTTTGCGGTCCTTTTTGGAAGTGTTGACTCTTGAATCCCTTCATTGTAACATAGTTCAGACCCTTTTATTTGTTGTTTTCATTTCTGTGAGAGGTTTGCTCTCACTATTCATCGCATTTACTTGCGACAGTAATATATCCGTACCACATGATTCGTATTCTATAACCAATGTATGTTATGTTGTGTTTACCGGGGACCTAGAAACGACAGAGAGGCTCCGTCCCCGTCGCAGCCGCAGTGGTCCACAACGCCACGACGACTACCGCAGTCCACTTCACCCCTCCGCCGCCCCACACCGAACCCAGGGTTATTGTGTGGTTCGGCCCCCGGTGGACCTCCCACGGAACGTCTCACACCAGACGAGTGTAGCCCCTATGTTTGCGTGGTAGAGTAAAGGTGTTGTACGCGTACGTGGAGAAGCTGCATAGTGTAGCTGAGGCGGAATAAGGGGAACCAGCCCGCCTCGGCCGAGGCCATCCACAGACTGGCCGGTTCACCGGAACTCGACACAAATCCGCCGAGCGGATTCGTTCCGGGGACCGGCGCTCCTTTCCCCCTTGAAAGCCGTGCGTTAGACCGCACGGCCAGCCGGAAGGGCTTAACCAATGTACAGTATGACACTTGTCAAGACTACAGATAAATAGACACGTCAATGACTAGGAACAGTCCATAATTTTGTGAAAACGAAAATATTGGGGGACGAGAGACATTTGAACACTGACCTCCCGCTTTGCAGTCCAACAAGCCGGCTAGTGTGGCCGAGCGGTTCTAGGCGCTTCAGTCTGGAACCACGGGGCTGCTACGGTCGCTGGTTCGAATCCTGCCTCGGTCATGGATGTGTGTGATGTCCTTAGGTTAGTTAGGTTTAAGTAGTTCTAAGTTCTAGGGGACTGATGACCTCAGAAGTTAAGTCCCATAGTGCTCAGAGCCATTTGAACCGTTTTGCAGCCCAATACCGTTACCACACAACCATGACGCTGTGGTTCTTCCAGTCCGCTCGACGTTGCACATCTTAAGCTTGTACCGTACACTGTTTCTATTTTGCATCTTTTTTCACAGTTCATTACACACCTTCTTCCTGTTTCCATGCTTGATCTGGATACAGTTGTTGACGGGCTACCGACTGGGCCATTTTACCACTAAATCTGAGGGGGTTCTGATGGCGAGTTTCCACTGTTAGTGCTACCCGAGCAAAGTTGGGGTGGGTCGCTATTATTAAAGAGTAATGAATCACAGTTTCTTAAATTGCTCTTGACTGTGCCACTTGGTAATTATATAAAACGATTAGGAACGCCAGTGGGAAGAATGTAAAGAGATTTCTCATAAATATTTGTTTTCAGAAATAAAAATGCCTTTGCACGACCCTTATACAAACGAATTTACGAAGTACATTTGTTCGTAAGGAAAGGAAATAATAAGTTTCTCATCATCAATCACAAAATTCTTGCGGTCGTTTCTAGGGTGTTTCAATCGCGGTTGTGACAGATGGAACTGGCGGGCTGGCTTAGATGGGAGCTGTAATGTATTTTCCCGAACATTGATACAGCTACTGGTATCGCGTTGGAAGGCACTCTGCAACTCGGCTGCTGTCGTCTCGTGGCAGCAGGCAAGAGTGCCGTGATATTCTGGCCATCTTTCTCGGCGGCACGTATGCGGTGGGTAGTGCCGTCACCATCACAGGTCTTCTCTTTTCCGTCTCGCCATCAAGTGTCTTCTTTCCCGACACGATCACAAATATCAGCGCGTCTTATCTTTTTGCTTTCTTCGAGCTATGTCCCTGCGAGTGGCCACGTGCTCTATTGTCTGGCTCATATTCTTCATCTGCCGATCAAATTATTGTTTTCTATCGTTGTTCAATGTTCTGTGCCTCTTGCAGTTTTTCACGGCTTGTTTTGAGTGGAATTCCTTCATTGGATCATCTCCATGTCGCCAGCTAAGCTGACTTCTTAAGTAATAGAACCCAGTACGTTGCCCTCGATGGTGAGTGTTCATCGGAGGTGAGGGTATTATCTGGAGTGCCCCAGGGAAGTGTGGTAGGTCCGCTGTTGTTTTCTATCTACATAAATGGTCTTTTGGATAGGGTGGATAGCAATGTGCGGCTGTTTGCTGATGATGCTGTGGTGTACGGGAAGGTGTCGTCGTTGAGTGACTAGGAGGATACAAGATGACTTAGACAGGATTTGCGACTGGTGTAAAGAATAGCAGCTAACTCTAAATATAGATAAATGTAAATTAAAACAGATGAATAGGAAAAAGAATCCTGTAATGTTTGAATACTCCATAAGTAGTGTAGCGCTTGACACAGTCACGTCGATTAAATATTTGGGCGTAACATTGCAGCTCGATATGAAGTGGGACAAGCATGTAATGGCAGTTGTGGGGAAGGCGGATAGTCGTCTTCGGTTCATTGGTAGAATTTTGGGAAGATGTGGTTCATCTGTAAAGGAGACCGCTCATAAAATACTAATACGACGTATTCTTGAGTACTGCTCGAGTGTTTGGAATTCCTATCAGGTCGGATTGAGGAAGGACATAGAAGCAATTCAGAGGCGGTCTGCTGGATTTGTTCAAATGGCTCTGAGCACTATGGGACTCAACATCTGTGGTCATAAGTCCCCTAGAAGTTAGAACTACTTAAACCTAACTAACCTAAGGACATCACACACATCCAGATTTGTTACTGGTAGGTTTGATCATCACGCGAGTGTTACGGAAATGCTTCAGGAACTCGGGTGGGAGTCTCTGGAGGAAAGGAGGCGTTCTTTTCGTGAATCGCTACTGAGGAAATTTAGAGAACCAGCATTTGAGGCTGACTGCAGTACAGTTTTACCGCCGCTAACTCGCGGAAAGACCACAAAGATAAGATAAGAGAGATTGGGCCTCGTACAGAGGCATATAGACAGTCATTTTTCCCTCGTTCTGTTTGGGAGTGGAACAGGGAGAGAAGATGCTAGTTGTGGTACAAGGTACCCTCCGCCACGCACCGTATGGTGGATTGCGGAGTATGTATGTAGATGTAAATGTAGATGTAGATGCAGTTAAGGATAGAATCCTGTGTTCTGGCCGTTTGTCAGCTCTTCCTCCTGTGCTAAAATCTACTTCCATTTGAGTGCGATCTTTCCTACATCGCAGATGCTATAAGACACTCACGGTTAGCATTCTCTCCGTTAGCAACCTTCACATCGTCCATTTCTCATCGGCGTCTCATGTCCCACAGTGGCATCCAATCGTCCACTGCTCTTTGATCCGATAAGGTCCTTTATACTCTTCTCCTCTGCCCACAGTTGCCGGCCGAAGTGGCCGTGCGGTTAAAGGCGCTGCAGTCTGGAACCCCAAGACCGCTACGGTCGCAGGTTCGAATCCTGCCTCGGGCATGGATGTTTGTGATGTCCTTAGGTTAGTTAGGTTTAACTAGTTCTAAGTTCTAGGGGACTAATGACCTCAGCAGTTGAGTCCCATAGTGCTCAGAGCCATTTGCCCCACAGTTGCGGCAACGACTGTACAGGGGGCGGCGGGGGGGGGGGGGGGGGGGCAGCCACCTATCCTCCTGTCGCCAGGTCAGTTACAGTCTTCATCAAGTTCTAAGGCCTTAGGGCAGGGTTGTGCAACGGCATGCATTCACTGTTGGTAAAATCTCATGTCCTGTGCTCGTATCCAAGTTTTCACTGCATGAATTGCGCTCTCATCATCCGCAAAGCGTGTCCCACGTAGAGGGTTCTGGGTCTGGGCTAAAGGGTCGAAGAGGCAGTTATGTCTAACCCAGTTTTGCATTGGTTACCAGTGTTCTGATACTGTGTGGGCGTCCATTGTCCTGTTTTTGTGACATCCAACGCGTCTAATCTGGTTTCTGAAATTCTTAAAAGTCTTCACTCATACCTCTCAATTGGTGGTTGACCCACCTGGAAGCACTTCCGCGAGAATGACACCATCACTATTCTGAAAGGCTGTCATCATGATTTTTGCGACAGACGGAACTATCTTGGATTTATTCTTTTTCGGTTACTGTTGATGCTACCACTCCTGTGACTGCCATTATCTTTCTGGCTGAAAGTGATGCACCCAGTTTTCGTCACCCGTAACGAACCTTGACAGAAGAGCCCCTCCATTCGTTTCAGACTTCTCCAACAGTTCTGATTAAGTGTCTGTTCTTTCAATCTTAAGGTCTGTTGTGAGTAGTCGTGGAATCTATTTGGAACTAACCTTTGAATATTCTTGAGCCTCACTCACTGCTCACGCACTTCCAACGTTGTAGAACCAATTGTCGAATCGTGATGCGCCTGTCTGCACCAATAATGGAAACCACACGATTCAGAATATCACGTGCAGTGGCTGTGACACGACGTCCTGAACGTGGTCGATCAAGGAACACAGTTTCTGGATTTCCTAAGGCTTTATCTCTCTTTACTCATCGCCCAAAAGTACTCCCATCAACTGTATTATTAAAGATACAGTGCACAAAAATTCTTACGGATGTCTACCACCGTTTCTCTCTCCGCAACCAAGAATTCAATTATGGTATGTTGCTTGTAAGGAGTGAAATGCGTAGATCCCACTTTGATGCTTTACTGTGCCTCTGCCATCTGTCGGAATTGTTCGAAACTTCACAAACGTGCAGAAGAAACATCGATTTCGAGCACCTAAAAGGACATTTTCCTGTGCAGCGTGTTTCACATTCTATGTTGCACACTTTTAGGAGGCGTAGAGGGGACTTAGAAGATCATGTTTTACATAGAAACCCACGGCTGGAAATATCATCCAACGACGCTACAAGAGCGTCAAAGTTACGGGCACCGGCGCCTGTAAATGTATGTTTATACATGGTGATTCACTGATGTTAGAAACTTCCAAGGATGAAGGAGTGGGATAAATGTATCAGTTTGAGGTAAGGGTCCCTGTATCGGAAATAAAAGAGTCGAAAGTTGTAAACGAAAACCGTTTTTATACCTCTGACTGTTGTTGCCAAGACTGTAGTTGTAGGCAACTTCCAGAAGTGATAGTATGGACCAAAGCAAGGAACAATGTCTTGTAAACGTGGGCTCCAAAATGCATACTTAATAGCTATGAGCGCTTGTTCAGTAGAGGAGATGTTGGGTTGGGTTGTTTGGGGGAAGAGACCAAACAGCGAGGTCATCGGTCTCATCGGATTAGGGAAGGATGGGGAAGGAAGTCGGCCGTGCCCTTTCAAAGATACCATCCCGGCATTTGCCTGGAGTGGTTTAGGGAAATCACGGAAAACCTAAATCAGGACGGCCGGACGCGGGATTGAAGCGTCGTCCTCCCCAATGCGAGTCCAGTGTGCTAACCATTGCGCCACCTCGCTCGGTCAGAGGAGATGTGTTTCACACTGTCATTGCTCAAGTCCCATTCCGGTATTCAACCGCGGGTGAAATACTCGTTCTACTAATAATTTACGAACATGTAACTCAGGATCCAAGCAGCCAGTTGCCCATCGCTAGGCCATCTAGTCGACAGTAAAATTTATTATTAAAAGAAAAATAATTGTATGATGTTAACAGTCTCAGCAATGTGATAATTACAGTTACTTAGTCAGCGCTTGATTTCGTGTAAAGAAATTGTCTTCAATAATTAAGATTCTATCTCCCAAATGGATACTTCTGTACAATTTAATGTCAAGCGAAAGTGAAATGCAATCATCTGAAAAAGCTTTTGCTAGTAATTGGTGTAAAAGCTCTTTGCGGTTTGAAATGAAGTTATTTGGAAAACGGATTCGTTTTTAAGTATTTAGAACAAGTAGTTAATGGCAGATTCTCCCGGGTTTCCTATTCCCTTAATTATGGGACGAACCGGAAAATCTTTTGTGTGTGTTTTTATCTCGATCCTCATAGCAGAAGCTTTAGAATTCATTACTCAGAGTTTACGCAGAAGGTCTGGAGAAGTAATATTAAAACAGCCATCTAAGCAAGATTTGAGACTTTTAGAGCAAGTATGTGTAATGTCACCATCCACTTCTTGCATGCCTTTTCCCTGATAAGATATTAACGTTTTTCACCGTGTTTTCTCAACTGAGTCAACTTCATTTGTACAGCTAGGGGCCCAAATCAGTCCTCTGAGTACCAGTATTCCATTGAATTTAGTTTGACAATGGTGTAGCTGAGTGGTGGTTCCGTGCCGTAGAATATTCCGAGGCGGAAGTTCGTTATAGATATCGTTATACGTAACCCCAAATTAATAGATTGGAAACTTCAAAATTCTCAGTTGTCCATACTGATGTAAAAAGCACATTTTGGAACTCATAAAACGACTTAGTTCCGCCACATTTGCACTTAGAATCATTGCAAATCTTGGAGAGAGAGATCAGTAAGCTGACATACACTCCTGGAAATGGAAAAAAGAACACATTGACACCGGAGTG
Organism: Schistocerca piceifrons; assembly: GCF_021461385.2. Taxonomy (NCBI): domain Eukaryota; kingdom Metazoa; phylum Arthropoda; class Insecta; order Orthoptera; family Acrididae; genus Schistocerca; species Schistocerca piceifrons. The sequence continues at coordinate 302,925,158 of NC_060145.1, read as the reverse complement.
TCAGACCCACCATACTTGCTCCTGACACTGCGAGAGGCCTGTACAAGCAATGATCACACGCACGGCACAGCGGACACACCAGGAACCGCGGTGTTGGCCGTCGAATGGCGCTAGCTGCGCAGCATTTGTGCACCGCCGCCGTCAGTGTCAGCCAGTTTGCCGTGGCATACGGAGCTCCATCGCAGTCTTTAACACTGGTAGCATGCCGCGACAGCGTGGACGTGAACCGTATGTGCAGTTGACGGACTTTGAGCGAGGGCGTATAGTGGGCATGCGGGAGGCCGGGTGGGCGTACCGCCGAATTGCTCAACACGTGGGGCGTGAGGTCTCCACAGTACATCGATGTTGTCGCCAGTGGTCGGCGGAAGGTGCACGTGCCCGTCGACCTGGGACCGGACCGCAGCGACGCACGGATGCACGCCAAGACCGTAGGATCCTACGCAGTGCCGTAGGGGACTGCACCGCCACTTCCCAGCAAATTAGGGACACTGTTGCTCCTGGGGTATCGGCGAGGACCATTCGCAACCGTCTCCATGAAGCTGGGCTACGGTCCCGCACACCGTTAGGCCGTCTTCCGCTCACGCCCCAACATCGTGCAGCCCGCCTCCAGTGGTGTCGCGACAGGCGTGAATGGAGGGACGAATAGAGACGTGTCGTCTTCAGCGATGAGAGTCGCTTCTGCCTTGGTGCCAATGATGGTCGTATGCGTGTTTGGCGCCGTGCAGGTGAGCGCCACAATCAGGACTGCATACGACCGAGGCACACAGGGCCAACACCCGGCATCATGGTGTGGGGAGCGATCTCCTACACTGGCCGTACACCACTGGTGATCGTCGAGGGGACACTGAATAGTGCACGGTACATCCAAACCGTCATCGAACCCATCGTTCTACCATTCCTAGACCGGCAAGGGAACTTGCTGTTCCAACAGGACAATGCACGTCCGCATGTATCCCGTGCCACCCAACGTGCTCTAGAAGGTGTAAGTCAACTACCCTGGCCAGCAAGATCTCCGGATCTGTCCCCCATTGAGCATGTTTGGGACTGGATGAAGCGTCGTCTCACGCGGTCTGCACGTCCAGCACGAACGCTGGTCCAGCTGAGGCGCCAGGTGGAAATGGCATGGCAAGCCGTTCCACAGGACTACATCCAGCATCTCTACGATCGTCTCCATGGGAGAATAGCAGCCTGCATTGCTGCGAAAGGTGGATATACACTGTACTAGTGCCGACATTGTGCATGCTCTGTTGCCTGTGTCTATGTGCCTGTGGTTCTGTCAGTGTGATCATGTGATGTATCTGACCCCAGGAATGTGCCAATAAAGTTTCCCCTTCCTTGGACAATGAATTCACGATGTTCTTATTTCAATTTCCAGGAGTGTATTTTGCATATTTCCATTAAATATGTCATATGGAATAATATTCTGGCGTCTTCAAGAAAGAAAGTCTTTATTGCTCAAAAACGTGCTGTATGAATAACATGTGGTGCTCGCTCGTAATCATCTTGCAGACATCTGTTTAAAGAGTTGGGATTTATGACTACTGCTTCACAGTATGTTCATTCCCTCGTAAAGTTTAATGTATATTATCCACTACAGTTGAAAGCGAACAATGACGTACATAATTATAATACCAGAAGGAAAAATTGACATTCATTACTCCACATTAACGTTGTCTCTATCTTAAAAAGGGTTGCACGATGCTGCAACAAAAATTTTTGATCATCTACTGAGTGTTATAAAATGTCTAACAGAGAGCAAAGTAAAATCTGAAAACAGACTGAAGAAGTTTCTCATTGACAAATCCTTCTTTTCCGTAGAAGAATTTTTACCATTACAATGGGTAAAGTGTGGTATGTAGGAATTACTAACTCACATCTATGTATTAAAAATATATATAAAATAAAATGAAATGAAGTTTCAACTGTTGAGCATATAGCCATATTTACAAATTAATTTGCAATGTGAATGTAAAATGACTCGTTTCACATGCTAGCAGTTCATCATGCAGAATGATTCCTGGACTTAAAAGTAACTAAATTACTAATTAACCTTCCCACCGGCCCCTTTTTCACATTGAATATTAAGTACATTTGTGACTGAAAATGATTAATTTCGATTTTCCATGTATACATTGATTATTGAGTGAGAGGTAATTGACGCACTTAAAGTTCAAAGGTCTATGCTTCAATTCCAGTTGTTCCTAGAGCATTGCAGGCAGGTAGCATGTTCTTCACGCTTTTTCAAGTACCTGTGCATGTTGTAGCACAGATCAGTTTCCACTCGCAGACATTTTTGGAAGTGGGTGTCTTTCTGTAAGTGCTCGGGTGATCCAGTTTTGAGGTCAGGTGGAAACAAGAGGATACCGTCTACAGTAGGACATTGCTACGTAAGTTACAGCGTAATTCCAAGCAACCTTCATATTAATAAATCTATAATACAATCACTGACGTGAGCTGTCGACTCCTGCAAACCATCAGCAGCATAAAATAATTTGCACATTGTCAACTTTTGAAGTGGTGCTCGACAAATGACTCCGTCGTATATTCTGTACGTCACACGATAATTTCTCTCTGGGCGCGTTACAACTGCATGAGACAAGCAGCTGTGAAGGGAACTAACGCCTTGGTGGTCCCTAACGACGAACTATACCCTTCAACTCCAACCATTTCTTCTGAATTTGTAACAACGTTTAGGGTCTGTTTATTGATAATTTATGTTTTATAAGGCTTGAAATGGTCAAGAATGTAGAAAATCGCCCTTAATTTTCAATATGCCCTTTATTTCTCTGGCCCGCATGTTTGTAAACTGATATCGATTGTGGTAGCAGTCATCTTCAGACGATGCAATATCGTTACAGAGTCAAATGTTATACACAGTCCAGTCACATTAACGTGGTCAACGCCCATATCGGGGTCAGAGTGGAACAAGCGCTGAAACATGGCAGGTGACAGCCGTAGCAGCGCACGTTCAAAACGGCATGATCATTCGATTTCGGACCAAGGGCGCAACCATTTCCCAAATGGTTAAGTTTTTAAACTGTTCGTGTGCCGCAATGGTTAAAGAATACCGTGCACGGCAAAATGGCGCTATCTAAAATTGGCACTGAGGCAAGTGTAGTGCACCACTGGCTATAGACGACAGGGGTGCGGGTTTGGACGAATAGACTTGCAATTGTTGAGCAACTGGTCGCCCAGATGAACCAAGGAACTTGAACTGCATCTCGTCAACGACCGTTCAGCGAAAGTTCCTGCATATGGGCTTTCTCTGACACGCTCCTGGTTCATGCACCCATGCTGACTGCTGTTCATCTGGGCGAAGGTTCGAATTTGCACTGCCAGTACCACAACCGGACGTCGACTGAGTGGCAAGAATAAAGTTTTATGGTCCTTCGGACAGATAGGAGTTGGCGCGTATGGCGTGAAACGCCTGTAAGGAAACACCCTGGAACAAATGTCGGGAGGGTCCAGGCTGGAGAAGGGGTCGTTATGGCGTGGGGACTGTTTTCGTGGCATTTCCTGGGTGATCTAGTGATTCTGGAGAACGCACTAGATCAACACAACTATGCATCTATCCTTGGGGATCATGTCCACCACTACATGCAGTTTGTTTTTCCTCTGCACAGTGGCATCTAGTAACAGGTCTGCAACACGTCACACAGCAGCAGTGTTCATGCATAGTTCGAAGACCACCAGGATGAGTTTACAGTTCTCTCCAAGCAACGAAGGCCCCGGATTTAAAACAAATCGACAGTGTCTGCTGCCACCTCAGTCGGGCTGTTAGCGCTGTGGATCCTCAACCGAGAGCCTAGCAGCTGGCCATAGCACTGAAGATAGCAAGGCTCCATGTCCACATCGGCCACTTTGAGAACCTCATTGGCTCTCCTCCCGCACGACTCGCAACTGTTCGCGTTTCAAAAGGTGGTTATACAAACTTCTGAGAGGTTGATCACATTAATGTGATTCGAGAGTGTGCAACCGAATACCGAGCCACTACTTGATTGTACAAAGTGTGACGTCTTACACTCTGTAACGATATTTGTGATCAGAAGATGATTCGTCACACTATCGAAACCGGTCGTCTCGTTTTATAAACTCTCGACCTAGACAAATAAAGGTTATAGCAATACATGTGAATTTGTAAATCGGGCAGTTAAGGAGATGTGTCGCCATTAAGTTCTGCAAACGCTACTGCTCCGTGACGTCTGGAAGCCTATTCCAGTCGTGGTGATCGGTAACTAATTTTTAATAATTTATTACTCGAGCCCAACACTGATGACCTTCGTAGCGGGGCGAGCACGAAGTTAATGCGATCGGCCGGGCAGGCAATCGGAAAGCCATCAACGTGGCGACAGGCGTGCGTGTAGACTATGGGCGCCGCTGATGCTAAGAGCCACTCAGTGGTAGCGCACTGCATTTCTGAGGGCCGCCGAACGGAAATACTTTATCCCTCAGATTTCAGAACCGTTGTGGCTACCTCCAACTAGCAGTCACATGTCTTTGAATAAATGATGGCACGAAACGTCCTTAAATTCTTCACTACCCACTCTGTATTGCCATTACACTATCTGACTGAAATCCTCCACTTAGACATCGCTGTACATCTGACGGTATAAGAATACCTTATTGGTCGTCCTTTATCTATTATTAGAACATCCGACCGTGGAAGCATTCTTTCCAGAAATACACTGTGCGAATCAGGCCTTTAGCGACAAAATTTCAGCGTGGTGCATGAATATTTTCGATTATTTGGAGTAAGGGATCCGGAGTAGATGCATTTCGTTTGCTTTTTTATCCCCATTTATCAGTGTACGTAAGCTGCACTGAAAATATCTGCACAAGTGTGCGAATGTCAACAGTATGCTGCAGTGTATCTTGTCGGAAACGAACTTATTAAATTCACTAACAGCACTTGCTGTTGTCTATGGTAACGTACAGTTCATTCTTCGCCCACAAAAATGGTTCAAATGGCTCTGAGCACTATGGAAATTAACATCTGACGTCATCATTCCTCTAGAACTTAGAACTACTTAAACCTAACTAGCTTAAGGACATCACACACATCCATGACCGAGACAGGATTCGAACCTGCCACCGTAGCAGCAGCGCGGTTCCGGACTGAAGCTTCTAGAACCACTCGGCCACAGCGGCCGGCAATCCACTTACAAATCTCCACATGCAACAGGTGAAGTAGCAACGCAAAATTGTTCTTAACTGAATTAAATGCTTGGAGTAACGTCGTAAGTTGCATTACGACGTATCCTTTAATTATGCAGGTTGTTCAGAAATCCCCATTACAAACTTCTAGGACTTGCAGAGAAGAGTGAGTTCATACACGTCTGGAAAACTACACTTTCAGTTCTACGACGCGTTCATCTCAGGTCTTTAAGTCATCCACTTCTACTTCAGTGAATGAATTAGGCGTGATGCAGTACGCAATAACCCAAGTCACGGATTGCACGGCCCCTCCAGCCGGAGGTTCGAGTCCTCCCTCGGGCATGGGTGTGTGTGCACTTCTTAGCATAAGTTAGTTTAAGTAGTGTGTAAGTCTAGGGACCGATGACCTCAGCAGTTTGGTCCCTTAGGAATTCACACACATTTTGTATTACTTAACAATTCGAAAGGAAACATAATGAAACATCCATTTATCACTTATACACATTTCTTTGTATTAACATTTAAACATTACGTTCTGTAGATGCAGTATGTAAGGTTCTTTTCTATTTTGGAATAATGTAAACACTGCTCATTGTGATTTGTCTGCTGTATGCTTAAGTATCTGCATTACCATTTGGATTATGTTCTGTGGTCTTTGCACGCATGCATACATAACTATATTCAATCACTTACGAAGATGAATGGTTTGAGAATGGACGGAAGGAGACTTCCTGATACAACATATGATAAAGCTACGTCTGTTTTCTTCATGCTTTAATCCACCTCGAAGACTATAGTTCAGCTGGAGGATTCTACTAAATCGGAAGATCATGTGCTCTACTGAAATCTGAATTATCTCCGACGAGGTCGTTGATACGTCATACTTGTAATTATTATTACTCATACTTGTAATTATTACTACAGAAGGAACTAAAATCATTGAGCGGCCATCGACATCTGCGCTTGCTCCTCCGTTCACGGAAGATTGTCAGAGCAGACGGAACGAGATGACGCTGTGGTAGCACACTGGTCTCGTATTCTCGAGGACTGTAGTTGATATCTATGTCCTGTCATATAGATTTAGATTTTCTGGGATTTCCATAAATAGCTGTAGTTAATGCTGGGTTAGTTCTCCGAAAGGGTACGACCGATTTCTTTGTCTATCATTCTCCAATCAGACATTGTCTACCTCTGTAATGACCATGTTGTAGTTAAAAGTTTAAACCCTAATCTTCCTGTTTTCTTCCTATTGGTCGGAACAGAATATATCTCGTTCGATGCGCTCCAACTGTTCTTAGAGACTGAAAGCCAGGTTGTACACGAGGAACCATATGTGCATGGCGTGTTCTTCAAACCATTCTCAACGATGAATGGGGTGTTGTGTTGCTGAAGACACACATTACGTTCTAGTGCTGTAGACGAACAAACGGACTGACATGAGCGGACAGCAGAACATTGTATTCCAGAATGAGATTTTCACTCTGCAGCGGAGTGTGCGCTGATATGAAACTTCCTGGCAGATTAAAACTGTGTGCCCGACCGAGACTCGAACTCGGGACCTTTGCCTTTCGCGGGCAAGTGCTCTACCATCTGAGCTACCGAAGCACGACTCACGCCCGGTACTCACAGCTTTACTTCTGCCAGTATCTCGTCTCCTACCTTCCAAACTTTACAGAAGCTCTCCTGCGAAACTTGCAGAACTAGCACTCCTGAAAGAAAGGATATAGCAGAGACATGGCTTAGCCACAGCCTGGGGGATGTTTCCAGAATGAGATTTTCACTCTGCAGCGGAGTGTGCGCTGATATGAAACTTCCTGGCAGATCAAAACTGTGTGCCCGACCGAGACTCGAACTCGGGACCTTTGCCTTTCGCGGGCAAGTGCTCTACCATCTGAGATACCGAAGCACGTCTCACGCCCGGTACTCACAGCTGTACTTCTGCCAGTATCTCGTCTCCTACCTTCCAAACTTTACAGAAGCTCTCCTGCGAAACTTGCAGAACTAGCACTCCTGAAAGAAAGGATATAGCAGAGACATGGCTTAGCCACAGCCTGGGGGATGTTTCCAGAATGAGATTTTCACTCTGAAGCGGAGTGTGCGCTGATATGAAACTTCCTGGCAGATTAAAACTGTGCGTCCGACCGTGACTCGAACTCGGGACCTTTGCCTTTTTGCGGGCAAGTGCTCTACCATCTGAGCTACCGAAGCACGTCTCACGCCCGGTACTCACAGCTGTACTTCTGCCAGTATCTCGTCTCCTACCTTCCAAACTTTACAGAAGCTCTCCTGCGAAACTTGCAGAACTAGCACTCCTGAAAGAAAGGATATAGCAGAGACATGGCTTAGCCACAGCCTGGGGGATGTTTCCAGAATGAGATTTTCACTCTGAAGCGGAGTGTGCGCTGATATGAAACTTCCTGGCAGATTAAAACTGTGCGTCCGACCGTGACTCGAACTCGGGACCTTTGCCTTTTTGCGGGCAAGTGCTCTACCATCTGAGCTACCGAAGCACGACTCACGCCCGGTACTCACAGCTTTACTTCTGCCAGTATCTCGTCTCCTACCTTCCAAACTTTACAGAAGCTCTCCTGCGAAACTTGCAGAACTAGCACTCCTGAAAGAAAGGATATAGCGGAGACAGTGTGCTCCCTGCCGCCGTTGGATAAGCAGCTGCAGCAGCAAGTCGTATACTCCTAGCTCACTCATTTGTTACATAGTTTAATTCTTAATTTCTTTGCGTGTTTTTGGTACTTGCATTGTTTAATTCATAAATTTCGGGCGTATTATAGTATTTGAGAGTTGTAGCATCGCGTTTTAGTACCTGAATAGTGTAAATTCGCGTAGTCGTTTGTCTTCTGTTTTTGTTTTGAACGGCCAGTGTCGGTTGGTCACAGTCAGTGTGCTCCCTGCCGCCGCTGGATAAGCAGCTGCAGCAGCAAGTCGTATACTGCTAGCTCACTCATTTGTTACATAGTTTAATTCTTAATTTCTTTGCGTGTTTTTGGTACTTGCATCGTTTAATTTATAAATTTCGGGCGTATTATAGTATTTGAGAGTGTAGCATCGCGTTTTAGTACCTGAATAGTGTAAATTCGCGTAGTCTCCTTCCGCCGCCGAGCAGTGTCAGCAGTGCTCAAGTAGCAGCATTACTGCATTTACTAGGAAACCTTGTATTTTAATAACCGTTTAAATTTTGTCGATTTGTTTGCGCTCTCTGTAGATTAGTTCAGACGTTCTTTGCAAAACAGTTTTTATCATGGATAGGGACTGCAACTGCTGTGTTCGGATGCAGGCTGAGTTGGCATCCCTTCGCTCCCAGCTTCAGGCAGCGTTGGCTTCGGTCACACAGCTTGAGGCTGTTGCCAATGGGCATCACTGTGGGGGTCCGGATGGGGGTTTGTCGGGGACGGCCAGCTCGTCCCACGCATCCCTCGATCGGACTGCGACTGTGGTTGCCCGGGATACTGCCCGCGTTGGGGCTGATCCCTCACCTGTGGTAGAGTGGGAGGTCGTCTCAAGGTGTGGCAGGGGGCGAAAGACATTCCGGAGGGCTGAACGGAAAGCCTCTCCAGTTTGTCTGACGAACCGGTTTCAGGCTCTGTCTCAGGCTGATACTGATCTTCGGCCTAACATGGCTGCTTGTCCTGTTCCAGAGGTTGCCCCTCAGTCTGCAAGATCCGGGCAGTCGCAGAGGGTGGGCTTACTGGTAGTTGGGAGCTCCAACGTCAGGCGCGTAATGGGGCCCCTTAGGGAAATGGCAGCAAGAGAGGGGAAGAAAACCAATGTGCACTCCGTGTGCATACCGGGGGGAGTCATCCCAGATGTGGAAAGGGTCCTTCCGGATGCCATGAAGGGTACAGGGTGCACCCATCTGCAGGTGGTCGCTCATGTCGGCACCAATGATGTGTGTCGCTATGGATCGGAGGAAATCCTCTCTGGCTTCCGGCGGCTATCTGATTTGGTGAAGACTGCCAGTCTCGCTAGCGGGATGAAAGCAGAGCTCACCATCTGCAGCATCGTCGACAGGACTGACTGTGGACCTTTGGTACAGAGCCGAGTGGAGGGTCTGAATCAGAGGCTGAGACGGTTCTGCGACCGTGTGGGCTGCAGATTCCTCGACTTGCGCCATAGGGTGGTGGGGTTTCGGGTTCCGCTGGATAGGTCAGAAGTCCACTACACGCAACAAGCGGCTACACGGGTAGCAGGGGTTGTGTGGCGTGGGCTGGGCGGTTTTTTAGGTTAGATGGCCTTGGGCAAGTACAGAAAGGGCAACAGTCTCAACGGGTGCGGGGCAAAGTCAGGACATGCGGGGACCAAGCAGCAATCGGTATTGTAATTGTCAACTGTCGAAGCTGCGTTGGTAAAGTACCAGAACTTCAAGCGCTGATAGAAAGCACCGAAGCTGAAATCGTTATAGGTACAGAAAGCTGGCTTAAGCCAGAGATAAATTCTGCCGAAATTTTTACAAAGGTACAGACGGTGTTTAGAAAGGATAGATTGCAAGCAACCGGTGGTGGAGTGTTCGTCGCTGTTAGTAGTAGTTTATCCTGTAGTGAAGTAGAAGTGGATAGTTCCTGTGAATTATTATGGGTGGAGGTTACACTCAACAACCGAACTAGGTTAATAATTGGCTCCTTTTACCGACCTCCCGACTCAGCAGCATTAGTGGCAGAACAACTGAGAGAAAATTTGGAATACATTTCACATAAATTTTCTCAGCATGTTATAGTCTTAGGTGGAGATTTCAATTTACCAGATATAGACTGGGACACTCAGATGTTTAGGACGGGTGGTAGGGACAGAGCATCGAGTGGCATTATACTGAGTGCACTATCCGAAAATTACCTCGAGCAATTAAACAGAGAACCGACTCGTGGAGATAACATCTTGGACCTACTGATAACAAACAGACCCGAACTTTCGACTCTGTATGTACAGAACAGGGAGTCAGTGATCATAAGGCCGTTGCAGCATCCCTGAATATGGAAGTTAATAGGAATATAAAAAAAGGCAGGAAGGTTTATCTGTTTAGCAAGAGTAATAGAAGGCAGATTTCAGACTACCTAACAGATCAAAACGAAAATTTCTGTTCCGACACTGACAATGTTGAGTGTTTATGGAAAAAGTTGAAGGCAATCGTAAAATGCGTTTTAGACAGGTACGTGCCGAGTAAAACTGTGAGGGACGGTAAAAACCCACCGTGGTACAACAACAAAGTTAGGAAACTCTGCGAAAGCAAAGAGTGCTCCACTCCAAGTTAAAACGCAGCCAAAACCTCTCAGATAAACAGAAGCTAAACGATGTCAAAGTTAGCGTAAGGAGGGCTATGCGTGAAGCGTTCAGTGAATTCGAAAGTAAAATTCTATGTACCGACTTGACAGAAAATCCTCGGACGTTCTGGTCTTACGTTAAATCAGTAAGTGGCTCGAAACAGCATATCCAGACACTACGGGATGATGATGGCATTGAAACAGAGGATGACACGCGTAAAGCTGAAATACTAAACACCTTTTTCCAAAGCTGTTTCACAGAGGAAGACCGCACTGCAGTTCCTTCTCTAAATCCTCGCACAAGCGAAAAAATGGCTGACATAGAAATAAGTGTCCAAGGAATAGAAAAGCAACTGGAATCACTCAACAGAGGAAATTCCACTGCACCTGACGGGATACCAATTCGATTCTACACAGAGTACGCGAAAGAACTTGCCCCCCTTCTAACAGCCGTGTACCGCAAGTCTCTAGAGGAACGGAGGGTTCCAAATGATTGGAAAAGCGCACAGATAGTCCCAGTCTTCAAGAAGGGTCGTCGAGCAGATGCGCAAAACTATAGACCTATATCTCTGACGTCGATCTCTTGTAGAATTTTAGAACATGCTTTTTGCTCCAGTATCATGTCGTTTTTGGAAACCCAGAATCTACTATGTAGGAATCAACATGGATTCCGGAAACAGCGATCGTGTGAGATCCAACTCGCTTTATTTGTTCATGAGACCCAGAAAATATTAGATACAGGCTCCCAGGTAGATGCTATTTTTCTTGACTTCCGGAAGGCGTTTGATACAGTTCCGCACCGTCGCCTGATAAACAAAGTAAGAGCCTACAGAATATCAGACCAGCAGTGTGGCTGGATTGAAGAGCTTTTAGCAAACAGAACACTGCATGTTGTTATCAATGGAGAGACGTCTACAGACGTTAAAGTAACCTCTGGCGTGCCACAGGGGAGTGTTATGGGACCATTGCTTTTCACAATATATATAAATGACCTGGTAGATAGTGTCGGAAGTTCCATGCGGCTTTTCGCGGATGATGCTGTAGTATACAGAGAAGTTGCAGCATTAGAAAATTGTAGCGAAATGCAGGAAGATCTGCAGCGGATAGGCACTTGGTGCAGGGAGTGGCAACTGACCCTTAACATAGACAAATGTAATGTATTGCGAATACATAGAAAGAAGGATCTCTTATTGTATGATTATGTGATAGCGGAACAAACACTGGTAGCAGTTACTTCTGTAAAATATCTGGGAATATGCGTGCGGAACGATTTGGAGTGGAATGATCATATAAAATTAATTGTTGGTAAGGCGGGTACCAGGTTGAGATTCATTGGGAGAGTGCTTAGAAAATGTAGTCCATCAACAAAGGAGGTGGCTTACAAAACACTCGTTCAACCTATACTTGAGTATTGCTCATCAGTGTGGGATCCGTACCAGATCGGTTTGACGGAGGAGATAGAGAAGATCCAAAGAAGAGCGGCGCGTTTTGTCACAGGGTTATTTGGTAACCGTGATAGCGTTACGGAGATGTTTAATAAACTCAAGTGGCAGACTCTGCAAGAGAGGCGCTCTGCATCGCGGTGTAGCTTGCTCGCCAGGTTTCGAGAGGGTGCGTTTCTGGATGAGGTATCGAATATATTGCTTCCACCTACTTATACCTCCCGAGGAGATCACGAATGTAAAATTAGAGAGATTAGAGCGCGCACGGAGGCTTTCAGACAGTCGTTCTTCCCGCGAACCATACGCGACTGGAACAGGAAAGGGAGGTAATGACAGTGGCACGTAAAGTGCCCTCCGCCACACGCCGTTGGGTGGCTTGCGGAGTATAAATGTAGATGTAGATGTAGACATGGCTTAACCACAGCCGGGGGGGGATGTTTCCAGAATGTCGGGCACACAGTTTTAATCTGCCAGGAAGTTTCAGAACGCTGTATTGTTGGCCGATAAGAGACGCTGGTAAGACTCGTCGAGGGCCCCTTTTCTTCATGTGTAAACACCCAAAATTTGAAGTACATTATGTTTCGTGACGTATGGTAAAGATTTTAGTAGGTAGTACTGTAGATTAACACGATTAAAACGTTTCCTGTAATATCAGCAGTTTTTATTGGTTACAGAGGTACAACTGGATAGAGAGATAAATTTTCATTTTTTGTGTTGGTACTGTAATTGTTATAGGGTTATTCATCGATTATCGCTATTGTTTTGAAGTTGTAGTCATTTAGATGTGTTTAAGTTTACATAATTGAATTTTTCAATTTTGATGATGATTTTTTGGTCACTTTCACGGTTTTTATTTTTTTGTTTATTTTACATCAATATCAAACATATCCGCTCGGTTTGGTATAACCTGTCCTTGGTACTTACCACACATGGATATCTCTGACAATTTTAAGGTGCCTGTGAAACCAGACCCTGGCAGGTAAGAAAATCCCAGACACAATAACGTTTAGAAATCAGAATAATAGCTGTTATACATGACCTAAAATATGTCAAAATGCTTCAAATGGCACTGAGCATTATGGGACTTAACATTTGAGGTCGTCAGTCCCCTAGACTTAGAACTACTTAAACCTAACTAAGCTAAGGACATCACATACATCCATGCCCGAGGCATGGACAATATATAAAACAATTGAAGACGTTGAAATGACAACATCTGCCGCCGACAAGAAAAAGAATACTATCAAATCTGTCGCTGCACATTCCCTATTGGATGGACCTGCTGTCTTCTGTGGTTGCAGACTGAACTTCAGCATCGACATCAATGATTCCTTTACCCATGGGAACGGATGGTTAACAGTCGCTATTGTACGTGGAGGTACAGGCGTACCCAATGTATCCGGGCTTGAAAGCTTCGTCGACCGCGACATCATTGCCTATCGAACATATCATGTGACAGAAAATGCAAATAAAGACTTCGGCAAATCAACATATATGTCACCCTCACCCTTCTCCTTGTATACCCGCAATAGACGTAAGATATCTGTTAATGAAACTGTATTTATTTGGATTAAAGGGAAAGGTACCTGTGAACCTGCAACCGTAGCAGCAGCGCGGCTCCGGACTGAAGCGCCTAGAACCATTCGGCCACAGCAGCCGGCTAAAATATGTCAATGAGGAGGGGGGTAACCTGTACTTCAGATCAGACAAACGAACTAATATCTGTACTGCTTTTTTATTATAATAATCACCATACACAGTGGGTTCAGGTTGTGTATTTGGCGATGAAGAAATACCGTATGAATGAAGATCCGGTAAAGTGATGCAATAAAAACTTAATGAACCAACATTAAGCAAGATAAACACATGAAAATTTACCAAGGCTATTTTTACACTAACGTAATCTCAAGAGAAAAACAAATACTAACGTGACTTTAAGCACACTGAACACAAGAAAATTTACCCCAAAACTATTATACTGACAGTGTTAGAAAATCACACAATGGACTGTACGCTGACTACCCTATTGTAGCTGGATAATATCGTCTATCTGCCGAATGCCTTCCTTGAATTTAAGCCCCAAGAACACAAACGCAATACGTGGCGCACATGGAAACGAGGGAATGAGAAAAATTACGCAAATCGCCTCCAGTATAAAGCAAATTTGAAGCGAACGCAGTCCAGTGTCTTCCACACTTAGCGCCTGAGCAACGCGGTATTTGCCTTGTGCAGGCTGCGGCGATAAGGACACCCGTGGTCGGCTTTGGCGTGTGTTGGCGGCAGATGTGTCGATGCCTGGCGAACCTGCTGGCGTGACAGTTCTACTCTGGCCTTGACTGGATATACAGTCGTAAACTGCCCTAAGTTTTCGTGAGTCGAAAAATTATGTTTTTACCAGGTTAGGTAAGCTGGCTGTGTCCACTCGCCAATGCTGAGCGACATGTACACTGTTGCCCTCAAATGATCCGCAGAACTTACCTAACACAACTCGTACTTCATAATCTCCAATCCAGAAATATTACCAGAGTGTTAATCCAAATATGGGTGATATTAGAGCCTCGTGAGCACACACAGATGTCCACAAAAAAAATGTCTTCCGGAGCCACGGCAAAGCGGGATGTGCACCGTCAAGCACACAGCCCTTCAAGGAAGCGAGTGACCTGAATTATTGATTTGTAATTGCCTGTATTGTTGAAGACTACCCCTACTGTAGGGTAGGTTTTCCTCCTGACACAACCAGTGTCGGTCAGTGAGCGCATTTGCTGCAACTTACGTCTTTTCTTTGTCCAGTGCGGTTTCAGAAACAAACTAGGGCGTAGGCTAGTTTCATCCAGTCCAATGAACATTCACCAATCTTTTATTTACTAATAAACTCCGCCAAAACAGGAGCTATCCACGTAGATTTTATGCATTGTTCACACCCTGGTCATGTGATATCTGAATGTTTACAAAAATTCTGTTGTGGTCCCTTCTGCGTCCCAAAAGTGATCACTCGCTGCATTCCAAAAGTGGCCTTCTGCTGTGTTCCTGAGTTAAAAGGCTTCTTCAGAGCAGGAGCGGTTCTCATGCCTTCTACATGTGAGTGTCACGTGAATTTTGTTCGTGTCAAGCTGATGACACACTTTGCGTAAATGGATGGCGAAGTTCTCCTTTGAGAGCACCCAAAAATGGATGACATACTGCGTTAGGATATTAACTTCAGCGCAGGTGCGAGTCAGAAGACTCGCCCAACTGTGACTCATTGTTGTGCGGTTATCACCACCGAAAATACCAGGTGCGGTCCGCACGTAGTGTCCCCAGTTAATCTCCAACAGCGGGGGTTTGATGGTTTATGGCTTTCCTGAGCTGAGTTCCGTGTAGCTGTGCCCGGGTTGGATGTGAAGCCTGCTTACACTTTGGCCCACTGCTACAAAAATGCTGCTTGTCTATGAGCATCGTAATTAAGTGGATTTTGTTAGAAGCTAGTTATGGCTTGTAAGGTATCAAATTCATCGGCTTGATAAGTAGAATCGATTTCTTGACGTAAAAATTACATTAGTTGGTAAAAGTTATCGTGCCACCATACAAATGCTTTATTTTCAGACAAAAAAATTACACAGTTCAATTTACAAATACAATCTATGATTTACAAAAATTTTGGTGAATGTACAATATTTTGTTTTCTGCTACTTAATATCGAAAACACGAAGTTAGACCTGTATTCTCACTCTACTTTATGGCTCAATATTACATTATTGAAAGATATCGAAGTAACAAGGGAATGAATAGTTGCAATACTTGAGTACAAGAATATCACACCACTACGTACTTAGCAAATATCTCTTTACATTTTCGTTTCTTCCGGATTTCATTATAGTGTTGCGAATCTATATTTGAATTCCAAGAGCAGAGTTGTCCACCCTCATTACATAGTGAACGAATTGATCAGATAACCAAACAACCATGTTGTTTTTTTGTAATGGAAATCACTGTACATCTGGCCACAGTACCTGTTCGATATAAATGTGTTGTATCGCTGTTCTTAGCATGGCAGCATGGCTCCTTTGAAACCACTGCCGTACTTCATTGCCTGCTAATGTGTCTTTTCTGTATGAACGCGTTGCGTCATCATTCTTAGCGTGACAACATGTCTTCTTTAAAGCTATTGCCGTACTTCGTTAGCTGCGTAACATGTAAATCCTTGTGTTAATGTTTCTTCTTTGTGACATTTTAAAAAGTTTGGGGAATCGGTTAAGTGAATACCATGTACTTTACTATGTACTGGAATGGTTTCATTTAAAACTTTACAAGTGTACCACAACGACCTGGTATCTGTTGTTAGTTGGTTACTAATATTTTTCCAGACGTCAGTCCAGTTCAAAACAGGGTAATTGTTCTGTACTCTGTTTGGAGCTGTTTTTTTTCGTAAAGAAGCGGTAAGTGCACATTTTATCTCTCCGACTTAACGTAACTACTCTATTATTGCAGTTTTCAAGAACCTCAGTCTTGGGTGTATTTTTTCAGCGTTAACGGTGACATGGCTTTCAGGGGTAACGGCGTTTCGGTTTGGATGTCGGACAGATTTGGAGCGTTGACTTTTCTCCTTTTAATAACATTATGTACTAGCAAGGTCTTGCACTTTGCCCCTACATCAGTCATGATGATTCCACTTTTCTCGCAAGGTTAGATTAAAGTCTTGTATTTTACTTTGAATATATTTCCTCTACACAGGAAGTATTATAAAGCTGACATGATATTCTTAACTAATGTTTTAAGCCTACCCCAAGTATTTACAAACGCTGACTATGCCAATACGGTATATGTGTGAGGCTTTTGTAATGGAAACGCTGCTGCTGGTGGTTGTAGATAATACAGTAAATGATTTTCTAACTCCGGTCGCTGAGTTGAAGTGACGGAAAGCGCGGCGGGACCCGCGGATCGGCCCGCGAACAACAACACAACGGGAGGGGACGGACACGACCAACGAAGGACAGAACGAACAAGAAAACCTAACAACCACGTCCACTCGTACACAGAACAAGAAAGTAAATAAGCTGTCTAAGGCGAGGCGATGTGTCCAGAGACGAACGCAAGATTAGACGCGCTGGCTGAGGTTTTTTTTTTTTTTTTCCTTTATTGTATTTCAATTCCCCATCGGGGCGGGCTGGCAGCAGCATATACGCTGCTCTTCAGCCGAAAGACATATAACAAACAACAGAAGACATTTAAAAATAACAAAGGAGAAATCATCGTGAACACAGATACAGAAAAGGGGTAACATCATGGAAGACAATAGACAAAAAAGGGGCGACTGTAAAATGGCGGTAAAAACTGTAAAAAAGTAGCACACACAAAAAGACCACACACTGGTACAGCATTATGACCGGAGCATAAAAGTATCAATGGATGGTGTAGCACATAACAAACACTAAGTACACGGCCAGCATACAATTAAAATCGCACTTCTTGACGCACAGGAGAACAGCACTAAACACATCACTGACGTGGCGCACTGACGATGATCAAAATGGAGGATCTGCCAGGCGCAAGGAGATGAGGGAGAAGGGAAGAAGGGTGGGAGGGGGAAGAGAGGGGGGAAGGGCGGGGGACGCGCCAGAGAGGGCCAGGTAGGGAGGGACGTGGGAGCAAAAGAGACAACGATGGGGTGCAGGGCTCAGGGGGGGGGGGGAGGAGGAAAATCCGCTCTAGGGAGAAGGAGGGGAGAGGAAAAAAGGGGCCCTGGGGAGGGGGGAACAAGGCAAGGTTATAGTTGGAAGGAAGGGTATATGTCACGGCAAAGTTCATCATCCAGAAGGGGGAGATGCTGGAAATTGTAAATTGTCCTGATGAAGGAGATGGAGGGTGTGGAGGTGGATAGAGGGAGGGATACAGCGATAGAGGCGCGGCAACGGGTGGGGGCTGGAGAGGAAGGAGGAAACCAGGGGGTGGGGGGGATCAAGCCTGCGGAGAATGTAAAGGATACTGAGATGTTGCAGGAACAGGAGGAGGTGGGGGAAGGGGATGAGTTCATACAGGAGCTGTGTGGGGGAAGGAAGGCGGATACAGAAGGCAAGGCAGAGTGCATGGTGTTCAAGGATTTGGAGGGCCTTGTAACAGCAGGTGGGTGCAGAGATACAGGCAACACTGGCATAACAGAGGATAGGATGGATGAGGGATTTGTAGGTGTGGAGAATGGTGGAAGGATGCAATCCTCATGTCCAGCCAGACAGGAGTTTCAGGAGGCAGAGGCACGAATGGGCTTTCTGCTGAATGGTCTGGAGGTGAGTGGTCCAGGTGAGGTGACAGTCAAGGGTGAGGTCAAGGTATCGCAAGGTGGGGGTGAGTTGGATGGGACGACCATAAAGGGCGAGGTAGAAATCATGGAGACGGAAGGAGTGGGTGGTGCGGTCTATGATTGCCTGGATTTTGGAGGGTTTGAGATAGAGGTACCACTCACTGGTTACACCAAGTGGTGAACTGGTTAAGGTGAGTTTGGAGGGTGCGTTGGGATCATTGAAGGGTGGTAGGATAGAGAGTCAGGAAGGCGGTGTCATCAGCATACTGGAGAAGGTGGACGCTGGCTGAGCGAGAGGCAGGCGCTTAAATACTCTATCGGGGGCGCCGCTATTGGCCGCTGGAACCACGTGTTCCACTGTGGCGCCCTCACACTAAATGCGGGCCAGGAGGCGCGCGCCGCCACAGCTTACGGCGCGATGGTGCAGAGACCTCTCGGGGCCTTCGACGTCCATGACGTCTGGTGTGGATTCAAATTCCGTGGCGGGCGGTACCAGATATAGGGTATTATATTCTAGAGTGTTTACTCGTCTTTTCAATAAACTATGTGAGACTGGTGTGGTGCTCAGCAGTTACGTTTCATATGAACATGTAAATCAAGAGAGTGTGGACGTGGTAGGGGACATTAATTAGCTGGGGAACGTATTCCTTTAACGACGAGACACAGAATTTTTGACGTTCAGACGTTCCTCGTACAGGAATATCGCGGACATTACGTATGCTTGAGCTTTATCCTTACAATTTACGGCGGATTTAAAACTGTCAGCAAGGGGATGATGTAGACGGCTAGAATTTTGTCGTTGGTTTGTTACAAATCGCAAAGTAATCCCATTAATACCGTGTGCTGTTGAACGACATTCACTCATGACGGTATCAGTGACACTTGTAGCTCAGAAGGGTGCGTCGACGATAACCCACAGTTTACAAAAAAGCTTCTCTATAAATGTGTGATTTGGTATGATGGACAATTAGTTGACTGGGCCCCTTGTGTTACAACATCGGCTTTCATGTGTCTGCTATCGAGCCTTCCTTGAAAAGACGCTTCCAGTATTACTGTAGGAGGTTCCATTTGTTAAAAGCATGGGTGTATTCTTACAGCATGACGGCGCCCCTGCACTTTCTCGTCGTAAAGTCACGAATCTTCTGAACCTAAGATCTTCCAGAGGCCGATAGTGAGAAATGGTCACGTTTCTTGACCACCAAGGTCGACGGACCTTACGCCCTTGGATGGTTGGAGGACGAAGTCTAGAAAGGAAAAATAAACACAAGAGACCAATTGATTGTTCGGATTATGAAAAGTGCTGCCCTCACAAAAGAAAGCCAAGATGATATCAGAAGAGATACCCATGGCGCTATCAAGAGAATTAGAAAACGCATGAAAATCGAAGGTAGAACTTATGAAAATCGATTTTGAACTTCATCATTTCCCTTAAACATCTTCTGTGAGTATATCTTCGTGCCACATTCTAAAGGCTGCATATCTGTAACCAATAAAAACTGAGAATAGGTTCTATGGAATGTTTTATGTGAGTTAGTCTGTACTACTATCGCCTAAAGTATTCTTCCAGACAAGGTATCTTGTCTATCCACCAGCTGACTTAGCGATGTACTTTTCACGAGCACCTGGTGCGGCTTTCGTCGTGCTTTTTTACCTCGCATCGGTGTGTACTAACGTGTACTATGATTAATCAGTCCAGGCGACACTTTTCCGTGTTCAGTACATCAAACTACACAGTTCCATTACTTCGTTTCTGATATACAGAGCAATGAAGATTAAAATCGCATGTTTACTGGTGTACGGAAAGAGGGCACAAATATTGAACTGAAATGTGCCATTGACATCAAGATACTTGAAGACGGTTCACTATCTCAGACAAAAATGGAGTTCTTATGTTAAGGGAATTATTCGAGCATTTGCTTTAAGTGAGTTTTGGAAACCATGGAGAACCTAAAATGGAATGGTTCAATGATACTTCCATCTGTTTCCACACAAACGGGGGTCTAGTGTCCCAGTCAACGAGTCATCTAGCTCACAAACAGTCCAAGGATCTTCTTGCACTCACGCAATCATTGTTTGGCGTATTACCAACTGTGAAGGATACTACTTAGAAATGCTCTTCCGTTAACATGAACCTAGTAGAAACAATTTATACTGATGAGACAGCTTGTAACACCTGCACATGTCCATCAGTTAAATCACAATGAGCATATGATCGTAGGCTTAACAGTACGGAAATTAGGCAGTTGGTGGGGATATGTACATCTACTGAGAAAGTGACAGGCTCGACTCTTACTCAGCTTTACATAACATCAAGTGACGCAGTTAACGGTAGGAGTGAAAAGTGACTGGTGGTTGCTTGAGCATAAATACATAACACGTTTTAAACGCATTTACACACACCCAAAAAAGTTTTGCTTCACCTCAGTTCCGAGAGTGCAGGAACCTGTACAGAAAATTGGAATAGAGATCAACATAAAAATCATTTCCGCCCTTTTTATCTTCAAGAAAACCACACATTGCATGTTGTACCAACATACAGCGAGACTTTCATAGGTACCTCTAATACCCAGTAGCTCATGCACTTGCATTATTGCATGCCTGTATTAGTCGTGGCATACTATCCACAAGTTTATCAAGGCACTATTGGTCCAGATTGTACAACTCCTCAACGGCGATTCGGCGTAGATCCCTCAGAGTGGTTGGTGGGTTACGTCGTCCATAAACAGCCCTTTTCAATCTATCCGAGGCATGTTCGACAGGGTTCACGTCTGGATAACATGCTGGCCACTAGTCGAACTGATGACTGGGTGTTGTGTGATGTCCTTAGGTTGGTTAGGTTTAAGTAGTTCTAAGTTCTAGGGGACTGATGACCTCAGATGTTAAGTCCCATAGTGCTCAGAGCCATTTGAACTAGTCGAGCGATATCGCATCCTGAAGGAAGTCATTCACAATATGTGCACGATGGGGGCCATGAAGACGAATGTCTCGCTAATATGCTGCCAATATGAGTTGCACTATAAGTCGGAGAATGGTACGTATCGTAAAGCTGATACGGCGCCTTCCATGACCACCAGCAGTGTACGTCGGCCCCACACAATGCCACTCTAAAACAGCGGGGAACCTCCACCTTACTGCACTCGCTGGGCGGTGTGACTAAGGCGTTCAGCCTGACCGGGTTCCTTCCAAGCACGTCTCCGACGATTGTCTGGTTGAAGGCATATGCGATACTCATCGGTCAAGAGAACATGATGCCAAACCTGAGCGGTCCATTCGGCATGTTGTTGGGCCCATCTGTACCACGCTGCATGGTGTCGTGGATGCAAAGATGGACCTCGCCATTGACGTCAGGAGTGAAGTTGCGCATCATTCAGCCTATTGCATACAGTTTGAGTCGTAACACAACGGCCTGTGGCTGCACGAAAAGCATTATTCAACACGGTATCTTTGCTGTCAGGGTTCCTCCGAGCCATAATCCGTAGGTAACGGTCATGCATTGCAGTAGTAGCCCTCGGGCGGCCTGAGCTAGGCATGTCAGTGACAGTTCCTGTCTCTCTGTATCTCCTCCGTCTCTTAACAACATCGCTTTGGTTCATTCCGAGAAGCCTGGACATTTCCCTTGTTGAGAGCCCATCCTGGCACAAAGTAACAATGCGGACGCGATCGAATCGCGGTATTGACCGTCTAGGCATGGTTGAACTACAGACAAAAGGAGTCGTGTACCTCCTTCCCGGTGGAATGACTGGAATGGGTCGGCTGTCGGGCCCCCTCCGTCTAATAGGAGCTGCTCGTGCATGGTTGTTTACATCTTTGGGCGGGTTTAGTGACATCTCTGAACAGTCAAAGGGACTGTGTCTGTGATACAATATCCACAGATAGTGTTTATCTTCGGGCGTTCTGGGAACTGGGGAGATGCAAAACTTTTCTTGATATATGTTTTAATAAGAGAATTCAATAAATCGGAGCACATGGGTGAAAGTAAAAAACAAGAAAATGACGAGTGCTCTTTCCACAAATACCCATTAACATAGTATCTAACATAGCATGGCATTCGGTAAAAATCTTTGCTCTTCAAAGTAATCTTTGCTCTAGAGTAAGAAGAATGAGACAAAACAATTGACAACCGTATACAGACGTGGAGGAAGGAAAGACAAGTTAAATAGGAAGACCAGCACCTTGAACCAGCCACTCCAGGAGGTAAACAAGACCGACCAGTGCACCATCCATGGTCTGGCGCCACGTTCAATGTATCGTCCTGCCGCTGCCACCCATGGCACCCAGCACTGGTTCTCTTCGCTGTCATAGCAGCTACCCATCGTCTCGCTGTGCTGCTGCGCTCGGCTATCATGCAATTTTACGTACACACTCTACTGTAACTGGAACGAATTACTAGCACTGATGCCACATTCCAAGCAAGGTCGTACTTCAACTGTGCCGTGAACTACTAATTCACAACACAATAACACGCGGATATTTTCGTGTAAGGACGTATAAATCAATTTAAGTCTGAAACGGAAGACATACTCTCTATTTGGCAAAAATTGAAAAGGGCAAGAATACGAACTACAAAACAAAACAACTCGACAGTCCCTTTGTGCCTATGATTATGTATATATATCATGTGTTTAGTGCGAAAATTTTACTTTCCAAAGACAAAATGTGTAATTACACTGAGGCGCCTAGGAAACTGGATAGGTGTGCCTATTCAAATACAGACATATGTAAGCAGGCAGAATACAGCGGTGCGGTCGGAAACGCCTATATAAGACAACAAGTATATGGCGCAATTGTTAGATCGATTACTGCTGCTACAATGGTAGGTTATCAAGTTTTAAGTGAGTTTTAACATGGTGTTACAGTCGGCGCACGAGCCTTGGGACACAGCACCTCCAAGGTAGCGATGAAGAGCGGAATTTCCCGTACGTCCATTTCACGAGTGTATCGTGAATATCAGGAATCCGGTAAAACATCAAATCTCCGACATCGCTACGACCGGAAAAAGATCGTGCAAGAACGGGACAAATGACGACTGAAAAAAAATTTCAACATGACAGAGGTGCAACCCTTCCGCAAATTGCTGCAGATTTCAATGCTGTGCAATCAACAAGTGCCAGCGTGCAAATCCTTTAACGACACATCATCGATATAAGCTTTCGGAGTCGAAGACTCACTCGTGTACCCTTGATGACTGCACGACACAACGATTTGCGCCTCGCCTGGGACTATCAACACCGACATTGGACCGCTGATGCCTGGAAATATGATGCCTGGTCTGACGAATCTCGTTCTAGATTGTGTCGAGCGGATGGATGTGTATGTGTGTGGAGGCAACCTCATGAATCCATGGACCCTGCATGTCATCAGGGGACTGTTCAAGCTAGTGGAGTCTCTGTAATGGTGTGGAGTGTGTGCAGTTGGAGTGTTGTGTGACCTCTGATAAGTCTAGATACGACTCTGACAGGTGACACGTACGTAAGCATCCTGTCTGATGGTTCAAATGGCTCTAAGCACTGTGGTACTTAACATCTGAGGTCATCAGTCCCCTAGACTTAGAACTACTTAAACGTAACTAACCTAAGGACGTCACACACATCCATGCCCGAGGCAGGATTCGAACCTGCGGCCGTATCAGGAGCGCAGTACCGGACCGAAGCGCCTAGAACCGCTCGGCCAATGCGGCCGGCCGCGCGGCCACCCCGCGCGGCTGTAAATAAACAATTCTCCATGTGAAGATGTAGGCGTGAAGCATCGAAACGCATAGTGGCCGAATGGACAAGTGATTGACGCAGAAACTCTTTGTCTGTACCAAGCTACTATTCATTCTCTTATAGATACTGACGTCGACAGCGCGTTACAGTCCAGATTTCGTTGTAATATTCTCCATTCGCGCGTTCACAGTGTCTTTACTCACTTTAAAATTATCAAAAGTATTTAAATTCCGTTGTCCAATTATCGCCTAGATCAGAGAGTGTAGTTTCATAGACAGAATTTGAAGGCCTTGCTTGTAACACATCAAACGGGAAAGGTGTTATTCCATGACGTTATTGTGTTCAGCTTGATGATATGACACTCAGAAATACGCCTCTAACAAAGATTTCTACTTAGTTGACGTTTTTTCACTTCAAATTTATGATAAAGATTGCTACACAGGCAAGCTGACTAACCACATCTCACACTTTTCTGTTACGACTGATGTAACGGAGCGCTTCGTGATGCAGCTTTATTAAATTTCTTAGTACGTCTAGCTAACGCACGAAAGAATGTGTACGACGGACACAACATAGGAGAGCAAGCACGGCACGCTAACTGTCCATAAAGCAAGGCGATAATTCAGACAGAGTTATGGGTTCATTTGATTACGGCGCGAGCAGCCGGGAATAACTTAGTTGGGCCAATCAACAGCTGAACGCGATATCGGTTATCGAAAGCAAACATTGCCGCTAGAGCCTCAGCATCGAAGCTGCGTTAATTTCACACACGCTGCAGCAAAATTACCTAAATATTGTGATAGCGCATATGATTTCCTTACCGTAATCCGGCGTATGCGCAGTACTCATGGAGGGAAACTTTGATGCAGGAGGAAATGCGCGTGTTTTTAAATTAAGTGAAAATCAAAATGGCTCTGAGAACTATGGGACTTAACTACTGAGGTCATCAGTCCCCTAGAACTTAGAACTACTTAAACCTAACTAACCTAAAGACATCACAAACATCCATGCCCGAGGCAGGATTCGAACTTGCGACCGTTGCGGTCACGCGGTTCCAGAGTGTAGCGCCTAGAACCGCTCGGCGTTCCTGCCGGCTACATTAAGTGAAATTCAGACTAAATGGTGTGTTGTGGCCAATTTCAGGTGACGGCTTTCATCGCGCAGAAACCATACTGGCTCGAAGACTACAACGATCCGAAATACTCGCGATCTCCAGATGACGGAAACGGTGGTTGAATCCGAGCGGCATTACTTATCCTTGTCCAAAGCAATGAACAGATAAACTTGGCAGTGAGAGCCTATAGCCAAAACGCTGCTGCAGGCCAGACGGCAGCTGCTGCTTCTTCCAAGACGATCTTGCAGAATGGGCACGTGCGGCGACGGGCAGAGGGTTTCTTAACTGGCCAGCGCTTCACTGCTCCTTCGAAAACCAGGGCTGGAGTCCAAGTGCAGGGCGGACCAACGGCTGACTCTCAGCTGCTGGGCCGCAGAAATGTTCGCTTGCTTTATGCCCCAGAGGTTCTCTGCCCTGAGTCAAAGTGACAGGCGTCACTGTATCTGTTCAGCACTCACGAACAAGAAGACGCTCCGTTCAAAACTGACTCTCTTCGTCTGTATCTAGGGAATTTTTATTGTAAGATATCTTTCATCTGTGTAATTACTTCAGTTACCAAATAAGCAGCAACCAGTCGCAAAATCATGTTTTCTTTATTTACTTTTGCAAATCGATTTCAACTGATTAACAGCCATCATCGGTGCTTTCAATGTATATGGTCCCTGAGTAGCAACACTGTCTAAAGCATGTTTGACCTGTGCTTTAGACAGTATTACTACTCAGGGACCATATACATTGAAAGCACCGATGATGGCTGTTAATCAGTTGAAATCGATTTGCAAAAGTAAATAAAGAAAACATGATTTTGCGACTGGTTGCTGCTTATTTGGTAATTTTATGGTTTACGGTCGCTGCACAACTTGGGAACCATTTGGAGCCTACCATTCAGAAATTACCTTCAGTGTTTTCATCTGCAGTTGTATTTTTAGGTACTTCGAAATAAAGTTAATGGACAATTTATGACTACAGTAGCGGTTTCTTCGCCATCAAAAGGTACTGATTTAATATTCGTTGATTACTTCTCCACTCGACCTTTACATTAGGCCTTGCACGGCCGCACGCGCACTCGTCACGGTACGCGACGTTCTTGGGAGGGTTTGTAACATGATGATTTGCAAGATCAAGTAGGTGCCAGATGATGAAGTCGGAGACAACGGCATGTTAAAAGTATCACACATGTTCTTTCTGTACCTGGTCTGTATAGCACATTAATCAGCTACCACTAGCTACGATGTAAGGCCCTTTCAGACATTATGCCTCCCTGTGGCAGTATCGCAACACGATGGAAGTGCTCTCTTCTCACAGTGTTATTGTCAGTTTACCGGCTACTTTCCTAAGTCTCGGAACCATCGCAAAAGTCTCATACGTAGGGTGACACATTCAGCGCTGCTGAAATAGCAGTCTATGGCTGGCCTGCTTCTAGGAGGGGGAAGAGGAGGAAATTAGTGTTTCACGTCTCGTCGGCAAAGAGGACATTATAAAGGGAGCACAAGCTCGTATCAGGGCAGGATGGAAAAGGAAATGGACCATGCCAAAAAAAAAAAAAAAAAAAAAAAAGTTCAAATGGCTCTAAGCACTATGGAACTTCACATCTGAGGTCATCAGTCCCCTATAACTTAGAACTATTTAAACCTAACCAACCTAAGGACATCACACACATCCAAGCCCGAGACAGGATTCGGAACTGCGACCGTAGCAGCAGCGTGGTTCCGGACTGAAGCGCATAGAACCGCGGTCGGCAAGGACCGTGCCCTTTCAAAGGAACTATCCCGGCGTTTGCCTTAAGCGGTTTAGGGAAATCACGGGAAACCCGAATCAGGATGGTCGGACGAGGATTTGAACCGTCGTTCTTTAGAATGCGAGTGCTAACCACTGCGCTGCCTCGCTCGGTGATCTATTTCTAAGCGACCAGTAATGCTACCCCTAAACGCACGGTCCAAGCGATGTCGTTGTGACATCACTAAGTTTGTTAACTTCACCAGACTCTGTTCACTACAGAAGTCGAAGCACAACTATCACATCATGTAACTTATGCGCATGTTTGCATCGAATGCCTATTCGAACCAGGAAGTATCTTTTTCTTAGGCAGGTGTCACAGTTTACCGTTAGTGGCGAAATGCTGACGATCGTCTGTGTTCTCTGAATGTGTTTTTACTCGGTTTTTCTCTTTTACACCCTTATAGCAACATTACTGTACCTATTTGCAAGCCTGCATCATAAGTATGAAGACCTCTACGAGTGCTTCAAAAGTGTAACGTTATGCTTTGATTTCCCACATTGTTCGAGAATCAGTTTGCTCCATGGATGAAATACTTGCTAGTTGTAAGAATAGCCCCAAATATCTGATTCAAAGCTAAACTGACGTAACGTTGAAGGTAATGCCTTACGCGACGCATGGCCCTGCTGTAAATTTTTGCATGCCTGTTGTGTACCACTCTGGTGCAGAAACGCAAAACACCTCGTCCCACCACTAGAAGCAGAGCTCTTTGAAACTTGTCAGTGTTTCTGTTCGGTCTAGTGATGGGGAGCTCGTGAATGAGTCGTTCAAATGAACGCTTCACTCCAGTGAAGTGTGAACTAACCGCTCAATTTCAATGAACTGGTACTTCAAACTCTTCACAGATAACACACTCCATACTTTTTTCTAGTTCACTCACTCTCTTCCCCTCTCCCTCATCCCATTACATCGGCGCTACGTCACTCATTCTCCCTTCACTTCAGTTCCCCCTCTACTGCCTGTCGACGAATCGCGCGGCGTTTGTGGGAAACGATTGGTTTGCGATGGCTTGTGAAGGTGAGGGGCGAGGGGAAGGCAGCGTCAGCTGCTTCCTGCAGTGCTGACATCATTACCCCTGACTATTTGTGCAGTTCAGTTATACTTCGCGTCTACCGGTAGCTTGCCGTTGGCAGCGCTTGCGGACCAATGAATATTACAGATACAAACGAAGAGGCTGGCTGTGTGAGCACGCACAGCCAACATGAAAATAAAAGATTCTTTAATAATACTGAAAGAGGGATTTTACCTGAAATCGTACCAATGACTACAGGTGACAGTTTAAACTGTTTTGAATCTGGAGGGTTATTATTCTCAACAAAAATAAAATCTACAGGAAAACTTCTGAATAATTACTTAACGTAGATATATAGAGTTTGTGACAGTGGTAAACATACACATTCTATTTTGGATTAAATTTTAAAAGGAACATAAAATTGGACTGCATTTCGTTGGTAGCCCTAGTTTTCAGTCCATGAATACAACAAATAATGTTTCACTTGGCAGATAAAGACTTTTTTGGGCGCTTCATGAGAAAATGTCGAGCAAGATTAAATGTAATACCTTCTTTATATGTGACAGGCTTCTCTGTTTATCTGTCCTTTGTCCCCTTCGACCATGCTCTATTTAAGTTAACTCAGACGCTGTAAGAGCGTAAAACGTTGCTTGCACGTTACTGCATAGTTCGGCCATCTGTTGGTAAAATTATGAAGTATTACGAAGCTTTATTGTACGAGCGAGGCGAAGCGAGCGTAGCCGCGGCTGAGCGGCGAACTGGGCAACTTCGCCAGGCTTCCGTACTTCGTGAATGAACTACTTCATTTGAACGCTTCACTGCAAAGAGTGAAATGAATGAAGTAGTTCACGGGAATGAACGAGTTCGACCCACCTCTAGTTCGATCTGCCTTGGAAAGGTCCCACGACTCGAGACAGTTTGTGGCCGAGGCCTGGCCAGACAGAATGCGGCCTGGCCGTCCGGCCTGTGGCCTTGAACCGCAGCCGGCAGGCCGCACTGTTGAATCGCTCGTTACTGAATGGCGGCGGTCACACAAGAGTGCGGCTTTGACGCACCGGCATACGGCCTGCAGCACCGGCCGCCGCCGGGTTGTCACACGTTACAGATTCGCCGCAAGCCGGAGCGGCTGCTTGCCTCTGTTGGAGCATTCAACTGCTCTGCTGTCACACTAGAAGCAGCGGCTTGAGGCGGTTTTTGTCTTGCAGCTCGTAGTGCGTACATCATGGACACAGATAGACTTATAGAGGAGGTATGATACACGCGATCCTGATTTATAGGTAGAATACGTTTGCCCTCGATATACTCTTGATAGAAAGCTGAATTCTCAAAAATAGAGTTGTCACTTCCAATATCAACTACTGTAAACTTGTAGTGTGGATCAACGACCCCCAGGAGAACTATCGAAAAGAATTGTTTATAACAGAAGAACTGGAATCCACTACCCTTCAGTCATTTTAACCTGATATGCTTTCCGTTTATGCTTCCAAGGCAGTTCGGAAACCCCCAGAAATCCTTCTTCAGATTTCTTCCACATCTCTATTGTAGGAGTAGATAAATACTTGGGCTGTATAACAGTCCATATTGCCTGGTACACTTCTTTCACAATTTCTGACTGTTGAACGTCCTAAGCGAAAAGAAAAAGCTGTGGTCTGGTGACTGTCGCCTGTAGCCAAGTATGTGGAAAAGATTAAAACAAATTGTGCTGATAGAATGAATAGATAAGTTAACGACTAAAGATATGTTCGTTTAAATGCAATAACAATGTTATGAATACAATGGAACAAAACAATCTGTTTAGTAGAAAGTTCTCTCTAGCGGGACACACGGAACTAGCTGTTACTATCGTTTGCTGTTTTCGTAAACACTGCAGATAAATTTATCACTCCACTCGTAACTACGTTGTTGGATAGCACTTTCTTCCGCCGAACCTTTCATATCATACAGCAAAACTGAAATGGAATAATTTATATGACTTCTGTATGAAGCACAAAGAGGCCACAAATGGTAAAACTTACGTAAAACAAATGGCTAGTCTGTGCCTTGTATCAATTGGCATTCCCCAGTTCGTTGTGCTACCTTTTATCAGCCGATGCAGTTCCTCGAAACATTCTCGCGACAGAAAATATTTGAAGAACCTAACTTCGTCAGACTCTAGTTCAATACACAGACGATGGTATTCTCCTAAGCTTTCCGTCTTGCTATTAATGTCGTGCACGCAACATCTCCTCTTCTCGGTGCCATTTCGTATCGCTAGTGCGAGGAGGAGTTCTTCCTCGTCCGAGCTACTCGTATATGCATTTTAAAAAAAAAAAAAAAAAAAAAAAAAAAAAAAAAAAAAAAAAAAAAAAACCTCACACACAGATAACGTGTCCCACGTGAAGCATCCAAATCGTTCAACGCCAAGACAATCGCGCTACGCAGGCAAGCGTAATAATGGGGTTCGGCCCTTTCCACAGTGTTAAACAGCTGAAACATTAAGAATCGCAGCGGCCGGCCGTTGCCTGTGTGGCGTCCCTGGCCGCTGACTGGCCCGGCCTCCCGCTGCGCCGTCCGTCGCAGCGGCAGGCCGGATTCTGTCTGGCCAGGCCTTAAATGCTTCTCTGGGGTCCACGCGCCATGGAAAACTTCTATTGTTGACGAACACAATGTACAGAGCCGTCTTACTGAATATGTGTATCACAACACACGACAGAGTTTGATGATGAATCGTCACGAACATCAGAAGTTCCCAAGTGGATGCGGTCGAGGTAGTGCGTTATAGATATGCCTTCAATTCCGTACTAATATATTAACCCGAACTTCTATGTGTACTATACCCAATGTACTGCGTTTCTGCTAATGAATGAGCCAGAACTTGTATACGATAGTGTTGTTGTCAACGTTTTCATTTTCAAGTCTTTTTTAAAAGTACTACTTACGCCACAAATTCTAACATACTGCGATCGCCCTTGAAAATGTGTGTTGCTCACAGTAAATTCCCTACGCTACTAAACAGAGATAGTTAACTGATAATGACTGCTTTTGCAGCGCACTGCCGATAACTGTTAATTAATGTGAATGACCTTCATAGCTGACACGACATTGTGAGGTCGGCGTCTAATCAGCTCGTTGCCGGGCTGCAGTGACGTGTGATTGCGATCTCTCTGAGTCACTGCCCAGCACGCGAGACGCCGGTCACGAATAATCAAGTGCACTGCAGCTCCGAGAAACGGCCAGCTCATAGCTCAAGGTCTTCGAGGAAGCCATTGTATGTGTGGGTGTGCAATGTGCATCGGCTGGAACCTACCCGAAAATTAACTCAAAACTCCACGTGAGTACGTCCCTCCGTCCACCCACGCGCCCTTGTGTGTGTGTGTGTGTGTGTGTGTGTGTGTGTGTGTGTGTGTGTGTGTGTGCGTGTGCGTGTGCGTGTGTACCGTAGAACAGCAGTGGACTAATGGTCTTTTTCTTAACGCAGGAATTAACTAATCCAAACTGTTGGGGAAACTGCAGACCTGCTCATAGGTTAGAAGGCACAAGTAGAGTATTAAGTTCGAAACCGTAACTTTTTTTATAATATTGCACAACTAAATTTCCTTATCTGCACTGGAAGGTTACTGTCTAACCCTACATTGTTTCGCTCCTAACTGCAGTTTGTAGGAAGTTTCTTAATCCATCGATATATGCCAAAAGTATCCGTCTCGACAGCTCTATGTCTTAAAACTTCACTTTCGGGACGGAGAGGTGCGCCAGCCCTCCATTCAATTCGTCCGGCGGATAAACCATGAGGGTCAGTGTGCCAACCAGCCTGGATGTGGTTTTTAGACGGTTTCCCACATCGCATTAGGTGAGTACCGTCCTGATACCCATATCCCACCACAGTTACACGATTCGCAAACATTACAGGACTTTATCTCACTTTTACATGAATAACACTGCACACAGATTGTTGGGGTGCACGTATTCTGTCCCGGAAGGGGAGGGGGGGGGGGGGGGGAATTGAGATTGCGTCAGGTAAGGCATCTGGCCACTCCTTAAATTAACCGTGCCAAATCCTTCCATAACCATGGTACAAAGGCACAAGAAAAAGAATAAGATATGCTAGAAGTAATCAGTGAAGTGAAATGGAAAGAAGACAAGTATTTCTGGTCAGATGAATATAGGGTAATATGACCATATGGTATAATGGGGCAGGACTCGTTATGAATTGGAACGGAGGGCAGACAGTGTGTTACTGTGAACAGTTCAGTGATATGCTTGTTCTCATCAGGATCAACAGCAAACCCACACCGACAATGATAGTTCTTCAGGTGTACATTCCGACGTCACAAGCTGAAAACGAAGAGATAGAAAAAATATATGAGGTTACTGCGCGGGTATTTCAGTACGTAAAGAGAGATATAGAAGAAGGAATAGAAGATAGGGTTACGGAAAAACGTGGGATTGGTACTAAGAATGAGAAAGGAGAAAGACTTATTGAGTTCTGCAGTACATTTCAGCAATTAATAGCTGAGGAGGTGGTATACGTGGAAAAGGGCAAGAGATAAGGGAAGATTTGTTAGAGTACATCGTGGTCAGGCAGACATTCTGAAATCAGATATTGGATTGTAAGGCACCCAGGAGTAGATATAGACTGAGATGACAGTTTAGTTGTGATGAACAGTAGGCTGAAGTTGAAGAGATTAATCAGGAAGAATCAATACGAACAGAGTTGGGATACGGAAATAATAAGAAATGAAAAGATTCGTCTGAAGTTCTCTAAGGCTATACATAAGGAACAGCTCAGTAGGCAGTTCTGTTGAAGAGGAATGGACACTCTAAAAAGAGGAATCACGGACGTTGGAAAGAAAGAAATAGATACAAAGAAGAGAACTGCGAAGAAACCATGGGGAACAGAAGAAATAGTTCATCTGATCGACGTAAGAAGGGAATGATTAGGGAAATTCAAGAATACCAAAATACAAGTCGCCTATAAATAAAAGAAAATGCAAGGAAAGTAAGGCGAAATGGCTGCATGAAAAATTTGAAGAAACCGAAAAAGAAATGATTGTCGGAAGGACTGACTTAGCATACAGTAGAGTCAAAACAACCTTCGGTGAAATTAAAAGCAAAGGTGGTAACATTACGAGTGCAATGGTAATTTCACTGTTAAATGCAGAGGAGAGAGCGGATAGGTGGAAAGAGTACATTGATGGCCTCTATGAGGGGGAAAATTTGTCTGGTGTGTTATAAGAATAAACAGAAGTCGATATAGAAGAGATAGGGGGTCCAGTATTAGAAACAGAATTTAAATGAGCTTTAGAACATTAAAGATCAAGTAAGGCGGAAGGAATAAATAACATTTCATCAGAATTACTAAAATCATCGGGTAAAGTGGCAACAAAACAACTATTCATATTGATGTGCAGAATGTATTAGGCTAGCGAAATACCATCTTGCTTTCGCAAAAATATCAGCCACGCAATTCCGACGACGGCAAGAGCTGACAAGTGCGAGAATTATCGCACAATCAGTTTAACAGCCCGTGTATCCAAGTTTCTGACAAAAATGATTCTTAGAAGAATGGAAAAGAAAATTGAGGATGCAGTAGATGACGATCATATTAGCTTTAGGAAGCGTAAAAACACCAGAGACACATTTCTGACGTTGCGGTTAATGATAGAAAGAAGGCTTAAAAAATCGAGACACATTCATAGAATTTTGTCACCTGAAAAAAAAGCATTCGTCAGCGTCAAATGGTGCAGGAAGTTCGAAATTCTGGGAAAAATGAGGGTAAACTGTAGGAAGAGACGACTGATATACAACACATGCAAGAACAAAAATGGCTCTGAGCACTATGGGACTTAACATCTATGGTCATCAGTCCCCTAGAACTTAGAACTACTTAAACCTAACTAACCTAAGGACATCACACAACACCCAGTCATCACGAGGCAGAGAAAATCCCTGACCCCGCCGGGAATCGAACCCGGGAACCCGGGTGCGGGAAGCGAGAACGCTACCACACGACCACGAGCTGCGGATATGCAAGAACAAGAGGGAATAATAAGAATGGAAGACCAAAAACGAAGCGCTTGGATTAAAAAGGGCGTAAGACAGGGATGTAGTCTTTCACCCCTTCTGTTCAATCTATAGATCGAAGAAGCAATGATGGAAATTAAAGAAAGGTTCAAGAGTAGAATTAAAATTCAAGGTGAAAGGACATCAGTGATAAGATTCGCTGATGATACTGCTATTGTCAATGAAAGTAAACAAGAATTGCATGATCTGCTGAACTGAAAACGGTCTAATGAGCACAGGACGTAGAATGAGAGTAAGTGCGAAGAAAGACGAAAGTTATGAGAAGCAGCAGAAAAGAGAACAGCGAGAAACTTAACATCAGGATTTATGGAACGAAGTAGATAATGTTTAAGGAATTCTACAGCCTAGGTATTAAAGCAACCAGACGGACGGAGCAAGGAGGACATCAAAAGCAGAACAGCACGGGAAAAAGGACATTTCTGGCCAAGAGAAGTATGTTGGTATCGAACATAGGCCTTAATTTGAGGAAGAAATTTCTGAGAATGTACGTCTGGAGCACAGCATTTTATGGTAGTGAAACATGGACTATGGCGAACCATAACAGAAGAAAATCGACGTATTTGAGATGTGGTGCTACAGACGAATGTTGAAAATTAAATGGAGTGATATGGTAATGAATGAAGAATTTTGCGCAGTATCGGAGAGGTGAGGAATATGTGGAAAACACTGAGAAGTAGAAGGGACAGCATGGTGGGACATCTGTTGATATATGAAGGAATAACTTCCATGGTACCAGAAGGAGCTGTAGAGGCTCAAAACTTTAGAGGAAGACAGAGGCTAGGATACATTTCCTTTTCTCTGGGACATAATGAATGACTGATGGCGGGACTCCTCGCTCGCGTAAGTTGAACAACCTCTATGAGTGCTTCAGAAGTGTAACGCTATGTTTTGATTTCCCTAATTGTTCGAGAATCACTTTGCTCCGTGGGTGATACACTTGCTAGTTGGAAGAATAGCCCCAAATATCTGATTCAAAGGCAACGTAGCGTTGAAGGTAATGCCTTACGTGACTCATGGACCATCTCTGAATTTTTGCATGCCTGTTGTGTACCCCTCTGATGAAGAAACCCAGACCATCTCGCCCCGCCACGAGAAGCAGAGCTCTTTGAAACTTGTCTGTGTTTCTGTTTTGATCTGCCTTGGAAAGGTCACACGATTCCAGACAGTTTGTGGCCGTTGCCTGTCCATTGTAATTGCCGTGTAAATGCTTCTCTGGGGTCCACACACCATGGAAAACTTCTATCGTTGACCAACACAATCGGATTACAGTCTGTCTTCAGTTCTATTAAGAGTCCGTGAGCTTATTGCCATAGTGCTGAAGACAGTCTGACTAATGCAGGATGAAAGAAAACAACATAGAGTGGAGATTTCCGGTCACTGCGAGAAAATAGCTTGATCGATGAACTTTTCTCATTTATTTCTTTCTTCCTATAAGATGCCATCTGTTCAGTAGGTAGGTACCTCACGCGTTGTTATTTTGCTAGCAAAATTACAGTAATCATTTCTAAGAAGTTGCATATCTGAATTTATAATTTTGTGTACTGCCAATTTATTCTCGTAAACGCTAACGGTTTATCCCTTGCGTTATGAACACTCAGTCGACAAAATTATCCTCTTATCTTAGGCTGTTTATATTATGATCTGAAGATGACCGGAAACGTTTGAAACTAGTTACCTGCTTTCCTATAAGCGATCTTGTCCAATAAAGATTTTTTTTACAAAAGATCAGCATTCATTGAAGTAACAGGTCGCTGTCTCTACACCAAGAATGTCTGATGTCAGCAGAAAAAATGGCGGACTACGATGTCACCATGGCATATAGTTGGTGGCAGTGTAATCGCTGATCCTCACCTCTAGCGTCTGGTCTTACTAACAGTCGGGCATTCGTACTCTATACACCAAAGTTCAGCATCACCAGAGACCAGATAATTAATGATTGAAATATGAATGTCTTCTGTGACACTGTAGTAATGATGTAGGGCACTCGATTTTTTTCATCAGACATTAAGCAGTGACTTTACACGTTGATATAGGTGCTAAACGAGGTTTGCTGCACTTCGAACTCAACTATTTTTCAAGGTCACCCAACAACCCACTTCCTCTCCATCCAAAACACGTGCACATAGATCGTCGGAAACAGAAAACTTTTTTAAGATCTTTGGCAGGCTAGCGAATAAGAAGAAAACAAATGTTCTCACACAAAACTTTTTTCTTAATTGATGCATGTACTTGTACACACAGAAAACAAATCTTTATTTTTGTTTGTAGTTTCAATAACATCCAGTTTAATTTTTAGCTTATAATTTAAATCTCTATCTGAATCATCTGTTTCTTTCTGCAGTCAGTAATTTGATAAATACAAAAGCGGTATATTCTCGAATTCTAATATATACCTGTTTTTTTTCTGTAAACCATCTTCCGCATAGTTTTACCAGTTAACTCTGTTCCTTCTTGCAATTCTTATAGCTGAGATCATTTGGAAATCTTAATTTCCCTTCTTAACTCCTGTATAACACCATTCCTAAGGCATTCCGTATCTTCCTGGGTATTTGTTGTCAGTTCTTCTACTCCACAGTCTCGTGAAACTTCAGTATAAAATTTTATATCTTCAGCATTTGCAAATGAATGCCCATTGAAAGTAGTTATTCCGCTCGTTTTGAACTAGGCAAACAGCTGTATTGTTGCTAGGTGCACAGTCCCCAATCCACCACATTTAAATACATTGTAAACATCGTTTTTAAGCAGAACCAAATGGGGTTTGAGCTTTTTTAAAAAAATTGTGTATCTTTTAACACAAGAAATATCCACAGATCCACTCTTTTCTGCAAGTATTCCAACAAGTGACCAACTTTCATTGCTATTTCCAGTAAATACAAAGATTTTAGATTCACTAGTAGTAATCATATTTCTCCATGCACTAGGTTTATAGTAATATGGCATCTTTGCTTGAATCGCAATGATTTCTTCTTTTAACAATTGTAGCTTATGTTCTTCCATTATGGCAGTTTTTTTATCCAAATACTCCGGTTTTCATTTTTTGACTCCAGTGTCCTCTATTTACACTTTTCCCCTGCATGCATGTAGTATATTAACCGCTGTGACAGGAATAATTTCTTGAATAATTTCTTTGTTAAGGCCTGTGGAATAACATTAATTGTCAGAACCAGTCCTAATTCGGTAATATCTATATTAGACGGTACTGTGGTGAAGAATGTTCTTGAATGTGAAAAATATTTTTCGTGCGCTTCATTACGATACTACTGCGTAATAATTACGTCGGAGCCTGAATTAAGTATTTCCAAGTAGTTTGCAGGTAAATAGTTAAAAGTATAGGCAGAAAAATGTAGGCTATAATCTTTTTTTCAGTGTTGATTGTCTGGGAAGTTTTCGCTGACTAGTTCGGAGTGCAGTAGAGCACTTTGCAAATACTTCGTTAGTGTTTACTACACTAATACAGTCTTGCACACTGTCAATCAGACGATCCATTCTGTAGTTGAATAATAAAGCCTACAGCCTGGTAATATCTTGTCCTGTAGCCAAGGAAGATAAAAAAAGTTTCTCATAGGCACATGCTTCGACAGTATATAAAACCGATGAAGCGGTTACTGATTTCTTTGTACACTCCAGGGCCTGTGATTTGACATATGGATTTGTTATGTATCTTTGCCCTACAGCTGCAGTTGATCCACATTAAACAGTCTATTCCAACTATCTTATCATTGCCCACATTCACAATGCTATTTTCTTGAAGACAGAAGTCATGGTATCATATCCGGTAGTCACACATCTCCATTTTATTGAAAACCCGAGCAAAAACTTGCATTATAACCAGGTCAACAAGATAATAGTCATCTACATGAAGCTGCTACAATATCCTTGATCTTCCATAAGTACACGTATTTTATCGCCAGCCAATTCTACTTTATACGGTGTAGCCACAGGATTTTATATTTCCTCTAAATGGTTTCAAGTGGTCCCTTGCCGATTTTTGTCGAATATTCCTCTTGCTGTCACACTGTTATTCCTGTGCAGGGAAATTTACCACATAGTTACTTGTTAAATGACCCGCACATCTCCTTCTTTAACAGTACAGACCATCTCTTTTCTCATTGCTTCTGACAGTCCACTTGATCACAGATTTTAATCACCGTAATAGTGTAACAAAACGGTTCTGTAATGGATGTAAGCACATGTAAATTCTTCTCGCTAAGGAGCGTATCATTTTCGGTGTAATTTGCTATCAATATCAGTAACAAGATTGTTCATGTTTTTCAATAATAACCACAAAACTAAGTGTTGATCGGTTTGGTTTTGTCCTGCTTCCTAATAGCTGAGGGATGCTTAGCACTTTGGAGGGTGCTATGTTTACACTTTCCACTTGCACAT
The DNA here is from genome assembly GCF_021461385.2 of Schistocerca piceifrons. Classification (NCBI taxonomy): domain Eukaryota; kingdom Metazoa; phylum Arthropoda; class Insecta; order Orthoptera; family Acrididae; genus Schistocerca; species Schistocerca piceifrons. The sequence continues at coordinate 302,886,964 of NC_060145.1, read as the reverse complement.
AAGGTTTATCAGTTGTGGCTACCAAGCCTCCTTTTATATTCTAAACATCCAAGATGGCGGCCTGTCTAAGCACGTCATATCCAGTGAATTTGGTTATACTTGCATTCTAGCTCTATTGCGCCATTCTCTCTCTCTCTCTCTCCTCTCTCTCTCTCTCTCTCTCTCTCTCTGTGTGTGTGTGTGTGTGTGTGTGTGTGTGTGTGTGGACGCGCGAAGATATTCATCTGACAATGTGTATTAGACGGCGTTTGAGGGAATATACCACCGGCTGCTAATGAGCTCAACATCAACAGGTACCAATTTTCCACACCATTTTTCTCAGTTTGACAGAGAAATGAAAATTAGAATTTAAAATGTTGGTTCAAATGGCTCTGAGCACTATGGGACTTAACATCTGAGGTCATCAGTCCCCCAGAACTTAGAACTACTTAAACCTATCTAACCTAAGTACATCACACACATCCATGCCCGAAGCAGGATTCGAACCTGCGACCGTAGCAGCACCCCGGTTCCGGACTGAAGGGCCTAGAACCGCTCGGCCACACCGGCCGGCATTTAAAATCTCGTCGACGACGAAGTCGTAGAAGGAGGGCAAGCTCAGATAGGAAAACGAGGGTGAGGAAAACCGACCCTGTTCTTTTCATAGAAACCATACCGTCAATTCACTTAAGAGGTTTTACGAATATCTGGAAAACATAAATCTGAATGTCTAGACAGAGATTAGAGCCTCCTGTCTGGCGAATACAAATCCAATGTCCTACGCATTGTGCTATTTATCTCGTTATTTTTCTTAGCATCGTCAGATAACAGTTGCAGTGAGCTGTCGAACATTATTCCATCTTTCACGAAAAACTGGCATTGCTTGATTCGTTTCTAGTACTCAGTACCCAGGCAGAAGGCTTTTACGGATTCTGTTTGACAGTAAACGCTCAATACGGACGCCTATATGGTTCCGAATCTATGTGAATGTACAGAGGATAGACAAAGACATGGAAATACCAAAAACACAATACACTATCATGGTTAATACGGTGGAGGAAAAGCATTCGTATTAAAATCAACTACCAGTCGTCTCGTAAAGGATAAATACACGTCCTGTATGGTCTTCAAAGGGATTGTATACCATTATTCCTGCAAAACAGCGGGGATTTCTGGTAGCGATGATGGAAGTGGACAGTGATCACGCAACCTCCTCTCCAAAGTAGACCACAAGGCTCAATACAGCTGAGATCTGGTGACTGTGGTGGCTAGAGAACATGTGACAGTTCATCCTCATGCTCACAAAGCCATTCCTGTACGTTGCAAGCTGTGTGAACATGGGTACAGTCATCTTGGAACACAGTATCGCCAGTGGTGAGCAAACATTGGATCAGCCAAAATTCTTGACAGTTATGTGACCTTGTACACTAACCATGTGGCCCATGGAATACCACGATATGGCAGCGCAAATCACCATCGAATCACCGAATCACCGTCGTGTTTCACTTTTAGGACGTAAATATGAACAGAAGTTGAAAACATTGCGAAACAAGACTTATTCAAGAAAATGACGTCCTTTCGTTGCTCCATAGTCCGGATTCTATAGCTTCTGCACCACGTTTTCCTGTTACGGGCATTTGCAGCGCTGAAATGTGGTCTTGGAATACCAGCTCGCCTACAATTACCAGCTAATAGTGGTCCCTTCAGGTTTTTTTTTTTTTTTTTTTTTTTTTTTGTTGCTGACGGAATTCGCAAGTGCAGCATTCAGTTCTGCAGTGACTTCTATAGCTGTCGTCGTCTTATTCTTCGTCGTCTTATTCTTCGTCATCTTACGGTCGCTCAACACACACTTTTGTTCGCTTTGCGACTTAGCGGATGCTGTTTTTCCATATTCCCTGTGTGTGGTATAAATCTTCGAACGCTGCCTCTTGAAGCATCAGAAACTTTGCCTCTCTTGGTTACGGAAGCACCCATCATGCGAGCGCCAACAACGTGCCCAAGTTCGAATGCACTTAGCTCCGACATAATACACTTACAACTACGGAGAACACTGTTCTGACCACAATTGACACTTGCAGCGTACTTAGAACTCTGTAGTTGGTGATCAAATACAAAAGCACATCCCTCAGGCTTGGTTAGCATTTATGTTCAAGCATGGATATCTCACTGTGTTTTGATACTTCTGTCCAACCACTGTACCTCTTGTATGGAATTTCAGTGCGAAAATACCTAAAAAACCTTACGAACAAATAAGGTCTACATAAATTTTTGGGTGCACAGACTTATCTCATACGTACCTTCCACATGTCTTTGTGACTGCACAGATATTTGAATACCCATTCCTTCAAACCAGTGAACATCTTTGTTCATGTGAAAGTGGTTAAGACTTCATTCCAGAAAACGATGAAACTCGAGCGTAAGGAACTCGAGGCGTCAATGAAGATACTGAACCAAATTAATGCACCGAGAGGATTGACGTCGCTCTACGACCCGGGTTGAATCCAGCTGGGCATGTATGCTATGATTTTTAGCGTCATTTTTCTCTCTCCAGTTGTATTCTCCCGTATCTCGAAAATGGTTCAAATGGCTCTAAGCACTATGGGACTTAACATCTGAGATCATCAGTCCCCTAGACTTAGAACTACTTAAACCTAACTAACCTAAAGACATCACGCACATCCATGCCCGAGGCAGGATTTGAACCTGCGACCGTAGCGGCTGCGTGGTTCCGGACTGAAGCGCCTAGAACCTCTCGGCCACAGCGGCCGGCATCCCTATCTCGAAGTACCTTTTCATGCAGAAATACCATTCACCTATTAGACACACAGGGCTGTATATACAGTGTTACTGCTCTTCGTAATAACTGTCCGAACTGACGTACTTCGTTCTATGCCAAACACACATCTATATTGTAGTTTTAAAACGTCTTGCAACGTCTGAAATCAGTTTAACAACTTTATATGTGCGTCAATATTTTATTTACGCCGTTCACTACTCTCGATTTTGATTAAGTTTCAACTTTTCCAGAATTAAGTTTTCATTTTACAGTGGAGTGTGCGCTGATATGAAACTTCCTGTCGGAAAGTTTCATGTTTCAATGTGCTGCACACATAAAATATGCTGCTATTTTTTTGCCGTTCATCTTTCATGGAATTCATTATTTTTACTGACGATGCTTGGTCCCTCAAGTATAAAATATTCAGTGCCAGCTACGACACCCTTGAAGTTGAAGAAATTCTGCGTTTTAACGATCAGTCACCGCACAGAAAAAAAATTTCTGATTGCGAGGGATAAAAACGGAACCCATCATTTATTCAAACTGTCAAGTAAAAGTGTCGGATGGTTAAAGTTCTCCATTTTTTGAGGAGGTACATGGTCCACATTTAGACAAGATGTTTAAAATTCTCCATGTCTTGAAGAGGTATGTGATCCTCATTTAGACAAGATATTTTTCGCATGAGGAAGCGCTGTTGAATATTAGTTGGATGATAATAAATGCACTGAACGAGTTTCTGCATGACAAGTTGATGTGTCACGTGGCTGAGACATTGAGAAATGTACCTACGAGATATTTCAACTCAGTAGTTTGAATAAAAAAAATTATGGTTCCCAATGAATCCGGCAACCAGCTCTACATGTCAGGATGATATAATGGTGATATCACCATTTCCGCATGCACGCTAACAGCAGAATACTCTAAAGTTATAGTATCGGAACTTGAACGATTATTAAAAAATAATTGCAGAACGAAGTCAAAGTAATTTAGAATTTTCTGTTTCTTTCTGTCGCCGCTGGTGTCGAGACATTCACAAATTACTATACAGATAAGCATTCTTTGTGTACATTAAAGTAGGCCACCTTAAAGGTATGGAGACCTCAAGCTGACGTGATACCTGATTTATTAACGATGAACGCTTTAGCCCCGAACATAAAATCGAGTAATCAGACTCGAATGCTGAGCCACTCATAACAGTCCAGTTGCAAGGCTTGCGGTCTTATCACCGACTGAAATATCTCTAGATTACGGAGACATTTGAAACTTTTCTTTCGTTGTCGTGATACGAATTACGTTGATTGTTCAAATCAGATTCCGTGCTGCTTGTAATTAACTATTGACGAAAATAAACTATCAGAAGCCAACAGTATTTTAGACATCTTTCTGGAAATGTAAGAATTCGTGCTGTTAAATATAACTTTTAAGCTCGAAAATTCTTTGGAAAGAGTGATAGCTCGCGATTAGTTAGCAAGCATGATTACCAACTTCCAGTAAGCCTATTGAACTATGATGATTAGATTTTTTTCCTCCTTCCATAGTCGTTGAAGACAATAGTTCTCTCTTACGTATTGCCTAGGCCTACAGATGTCGACTACTCTAGTTCAGTGCGTACCAACAGCAGAGTAGCAGTGGAGCTTCCATCAGAAGGAAGATCGATCCCAAAAGCGCTTAATGAGACTTCATGTCGAAGATGTGAAACTGTCGATTGTTATGAAGAACATCTCATCGCAATTAATTTCCGGTCTATCTTTATACCCCTGTACGAGCAACGATAAACTACTACTGATAATTAATACCCTGCCTGTCGATGGAGGAAATACACCGATGGCCTGAAATGTTATGATTATCTAAGCTATCGTCCAATGCTGGAACGTTAATTAGCGGCATAGGGATCAGTACGGTTTGTTGAAGTCATCACTTTGTGGCCAGAGGAAGATTCCAGCAGATCCCTTTCGTGATCTGTAATGACTTTTCCGAGTGATTTGATAGCCGCAACGTAAAACTAAATTTATCTCGTTGCTAATGCGACCTTTTTCTTGGATTTTTGCATGCGCGTATGTCTTTTGCCGATGGAGAAATTTATTCATCAATAAAATTAACTTAAACTACATGCTGCGTGGCGTAAGCAGCAATGATTATAGTTTTCTCAAAGGCAAATGCTACAAATGACATCTTCACTCGACAAGGAAACTTGTTATAATTTTCCAGGAGAGATGTTGCTCAACACAATGCTGTTATAATTAATTGGCAATGACACTGAATTGCAAAGACGTTTGCTGCAGAGATACATTTGCATCAACGTACGTGTTAGACTGCTCTCCAGAAAATTCGTGTCTTCTACGCCATAGCACTCAATGAGTAGTGGCACTAGAAAGAGAACAATATCTCTGCGTCGGAATGTAGCATCGATGTCTACCTGATTGTTTCCGAGAAAACCGTTCCAAGAGCTGGACCGTTATGGCTAGCCCTCTAAGAGTTTGAATGAAGAGGATGTGAAGCGCTGAAATTTATCATTGTGTATATACAATTGCTTAAATCAGTAGATGTCCACACGGTCTGTGTACGGAAGGACTCAAATGATCTGCATCACAAAACAATAAATTAATCCTCAATTGCGCATTAAATGTCGATGTTTCCTAGGGTGTGACATCAGGTCCAAATTTGAGTCTGAATACTGCTGTGGACAGTGCAATCTCTTCAGGTAACAATTGTTGTTGTTGTTGTTGTCGTGGTCTTCAGTCCTGAGACTGGTTTGATGCAGCTCTCCATGCTACTCTATCCTGTGCAAGCTTCTTCATCTCCCAGTACTTACTGCAACCTACGCCCTTCTGAATCTGCTTAGTGTATTCATCTCTTGGTCTCCCTCTATGATTTTTACCCTCCACACTGCCCTCCAATGCTAAATTTGTGATCCCTTGATGCCTCAGAACATGTCTTACCAACCAGTCCCTTCTTCTTGTCAAGTTGTGCCACAAACTCCTCTTCTCCCCAATTCTATTCAATATCTCTTCATTAGTTATGTGATCTACCCATCTAATCTTCAGCATTCTTTGTAGCACCACATTTCCAAAGCTTCTATTCTGTTCTTGTCTAAATTATTTATCGTCCATGTTTCACTTCCATACATGGCTGCACTCCATACAAATACTTTCAGAAACGACTTCCTGACACTTAAATCTATACTCGATGTTAACAAATTTCTCTTATTCAGAAACGCTTTCCTTGCCATTGCCAGTCTACATTTTATATCCTCTCTACTTCGACCATCATCAGTTATTTTGCTCCCCAAATTACAAAACTCCTTTACTACTTTAAGTCTCTCATTTCCTAATCTGATTCCCTCAGCATCACCCGACTTAATTTGACTACATTCCATTATCCTCGTTTTGCTTTTGTTGATGTTCATCTTATATTCTCCATTCAAGACACTGTCCATTCCATTCAACTGCTATTCCAAGTCCTTTGCTGTCTCTGACAGAATTACAATGTCATCGGCGAACCTTAAAAGTTTTTATTTCTTCTCCATGGATTTTAATACCTACTCCGAATTTTTCTTTTGTTTCCTTTACTGATTGCTCAATATACAGATTGAATAGCATCAGGGAGAGGCTACAACCCTGTCTCACTCCCTTCCCAACCACTGCTTCGCTTTCATGCCCCTCGACTCTTATAACTGCCATCTGCTTTCTGTACAAACTGTAAATAGCCTTTCGCTCTCTGTATTTTACCCCTGCCACCTTTAGAATTTGAAAGAGAGTATTCCAACCAACATTGTCAAAAGCTTTCTCTAAGTCTACAAATCCTAGAAACGTAGGTTTGCCTTTCCTTAATTTTTCTTCTAAGATAAGTCGTAGGGTCAGCATTGCCTCACGTGTTCCAACATTTCTACGGAATCCAAACTGATCTTCCCCGAGGTCGGCTTCTATCAGTTTTTCCATTCGTCTGTAAAGAATTCGCGTTAGTATTTTGCATCCGTGTGGCGTGCACACGGGGGTTTTTTAGGTTAGAGGGACCCCCCCTTGGGCGAAACGATAAAATACCTGACGGCTTACCAGAGAGGACATTATCATCGTTGATAAAGTACGTCCGTCCTCAGAGACCAAAAACAGGAAAAGTTAACGTAATATTGGTAAACTGCAGGAGTATCCAGGGCAAGGTTCCTGAATTAGTATCTCTTATTGAAGGAAATAGTGCGCATATAGTATTAGGAACGGAAAGTTGGTTAAAACCGGAAGTGAACAGTAACGAAATCCTAGACACAGAATGGAATATATACCGCAAGGATAGGATAAACGCCAATGGTGGAGGAGTATTTATAGCAGTAAAGAATTCAATAATATCCAGTGAAGTTATTAGCGAATGCGAATGTGAAATAATCTGGGTTAAGTTAAGTATCAAAGGTGGGTCAGATATGATAGTCGGATGCTTCTATAGACCACCTGCATCAGCAACCGTAGTAGTTGAGCGCCTCAGAGAGAACCTGCAGAACGTCGTGAAGAAGTTTCGTGATCATACTATTGTAATAGGGGGAGACTTCAATCTACCAGGTATAGAATGGGATAGTCACACAATCAGAACTGGAGCCAGGGACAGAGACTCTTGTGACATTATCCTGACTGCCTTGTCCCAGAATTACTTCGAGCAGATAGTTAGAGAACCAACTCGTGAAGCTAACGTTTTAGACCTCATAGCAACAAATAGACCGGAACTTTTCGACTCCGTGAATGTAGAAGAGGGTATCAGTGATCATAAGTCAGTGGTTGCATCAATGACTACAAGTGTAATAAGAAATGCCAAGAAAGGAAGGAAAATATATTTGCTTAACAAGAGTGATAGGGCACAAATCGCAGAATATCTGAGTGACCACCATCAAACGTTCATTTCTGAGGAAGAGGATGTGGAACAAAAATGGAAAAAATTCAGAAACATCGTCCAGTACGCCTTAGATAAGTTCGTACCGACTAAGGTCCAAAGCGAGGGGAAAGATCCACCGTGGTATAACAATCATGTACGAAAGGTACTACGGAAACAAAGAAAGCTTCATGATAGGTTTAAGAGTAGTCGAATCATAGCTGATAAGGAAAAGCTGAACGAAGCGAAAAAGAGCGTAAAGAGAGCAATGAGAGAAGCATTCAACGAATTCGAACATAAAACATTGGCAAACAATGTAAACAAGAACCCTAAAAAGTTTTGGTCATATGTAAAATCGGTAAGCGGATCTAAATCCCCTATTCAGTCACTCGTTGACCACGATGGCACCGAAACAGAGGACGACCGAAGAAAGGCAGAAATACTGAATTCAGTGTTCCGAAACTGTTTCACTGCGGAAAATCGTAACACGGTCCCTGACTTCAGCCGTCGCACGGACGCCAAAATGGAAAATATTGAAATAAACGATATCGGAATTGAAAAACAACTGCTATCACTTAGTAGCGGAAAAGCATCCGGACCAGACGAGATACCCTTAAGATTCTACAGTGATTATGCTAAAGAACTTGCCCCCTTTCTATCAGCAATTTATCGTAGATCGCTGGAAGAACGTAAAGTACCTAGCGACTGGAAGAAAGCGCAGGTCGTTCCCATTTTCAAGAAGGGTCATAAATCAGATGCGAATAATTATAGGCCTATTTCGCTTACGTCAATCTGTTGTAGAATAATGGAACATGTTTTGTGTTCTCGTATTATGACGTTCTTAGATAATACAAATCTCCTTCATCATAACCAACATGGATTCCGCAAACAGAGATCATGTGAAACTCAGCTCGCCCTATTTGCCCAAGAAATTCACAGTGCCGTAGACACTGGCGAGCAGATTGATGCCGTATTCCTGGACTTCAGGAAGGCATTTGATACGGTTCCGCACTTACGTTTAGTGAAAAAAATACGAGCTTACGGAATATCGGACCAGGTTTGTGATTGGATTCAGGATTTCCTAGAAGAAAGAACACAACATGTCGTTCTTAACGGTTCAAAATCTGCAGATGTAGAGGTAATTTCGGGAGTACCGCAGGGAAGCGTGATAGGACCTTTATTGTTTACAATATACATAAATGACTTAGTTGACAACATCGGTAGCTCCGTGAGGCTATTTGCAGATGACACGGTTGTCTACAAGAAAGTAGCAACATCAGAAGACTCGTACGTACTCCAGGAGGACCTGCAGAGGATTAATGCATGGTGCGACAGCTGGCAGCTTTCCCTAAACGTAGATAAATGTAATATAATGCGCATACATAGGGGCAGAAATCCATTCCAGTACGATTATGCCATAGGTGGTAAATCATTGGAAGCGGTAACGACCGTAAAATACTTAGGAGTTACTATCCGGAGCGATCTGAAGTGGAATGATCACATAAAACAAATAGTGGGAAAAGCAGGCGCCAGGTTGAGATTCATAGGAAGAATTCTAAGGAAATGTGACTCATCGACGAAAGAAGTAGCTTACAAAACGCTTGTTCGTCCGATTCTTGAGTATTGCTCATCAGTATGGGACCCTTACCAGGTTGGATTAATAGAAGAGATATGATCCAGCGAAAAGCAGCGCGATTCGTCATGGGGACATTTAGTCAGCGCGAGAGCGTTACGGAGATGCTGAACAAGCTCCAGTGGCGGACACTTCAAGAAAGGCGTTACGCAATACGGAGAGGTTTATTATCGAAATTACGAGAGAGCACATTCCGGGAAGAGATGGGCAACATATTACTACCGCCCACATATATCTCGCGTAATGATCACAACGAAAAGATCCGAGAAATTAGAGCAAATACGGAGACTTACAAGCAGTCGTTCTTCCCACGCACAATTCGTGAATGGAACAGGGAAGGGGGGATCAGATAGTGGTACAATAAGTACCCTCCGCCACACACCGTAAGGTGGCTCGCGGAGTATAGATGTAGATGTAGATGTATTAAACATATAGTTCGGTAATTTTCACATCCGTCAACACCTGCTTTCTGTGGGATTGGAATTGTTATATTCTTCTTGAAGTCTGAGGGTATTTCGCCTGTCTCATACATCTTGCTCACCAGATGGTAGAGTATTGTCAGGACTGGCTCTCCCAAGCTTCTCAGTAGTTCTAATGGAATGTTGTCTACTCCCGGGGCCTTGTTTCGACTCAGGTCTTTCAGTGCTCTGTCAAACTCTTCACGCAGTATCGTATCTCCCATTTCATCTTCATCTACATCCTCTTCCGTTTCCATAATATCATCCTCAAGTACATCGCCCTTGCATAGACCCTCCTTCCACCTTTCTGCTTTCCCTTCTTTGGTTAGAACTGGGTTTCCATCAAAGCTCTTGATATTCATGCAAGTGGCTCTCCTTTCTCCGACGGTGTCTTTAATTTTCCTGTAGGGAGTATTTATCTTACCCCTAGTGAGATAAGCCTCTACATCCTTACATTTGTCCTCTAGGCACCCCTGCTTTGCCATTTTGCACTGGCTGTCGATATCATTTTTGAGACGTTTGTATTCCTTTTTGCCTGTTTCATTTACTGCATTTTTATATTTTCTCCTTTCATCAATTAAATTCAATATTTCTTCTGTTACCCAAGGGTTTCTACCAGCCCTCGTTTTTTTACCTATTTGATCCTCTGCTGCCTTCACTATTTCATCCCTCAAAGCTACCCATTCTTCTCCTATTGTATTTCTTTCCCCCATTCCTGTCAATTGTTCCCTTATGCTCTCCCTGAAACTCTGTACAACCTCTGATTTAGTCAGTTTATCTAGGCCCCATGTCCTTAAATTCCCACCTTTTTGCAGTTTCCTCAGTTTTAATCTACAGTTCATAACCAATAGATTGTGGTCAGAGTCCACATCTGCCCCTGTAAATGTCTTACAATTTAAAACCTGGTTCCTGAATCTCTGTCTTACCATTATATAATCTGTCTGATACCTTTTAGTATCTCCAGGGTTCTTCCATTTATACAACCTTCTTCCATGATTCTTAAGCCAAGTGTTAGCTATATTTAGGTTATGCTCTGCGCAAAATTCTACCAGGCGGCTTCCTCTTTCATTTTGTAGCCCCAATATATATTCACCTACTATGTTTCCTTCTCTCCCTTTTCCTACTCTTGAATTCCAGTCACCCATGACTATTAAATTTCCGGCTCCCTTCACTACCTGAATAATTTCTTTTATCTCATCATACATTTCATCAATTTCTTCGTCATCTGTATAGCTAGTTGGCATATAAACTTGTACTACTGTGGCAGGCATCGGCTTCGTGTCTATCTTGGCCACAATAATACGTTCACTATGCTGTTTGTAGTAGCTTACCCTATTTTTTTATTCATTATTAAACCTACTCCTGCATTACCCCTATTTGATTTTGTATTTATAACCCTGTATTCGCCTGACCAAAAGTCTTGTTCCTCCTGCCACCGAACTTCCCACTATATGTAACTTTAACCTATCCATTTCCCTTTTTAAATTTTCCAACCTACCTGCCCTTTTAAGGGATCTGACATTCCACGCTCCGATCCGTAGAACGCCAGTTTTCTTTCTCCTGATAACAACGTCCTCTTGAGTAGTCCCCGCCCGGAGATCCGAATGGGGGACTATTTTACCTCTGGAATATTTTACCCAAGAGTACGCCATCATCATTTAATCATACTGTAAAACTGCATGCCCTCGGTAAAAATTACGGCTGTAGTTTCCCCTTGCTTTCAGCCGTTCGCAGTACCAGAACAACAAGGCCATTTTGATTAGTGTTACAAGGCCAGATCAGTTAATCATCCAGACTGTTGCCCCTGCAACTACTGAAAAGGCTGCTGCCCCTCTTCAGGAACCACACGTTTGTCTGGCCTCTCAACAGATACCCCTCCGTTGTGGTTGCACCTACGGTACGGCTATCTGTATCGTTGAGGCACGGAAGCCTCCCCACCAACGGGAAGGTCCATGGTTCATGGGGGGGGGGGGGGGGGGGGGCAGCTAATATAGGAAACATTAATCGTTCCTTATTGCAATGTTTCCAGACGCTCCTTGTTTTGTAGTATCGAACTCTTGTGAAACATTTTGTTGCTCGGAAAAATATATGAAATGAAGTAATATGTAGTTGAGAAGGTAATGTTACACTAGTTAACAAATTTAAACTTTTTTCTGCATCTGGTTTGCAAACGGGTGATTCACCTAATTTTGGGGTGCTGAATACACTGGTAAAATCAGTTTTTCTCTATACCGTCACATTTTCTAGGTACACAGCAGAATAAAAAACGGTAATAGCGAAAACTGACACAGTTAAGTCAAACAAAAATACACATTTAGAACGTTTGAATGAATATGGGCATGATGCCAATGAAAGATCGAAATTACTTCAGAAGATGTTATTACCTTTCATCGTCCTTGGTTTTTGAAAATTGCGACGACGGAGCTCTTCTTCTTGTTTGCCGTTTCAGCGCTCTCCCTAACAAGACCCCAGCAGTAGTCACCTACCATCGAAGGGTTCCAATGGACTTGGTAGCGGTGTTCCATGGTAAGAATGTCTTGCTGGCCGGTGTGGCCGAGCGGTTCTAGGCGCTATAGTCTGGAACCGCACGACCGCTACGGTCGCAGGTTCGAATCCTGCCTCGTGCATGACTGTGTGTGATTTCCTTAGGTTAGTTAGGTTTAAGTAGTACTAAGTTCTAGGGGAATGATGACGTCAGTAGTTAAGTCCCATAGTGCTCAGAGTCCTTTCAACCATAAGAATGTCTTGGTGAAAGCGTTCACTATGCTCATCGCTTACGGCTCCCAAATTTTTAGGGAAGATTGTAAAAAGTGAATTTTAAGCGACATTCTACACCCCATGTTCTTATAGTTGTACAACAGATCATTCACAATGGTAACATAGATATTCTCTTCTCTGTTATTCAAAAATTCCTTCACAATTACTTTAAAAGAAGACGCAGCAGCTAATTGGATATCAGTGAGTTTGGTTTCAAAGGTTGTTTCTTCCAGCAACTTTCTTATTTGTGATCCAACTAAGTCCCATAGTGCCAGAGCCATTTGAACCATTTTTGATCCAACAAATATACCCTCTTGCAGCTTTGCCTCACTTAATTTGTGAAACTTTTCTTTTAAGTAATTAAAGGCCTCACCTTCTTTGTCCAGAGCTTTTACAAAGTTCTTGAAAAGGCCCAACTTGATATGAAGGTATTGTTCACATTTACGATTCCAGGAACCTATCGCTTCTTTACAGGCCATTCCTTGACTGTATAGTGGTTCTTGGTGTCATGTCTGTCCCAAAGGCACAAAAAGCAGCAGTATTTCGTGAATCCAGCCTGTAAACCTGTAAGTAGTGCAAAGCTGCCATTCATGATCCTTATATTTGATTGCCCCTAGCAGCAAAGTCATGGTTCCATAAATTTCTTTCATGTCTGCTGCGTAAGCCAAAGGTAGCGAAGGAAATGCATTGCCATTATGCAGTACCACTGCTTTCAAGACCATCGAGATATCTACATACACACATTTAATTCTGCATATCGAGATATTGAGCGAAGGAAGCACCTCTTGATGTGAACAGAAAATTTTTGTCTCTGGAGATAGAATGTTCCGTTGTTGCAGTCTCGACCACAAGAGTTCAGTTTGTTATTTCGAAAGTTGTACGTCGCGAATCAAATCGTTCAGTTCCTTTTGATTATAGAGCTGAGGCGAAGTGTCGTGATATTGAGGGCAGTACTCCTCTAAATGTTCAATACTTTCTGATTCACTTGACAGGGTGTCTGGCTACGTGGCTTTCGAGTTAAAAGACATGAACAGGGAACCCGTCATCATGGGGCACAGGAAAATGCACTTAATATACATTTTGATACTTTATTTTATGTCTAGTTTTGCTTGAATGTCCCGAAATATTTGTAAACAGAAGTAACGGTCTGAATAATGGTCTTTATGCTCACACCACACCATCGGAACAGCGAATGGCATGGCTTGGCGTTTTCCTTTCAACCACTCGGTTAAGGTTGTAGCACAGGTTATGCAGGCAATATGAGGCGCAAATTTTTTAGCTTGATCACAAACAGGACACTGAAAATAACATTTACATGCCTTCTTAACCAAGTCAGTGCTTGACTCTCTTTGAGCTTTTGGAGTGAATCTCCTACACACGCAACAAAAGTTGTCGGGGTGGTTTAGACAGCAACGAGATTTTCTAGTTGTAGTGTAAGTTTGAAACACAAAACGTTTGCACTGTCTTTCAAAGGAAACACGCACTGAGGATCTCTTTCACAACACGGGATTTACCACACCAACCATTTACTGACGCTTTGTATATCTTCTAACTCTCCTCTGCAAATCAAAAACAAACAATTTAAACATCAAAACAAAAGTACAGCAAACAGCGAAATACTGAATACTAAAAATAAAAAGCCTTTAAAAACTAAAAATGGTACCTGCTAGAACATTTTGAAAGATATATTGTGATGCTACACACCAAAATGCATACTAGTTGATGTATCACATCGCAGATACAAAATGGCCGTTGACTAGTGTTATTTTATAAATTTTGGTCACAGATTTTTCGAGTTCAAGTAATGGATTTATAGGTTCAAGCTGATAAATAATATATTCATCTAAAATTTGCGAATTGGCATCTGTTTATGAGCACTCAAATGTTTATCAGTGTTACATATTTCTTGATAAGTGTCATTAGATTTGGAGATTTTGCGATGTGTTCGGTAACATCTCCTGCAAAAAGTACAGATATTTTCCAAATGAAAATACTTTTCGTCTTTCCTTTGTTAGCCGAAAATTTTGTATTTAATTAATGTGAAAATATGTGTTGGAACGACCTTGGGAAGCTGCTTATGGGGCGGAGAAGGCAGCTGCGCGGGTGTCTGAACAAGCAGCCGAGCAGGATACTTCGCGGTTCCTGTTGACGGTATGTGGTGGACACACAAAAGGAAGAGCCAAGCGCCTACCATGCCTTAGCGGAAAAGTGACGAAATCGTTCCCGAATTGAAGATCGCTATTTGCATGACGAATATGAATACCATTCTATGATTTAGAGAGGCAACGGAAGAGTATCGAAAAACGAAATGAAATGATGTTCACTTCACAGTTCCTACTGAGTAATAAAAGTCTGTCTTAAACGAATGTATTTTCCGAGTTTTCTCTATTAGGTCTCCATCAAAATACGGGCAGTTATAAATATCTATTCAAGAACGTAGGGTTCGTTTCCTACAAGTATGAGCGAAAACGCATCAAGTTTTCGATCAAAATGGTTGCATGAAACTTTGAAGTAGCAGATAGTGAGACTGGTTCATAATTCAGAAACCTTTTCACTTTTCGATCTTGTTTAATATTTCCTGGCACATATAATGCGCCTTTAGCAATTATTTTTCAGTCTTTAATTTCTTTTTGTATGACATAATTTTATCTACATTGCTTTCCACAATTTTATCTTATTTTTCATTCAACTAGTTTGGACTTGAATAATTGTAATCTCGATACAGTTCGAACTAGCCACTTCATTTTCACACTTTTTCCTGACAGGTACAGTGCCTTCACGAACTTCATTTGCATCTTTTAAGTCACTGTCTATTTAACGTTTTATGAGGTACTAGCTTAGTGCCCGTTGCTTCGCTCACGTAGACTGTAGCGCCTGCGGAGATTTTTCTTTGTTTTTGTTTTCACTTAATCGAATTTTTATGTTGTTCACAAACTGCAACACGTCCCAAAATTGTCACGCTAATTGAGGCCATATAAGCATGGTCTCTTCCGAATGTGCTTCTGACCAAAAAGCGACTCTGGTAGTTGGAGTCCAAAGTTTTTGTTAACAATACTTTTTGCATTCTTGTGGAGATATTTCCATAGCGACTTTCGTCCCATAACAAATATTTCTTTATATCTAACCGAAAATTGAAAAACCAATTTTCATCGCCGGCCGAAGTGGCCATGCGGTTAAAGGCGCTGCAGTCTGGAACCGCAAGACCGCTACGGTCGCAGGTTCGAATCCTGCCTCGGGCATGGATGTTTGTGATGTCCTTAGGTTAGTTAGGTTTAACTAGTTCTAAGTTCTAGGGGACTAATGACCGCAGCAGTTGAGTCCCATAGTGCTCAGAGCCATTTGAACCAATTTTCATCAATTTAGTTATAAATTTTTTCCATGTAACGAAATATTTTCTTAAAAATTTTCATTCCCTATTTCACTCTTTTAGGGGTTGAATTTCCAGGAACACTGAAACATGTATACCAGTTGTCATATTTGTAACCTTACTTTAGTAGTTCTTTAGTAATTAATTATTTTCAAAGAAAGTTTCACCCAATGTTTTACCCCCTTAGTGGTTGAATTTCCAAAAATGCTGGAAGACGTATTATTTATTTTCTGACTGAGAAACCAAATACCAGTTTTCGTTGTTCTAGATTCAAAATTCCCTTAATAGCGGAATACTTTCAAAATGCCTTTATCTCCTGTTTCACCTCCTGGGGAGTGGAATCTCGGACAACCCCTTCTTAAACGAGGGCTGTACTATATAATTCCAAGTTTCTATCCTTAGCGGTTTGTCTGGGCGATGATGAGTCAGTGCATCAGTCTGATCGTATTTCACTCCCTTAGGGGTTGAATTTCCAAAAACAATGAAACATGTATTTTTTCATCTCTAACCGTGAAGCCAAACACCAAATGTCAAAGATTTAGCTTTAAAGTGCTTTGCAATGAAATATTATCATAAAACGTTTGACCTCCAATTTAACCTCCTTCAGCGTTTAAGTTCCGAAGACAGTGACATGCGTAAGTTTTATTGCTAACAGGAAAGTCAAATATATATTTTCATAAATTTAGCTTCAAAAATGCTTGTACAGTGAAATATTTGCATAAAAAGTTTCATCCTCCTTTTCAGCCCTATAGAGGTTGAATTCCAAAAATGGGGTAACACGTTTTTTTTTTTGTTTCTAACTGAGAAGCCAAATATAAATTTTCATAGATTTAGCTGTAAAAATGCTTTCATACTAAAATATTGTCATAAGTAATCTCATCCCATATTTCACCCCCTAAGGGTTTCAATTGACTAAGAAGTCAACTACAAGTGTTCGTAGATGTAGCTTTAAAAATACTTTTACAGTTCTTTAATAATGATATATTTTTAAAGAAAGCTTTCACTTACTATTTCACCCCCATACTGTTAAATTTCCAAAAATGTTGAAACAAGTATTTTTTAATTTCTGCCCGAGTAGCCAAATACCGATTTTCGTAGTTCTGGCCTAAAAATTGCCACAATAGCGACATTTTCAGAAAAAAGTTTATCCCCTATTTTACCCCCTTACGGTTGTATTTCGAAAGATCTCTTCGTTAAGGACGCCTACAGTAAGAGGTCCACGTCTTCTCCAAATTTCAAGTTTCTATCCTTCGCGGTTTGGGCTGGGCGATGATGAGCCAGTCAGGCAGCCCCTCAGGACATTTCCTTTTATACAGGATGCTACAAAAAGATACGGCCAAACTTCCAGGAAACATTCCTCACACACAAAGAAAGAAAATATTTTATGTGGACATGTGTCCGGAAACGCTGACTTTCCATGTTAGAGCTCATTTCATTACTTCTCTTCAAATCACATTAATCATGGAATGGAAACACACAGCAACAGAACCTACCAGCGTGACTTCAAACACTTTGTTTCAGGAAATGTTCAAAATGTCCTTCGTTAGCGAGGATACATGCATCCACCATTCGTTGCATGGACTCCCTAATGCGCTGATGCAGCCCTGGAGAATGGCGTATTGTATCACAGCCGTCCACAATACGAGCACGAAGAGTCTCTACATTTGGTACCGGGGTTGCGTAGACAAGAGCTTTCAAATGCCCCCATAAATGAAAGTCAAGAGGGTTGAGGTCAGGAGAGCGTGGAGGCCATGGAATTGGTCCGCCTCTACCAATCCATCGGTCACCGAATCTGTTGTTGAGAAGCGTACGAACACTTCGACTGAAATGTGCAGGAGCTCCATCGTGCATGAACCACATGTTGTGTCGTACTTGTAAAGGCACATGTTCTAGCAGCGCATGTAGAGTATCCCGTATGAAATCATGATAACGTGCTCCATTGAGCGTAGGTGGAAGAACATGGGGCCCAATCAAGACATCACCAACAATGCCTGCCCAAACGTTCACAGAAAATCTGTGTTGATGGCGTGATTGTACAATTGCGTGCGGATTCTCGTCAGCCCACACATTTTGATTGTGAAAATTTACAATTTGATCACGTTGGAATGAAGCCTCATCCGTAAAGAGAACATTTGCGCTGAAATGAGGATTGACACATTGTTGGATGAGCCATTCGCAGAAGTGTACCCGTGGGGGCCAGTCAGCTGCTGATAGTGCCTGCACACGCTGTACATGGTACGGAAACAACTGGTTCTCCCGTAGCACTCTCCATACAGTGACGTGGTCAACGGTACCTTGTACAGCAGCAACTTCTCTGACGCTGACATTAGGGTTATCGTCAACTGCACGAAGAATTGCCTCGTCCATTGCAGGTGTCCTCGTCGTTCTAGGTCTTCCCCGGTCGCGAGTCATAGGCTGGAATGTTCCGTGCTCCCTAAGACGCCGATCAATTGCTTCGAACGTCTTTTTGTCGGGACACCTTCGTTCTGGAAATCTGTCTCGATACAAACGTACCGCGCCACGGCTATTGCCCCGTGTTAATCCATACATCAAATGGGCATCTGCCAACTCCGCATTTGTAAACATTGCACTGCCTGCAAAACCACGTTCGTGATGAACACTAACCTGTTGATACTACGTACTGATGTGCTTGATGCTAGTACTGTAGAGCAATGGGTCGCATGTCAACACAAGCACCGAAGTCAACATTACCTTCCTTCAATTGGGCCTACTGGCGGTGAATCGAGGAAGTACAGTACATACTGACGAAACTACAATGAGCTCTAACATGGAAATTAAGCGTTTCCGGACACATGTCCACAAAACATCTTTTCTTTATTTGTGTGTGAGGAATGTTTCCTGAAAGTTTGGCCGTACCTTTTTGTAACACCCCGAATACAGAGATGTGGCAACATTCACTGAGTGCAAACACAGGGTTGACCTGAAAATGGTGGTGCAGTGTGGAAAAGCTACACTAGCGCTATTGAGCGGTCTAGTTGTTTTTGGTAAGTGTGTAGGAAAGGCATGCCACCATTCGTTCAGCGATCTCCTTCAACTAACTCTGCGAGCCAACCCCAGAGGGAGTGCGGTGTTCCCGAAACTAAGATGCTGCTTCACGTGGTTCACGTCAGAAACTTTTCGTGTATTTTTCGACCAATATGCTTGGATTAGAGACAAGAATTAAAATAGGAAAGGGAACCTCATGAGTAAAACGACCAGCTACAGCCCTTGCGAGAGTATGCTATATGACCGTTTGTCTTAAAGCGCTCTTCCGAGTCGGTGAAGTGTGCCTGCCCTAGGTCGAATCTCCCGCCGGATAAACGAACGAGGATCGGTGTGCCGGGAAACCTTGCCATGGTTTTTAGAAGGTTTATCACCTCCCATTAGGTGAATCCCCGGCTGGTACGCAAGTCACGCCCTATTTACACAATTCGTAAGCATTTAGGGAACTTTCGCATAGTTTTAGGTGAATCAGACAACACGCAGAATGTTGGGGTACATCTAGAGGAAGCGGGGGAGTGGAGTTGTAATGGGGTGGCATAGGAAGGTCATCGGGCCGCCCCTTAAATTAACCATGCCAAATCAGTCCATGAGCACTCTGACCCTGGACAGATGCAGGCCGAAGGCACAAGAAAATGAAGAAGGTGCTCAAGTAATATTGGCTGCGGTTGACTATGACGTAAAGTAAATGATGAAGAAAATCGTAGAAATATACAATAAAGCAGGACTAATATTAAATTTATTTTAAAAAAAACCTGTCTTTCTACAGAAACCAAACAACATAACATTATCATAAAGGCAGTAACTATTGATATATCTTATAAGTATCTGAGACTCCTAATCTCATATCAGGATCCTAGTAAACAACATATACGGCAGAGGACAAAGCAAGCTAAACAAGCAATCAGTAAGCGGACTAATATCTTCTGGTTGTATAAAGTTAAGGAAAATAGAAAAAAACGCTATCTGAATTAACAATAGAAAACATTTGTTCTATTCGGCGGAATTCTGGAAAATGATAAAATGAGACAGACTAAGACTTGAAGCCGTGTAAATGAATGTAAAACCTTTACTAAGCAGCAACAGGAGAAAGTCATTTGGTCAAATGAAACTCTTTTCACGCTGTTTCCAACTTCTGGCCTAGTTTGCTTCACAAGATAACGCATGCTGAGCTACGCTGATTATTTGGTCATCTTTATAGTGGTATTCCACGGGCCCCATGGTTACTCTGCAAAATCGCGTTACTGTCAAGGATTATGTGACCTTTTTTTTTATTTTTTTTTTGGAGACGCGACAACCGTCCAGGACAATGCGAACTATGTGAACAGGGACACTGCCGTCTTGGAACACAGCGTCACTATTGGCAGTTTGTGTCAATCGAACTTCTTCGTGTCAAGAACTAACACAACATGAAGTTAAGTGATGTAGTGTTCATAGGTGACTTGAAGATCACTTGAGCTAAACTGGTTATCTGTGAATAAATACACATCACAGCAGCTTTAGGTAATCCATTTTGCGGTTGGGTATGTTTATATATGTATATATCTATACGTATATATCTATGATCTAAGCCACAGTGTCTGCCGGTTTCAAGGCACCCATCAGCAAGTCCGTTGCCACAGGCACAGCATAAATGACGGCTTGGCCTCGCTCGTGGTCGAGCAATGAATTCTATCATACATGCTGCCAGCCCGATTAATTTACGATTCCACTGTGATTATGATACTGCGCTTCCTGACACTCTTTGGCGTCTTAGTGATTACTCTGCTGATAATTTACACTGTTTCAAGTAATGTCTCTAGGTTACGATCGTACAGCTGTTGTATTTCTTTGCGTTATTGTATACTAAACTTTTACCTGAAGCTACACCTGCATATGCGTTCGACATGAATTGAACACACCTGCTCCTGTTCCCCGTCTCTGTGTCCACCTCTTCCTCCCTCTATCTGTCCACCTCATCCTCCCACCTCTATTTACCTATGTCCTTCTCCTCACTCTCTCTGTGTTATCATTTTCTCCTCCCTCTACTCGTCTATTTCATCCACCCCTCCTTTCTCACTGTATCTTCCCCCCTCCCTCTGACCATATCCACCTTCTCTTCTCTCTTTCCACCACTGCCTGCCCCTCTTCTTTTCCCAACTGCGCACTACCCCTTTACTCCTTCAAGATGCCTCGCGAGTATCCCCCTCCTCCCCTCTCTCTCTGTCCATTTTCTCCCCCCCCCTCCCGGTCACTCTGTCAATCACCTCCTCTATCCTTTTCAACCTGTCTCCAGCTATTCTCATCAACATCTGTAGCACCTGGAATACAGTTCAACAAAGCAGGCCAACACAACTCCAACACAACACATATAGCCTGCAGGCCAGCCCACAAGTTGTGGCCTGGAAAACCATTTCTTGTCCCTGACACAAGCAAGTAGATTTCGCAAGCGGATACTGCTCCCATAGAACATGCCTGTCATTCAGGACATCCTATACGCCAGGAGCTGAAAAAAAAGACGTTTTTGCCATATCTCCGCCCCTTTGGAGATAGGAGACTATAAACCCCAGAGTACTGATACTCATGAGCCCTAGTGTTTCTGTGCCACATTTGGCTGAAACCGATCCAGGGGATTTGAAGGAAATCCCAATCACCCACACACACATTCACGCTGCTTTGTACACGGTATATAACAGACAGATTTGTAAAGTCAGATTTCTGTACTCTTGATTGTAAACACCTTACACTCAATACGTCTGCAAATGTAGATGTGAAAGGAAAACTCTAATTTTCTTAATGTATAACGTAATTTGATTACTGTTATGCCTAGCTTATCTTTAATTGAATTCACACATTATTTGCACAACTGTCTTGAAACAAAGTCCCAAGGTTTCGTCTGTTTTACATAAATAAGTAATATATTTGAAGTGTTAGACAGAAAAACTTGAAATCTTAGATAAGATTTTATTGGTGCTGTTGACTTTCTGTCCACCACCGCAACTGAGGAAACAGTGGAGCTGACTGCCGTGCAGAGGGCCTGTGCTTGAATCCCAATACTGCCAGGGATCTTTCCTTGTTGGAGGAAAGGAATTGGATGCACTCAGCTTTGTGATATCACACGAGGATTCACTGGACCGAGTAGTAGCGGTTCCAGAATCAGAAAACTGACAATGGCTAGGAGAGGGGTACACTGACACAACTCCCCTCCATACGGCATTCAGCGAAGCTGTTGGTGGAGGATGAAGTGGTGCTCGTTCGGTATTCATGGTCCCCCCAGGACTATGGACAGTGTGTAAAATTACCATTGACGGCCCACACGGTATTCTATGTCTGCAAATACACTCCTCAAACTATGTTGCGTTGTGTGGTAGTTCATATTTCTTGTGTGCACATCCCCGCCCCCTCCCCTTCCCCCAAATCCTCGTTTCATCAGCCGATCGCTGTACGTTTGATCTTTTCTTTCTCCTTTATTAATCCTGTATCATAAGAGGTCCATACTGCCAAACAATATTAAACTGTCGGTTGAGCGAATGTTTTGCATGCCACTTTTTTCGTGGATGAATTACACTTCCTTAGAAATAGTGCAGCCGTCTTCTAGGGGTAGCGGCTTTGACTAGTAATCAAAACGTCGTCAGTTCTAGGTTCGGACTCCGCCACTGCTTAAATTTTGAGTAAGTGTCATCGGCAATGGAAGCCGAAGACTTAGCAATGAGAGGCCACCCTCATTCTGCCAACGGCCTTGTCACAGAGGTTGCCGGAGTGGACAGAAGTTTAGGACACTCCCTTTCCCAAAAATGGCTCTGAGCACTATGCGACTTTACTTCTGAGGTCATCAGTCCCCTAGACTTAGAACTCCTTAAACCTAACTAACCTAAGGACATCACACACATCCATGCCCGAGGCAGGATTCGAACCTGCGACCGTAGCGGTCACGCGGTTCCAGACAGAAGCGCCTAGAACCGCACGGCCACACCGGCCGGCCCTCCCTTTCCCGTGGGATTGGAAACTGCCTCTAAAAGGGCGGAAGAATCAGCAATGATAAAGGGCATAAAGATTGGAAGGCAATGGACACAACTGCCATAATTTGCCTGTAATTGCCATTTGGTCTGTAATTGAAAAAAGTGTCATGATGATCTCTCCATTGACAAAAGATTTGGGACTAGTCCCCCATTCATATCTCCGGGACACGACCGCAGAGGGCGCGGGGGTGTACATGAGAAAAAGACTGTACATAGAACGAAAGGATAATGTTCTGTGATTCGAATCGTGAAATATCAGATGTTTCAACGTAACGGGGAAAACTCAATCTACATGTGGTGCGGTTGTGTGAAGTGGAATGGAAAGGAGACAAGGATTTCTGGTCGGATGAGTATGAGGTAATATCAAAAGCAAGAGAAATTAGTGTAACGGGAGTAGGATTCGTTATGAATAGAAAGTTAAGGAAGAGAGCGTGTTACCGTGAACAATTCAGAGATGGGGTTGTTCTTATTAGAATCAACAACAAACCAACATCAACAACGATAGTTGAGGTACACATGCCAATGTCGCAATCTGAAGCTAAAGAGACAGAGGAAGTATGTGAGACTACTGAAAGGGAAATACGGTACGCAAAAGGAAATGAAAACCTAATTAATAGTCATGGTGGATTGGAATGCAGTTGTAGGGAGGAAGGAGGAGGAGATCAGTGTTTAACGTCACGTCGACAACGAGGTCATTAGAGACGGAGCACAACAAGCTCGGAGTAGGGAAGGAGGGGGAAGGAAACCGGTCGTGCCCTTTCAAAGGAATCATCCCGGAATTCGCCTGAAACCATGTAGGAAAATCATGGAAAACCAGAATCAGGATGGGCGGACGCGGATTTGAACAGTCGTCCTCCCGAATGCCAATCCAGTGTGCTAACCATTGTGCCATTTCGCTCGCTCATGTAGGGGAAGAAGTAGAAGAAAGAATTACGGAAGAATATGGACTTGATAGTAGAAATGAGAGAGGAGAAAGACTAACTAAGTTCTTCAATATACTGGAAGATTTCAGTTGGATTACATCATGGTCAGACAGATATTCCGAAATCAAATATTGGATTGTAAGCTATACCTAGGAGCAGATATGGAGTCAGATCACAATTTAATAATGATGTGGAGCAGGGAGAAGCTGAAAATGCCAGTTAAGAAGTGGGATATAGAAATATTTACGAATGAAGAGATGCTCTTGAAGTTCTCTATGGCTGTAGATAATGTGATAATGAATAGCTCAGTAGATAGTTCAGTTGAAGAGGGATGGACATCAGTAAAAAGTGCAACCACAGAATCTGAAAACGAAAACATAGTACAACGAAGGTAACTGCGAAGAAACCATGGGTAACAGAAGAAAGACATCAGCTTATCGAGAAAAGAAGGAAATACAGAAATTTTCAGGAAAATTCAGGAATACAGAAACACAAGTCGCTTGGGAACGAAATAAATAGGAAGTGCTGGGAAGTTAAAGTGGAAAGCCTGTATGAATAATGAGAAGAAATCGAAGAAGAAATGATTGTCGGAAGGACTGGCTCAGCACAGAGAAAAGCCAAAGTTCGGACCAAGGGCAGTAACATTGAGAGTGCAATGGGAATTCCACTGTAAATGCAGAAAAGAGAGTGGATACTTGGAAACAGCACACTGAAGATCTCCATGAGGGGTAGGATTTGCCTGATTACAGGAGTGAAGAAGAAACAAGAGTCGATATAGAAAAGATAGGGAATTCTGTATTAGAATCAGAATTTAAAAGGGGTTGATGAAATGAACATCAGATAAGGTAGAAAGGATAGACAACATTCCATCGTAATTTCTAAAATCATTGGGGGAAGTGGCACGTTGGTGCATAGAATGTAGAAGACTAGAAATATATCATCAGAGTTTCGGAAAGACATCATTCACACCATTCCGGAGACTGCAAGGGCCGAAAAGCGTGGGAACTGTCGCACAATTAGCTTAAAAGCTCACGTGCACAAGTTACTGACAAGAATAATATACAGAAGAGCGGAAAAGAAAATAACCATCAGATTGGCTTTAGGAAAGGTAATGGCACCCGAGAGGCAGTTCTGACGTTGCGGTTGATAATGGAATTAAGACTGAAGAAAAGTTAAGACACTGTATAAAGCGCTCAGTAATGTCAATGGAGAATTTTAATTGAAATTCTAAGAAAAATAGGGGTAATCTGTAGGGAAAGACGGGTAATACACAGTATGTACAAGAACCAAGAGGAAACAATAAGACTGGAAGACAAAGAACGAGGGCAGGATCGTAGTCTTTCGCCCTTATTGTTCAATCTACGCATCGAAGAAGCAATGACGGAAATAAAAGAAAGATTCAAGAGTGGAATTAAAATTCAAGGTGAAAATATATCAAAAGGATTCGTTGATGTCACTGCTATCCTCAGTGAAAGTGAAGAAGAATTACAGGATGTGTTCTCTGGGACAAGAGGAATCTAATAGCACCAGACACAGTCCCTTAATTTAAGGAAGAACTTTCTGAGGACGTACATCTGCATCTACATCCATACTCCGCAAACCACCTGACGGTGTGTGGCGAAGGGTACCTTGAGTATCTCTGTCGGTTCCCCCTTCTATTCCAGTCTCATATTGTTCGTAGAAAGAAAGATTGTCGGTATGCCTCTATGTGGTCTCTAATCTCTCTAATTTTATCCTCATGGTCTCTTCACGAGATATACTTAGGAGGGAGCAATATACTGCTTGGCTCTTCGGTGAAGGTATGTTCTCGAAACTTCAACAAAAGCCCGTACCGAGCTACTGAGCGTCTCTCTTGCACAGTCTTCAAAATGGTTCAAACGGCTCTGAGCACTATGGGACTTAACTTCTGGGGTCATCAGTCCCCTAGAAGTTAGAACTACTTAAACCTAACCAACCTAAGGACATCACTCACATCCATGCCCGAGGCAGGATTCGAACCTGCGACCGTAGCGGCCGCTCGGTTCCAGACTGTAGCGCCTAGGACCGCTCGGTCACCCCGGCCGGTTGCAGAGTCTTCCACTGGAGTTTATCTATCATCTCAGTAACGCTTTCGCGTTTACTAAATGATCCTGTAACGAAGCGCGCTGCTCTCCGTTGGAGCTTCTCTATAGCTTCTATCAACCCTGTCTGGTTCGGATCCCACACCGGTGAGCAGTATTCAAGCAGTGGGCGAACAAGTGTACTGTAACCTACTTCCTTTGTTTACGGACTGCATTTCCTTAGGATTCTTCCAATGAACCTCAGTCTGGCATCTGCTTTACCGACGATTGATTTTATATGGCCATTCCATTTTAAATCACTCCTAATGCCTACTCCCACATAATTTATGGAATTAACTGCTTCCAGTTGCTGACATGCTATAATGTAGCTAAATGATAAAGGATCTTTCTTTCTATGTATTCACAGCACATTACACTTGTCTACATTGAGATTCAATTGCCATTCCCTGCACCATGCGTCAATTCGCTGCAGATCCTCCTGCATTTCACAACAGTTTTCCATTATTACAACCTCTCGATATACCACAGCATCAGCCACAAAAAGTCTCAGTGAACTTCCGATGTTATCCACAAGGTCATTTATAGATATTGTGAATAGCAACGGTCCTACGACACTCCCCTGCGGCACACCTGAAATCATTCTTACTTCGGAAGACTTCTCTCCATTGAGAATGACATGCTGCGTTCTGTTATCTAGGAACTCCTCAATCCAATCACACAATTGGTCTGATAGCCCATATGCTCTTACTTTATTCATTAAACGACTGTGGGGAACTGTATCAAACGCCTTGCGTAAGTCAAGAAACACGGTATCTACCTGGGAACCCGTGTCTATGGCCCTCTGAGTCTCGTGGACGAATAGCGCGAGCTGGGTTTCACACGATCGTCTTTTTCGAAACCCATGCTGATTCCTACAGAGTAGATTTCTAGTCTCCAGAAAAGTCATTATACTCGTACATAACACGTGTACCAAAATTCTACAACTGATCGACGTTAGAGATATAGGTCTATAGTTCTGCACATCTGTTCGACGTCCCTTCTTCAAAACGGGGATGACCTGTGCCCTTTACCAATCTTTTGGAACACTACGCTCTTCTAGGGACCTCGGTGCACCACTGCAAGAAGGGGGGCAAGTTCCTTCACGAACTCTTGTAAAATCGTACTGGTATCCCATCAGGTCCAGCGGCCTTTCCTCTTTTCCTAATGGACGTACATTTGGAACAGAGCATTATGTGGTAGTGAAACATGGGCTATGCAAAAGCTGGAACAGAAGAGAATCCAAGCCTTTGAGATATGATTCTACGCACATTGAAAATTAGATTGGCTGATAAAATATGAAGTGATGAGATTCTCCGCAGAATCGGTGAGGAAATGAATATATGGTAAACACTGACAAAAAGGTGGGACAGGATAATAAGATATCTGTTAAGACATCACGGCATAACGTCCATGGCGGTAGAGGGAGTTATAGAGGACATAAACTGTAAATTAAGAGACAGTTTGGAACACATGCAGCAAATAATTGAGGACATAGGTTGCAAGACGTACACTGAGACGAAAAGCTTGGCACAGGCGAGGAATTCGTGGCGGACCACATCAAAGCAGTCAGAAGACTGACGACCCAAAAGGATTCTCTTACAACAAGTTTTATGTGGTCGTTGGACATTACGTCGCTAGGGATTCTTACTCCTAGATGTTTACTAACGGACCTTCACGCATTTTCATGAGAAATAAGTTTATTTATGGTGAAGTTCAACTGACGCTTCCTGCAGATATCTTTCAACTCTGCAAATCTTTCAACTTTCTGGTGTTACAAGTGTCCTGTGAACAGTAGTAAGCTGGCCTGATGTGGTCGAGCGGTTCTAGGCGCTTCAGTCTGTAATCCTGCCTCGGGCTGGGATGTGTGTGATGTCCTTAGGTTTAAGTGGTTCTAACTTCTAGTGGACTGATGACCTCAGATGTTAAGCCCCATAATGTTCAGAGCCATTTGAACCATTTTTGAACAGCAGTATCATCCACAAACAACATAAACAAGCCGCCTAATCTACTCAGCAGTTCACTTAACATATATATTCAAAGTTAACGGCCCTATAAGACAACATTGAGATACTCTCGAACTTATTTTATGTCGGGCAGTTTCACCATCTTAAGAATGAGGTACTCGTTTCGTTTCTGCTAGGAAGTTCTGAACACGGTCCGGTAGTCAGTAAGCACGTAATTTGTTCAGAAGGCCAAATTGCGGGATGTGTGGAGCGCTTTCGATAGTCAAGGGACCACCGCATCAACCTGTCTTCCCTCCACCCAACCCCTCCCTCACTGGCACCCTCTAAGGCGCTCAGGACCTCATTAGCGAATAGAATGAGTCGAATTCACAAGATCGCTGTTTGCGGATTTCATGTTACTTCGCGCAAAGGAGATTCACTTTCTCCAAAAATGGCGTAAGGAAAAGGCTTGAAATATTTCTCATAATTCTGAAACTGGCTCATGTTAGCGATTTAGCCTTTTAATATCTGCATTTGTAGGAAGGCCGATTTTGGAAGGTAATGACCTTTGTCTCATTCCAGTCATTTGAACGCTTCTTTACTCCAGTGACCCGTGATAAACTGCGGCTAGAGAGGTGGCAACTTCCTTCGTATAATCTGTTACAGAGTCGCTCAGATATTTCAATAGGTTCAGATGCCTTTTCTGTGTTGAAAGATTTGGTCATTTTATTATCCTTTAGCTAAAAATTCGTCGTTTCAACTCTGAGAGGGTGATTAAAAGGTACAACAGTAGCCCGATCGTATGCCGTGAAACTAATTTGCAGGACCGATTTCAGTATATCAGTGCCAAAAGCTTTGCCACTTTGGATACACTGGTTCCCGCCAGATCGTCATCGAAGTTAAGGGATGTTGGCGCCTGTTATATCCGGATGGGCGACCGTCCTGTCACGTCCGCTGCCATTGGCTCAAGAACACACAACGTGCCGAAGTGGCATCCAGCTGAAACATTTGCACCATGTTGTTGCGCCCTACGATATTATTGCTGTAACAGGTGCACAAGTATGAAATGCTGATTTCAGACAACATACGTATCACCAATGCGGTTTGTCCTATTAATATTTGACACTGCGTCATTTTGTTGTCTCATCAATAAGTGTCAGACTCGCACGAGTGATAAGTTGGAAAGTGTGTGCATAGTGTTATGTTGTTGTGTTCAGTATTTCGAAATTTGTACCGAGAAAGAGCTTTGGCGGACAGCATTAATATTTTATTTTCATTTTACGAAAACTGTTGTTGAATCATACGATTGCGTCGGGAGGCTTATGGTGAACATGCTTCATCGCAAGGTATGTGTGAACGGTGGTTTAGGAGTTTCAAATATGGTGACTTCTATGTTGCTGTAAGGAACGCGGAAAACCGACAAAAATATGTGAAGAGGTGGAATTGAAGGCATTGTTGAACGATGGCGATTCGCAAGCACAAAAACAACTTGTCGAGCAATGTAGATGGGTATCACATGCGTTGAACCACAGGCAAATGGAACAGTGCAAGAAACACATGAGATATTCTACTCCCTCGGTACAAAAGGAAGTCATTTTTGCATCGTATAGTTACAGAAGATAAAAACTCGATCTATCTTGAGAATCCCAAATGCAAAAAATCATGGGTAGACCCAGGCATGCCGCCCATATCGACCGCAAGACCGAATCGCTTTAGCAGAAAAACGGTGCTCTGTGTTTGGTAGAACCAGTGGGGGCGTCGTCTATTAGGAGGTGTTAAAACCAGGGAAAACGGTTATCACCAAACGTTACCAATAAACTTTAATCGATTTCACCATACTCTGTTTGAAAAAAGGCCACAATACCGAAAGAAATTACACAAAATAATTTTTCTTCATGACCTTCACACGAGGCAAAACCGGTCCGCGGCACGTCGGAAGCGTTCAGCTGGGTAGTTCTATCCCATGCGGCTTAGTTACCAGATTTGGCTCCTTCAAATTACCATTTGTTTGCATCGATGGGTTACGCACTTGTTGAATAGCGCTTTGGTTCGTACGAAGACGTGAAGAAATGGCTAGATGAGTGGTTCGCAGTAAAACGGGAAAATTTTTGCTGGCGTGGTATTCACAAATTGCCCGAAAGAAGGGAAAAATGCGTAACAAATGATGTAGCACACTTTGAATTAAACACTATTTATCATTCTTCTGAATTTAGTATGTTATTTTAGACACAAAAATGTGTTTCATTCTTGTTCACCCGGTAGTATATCAGTATTCTTTCTGTTATTTTTGTGTATCTATAAGTATTAGACGTCGTTTAAATATGTTTAAAATCTCCTCGCTTTCGTAAAAACTGTCTAACATGGTTACTGAATCACTGGCCGGTCTTTGCCGACCTATAGAGCCTTGTTCGTCACGTAATAGTCTAAAGCATACAGTAGATTTTTTTAATTTTTTTCAGTGATACTTCACTCCTTCTACCCACAAGAGGGACGTTCGGTGTTGACTACCAGATAATTGGCAATCTGTTTCCCGTAACACTTCTGAATGAAAAGTATTTTCCTACTTTTCTTAAGATTCATTTTGAACACTTGTAGGCTCTGATGCTATACCAACCTTGTGGGTTACTGATTCGCACTTTCTGCGCGTATACGCAATTTGAGCGGGTATATTTAGTGTGAGAAAAGTTCTGCATAAGAATTTATTGGTCTCGAACGAAGTCCTAAACTGCCTGTGAAGATCGGAGCACTCCAAGTCCGATGACAGGTGGCCACTTGGGAAGACTGGTGTCTGACTACTTGACCCTCATTACTCCGTTTCCTGCGCGGATGAGCGTCCGTGACATGCAGCATTGTGTTTAAATGGCCTGTGGATTGTCTCGGCTCTGAGCACTATGGGACTCAACTGCTGTGGTCATCAGTCCCCTAGAACTTAGAACTACTTAAAACTAACTAACCTAAGGACATCACACACATCCATGCCCGAGGCAGGATTCGTACCTGCGACCGTAGCAGTCGCACGGTTCCGGACTGCGCGCCTAGAACCGCGAGACCACCGCGGCCGGATTGTCTCGGAACGACGAAAGTTGTAAACTGAATTATACGACGTTACATAATCAAAAACTGATTTTACTGGTTGCAGCTACAAATAGGTAGAATCTCGACACATCATCATCGACATTTCGAAGTGACTCCTAATAATAAAACGCTTCCCAAGATTTTCTGAATAGAAAAACATTACCGATACTGACAGTATTTCCTTTCATTCTTCAGCATGTTCTCTTTATGATTATTATTTTTGTGCATTATTTATTAATTATCTGGTTCTCCTCCTAACTGCCAATATTTTACCAATCGCATGTAACTGAATCGATTTTGCTTTTCTTCTTCCTGCTGTGGTTTTCTTCTACCATGTCTTCTATCGCCATCATGTGGAAGGCAGACACGTTTGAAAATATAACTCATCATAATGGATTTACTGTGATGTCTTTTTGCCAATACGTGTTTTATTCCTCCAACTTGTTTCAGCACCTCTCTGTTTGTTGTTTTGTTTTCATTTTGTCTTCAGAATTTACCTCCAACATTAAATCTCAAAGCTGTCCAAATATAGTCATCAGTCTTGTTTGTCAGTAGAAGTTTCAGTTATTTGTCGGTCATCTCTTGAAGTGTTTTTCCCCTTTGGTAGTCTGCATAGTGATGTTATTTGTAATTAGTTCTGTTATCTTCAAGTCTCCAAAATATGTAAAGGAAACTTCAATGCCAACAGAATACCGTAAATTACTAAAATACAATACGAATTTTCTAGAGCTGTATTCATAACTGCCATTCCAGCTATACACCAAAGCATCCTGACATTTGTGACGCCAACGAAAATTGAAGTCGATAAGCGACGAGTGATAAGACTATTAGTAAATGTATTTAACAACACGATAATAAAATCTTGTGCTGAGGCTTGATGCCTGTTTTATGTTGACAGACGAGATATTATTTGCTGCGTAAAATCTGATATCATTGTGGGAGGCCTGGAAGTGAACTCTAAATGTAGCAGCACTTAAAAAGAATGAGGGCGTGAAAAACAGAAATGACACAGGTGAAAGGTTGATGGTTCATAACATCTGAAAGCAGTGAGTATTCTGGCGGTGGTGAAAATCGATTATCTGTCGCGGAGTCCAAGGTGACAACTGACGCTAGCAGGCTCTCGACGCACGCTGCAAAATGGATTGGACAACGTGCATGAGAGTGAAAGCTGTTGCATATTAATAACAACGACGTGGTTCCGACACGAAGAGACTAAATTCGCGTTCAGTATGGTAGACTTCTGCGAGTGGCTTAAAGCTACTTTGCAGACTTTGAGAGTGACTGTCATAAACAGCTTAAATATTATTGTACTGTATTGTATAATTACTGCTTTCAGAGTTGTTATGCAGTTTGATAGTTTGAAGTATGTATTTTGTTTAACTATAGAGATACCAGTTTTACTCTTTTGTTTCGTGGAGGCGGTGATTTAAATTCATTCATTTAATAAATCTGTTTATGGGAAGTGAAATGAGTCTTTGGTAAAAATTTTATTATTTAATTGAATATTAGATATTTTAACTTACGTTGAACAATTAAAAAATATAACAAATATTTGCTCTGGGATACTCTATGCCACTACAGTGAATAACAGAGGCGTTAATCCGAAGTGAATAATAGTAGAAATTGTCGTTTTCTCGACGTAACACGTAGGGGTCGCCCTGGATGTCTTTGTATTCTGACATTGTCTGATCTCATTACCGGAGTCAGAGACAGTGCGTAGCATACTCCACTTCTTCATCGAAGTACCTTCTACACAGTATGTTCACAAAATATGTTTTGATGCACACAATTCACAAAAAGTGGACTAAGCGTTCTAATATTTGATCTTTTTGGTTCAGTGGGAATCATACAGCCAACCAGTTGCACGTTAGAAATTTATTCAAACCATTACCTAGCTTTCGATAGATATAAACCTGTCTTCCTCAGAAGATATGATATCACCTAAAAATAGGATATATTACAACCAGTACATAGAAGTCGATTGCGCAGTAAAGAGAAGCATAAAAAATTACTTACAGTGGAAATATAAAATAAACTTATGTGTTACGTATTGCATGAAAAGAGAAACGAGGTCATAAGGCTTAGTCAGTAGTAAAAATAGTTCACGTAATATCTAAGGCTGACGTGCATCATACAAACAGATAACTAAGATTACAGCAGGTACAAGCCAGCAGGAATCTTAACACTCAGGTCGTGCTCACATAAGAGGCGGTGCTGACCCCAAAATACAAGTGACATGTTGATAAAATTACATTAAAATAACATTACAGAAAATGGAAATGATCATATGGCATTGTTGGCCGGGGGGCCCCATTCGGGGGAGTTCCGCCGCCGTACTGCAAGTCCTTTTTAGGTGATGCCACATCGGCGACTTGCGAGTCAGTGATGATAAAGTCCCCTCGCGTGGTAGGCGGTAACGCTACCGCTACGCGACAGAGACGGACAACATTGCAGAAATAGTAGCATAACAAAAATTAAGTAAAAGCATATAATCCAATTCAAATGGTGAACAAAACTACGACGCAGATTAAAGTAGAATAATGACAGATCGCGTCTTTGAGAAAAATAATATCTCGAAGATAGCAGAATACCAGATACAGCTGCTATGTCATTTTAGCATCAGCCGAAAGTCATCAAATAAGGTTTTCTTTTTAGACTGTAATTGATTATTAAGAATAAAGGTCCTAGAACTGAAATTATGCAAAGTTTGGTCATTATGTTTTAAGGCGTGAATTAAATATCTTCCAAGACTGTTGTTGGTTGAAAATGACACTTTACATCCATATTTCTTAGTATGAAATATTGCCTGGAAGCGGTATGGAAAAGAAATTCTCTGAAATAGTTTTCCGCTCTGTTTCGAGATGTTATTTTTCTCAAAGACGCAATGTGTCGTTATCCTATTTTAATGTGCGTCGTAGTTTTGTTCACCATTTTCACAGTTGTATGTGCT
This sequence comes from Schistocerca piceifrons, assembly GCF_021461385.2. Classification (NCBI taxonomy): domain Eukaryota; kingdom Metazoa; phylum Arthropoda; class Insecta; order Orthoptera; family Acrididae; genus Schistocerca; species Schistocerca piceifrons. The sequence continues at coordinate 302,853,155 of NC_060145.1, read as the reverse complement.
TTTCTATAATTTTTGTTATGTTACTGCGTCTGTAGCGTTATTTTAATGCAGTTTATCAACATGTCAGGTGTGTTTTGGGGTTGGCAAGGCCTTTTATGTGAGCGCCACTTGGGTGTTAAGTTTCTTGCGTGGCTTGTCCCTTCTGTCCTGTTAGTTGTCTGTTCATGTGTGTGAAGCATGTAGCCTTAACTTTTATACAGATCATTTTTGCTGTTGACTAAAGGTAAAGGTTTGAATAAACTTTTGACATTTGACTGGTTGGCTGCATGATTCCCAATTTTATTCATAATTCTACAGTCGCTAACTGCTGCCATGTTCAAGATTTTTGTTTCGATATCATGATAATATGAGTACCTTTACACAATCCAACGAAGGAAACCCTGAGGGAATGTATTAGACGGAATAGTACGTAGAACTACCACTGCATGAAGAATGTTGGTACCCGTGTGCAAACTAAAGAAATGTCAAATCTGCAGAAGATTCCAAAACTCTATGGAAATCAAAGTAACCTCATCAAATGGCTTGTAAAGTATCAGATGACTGTAACCAAAATTTAAGAGAGGTGCCTTTAACACCAATGTAAATCACTTACCCACAAGGAAGCTGGTTTTGAACATCTCAATGTCTTATTAGACTTTGGTCTGTTGTATAGTACTTTTTGTTCAAACCAACTTACAGATGGATAAATGATTTAGTTTATGAGCAAGCGCCAGCCGAAGTGGCCGTGCGGTTAAAGGCGCTGCAGTCTGGAACCGCAAGACCGCTACGGTCGCAAAAACGAATCCTGCCTCGGGCACGGCTGTTTGTGATGTCCTTAGGTTAATTAGGTTTAACTAGTTCTAAGTTCTAGGGGACTAATGACCTCAGCAGTTGAGTCCCATAGTGCTCAGAGCCATTTTTTATGAGCAAGCGAAACTGAGCCCTTTCTTTGAATTTGTTTGGGGGAATTACGTATGTTCGACATACATACTTCGACAGCATTTAGACGATATAAATGTTTTTTACATGACAAGAGTCTTATACGTTGCTGTCAGTTGTAATCTGTTGTGTAACTCAGGATAGGGCACGAGACTTCGGATCACGCACATCTCTGTGGAACATTACGTATGACTGTATTTTAGTTATATTGTCTTTCTATGTTTCTGTTTCGAAGAAAAGACATGCTGTCCCAACCATAAAACAGAGGACCACAAGTTCGGTTGCTATAGTTTTTAACTTCATAAATGGCAGACAAGGTACCAAAACATTTGAATAAAACTGCAGTCGGAATTTGGCTGTGAGTCCGTCTTGAATCAGGACATACGTATAACAGCATCTTACCTTTGCGTGGTGCATTGTAGACTAATCTGTCGTCTCCATCAAACTACCAGACCACTAAGATATCACAATCCACATGCGTGGTAAACTGATGGATACTCCTCTTTGCTCTTTCCCTGTCCACGCTAATTAACACGTTAGCCAGTTGGAGTAATAGTATTTGTACTGAAGACACAGACTGTGATCCACATGCTAACCAGGAAACCTGTTAACAAACATTTTCTTTTAAACTGACTTTATTAAAATGGCATGTATATTAGCGATAAGCAAGAAGATTTTTTTTACCTCTTCTACACTTAACAGCACAAGCTTTACGCTATCATTGTCTTGCACACGTGCCAAGCATATCATGGATTGTTTGCTAAAAATATTTATTCGCACTTTGGCTGCAAATTCTAGGCTAAATAGGACTCGAGCTATACAGTACTTAATATTACAGAGGAAAATAACTTACGACGGACGACAGCAGTAACTTTTTGCCGCGTAAACCATTAGGCGATGAGAAAACGTGGACGCAGTATGAAACGACAATGTCTTTAATCCCTTCTCTTTCAGTTTTTCGTATTAAGTAAGTAACATGATTTCTTCGGACTAAATTACTCGTTTCGAGCCGGCCGGAGTCGCCGTGCGGTTCTAGGTGCTACAGTCTGGAACCGAGCGACCACTACGGTCGCAGGTTCGAATCCTGCCTCGGGCATGGATGTGTGTGATGTCCTTAGGTTAGTTAGGTTTAATTAGTTCTAAGTTCTAGGCGACTGATGACCTCAGAAGTTAAGTCGCATAGTGCTCAGAGCCATTTGAACCATTCACTCGTTTCGTTAAAAACACTTTCAAGAGAATAAAATTCATTTAAAAAATCGAATAAGAACGAGTGGGACTCGAGAACCGAGGAATCCATCGAAATTTGATTAGATGTATCGATAGTTAATTCATCCCGGAAATCGAGGATCTCGACAATTTTTGCCTGTTATCGATATCGATATCGATGTAGGCTTTCTCTTGCTGAGAAGAAGGTCTTAACACAAGGATAGACAGACAAGCTGAGCACAAATGACAAAGCAACATTTTTTTCGTGTGATATAACTACAGATTACCAATTTTTGAATTTTTTCCTTTACTTTAATGTGAAACCTCGCTTCTTGCCAAGTTGCATGGTTTTGGGTTAACCCTGTAGCTTTTGATGGGAGAGTTTGCGAGTATGAAAATGTGTGACATAAATGGCCATATCTTTTGACTTCATTGGCTTAGCTCACATTTATGACACCGCCAAGGCACTATGAACTTATGCGACATAAATTTCAGCTTGTTTCGTCTCCCACCTCCTGAGAAAATAGGGTCTTAACAGACACAGACAGACAGTCTCGTAACAGAAGGCATACAAATACTTTTTTGTGTGTTGTAATTACAAGTTAGTAGTTTTCTGATGTTTTTCTTTAGTTGTAATGTGATACTGTGCTTCTTGACTAAGTTCGTGATTCTGGGTTAACGGAAATTACACTATAGGTCTTGACGGGTGAGCTTGCATGAAACTAGTAGCATAAATGGTCGTATCTTTTGATCGCGTTGACATAGCAGCTACAATTTTTTACACCGCCAAGGGAACGTAGACCCTAATATGTAACATAAATTTCAGCGTGATACGTCTGACCATTCCTGACAAAAAGGGTTTTTAACAGTCAAACAGATAGACGGGCAGCCGACCGACAACGAGGTAATCCTAGAAAAGTTCCGATTGAGGTACGGAACTGTAAACATTAAAGGTTTAGAAACAGACACGAAAAAGAAAGCAATAGTAAAAAATTATAGTTCAGTTCATGGACTAGACTACATTACTATAATACATAAGATAAAGTCCTCCCTCAGTCACAAAAGTGAAGATATATCTCACTTTTTTTTTATTTATTTCTTGGAAGGAACAAACTTTCCGCAGCGTTACCTTCGCATCTTAATAATGGAAGCGTGCTTCTTACGAATAGACGCCTACTGTGTCCAACACGATCTCTTATGTGACTAACAAAGTTCATTACTCTGCTCCATAATAACCCTGTCTACGAAGTTTGCCTGCGGGCGGCCAAGTTCCACTGCGCCACTTTGCGCGCGTAGTCGAACTTAGTTACCGTCAAGTTGTAAATAGGCGGCTTGTTGCATCGCTTTCGCCCTCACTTCTCTGTGCTAACTAAATACTTAAGGCGTTTAACACACAGAGTGAAGGAAACATTGATCAAATAGGCTCTGTTTTGTGACGTATGTTTTACGTAAATACTTCAAACTAGCGTCCGTAAAATCACTAAGTGAGGCTGCTGAGAGAATGATTGTAACTGCTTCGTTCCACTAGTCTTCTGTGAATAAGACTAAGGTCTCCATGCCAAGATAGTCCTTATTTGTTATTAATTGCTTTCTCTACCCGAACGCAGTTCCTGGACGATGAAACTTTCCTGGATTTTCGTCTTATGTAACTCATCGTCCTTCTTAAACAAATCAATTGATCTTGAACATATTTCTTCCAGACCACTTCACCAAAGTCTCTTCCGTTTCTTCCGTTATTCTCCTATGTCAGTACGCTTCCTTCTGTGGAAAACCAAAGTTGTGAATCCTTGAATCCATATATATATATATATATATCCGTCCGGACAGGCCTTGGAAGGCCCAACGGTACCGACCAGCCGCCGTGTCATCCTCAGACCACGGGCGCCACTGGATGCGGATATGGAGGGACATGTGGTCAACACACGGCTCTCCTTGCCGTATGTCAGTTTACGAGACCGGAGCCGCTACTTCTCAATCAAGTAGATCCTCAGTCTGCCTGACAAGGGCTGAGTGGATCCCGCCTGCCAACAGCGCCCGGCAGACCGGATGGTTACCCATCCAAGTGCTAGCCCAGCCGGACAGCGCTTAACTTCGGTGATCTGACGGGAACCGGTTCTATACGTTGACACATATAAACAACAAATAATTACGCATAATATAAGACTAGAAAAAATCGTTTGCTTTACATTTTTTCCAGATACTTTGATCATCGATCGCAAGTCATCGGAAACTCCCGGCCTATGATATGTGTCATAAAAGAGTAAAAACGTTATAAAAAATATTTTACAGAATCTTCAGACTTTCCAGTTTTACAAAATTATTGGCAGTCATTTTAAGTTCTTTCAGGCATGTTAAGACCCTTTTTAGTTCACTTTTTGTCGCTGTAGGACCACGTTGGGCACATTTGTATAGACATGAAGTGCCCATTATATTGAGACAGCGCGACGCAAAGTTTTAATCGTGAAAAAATGTTGACTGAAAACGTAGTTTAGCGACCTCAGAACCCTTGCGATGACTCTAGAACCCTTGCCGTGTGTTCACTACGTCAGTTGAAACTATATTTACGCCCCAGATCGGATCTGACGTGCATGCTTTACGTGCACAATATGGTAAATTTGAACCTCTGGATCTCGGTAACGGATAATGATACCGAAAAAAAGTTTTCAGATTCCCCAAGAATATCATGTTAAGAACATACGCTAAGAACTTCCACGATTTACCATGAATGTAAATTACAGAACCCGCCAGCCCTCCGGTTAGTACCGTACGTAACCAAAATTTGTGGTTTTTCATGGCTTCCTCAGGAACCACCCATGAGGAGAACCAACGGATTCGCTCAATTTCCATCGGTCCCAGGAAGTGTGTAATATTTAAATTTAGACTATGTACTGCAGGATAGCTAGGATAGTTCCGATAGGTATACAAATGGTTGCTAGGCCAAGTTCTATCCCCTTATCTCAGTGATCAACAAAACCCGAAATATGACACCCTCCAGAGTAGTATTCTCGCAGACGGCTGTTTTGAATATATGGATCGATTAACTAATTGTTGTTTGTGCTTGGAGGTTTGAGTTTTATACGTAGTATAATAATATTGGCTGTACAATTCTTGGCGAAGCAAACAGTAGAATATTTCAAGCCGCCACCCTCAATACAGCGGAAGGTGAGACTGTCCTGTCTGCGATACGAAAGTTTTGCAGGGACGACGAACTAACATAATCCACATCTCTGCATAACTACTTCGTAAGTCACTCTCACGTTCATGGAACAGACTATTTCGTATTAAATTTATAATTTTTCCGTCCTGCTGCATTTGCACATTAAGGAAGGGTTTTAGGAAATTCTTCCTACACTACCGATTTCCTAAATTTACCCACAGGTGTGCCGGCCGCGGTGGTTTAGCGGTTCTAGGCGCTCAGTCCGGAACCGCGCGACTGCTACGGTCGCAGGTTCGTATCCTGCCTCGGGCATGGATGTGTGTGATGTCCTTAGTTTAGTTAGGTTTAAGTAGTTCTAAGTTCTAGGGGACTGATGACCACAGATGTTAAGTCCCATAGTGCTCAGAGCCTTTTTACCCACAGGTGTTTCGCGAAATCTACGTCACGTTTTCTTATAAAGGTATCGGAATTATCGCTGGGAGAAGTAGCACAGTCATTATGCTACCGGACTTGCATTCGGAAGCATATTGGTTCAAAACCACACCCGGCCACCTAGATTTATGTTTACTGCGGCTTCCCTAAATCACTTTAGGAAAATATTGGAATGGTTCTATTGAAAAGAACGTGCGTGATTTCCGCCACTAGTTATGCTCTTCACTGCAAAGATTGATTTCGTGCAGTTCTCCACGCTCATCCGTCCTGTGCATGTTTCTCTCTGCTCTGCCTGACTACTGCAGCCTTCATCATCTTGAACCTACTCACAGCAGTCAAGCTTTGGTCAGCGTCTACTGTATTTATCCCTAACACTTTCCCCCAGAATCAAACAGGCTGTTTCTCGATTCCTCAGGATGTGTCCATTCAATCTAGTCAAGCTGTACCACGAATTTCTTTTCTCCCCAATTCTATTCAGTACTTGTGCATTACTTATTCGATCTACTCACTTAGCCTTCAGCATTTCAAAAGCTTCTGTTCTCTTCTTACCTATACTGCTTGTCGTCCACGTTCGCTCATATATTGTATATGGCTATACACAAGCAAATACTCTGAGAGAAAAGTTTTTAAAACTACAGCCTATATTCCATGTTAACTTATTTCTCTGTTTAGAAAACCTTTTCTTGCTGTTGTACAGCTGCATTATGTACCCTTTTCACTTTTGCCATCGTCAGTTATTTTGGTTCAAAACAGCAAAATCCATCTACGACTTTCAAGTGTCTCATTTCCTACTCTAATTGGCCGCAGCACTAGATAATTGCTCACTGGTATGGTGCCTCTTGCACGGTGTTGCGGACGTAGCGTGTACTTACTGGTATATCGGTTGGCAACCTGTGTGCCCCGGAAAATTAACAGCCGGCCGCAGTGGCCGAGCGGTTCTAGGCGCTACAGTTTGGAACCGCGCGACCGCTACGGTCGCAGGTTCGAATCCTGCCTCTGGCATGGATGTGTGTGATGTCATTAGGTTAGTTAGGTTTAAGTAGTTCTAAGTTCTAGGGGACTGATGACCTCAGCAGTTAAGTCCCATAGTGCTCAGATCCATTTGAACCATTTGAAAATTAACACGTAACCGTCAATTACATGTGTGCAAAGGTGCATCTGAAGATGAGTTAGGAAGTCCCGAAGTCACTCACCCTCTAGTACTCTTAAATCGACTGAAGTATTTAACATCATCTTAACTTTTAATATAAAATAGTTTTCCAATCACTTCTTTATAGAATATCAAGGACAGCCCAAAACATTCTTGAACGCTAAAAAAATTTAGGAACTTTTCAGAACGTTATAAAGTCTAGAACATTCGAGAATATTTTAGAACAATCAAAAATATTCTTTAACATAAAAACATATTCATAAAAGATCAACAGCGTAGATAAATTTCGAACTTTTCCCCCTAAACTATGTATTGTTGTGAAACATGCCCTGGTGACCACCACATTGTGGTAGTGATATCTTCAGACACTGGTATCTACAAAAGCACAACAGCTACCACCGCACAGCCACTATCGTACACAACAAAATAATCAAGAGTGACACCTAACACAAAAAACCAGTAATTGGCAGTATGTGGTTACTGGAAATTGCTGTCTTCTGAATCGAAACTGCGCTTCGGTAGATGTGAGCGGGGTCCTCGGAATAAATGCTGTTCTTCCTTTAGCCTTTCGTGATATAATTCTTGCTGCGATGATATTGTTTGATAATTGTTCACGAGCATTTCTCGTTTTGAATTCTTAAATTAATACTGTCAGCCACTTCATTCCTTACTGCTGGAATGGTTCTCTATTAATTTATTTGAGCTATTGACAGAGTTACATAACTCATTTGTAAGTAAACTTTGGCTGGTTACACAATCAATTGAATGTGTGCCTTCACTAATTTATAATAAGTTTTCGACGAAATGTTTCGCTTCTTCATCACTGAAAAGTTGAGCTCTCATACTTGTTCTTAATTGTACTTTCTTCACTGGAGACGAAAGAAAATATTTTTCCGAACACGCACTGATTTCATCTGCTGAAGTTGGTTTTGGAATAAGTGGAATCGTTTGTCGAAAATATCCAGAATGTGTAAGTATTAATTCCAGGTCGCCTCGAAGATCTAGAACATTCACGAAGCTTCTTGAAAATTCTATAACATATTGCCACATTCTGCAGCGTTCTCGAACATTGAAGAAGGAGCATCTTGTCCAGTCTCGACCTCTTCGGTACTCGATTCCAAGGTGCTTCACTATCTTCCCGTAAGAAGTCCACTGGTACGATGTCTTTTTTTGACAGCCGAGTATTCGAACCCGTCCCCTGCATTTCCATACCTATCTTCTCATGGACGGGGTATGGAAGTCTACCGTGTGATAAAAACCCCAAGGCGCTACGAAAGTGTATGGAGGAGCCATGGTGGCACGCACGAACAAACAACGCTTACATTTATTATGTCGTCACAAACAAATGCCCTCTTTAGGTACCCATATTATCTTAACTAATACCTGCGGTTCCAAAACAAAACTTCCTCCTTGAATAGGGGGATGGAGGTTTACCATGACAGGGTGTTGTGTGATGTCTTAGGTTAGTTAGGTTTAAGTAGTTCTAAGTTCTAGGGGACTGATCACCTCAGCTGTTAAGTCCCGTAGTGCTCAGAGCCATTTGAGCCTTTTCTGTACAAGTTACCGGAAACCTTTCTTTCCCTTTGTTTTATGTCTGCTACCTTCACAGTTTCAAAGAGCATATTTCAGTCAACTTTGCCAAAAGCTCTCTCTAAATCTACGAATTGCCTTTGTTCAATCTGTCTTCTCAGACAAGTTGTAGGGTCGTATTTTCCCGAAGCACAAACTGATCCTTTGGAAGCTTACTTCTGCCAGTCATTCCACTCATCTGTGAACAATTCTTGTCAGTATTTTACAACCACGACTTATTAAACTCACAATTCGGTGATAGTCTTATCTATCATCACCTGCTTTCGTTGGAACTGATACTGTTACGTTCTTCATGATGTCTGAGCCTATTTCGCGTGTCTCCTGTGTTTCACATATAAGGTGGAATACTTGTGTCATGGCTCTTACTGTCACGAAACTAATTAATTTTGAGGGCATGTCATCGACTGCAGGTGCCTTGTTTCGACTTCGGTCTTTAAATTCTTTTCGTACCCTCGTTTTGACTTAGTCCTTAAAATTCATCTCGTAATAATGCATCTACCGCCTCTACGTCGACTACTTCTTCGCCCCTTCCATAATATAATTTTCATGTTTTTTCTGTTTTATAGCCCTTCTTTGTATTCCTTCGACGTCTCCAACCTGCCTTCTTTGCTTAATACTCACCAATTTTCTTACCAAAGGGCAAGCTGAAAAATAATGCCTCCAAATTTTTTATGTGGAAACTCTTAAGGCATTTAAAATAAAACAAATGTTGTTCATATCTACATCTTTATTTCTCGTGTTTACATATTTATTTCTGAACATACCTACTTTGCAAACAAACACATTTGTCCGAACGAGATATCAGTTTGTTGATACCGTCATTGTACTTTGGTGATCGAGACACAACCGCACCTCTGCTTGCACCGCTTCATCGCAATCAAAGTGAAGTCCTCGAAGGTATCCTTCAAGTTTTGGAAATAGATGAAAATCGGATGGTGCCAAGTGGGACTGTGTGGAGGGTGATCGATGGCATTGAAACAAAGGTGTCGGTTAGTCAGACGTCGTAGTGGTCGTGTGTGGTCTGGCACTAATGTGCTGAAGGGGAGGGTTCAAAATAGGGCCCTGAGCACTATGGGACTTAACATCTGTGGTCATCAGTCCCCTAGAACTTAGAACTACCTAAACCTAACTATCCTAAGGACATCACACACATCCATGCCCAAAACAGGATTCGAACCTGCGACCGTAGCGGTCTCGCGGCTCCAGACTGCAGCGCCTAGAACCGCACTGCCACACCGGCCAATCGAAGGGGAGGGTATTCTGTGTGTGGACGAACTCTTCGAATTCGAAATTCGATTACAGCAAGCTGTTTATCACGCACCGACATAGTTAAGTTACACACAACCACTTTACACGCTACGATTCGTAGCCTTCTTGCGGCAGACGATTGAAAATATGTAGATGTGAAGAAGAAAGATGTAGAATGTTAATAACGTTTGTTTTATTCAAAAAGCTTTAATAGTGGAAACGAAAATTTTTGGAGGCATTGCTTTTTTAGTACGCCTTCTTTATTTACACAGCTGCTTCTCTTTTTCATAGTCATGCATGCCTCTACAGCTTTGCATTTTCCCCCTAGCCACTTTGAACTTTCAGTCGCTCTCAGTTTTTGACGTCTGAATTCCCTTTTGCCTTTAGTGGTTATGCCCTGTCCTTACTAACCTACGCTCGTGCTCCGCCTGTAATGACCTCATGGAAAGGACATAAAGATCAATTTTTATTATACTGAATTCCCTGAACATCTCTGCTAAACTTCCCACTGGCCAACGGTAACGCTTTTAGTAGCACGAATACCCATTCATTCTGTGTTTGGTGTTCTGCTTATCTCATGCTGTATAAAGACTCTTAAGTACTGCTGCTGAATTCTAATTTTGTTCGTAGTAGCGTGCTGCATTTGCGTTCTTTTGCAGATGCATTGCACATTCCCAGGACCCATCCGACGGTTATGGAGGGTGTGCAGAAAAAAGTGTGAAATACTTTGAGAGGCGTTAGCACTTATCGAAACAAGAAAAAAAGAGTCCAGTAAACATGAGCCCGGAAACGCATATTTTCCGATATAAACATGTTTATAGGAAGGTCTGTGTGACGCTTGGTTGTAGGTATTAGCACGATTGTTGCGTTGGCTCTCCATTAAATGTATCGGCAGGAAATTATGATGTCTCACTCACAGTACTCCACCCATCATCAGGTGGTCTACAGTCAGTTGTGTGGTTATAGTCGTCTTGTAGGCTACGTCAGTTTTCGTCGTGTTTGTGTGCCTTATCGCACAGTATGTCAATCCTGATTACGTATCATGGTGTTTTACCTTCTTCCCAGCGCGAAATTAACTTATGTGTTTACTGTTATTGCACGCTTTGTGCGTACAAATGGTGTAGTACATTTACATTTTCTCTCTTCCGTCACTTGTTTGCAGTGGAAGGCCACTACTCGACAAGTGAAATGGCAGATATGATATTCTGCTATGGTTTAGCAAATAGACATAGCCTGCGTGCCTGTGCCTTCTACGCTGAAAAATATCAACACTGATTGTCAGTCAGCGTATGGGCAGACGTACTTGGTGATAGATTGATAGGGCCATTCATGCCAGCAGAAAGACTAACTTGGGTGTATTAACTGGACTTTCTCGTTAATGTATTGCCTACCTTGCTGGAGGCTGTGCCATTCCAGCAACGAATGCAAATGTGGTTCATACATGATGGCGCACCAGCACACTTTCGTCCAATGTGGCCTGCTCGTTCCCCTGGCCTCAGTCCCCTAGACTTTTGGTTATGGGGACAGTTGAAGGCACTGGTCTACGCCACGCCAATCTACGATGTGCGGACACTACAGTGTCGCGTCGTCAGAGCGTGCCACCAGGTACAACAACAACCGGGTGTACTTCAAAGGGTACGTCATTCCTCACGCCGGAGGGCATAGGGGTTCATTGTCATGAATGGACGCCACGTTGAACAACTCCTGTTAGCATGTGTTTATCGCATGAACTATGCATTTCCAGAACCACATTTATTGGATTTATCTCAGAAAGTATCCATTTCCGCCGGCCGAGGTGGCCGAGCGGTTCTAGGCGCTACAGTCTGGAGCCGCGTGATCGCTACGGTCGCAGGTTCGAATCCTGCCTCGGGCATGGTTGTGTGTGACGTCCTTAGGTTAGTTAGGTTTAAGTAGTTCTAAGTTCTAGGGGACTGATGACCTTAGAAGTTAAGTGTCGTAGTGCTCAGAGCCATTTTTTTTATCCATTTCCGGATCCATGTTTATTGGACTTATTTCTTTGTTGATGGTGTTGGGACAGCAACCAGCCAAAAATTTACTTTCAGTTCCTTTATTCAAAGGGTACCGTTACCGGTTTCGAATCGTTATGATTCATCTTCAGACGCTTTACACGCTATCCTTATAACATGTGGTGCGGTTTTTTTACAGATCCTAAAATATAAATAATACATAATTATAAGCACGCCACACACAGATGGTTGCGTTACAGACTTTCGTTGGATGTGACATACGAGAAGTTTCGGTTTGGAGTGTTTGTTTGCATAATATTCGTCTAACAGATGTGGTTACTTTCCCACTGCATTCTCATTGTTGCGCACGTAAATTTTTCTCACTTTTAGTGTCACACCGCAATGCTAAATGAAATGTCGCGCTCTTCGGGTAATTCGGAAAAGGACCGAGCAAAATCGAGGCAGCCCGGGCCTCGACCGTCACGCGGCCGCGCGATCTGCATGTGTCAAGTTTGGCTGTGGTAGATCCTGTTCTAAACGTCGCGTCTTGATAGCTTTATTGCTGTGTACAATAATTGACAAAGTTATTAGTAAAAATGTATAAAAAGCCTGTCATCTAGCCTGCTCGTAGCTGCTATCGACAGCCAAACGGCTGCCTTCTGAACTATCGTTAGCTTTATATATCACATCGCTCTGTCCTAAGTGCGATTCAAGACACGGACCGGAGTATTTGTCTTTACAATTAAGATTTCATGCCCATTGACTGCTGTGCATTGTCGTTCTATTGCAGCCTTACAAACTTGCTGAAGAATACTGTCATACCACTATTCGAATTATGACTGCTAAAACCTTTACAATCTACTCCAGTAAATATTCTGTCATGTACATATTGCTTGATATGTTGCGAAACATGAATCAAAATTTCATATTTTTTCACAGCAATTAACTACCAAACAGGAACTGTGCTCTTTGTATGAGGAAGCAGTATTTGGGTCATCATTGTTAGTAGGCGTTGGTGTCATGTGAAACGCAATGCCAAAATACACCATTAGACCTCAGTTTTTAATTACACAATCTTCCGAGGGCTTTAATGAGTTCATACAAAGACCACTGTCTCAGCTATGTTAACCCCTTGGCTGCTGCAGCTGCGCGTACGGCTGACCGTGTCGATCGCGGCCTCGAGGTCGCTAACAGCCGTCTCCGCGGACTACTGTCTGGATACTTATTCCACAGCTTTGAATCTGGAAGTGAATTGCTCGACAGACCTAATTTACACAAACTGCTCAGGCTACTAACATGTAACTCCTCTTCAAAGGCTTTCTTTCATTTGTAATTAGTTCCTGCAATTCATCGTAAGGTCTTTGGATACATATGAGTTTCAGTTTACATACTGATACTTAATTATCAGATTTTACTTACGATGTTTCCGCTGGAAAATCCGTAACGATCAAACTTTGAGGTTCATCTGTGCTATCGCAATAATTCGCCGGCAAACAACTTTCGAGGGAAGCGTCTGGACGCCAAGACACACTTTCGAAGCTAATCGCTATATTTTGAGCTCATTACCCCAATAAATTATACGCAGGAAAACTTCAAAACCAAAATATCAACGTTTCTGAATTCCCTTCATACGGGACGTAGTTGTTACTATACAGTAGAAATAAACGATGATGAATAACTTTTGTTTAAGGATTCGATAAGGAAATACTTAAGTTTCTACACTACCTAATTAAACGCCATCTTCAATTCCTAATGACCTTTTGTGCCTCAGACACGGGCCAGTGTGTGCAACTGCCGTCCTCTACATCTACATCTACATCTACATTTACATTTATACTTCTCCAGCCACCCAACGGTGTGTGGCGGAGGGCACTTTACGTGCCACTGTCATTACCTTCCTTTTCTGTTCCAGTCGCGTATGGTTCGCGGGAAGAACGACTGCCGGAAAGCCTCCGTGCGCGCTCGAATCTCTCTAATTTTACATTCGTGGTCTCCTCGGGAGGTATAAGTAGGGGGAAGCAATATATTCGATACCTCATCCAGAAACGCACCCTCTCGAAACTTGGACAGCAAGCAGATGCAGAGCGCCTCTCTTGCATAGTTTGCCACTTGAGTTTGCTAAACATCTCCGTAACGCTATCACGCTTACCAAATAACCCTGTGACGAAACGCGCCGCTCTTCTTTGGATCTTCTCTGTCTCCTCTGTCAACCCGACCTGGTACGGATCCCACAATGATGAGCAGTACTCAAGTATAAGTCGAACGAGTATTTTGTAAGCCAGCTCCTTTGTTGATGGACTACATTTTCTAAAGACTCTCTCAATGAATCTCAACCTGGCACCCGCCTTACCAACAATTAATTTTATATGATCATTCCACTTCACATCGTTCCGTACACATACTCCCAGATATTTCACAGAAGTAACTGCTACCAGTGTTTGTTCCGCTGTCATAAAATCATACAATAAAGGATCCTTCTTTCTACGTATTCGCAATACATTACATTTGTCTATGTTAAGGGTCAGTTGCCAATCCCTGCATCAGGTGCCTAGCCGCTGCAGATCTTCCTGCAGTTCGCTGCAATTTTCTAATGCTGCAACTTCTCTGTATACTACAGCATCATCCTCGAAAAGCCGCATGGAAATTCCGACACTATCTACTAGGTCATTTATATATGTTGTGAAAAGCAATGCCGGCCGGAGTGGCCGAGCGGTTAAAGGCGCTACAGTCTGGAACCGCACGACCGCTACGGTCGCAGGTTCGAATCCTGCCTCGGGCATGGATGTGTGTGATGTCCTTAGGTTAGTTAGGTTTAAGTAGTTCTAAGTTCTAGGGGACTTATGACCACAGCAGTTGAGTCCCATAGTGCTCAGAGCCATTTGAAAAGCAATGGTCCCATAACACTTCCCTGTGGCACGCCAGAAGTTACTTTAACGTCTGTAGACGTCTCTCCATTGAGAACAATATGCTGTGTTCTGTTTGCTAAAAACTCTTCAATCCAGTCTCACAGCTGGTCTGGTATTCCGTAGGCTCTTACTTTGTTTATCAGGCGACAGTGCGGAGCTGTATCGAACGCCTTCCGGAAGTCAAGTCTAATGTAGTTCACCTTCATTTTATAGTCTCGCTAAAAAAGTGGTTCAAATGGCTCTGAGCACTATGGGACTTAACATCTGAGGTCATCAGTCCCCTAGAACGTAGAACTACTGAAACCTAACTAACCTAGGGACATCACACACATCCATGCCCGAGGCAGGATTCGAACCTGCGACCGTAGCAGCAGCGCGTTTCCAGACTGAAGCGCCTAGAACCGCTCGGCCACACCGACCGGCAGTCTCGCTAAAACTCAAAAACGGCTTACCCGATTTAGATGACTTTTTTTGTTCCGTTCTTAATTGTATGCTGATGAGCTCAACTAGGTGAAGTTCATGTGTCGACAGAAGCGCCGACACAGTGTTATTTTGAGGGGGCCGATAGGCACGCTATCTAACGCAGACGGGCGTGAATTCTGGAACAGGGTAACTATTGAATGGTAGCAAGAAAAGTACGTAGCTGCTTTATACTTAACTTTAATGACTCCTTGTGATACATCTCTCTTGACTATACAAATGAGACTCGTAAGATACATGCACTGTTACAATTGGCGCCTTGCTAGGTCGTAGCCATGGACTTAGCAGAAGGCTATTCTAACTGACTCTCGGCAAATGAGAGGAAGGCTTCGTCCGTATTGTCGCTAGCAATGTCGTCCGTACAACTGGGGCGAGTGCTCTATCGTATATCGAGACCTGCCTTGTGGTGGCGCTAGGTCTGCGATCACACAGTGGCGACACGCGGGTCCGACATGTACTAAATGGACCGCGGCCGATTTAAGCTACCACCTAGCAAGTGTGGTGTCTGGCGGTGACACCACAGAAGTATGTGGACGTGTATTAGCAAGAGATTCTTCTGATGAATCATCATCATCTCTGCAGTCGTTGAAGATGCCACACTCACTGCCACTGTCACTCCTTGTGAATACCTCCAGTATCTCTTCGTCAGTGCAACCATGACGACGCGCTATTTGTTTGTGGAATTCAAAAATGATAGCACTCTAAAAATCCTGAACAATAGGCAGAAACCTAAACGGGGGTGATCACACGAACCAGCTAGCATCTGTGAAATCTGACGGAAATACCGCTGTAATCGAAACGACATCACAGAAGCAGAATGCAGATGATCACACGAACCAGCTAGCATGAATGTCGAACAGCAACGGTGAAATCCGATGGAAATTGCGCTGATGGACTATAGACGTCCGCAAGCCCACAGGTAGAGGAACCGGCTGACGGTAAAAGCCGTCATTAGGACTCAGGTAGCGATCAGGCAGCGACGGTGAATGCCGTCTGCAGCACCCATGGGATATACCACTGCAGCGGCTAACGACGTCCGCAGCCCCAGCGGTAAGGTAGAGCGAGGCGGAATTTCAAGTCTGCAGCGCTCAAAGGGTTAATTACAGTATAAAATGTTGCTCCAAGGCTCGGGTTTGTGTTGCAAGATGCAGGAAATGTCTGTTGCCGCTGCCCGGCATCAATGGTGAGATGAAAACAAGCGATGTCAATAAGACAGCTGTCCGGCGATAAGACCTGTCCCGAGAAGTCCATTTTTCCGTGAAACTGCTTACGGGAAGCTCGGACCAGACAGCATGTTTGCCAGCCGTACTCCTCTAAAGACAAAGTGGCTCTCGGTTGCAGTCAGAGTAAAATCGTGCATTGGTCTAGTTTCATGGTACCGGTGAGATTCTGCACAATCTTAGTTTGTCGTACGAAGGCTTAGAAATTCACTAGTCATCGGACGAATACTGTTGACATCGAGAGATACGGGGATGAGGTATTCGATCCACATGTGCGACACGCAGGTGACCAAGATATCTTCTTCTCGGGTGATAACGCCTATCAGCTTCGAGCTAGTGTGTTGGATCAATATGTCGCAGGTGAAGATATCTGTAGGATGGACCACTCAGCGGTGTCTCCGAATTTGAGTTTTTAGAGCATGTTTCAGATGAATTGAGAAGGTGAAATTCAGTGAGGTTTCACCACAATAACAGTGCTCTTTGAGTTTCGATATGGCGACTATGTCGCATTGCCGCTAACAACTCCCTGTTAACTGTATAGTTGCTGTCGAAAAAATTTTATTTCTATTACTTTTTTATTGATATCTTCGGTTACGGAACTTTTCTGATTGTGTAATTTGGATAATTTTGTACGAAATATGTTATTATTGTAGTCACCAGTCCGAAGACTAGTGTGATACATATATTGACGCTAAGCTAACCTGTGTAAGTTTCGTCATCTCTTCGTAACTACTGAAACCAATATCTACTTAATCTTTCTTACTTTATCCCTTCCTTGAGCCAAGTTGTGCCATAAAGTTCGTTTCTGCCTGTTTTGAATCAGAACCTCACCATTAGATATTCCATGTAACCACCTTAGCTGCAGCGTTCTTCTGCAACACAAAATTTCTAAAGATTTTATTTTCTTCTTGTCTGTATTGATCATCCTCCATGATTTGGTTCCATTTGCATTCAAACAAACTTATTCATAAAAGGTTTTCTGACACATTTATGTTGGATGTTAACGGATTTTTCTCTTTCAGAAAAGATTTCTTACTTTTATGAGGCTGCACTTTTTTACACACAGATCAAAATTTGTCTCAGTCAGTTAACCATGATTCTGCCACTATCATTTATTTTGCCGGCAAAAAATGACAAAACTCCTATAGTAGTTTTAGCCTTTCATCCCTACTCGCCGGCCACTGTGGCCGAGCGGTTCTAGGCGCTTCAGTCCGGAAACGCGCTGCTGCTACGGTCGCAGGTTCGAATCCTGCGTCGGGCATAGATGTATTTGATGTCCTTAGGTTAGTTAGGTTTGAGTGGTTCTAAGTCAAGGGGACTGATGACCTCAGATGCTGAGTCCCATAGTGCTTAGAGCCATTTGAACCATTCCCTAATGTAATTCACTTGCCTAATTTAATTCAACTACAGTTGATTACCCCTGTTTTAGTTATAATCGTTTTACAATCTCATTTCAAGACACTGTTACTTCCGTTCAATTGATCTTCCAAGTAATAGGCCGTGTCCGGCTGGAAACATTACAACGTTATCGCGAACTCTTAAGATTTTTATTTCTATTCCTTATACAAGTTTTTTTTCATTTCCTTTATCGCTTGCTCAATTAGACTATAACAAGTAAGAAAATATTTAGTTCCTAAGGTTTACTATGTTACTTAATCCTTCCGGCATATTGTTCACAAAATGTAGACTCATTTTTCGATCATACTTGAGCTGTAGGCGCTAGTGTACAACATTAATTGCTTGATACCTGAAGTATTAAAAACCCTTACCACTACCACCGTAACAAAGGCGAAAGGTTTCTTGAAAGATGTGAAATCTTTGCACGGGAGATAGATAGATAGATAGATAGAGAGAGAGAGAGAGAGAGAGAGAGAGAGAGAGAGAGAAAGTATTTTATAACATGTCATGGCAGCATACCAAGAAACCGCTTATATAAAATGATTCTGAGAGGGGAAGGAAACAGACTTACACCTCTACAATGTTGCACTGTCGTAATTTCAAAATATCCTCCTGCATTTGCTACGTAGCCTGGTCGTTATGCCGTGACTCACAAAGGACATCTCTCGGCTCGAACAGGAATTTGTATTGAAACGTTTGCACAGGACTCACCTCACATTTCTATGCAGACCTGCGACGACATGAGATTGTGTTACTCTTGGTTTGTTCAGAACAGTGCCTGCAGTTTGGTGGAGGGCGGTTAAACATGCGAGTCAATCAGGTACCTCAGCAAGTAGTCGACTTGTTTAGTATGCGAGTACATGTGTCAGTATTGACGTGTAGGTACAACAAAAATGGATGAAACTACTAATATTTGTAACGTTTTAAATATTGTGGCGTCCAAGTTAAGAAGGCGTTATCCAACGGATGACGGTGTAGGACAGAATTATGACACTTTCGCAGTGTTTTTGGAGGATTTAATTATTCGGGAATATGAATTTGAGTGCTCAGCAGAAGTTATATTGAAAAGGATAGTGGATGAAGAAAGCGGCTTTATAGATTATAACGCGATTAATAGTGTTCGACATTGTAGTGCCAGTGGCAGTGGCGAAACAGTACTCCTCAAAGATAAGCTAACATTTCAGGAAACTAAAAGCTTTCACTAGAAAAGAAATCAAATGCTTATAGTATATTAACAATATTTTCGGAAGAACTTCTTGCATGTGTTTATTATGATTATCACGCACCTCTGCATGGCATCCACCTATAAGAAGCACATCGAACACCAAAGCAATATTTGATTATACGGTGGAAATAATGCGTAATAAACATCCATTTCGAGGAAACGAGGTAATCAAAGAACTGGAGATAAAACAAAACGTTCTATCCCAATTTGACATAGCAAGGAATGAAAACAAATGTGTCGATTACAGGCACCTGAAATTTTAGGCTATACAAAAAGAAAGAGATATTGGGCACACAAAGTTCAAATATGCTACAGTTTTCGTAGCACGTCTCAAGAAAGAACATAGAATGTGCCGTAGGTACACTACAGCTGTCATGACAGCCACAGATGTTCAGGAAGGCACAGATATTCACCAGTCTGGGGCCCTTTTTATCGAAGAAGTAAACTAGGCAACTACAAGTTTCCAGGTACAACCACAGTGCATTTGGAGCATTGATCAAAGTGGATTTAATAAGGAACTAACTTGTGGTGCAACATTATGTAAAAAGCTGGGAAATCAGTAGTTACCTTGGTCCAGTTTGCGCACGTTACAGCTCACACCTATACAACAAGGGGACGTTGAACCAATGTGCAATTAGTAAAAAACTATATATTTGTCTTCAGAGAAAAAACTTTCAGCTCGAGAGTTAAAAAGGTTGTTTAAGACAGTCATCCACCAAATATGTACATGGAGGCTAGCACTAGCGGAAAAATGCCAAAAGACCATTTAAATTGAGTTTTAGTGAATGTTGTAATAAAATTTTCGCAAATAACCAGCTGTTTATACTACTTTGTGTTTCTTGGAGTGCTCACAAGGACACAACAATAGTAAATGACTGCGGGTAAAGAAACTGAATGTACGATCATTCTGTCGAAAACAACAAATTACTTACAGCCTTCGGATGTATATTTCTTCCGGCAATGTAAAATTTTTGCAAGAAGTATGACAGACTCTATAAGGACACTCTGCAGTGACTTCGATACTAATTAAGGAAACAGAATTTTCATAATTAAAATGCATACTTTTACTCATAACCATCTGTTTGCTTCAGTGTACCAGCCTACGCTTCAATATTCATGGAAAGCGGGAGGGTGCACTCATGTGCTCAACTAAAGAATGTGTTCCAAGTGGATTTCGATCTTGCAATTGAAGAATGTCATTCTGAGGATTGTTCAGATATTGCTTTTGCCAAATGTGCCTATTGTGATTCTGCGTGTTGTTTCATGCATTTTGTTAAGGAACCTCATACACATTTTTAAAGTCCGATAGTGGGCAAACTAAGGTCAACACAATTGAATGCTTTTAACTTCCTAACCACAGTGGTACGTAAGGCTTCTAAGCACAACTGGAACACCGAACTTGTTTTCAAGCCGAGAGGCATCCGTTGTCAGTGTAACTAATGAGCCGCTTATGATGCATGGCGAGACGCGACCACTTGGAGAAACGTGGGCAGACACCATCTCGTACGCAAAACACGTCTGTTTACTAGGGGACACGCCTACTAATAAGCAGCCACGTCGAGAAAGGAGGCAATATCGACCCGAGGCGGGGAAGCCGGAATCGCGTGCCGCAGATAAGCTGGCCCAGAAGTTGCCGCGGCCCGTAAAGTACGCGACCAGTAGGTGCCAACCCACACAATGGAAAACTTCGTTTCAAGTCGCTGGCAGTGCTCGCAGCGCAGGCAAAAAATATGTGGAATACACGTGTAGTCTACATAGCAAGCGCTGCCTAACAGCTAAAGAAAACAATCGCATAAAATTGTTATAATGTTCTGTCCAACCTTTTAGATCATCTGAGGCTCACTGGAAGAAGACAAATAATATATGTAACAGTAACACTAACAGCTGAGTTAAAAAAAAAAGAGAGAGGAAGAGAGAGAGATGGAAGAGATAGACCAATGAAAAACTAACATCGCGTGCTGGGAATTTCAAATTGCAAATACTCGATTTATCATAACTTTTCGTAAACTGAATTGTATGGAATTTAAATTTTTAACGATTGTGTAATAGATGCTCTCTTCTTGGGCTGCATTGATACGTGCTTTGGGCCGCATGAGGCCAACAGGCCGCGGGTTGGACACCTGTTCTGCACGGTAAACTAGTGTTCGGCACATTATGTGGGCGGGACTTCTACCGTCGCAGGTTCGAATCCTGCCTCGGGCATGGATGTGTGTGATGTCCTTAGTTAGGTTTAAGTAGTTCTAAGTTATAGGGGATTGATGACCTCAGAAGTTAAGTCCCATAGTGCTCAGAGCCATTTGAACCATTTGAACATTATGTGGAGCCGTCAAATGAAAACTGAATACCCGCCACAACGGGACCATAGAACGATTCCACTAAAATGTAACAAAATTTCCACACGTGTTACGACAATTATCCCTCTAGGAGACGAGACAATCAATTCCTATTTCGTAGAACGTGGTCGGCCGCTGATGGCTCCACCACCGCATCCACTGTTGCACTTCCTCATCCAACTGTATGTCTTTGTTCTGGTCAACATGGATGTAAAAATCACACTTTGGAACACGGGGGTTGTACGAAGGATGTAGCAGTGTATCCCAGCTTAATCGCTGAAGCCTAGCCTTCGTCCGATTGACAGCGTGGGCGTGGGCGTTATCGTGCAACGGGATGGTCTCGTGTGACAGCATTTGGAGAACCCGAGGGCAAATGGGAGAGCCAACAGTGGTGACATCTCACATCTCCCCCGCCAAAGATCAAAGCTGTTCACACTATGAAACGTCCCCTTAGAAAAATTTATGAATGACTGCTGATAAACCCCTTACGTTATTTGATTTTCAAACAGCTGAGCAAAACTGAAGGTACTCAGACATTACTCTCTTTACTTATTCGAAACTGACACACAATATTTTTAGCGCAACGCAGTCTGACTTTCAATAATCCCTATAAGAGAATGGCCCTGACTTACAATAACCTATAACTTTCATGAATCACTTACCTCACAAAAATCTTCGCTATTTGAACTACTGCAATACAGCGTGCGCCAATACTGCCAGCTGAATAAAAGATTCTAACTACTGAAGGCACTAACTACTGATAGGCATAGTTAGCAAATGAAAGATTTTGATAAGGAATAAACAATGTATTTACTATTTACTTAATAGTGTTCAAAGGTCACAATATATATATATATATATATATATATATCAGTTCATGACATCCAGTCTTACAAATTTACTCTTACTGATGGACACACGTCCAGATCATCCGCTCTCAAAACTCCGCCATCTTTCCCCCCATATCCACTGCTGGCGGCTCACCTCCAACAGCGCAACGCTACGCGCTGTTAGCAGCCAACTGCCCAACACTACAATAGCAAATTCCAACAATGCCACCCAGCCACAGACTGCACACAGCACAGCCAGTGATTTTCATACAGAGCGCTACGTGACTTTACCAACATAAAAACCTAAACAGCCCACTTCCGATAACATCATTATGACCTTCTTCTTCGACCGAAGGGGTCTTCTGCTCGTCGAAATCCTCGAGCGTAAAACCACAATCAATGCGCTGCGCTATGGAGACATTTTGCAGAAATGTCGGGTAGAATCACCCCATTCAACGATAACGCCCCTTCCCCACAGTTCCAATAAGACAAAGGCTACGGTTCAGCGATTTGTTGGGATACACTACAAGATCATCTGTCCAGCCCAAAGCTTTCATCTTTCACCGTGTTATTTTCACGCCTTTGGCGACGTGAAGAAAGACATGCGTGAACGTCGCTTCCAGTCTGACGAGGAACGTAAGAGTGGATGTGGTTGTGGTTCATTCAGTGGCTGATGACCTACTAAGAAACAGTGGTTGATCGTTGCGTTTCCCAGTGGGATAAATGTCTTAATGCGTACAGTCATTACTTTTCATTGTGATGGGTTTTCGGTTTTCATTTTATTGGCCTTTATATTAAATTAATCGTGACTCGGCCAGATAAATACTGTATATATATATATATATATATATATATATATATATATATATATATATATATATATATATATATATATATATACACCTTATCCATCGCCAAGTGATTGTAACTGTCCCTGATAAATTGAATTATCTACACTGAGATGACAAAAGTAATGGGCTAGCGATGAGCACATATGCAGATGGCTGTAATATCGCGTACACAAGGTATGGAAGGGCAGTGCATTGGCGGAGCGGTTATTTGTAACCAGATGATTCATGTGAAAATGTTTCCAACTTGATTATGGCCGCACGACGAGAATTAATAGACGCTGAATGCACAACATTAGTTGGATCTAGGCGTATGGGACATTCCATTTCGGAAATCGTTGGGGAATTCAGTATTCTGAGAACCACAGTGACAATAGTGTGCGGAGAATATCAGATTTCAGGTATTACCTCTCACCACGAACCACGCAGTGGCCGATGGCCTTCACTTAACGATCGAGAGCGGTGGCGTTTGCGTAGAGTTGTCAGTGCTAACAGACAAACAGCACAGCTCGACATAACCGCGGAAATCAGTGTGGGACGTACGGCGAACGTATTCGTTAGGACAGTGCGACGAAATTGGCGTTAATGGGCTGTGGCAGCAGACGACCGACACGAGTGCCTTTGCTAACAGCAAGACGTCGCTCGCAGCGACGCTCCTGGGGTCGTAACCGTATTGGTTGGACCCCAGACGACTGTAAAACCTTGGCCTGGTCATATGAGTGACGGTTTCAGTTGGTAAGAGCTGGTAAGAGCTGGTGGTTGGGTTCGAATGTGGCGCAGGACCCAATTTGTCAGCAAGGCACTGTGCAAGCTGGTGGTGGTTCCATAATGGTGTGGGCTGTTTACATGGAGTGGACCAGGTTCTCTGGTCCAAATGAGCCGATCATTGTCTTCAAATGGTTGTGTACGGCTATCTGGCGACTATTTGTAGCCATTCATTGATTCCTTGTTTTCAAACAACGGTGGAATTTTTGTGAATGAGAATGCGCTATATCAGCGAATCATTCGAGCGAATGATTTGGCCACCCAGATCGCCCGATATGAATCCTTTCGAAGATTTATCGGACGTAATCGGGAGGTCAGTTCGTGAACAAAATCCTGCACCGGCACCACTTTCGCAATTATGGACGGCTATAGAGGCAGCAGGGCTCAGTATTTCTACAGGGAACTTCCAACGACTTATTGAGTGCATACTACGTTGAGTTGCTGCATTACGCCGGCAAGAGGAGGTCCGACACGATATTAGGAGGTATCACATAACGTTTGTCACCTCAGTGTGTACTAATACATAGGGACTAAGCGATAATAATTTCTGACGTTTCACAGTGGTCCAAACATCGTTAGGATGAACAAATTAGTGCAGGACAATTCTGGTATATGAAGCCGGGGAAGTCTCAGATTGGTCTACAAATACTAGCTAAGCTACAACGCGTGCGCGCCACGCGAGAGTTTGGCTAATATCGTCCATGTGTATTAAAAACACTTCTTCTTGCACGTACAAAATGTAAAATTGACGTTTGTGTAAATTTTACCTCAATATATTGTGCATTTTAGCAGTATAAAATTAACAACTAAATCGTTTTGTTTGTTTGGTCTTCTTACTACGAAACTACTATGATCGTAATGGACAAGTTTAGATCAAAATGTTAACGTAAATAATTTTTGCATTACATTTACAGAAGTCTCCTTTCTTTTATTACGATGACAAGAAAATTTACATTAACAATTTAAAGAAATAGGCGACTAAACCGGTGGCGCAAGCGAGCAATAAGATGCTGAAGATCCCGCTCAGCGCACATGCGCTCCAACTTATATGCGTTTTGTAGGCCATTTATTCCCATTTTTTATTTCCCGGCTTGATAGGTAGCAAGTCACCCATATCAAATTTTTCGTCTAGACTTTCCCTACGCCACTGTGATAGGATAATTATCGTGTACACACCGTAAAAAGGGGAAACCATATTAGCCAATTTTGAAAAGTTTTTAACCTAAAATGGATTCGTAATGAAACGTGTACTCACTGGAGTCAAGTCATATACACGTAACGTATTACTGAAAGACACAGCGTTCATAGTAAGTTATTCGCAAAAAAGGCGTGTGTCCTAAAAGTAATGTGATACGATGGAGAGGATCTTACAGCTCAAGCGGTTTTACTCTCAACAAAACTATCCGCAGGTTTTCTGTTAAAACCGAAAGCGAAGAAGAAAATGCTGTGCCGTGCTATGAAAAGTGCGGTTTCGTTTCCTTTCCGGCGGTAGGTTTTAATTACGATAGCAGGACATTTGAACCATTAGATGAATTTGTTTCTCCCACTTATATTGTTCCTCCGTATGTAATATATGAAACAAAACTGTATACACAACACTGTGATGTTTTCGTTTCTCCGTCGCAGTCGGTTTTAACAGAAAACCGTTATACTAGTAAATTGATAGTTGTGTCTTACCATCTTTTGATTAGAATACTATTTCGCAATCTGATTCGTCCGAAAATTTATGATATTACCCGTTTGGAGATTAAAACTATGAGAAGTGATGTCACTGAAGCTAGCATCCACGTTAGGTAGCTGGAGATGTCTCTCATATTCTGTATAATAATGATCCCAACCAATTGCCAAGAATACGCCAGATTAGGACATACTTCTAATTCCCACACTTGTTTAACATATTTAGCAACTGCGAAGCCAGCAATTTTATATAAAAAGTAATATTAATTTTTATTATTTTCACTTATTTTATGGCTGGGATGTTGAAAAACTAACTCTGTTTCACGGATTCTTGAAGGTACAGGATTAAATCCTCTGAAACCGGAAGAATTTACTAAACGGCGCAGGTAAAATTTTATTTATTAGGAGAAACCAATGGGTGCCAAGACAGCCACGATGTAATATCTACAAGACCCAAAATATAGCTCTGCTATGCTTCACTGATTTTGCATAATCGGTTCGTTTGAAAATCCGCGCTATGACCGTACAGAGTGTATCAGAACGAATAGTAAATATTCGGGGATATGACAGGAACGATCATTCTAGTAAACATAGTCTCTAAAAACCATACCTTAAGAGCTATCAGCACTTGTTCATCTTCCCAAGTAAAATCGATCAACATCTTGCGGTGTTGCAGAATTAACTGATCCTTACAATTCGTCCGCCCCCACGCGCCTCTATTCCTCTGGTTAGGGAACCCGACGGTGGTCTCAAATCATCAGGCGATATTAATTTGAGGTCGTATAATTAAAGATTAATTAATACGATTTTTGAGATAATTATTCTATCAGCCTTAGCGGTACATCAGATGAAATTTAATTTAACTAATAACCCGAATCTGAAGTCAAAATTATTCACTTAATGTAATCTGTGGACTCTCCCCTTGTCACTGAGCTGGTCCATGCAGCAGTTTGGGCTGGTGACAGGCCTTGTGGCCAGTCCATGGAAGGTCTGTACTCTACATGCTCTTCACTCAGATCATGTAGAACCCACCTGCAAAAATGGTTCAAATGGCTCTGAGCACTATGGGACTTAACAGCTGAGGCCATCAATGCCCTAGAGCTTGGAACTACTTAAACCTAACTAACCTAAGGACATCACACAGATCTATGCCCGAGGCAGGATTCGAACCTGCGACCGTCGCAGTTGCGCGGTTCCGGGCTGAAGCGCCTAGAACCGCTCGGCCACCGCGGCCGGCTAGAACCCATCTGGCAGCAATGTTTCTGATCTTTAACTTCTTCAGTTACGATTCTGTAAACTGAAGTAACAGACATTCTGCCCTCACGTCGAATTTCCCCATGTATTTCGTCGATCCTCTATCTCAAAATTCAGTAGCAATAACATGAGGAGTGAAGTCTTTAGCAGCTGATGGCCGTCCATTTCTTGTGTTGTCCTTAGTGCTTACACGACCTTGACGGAAACTAGGACACCAAAGTGATAATATTGTGCTGCGATCCACTATGCTATTCCCACGCACCTCTCTCAAAGCTTTGTCATTTTCCGTTGGCTTCTTTCCAATTAGATATTCGATTTTGGTGTAGGAACGCTACTCGCTACGTGTAACACGACCTGACTCGGTTTCAGCTTCTATTTTAAAACTGAATTATTCACGATACAGTCACGAGAATCAGCAAACACATATACAGCCGTCACGCCTGAAGTCTTCCTCGCAACTGACATGAATTTCAACTTGATCATACCACCGTAACGGTCGCGCATGCGCAGTGTACATGACTTTTGGAAACATCCTCGTATTTCTCGAAGTATGATAATGTGACTCTTTATATTGGCCTGAAACAGTTATTATAGGACGATACCTAGCAAAGCAGATCGGAGCGCAAGTTGCTCTCATTTTATAGTGGTTTTAGTCATTTGTTCTGTTGACAAAACAATCATTGACGAGAACCTCCCCATGTGCGTATAACACAAACTTCTGTATCTGAGTATGTGCTCAATTACAATGTAGTTTTCTATATCTCGATCATGCGCGTTTTCTCTTGTCGAAATTGGGTGACATGACGGTGCCCCAACATTGTCTCTGCGGCGGTTCGAGTTCCACAGCGGGATGTCGTGTGTCAACGCGCCAAACACAGCGACTAAGATCTGGCACACGCCAGCGATTCCTTTTGGCACCCCGCTCTCGCCGCGTGTCGCCTAAGCACGCATCTGGTCTGCGCATTGCGCCTGCGGGGTAGAATACCCATCGGGCTGGCTTCCCAACTACCCTTCTCTGCAACAGTCATAAAGATTCCAACTAGCAGATTTCATAGGCAAATTCATTTTTACATCACTAACTACATGGTAATCCTAACATGAAAATTCTTAGCTGTGAGTGGTTTTCAACGAATGTAAAACCCAGAAAAATCTTTAATGTTTAATAACATAGTTAAATTTATTTAAAAGACAGGACACTGTAGTTTTAAAAAAGGATTCCCCACAGAAATATTAGCGAGGTCCTTCCTGTTCTCTCTCACAAATCTACAACAAATAAAAACTGTACCACCCGCATATTAAACATATGTATTTATGGTGCTCTTTCGTTTGTTAGACCGAGCAATTAATGTTTGTAAGGTGTATGCTAATCTCAGAAAGTTCATAAATTGTGGCAAAAATTATCTAGCTGTTATAGCTAGTAAGTATTCACAAGTAGCACAGAGAAAAACAATACTCTGTAACACAACTAAAGCCAGGGCCGCTCATCGCCTTTTTGACAACAAACTAGCATCAGACCAAAAAGAAATAGAAGCGCCCCTCTACATCTCGGCAACACACCAGAGTATTTATTCGCAGCTGGCCGCCGTAGGCCGTATATCTAAAAACATAGTTCACAGTGCATCCGTTGAACACTCAGAAGCTCAATATTTTCTAAATCTCCTTGGTGCCATATACACAGTTTATCTCAACTTATCTCACATTCGTCAATGCAGCCAGTACCACCCTTCAAAGAAGAAACTTTGCGCACACAAGAGAAACCGAAAACGATCAATATACCATGCTTGAACTTCACAAACGAGATGAGACACTGTAATTGCTATAGGAAATTTAGAGAGAACGATACGTCACATCTTCTTATCCTTTTGTTGTACTCCGACATCCTGAAAAAGATAAATATATAGCGGCTGGGTTCACCGAAATCTCTCGCTGACCGTTGCTGCACGAATTTGTCGAAAAGGAGCCGTTACTCTTTGGTGCTATAAGATTATCAAGCTATGCATCAGAGTTAAAAAATAAATACATGCATGCTTGGGAACTCACTCCTTACTGTCTTATTTTGCTAGGCGCATCTGATTTTAACGCCCTGCACACAACTTCACAAGCAAAAGAAGTAATTAAGCTCTTTCACTGCTGCCTGCATGAGTGCTTCACACTGACAAAATGTTGTCTCACAAGGCCATCAATGCAGAGATCTACAAACCTCGAGTGGAGTGGTATGACAGGGTACACACAAAAATTGTTCAGATGGCTCTGGGCACTATGGGACTTAACATCTGAGGTCATCAGTCCCCTAGAACTTATAACTAGTTAAACCGAACTTAACTAAAGACATCACACAGATCCATGCCCGAGGCAGGATTCGAACCTGCGACCGTAGCAGTCGCGCGGTTCCAGACTGAAGCGTCTAGAACCGCTCAGCCTCCGCGGCCGGCCGGGTACACACAAAAACTTGCTAAGACTTACTGCTAACACGGGTGCCATGGAAGATGTGCACCCAGTCTCTACATAGGATATTGAATTTAAAGCTTCATAAATCAAAACATATGGGTTAGGAGCACTGATTACGTCTAAATATCCCACTTTAAAAGCAAACAGGAATGAGTGTCTACTTATTTCTGTTTGGAGCCTGATCTCGAATCTCCACGATCTCCACCCCTCTGTCTTCACACTCCATAGCCGGGCGTTGTGCAGCATTTTGTTGACACAATCTACCACCATTGTTTCCTGCTCTCTGATTGCACCAGATTCCGTTCAGGTTCTGTGACCTGTTATTGTTCCATCGCCCAAAGTTGTTGTGTTGCTGTCTGCTGCTGCTATATTCCTCTCTTCCATACTATCTCACATACTCATCATGATCCATTAACATCAATTTGAAAGCGTCCAGATCACCCTTCTCTATAAAGGATAGGGTCCTCTTATGTATATATCAATGAAGAGCTGTACTAACTTGTCACTATTACAGGGGCTGTCCAGGTGCCGTTTCCGTGTCAATACAGCATTAAACTGTACCAAACATGTCTGTTGTTGAACAATACAGTTTCATCACTTCTGTCTCAAATTCTCCAAACGTTCTGCAGTCTCCTATATCTGATAGGAAGGCCCCAATTACTTCGCCACTCATATGGATGCTCATAAACACTAACTTTCGCTCTATTCGGCAGGAATTGAGGAAGCTATTCTTGAGCTGAATGATCCACGTTCTTATGTGCAGATATCCGCCTGCAGTGAATGTTAGAAATTTTCGAAGTCAAAGTAAATGCTTGTCGTCAAAATCTTGCCCTCTGAGGGGGACAAAATTTGATGCAACACTCGTCTCTCCTGCCCTACTTCGTGTCTGCACTGGTGGAAACGCATCGCTGGACTGAGAAATTCCGTAAATAATCCGTTGTGCAGCGTGAGCCTGCAGAATCTTTTCTATGTCCGTCGCTACCCGCGCCGTAGCTCCTGATCTAGCACTCTTCTGTTTTAATTTGTCCACGTCTCATCGCAGTGCCACTAGTTCTTCCATTTCTGAAACTGATCTGCTTCCGTCACATCGAATACAGTCTGCTCTTCCAAAGCCAGCACACTCTGCAAAAGTGAGGTGTTAGCTTCCTCCGCATCCTCATCTAGCGAAACTAAGTCACATTCAGTGCGCTCCAACCTGGAGATGTCTGCTGTCTTCGTTACCTCACCACGTTCTTGTTTATCGAGTTTTTTGTGTAATACCTCAACCTGTTACCATAATTTCTTTCCAGCATCCGATGCTTCTTCTATAACTATTTCTGCTTGTTCTTCCAACTGTTTAGCTCCCTTTCTGTCTGCTTTTGCCTATTTTTGCCGCTCTTCTGCTCTCTCCCTGCCCACTTACGCCTTCTAATGTCTTTCCTGGACTTTCAGCAATATCTGCCTAATCCAGAATGGAATGTCGCCCATGGCTGCAGAGGTTGAACTACTCTGCTAGTTTCTATTTCGCGAGCTGTGGTATTCTCGATTTGTTCCGCTAGTAGTCCAGTTTCCTGAGTCTCTGCTGAAGGGATTGACATTGATGTCTCCCACCTGGGATTGTTCCGGCATAATGTCTCGGAATTCCGTAGAATCGTCTTGACAGGTGATGTTTCTGACCTCCATTGAACGAGCTCTATCGGCCTTAACATAAAATGAAATAATTGAATCTTAAATCATATTAAACAGTGATACTATATACGAAAGCAATTCAGAAAGGACCGCCCGATCGGTCGCAAAATGGAAACCACTGTGAAAATCAAAAATATTTTATTTACAACAGTTAGCTACACCTCCCACTTCTGTTCGTAGTCGGCGCTCCGACTCCGACACTTGTCGCAGCGTTGTACCAGCTCTTCCGTCATTGAAGGCAGCTGCCTGTGCTTTCCACCAATTCCATTTGTCTGTGTCAAAAGGTTGTCTTCATAGATAGCGGTTCATGAGAGTGAAGATGAAACTCTAGGGTAGCCGATTACGGGCTGTATTGTGGCTGATGAAACACTGCTAATCGAAAACGCTGCAGGAGCATCTTCATTGCCTCTGGAGAGTGCGGATGAGAATTGTGATAAATAAGGAAACGCTTGACGCTTATATTATGTGGGCTGCACAACATCAGGCAAAATCTGTCACCAGGCCCTCATACGTGACGGGAGATGCTATTTTCTAGGCATCTATACGTGCTCGCTGTGCGCTCAGAAGTGAAAAGAGAGACGTGGCGCTAACGACGTTCAAACTAGAGCCACTGCCCAACACATCTGTTCAGAGCTTTATAGGATTCTCACTGCGGTTTCTATTTCGCACCTTATCGGACTTTACCTTCCAAACAGCCCTCGTATTTCACGAAAGCAAAAATTTTCGCATACATTTCAAATCTTCACACGTAGTACAAATTACAGAAAACAATCAACACAAATGCATACACAGAAAAATACAAAAATATTATTCTACAGATGTGGCAGGCTAACAACACCTATGCTGCAGCCGCTGTTAAGGCACATTCAAAAGGAAGAAAAGGCAGATGGATGCTGCAACTTCCACACTCCAAGATGCCATGAAAGTTAGTTACCCTGTTGTACTAAAGAACGGGACGTATATTTAGCTTGTTTAGTGCCTGCAGAATTTAAATGCATAGTGTGGAAAATATTCCTCGATGGGACGCATGATACAATTAACGTTAACAGTCATACAATTAACAGACCTGGAACAGGTCGAAGTGAGGCTCAATGGCTTGTGCCGAAGCTGCTCTTGCTATAAAAACCCGTGGGCGTGTGACACTCGTAGCCACCTTTGCTATTCTCGTATCTTTAAAAGCAGTGCTTGGCCTCTGCACACAACGAAAAATCATCACGAACAAGCAAATATCCTAGGATTTCAGTTGGTTATATTTATTATTTAAGGGTTGCGAAACTATAGGGAAGTTGAAGAATATTCGGTGTTTCAAAATGTGAGTCATATTTTGAATTCAAAAATATCATTTACTCTAATCAAGCTAACAATTGAAAGAGAATAATACAGATCAATGTTCTGAAAGTTGTTGAAAAGAAATATTACAGTGAGTCTTAAACTCTCTGAGTCTCGCGTTTAATAGGAAGACTGCAGCAAGTAAAATTAATAAAGTGTGTGTATAGGTTGCAAAAGCAGTGACACAAATATACAGTATACATAACTGAGCATTCAAGGTGCATTAAAAAATGAGCTCAGTTCGAGGCGCTCAGAATCTGAGTCACGCTAATGTGAATATTCAAATGTGTGTGAATTGTTAAGGGACCAAATAGCCAAATTGCTTAGGTCGTCGGTCCCTAGACTTACACACTACTTAAACTTATGCTAAGAACAACACACACACCTATGCCAGGAGGGAGGACTCGAACCTACGGCAGGAGGGGCCGCGCAGCCCGTGGTACGACGCCTCAAACGGTGCGGCGACTCCGCGCGGCTGCACGCTGCTGCCTCAGAGAAACTCACTTTCCTCAATTCTGTTGCTGTGTTACTGTCGTGAGCATCTGTGGAAAATGGTTAGAACATGTGAAACCGCGAGTAGGCGACAAAGTGCTGGACGCCCAACTCTCGTCACAAAACATGGAGGTCGGATACTTGCCTGCTCTGTAAAGTGCGCTAGTCGGCGATGTGTGCAGATGTGACGATAGTGTACGATGTATGTGCAGGCACACGTGTTTCAGAGCACACCGACCAACGCACGTTGTTAAACGTGGCGCTCTGCTGCAGACGACCCCTAGTGTTCCCATGTTCACCCAATGAGACGGTCATTCCGATTGCACTGACGGGAGGATAATCAAGATTTACCGTGGATCAAGGGCAGCGTTTCACGTGGTCGGCTGAATCATGGTTCTTGATGCATGCAGTCGTTGGTTGTGTCTGGATAAGTCGTCATACGGGCGACTGGCTTACGCCAAGGGCGCAGATAGGTGGGGTAGGATTATACGAGGAGTGTTTAATGATTAATGCAACACATTTTTTTCTCGGCCAGTTTCGGCTAAAAAATGCGGAATTGGTTGTGGGGCGTCGAGGAATATTCCCGCTTCAGGTCCTATAAGTTTCATGAAGTTCCGATTGTTGGCTGCTCTACACGTACTATTCAATATGACGTCTGTAACGGAAGTGCTTTCCTAGCAGAGAGCTGTCATTGAGCTTATTTTGGCGGAAAACCAGAGCAGCGCAGATATTCATAGGCGCCTGCAGAATGTCTATGGAGACCTTTAGTGAACAGAAGAACGGTTCGTCGTTGGGCGAGGCATCATCATCGCAGCAAAGGTGGCGCATATCAGTCCCATCTCCTGTGTGCCTGCTATGACTCCGTCAATGTGCACTTCAGCGTGTTCGTCGCCAGAAAAATGCAAGCGAACTTCTTCTTCTCCATGACAACGCAAGCCCTCACAAAACTGTACGCACCCTAGATGAGTTCACAAAACTTACCTAGTCTGTTCATTTTCATCCACTTACAGCCCGGGTATCACACCTTCCGACTTCCATCTTTTTAGCCAAATGAAGGATCCAGTCCACGGGAAGTAGTACATAGGTGATGGTGAGAATATTGATGCAGCCAAACGTTTGCTCCGACGTCGACCAGAAGAGTGATGCCATGCGATTATACAGGCCCTCCCAGTAAGGTGGTGTAAGGCCGTCGTATTTTACGGTGATTATGTTGAAAAGTAGGGTTTTGTAGCCAAAAGAGTGGGGAATGATATGGTGTATTGGACTCCTGAAGGAATCCAACCTGCTTTCAGAAAAAAAATTTGTTGCATTACTTAATGAACGTCTTCGTACTATGGGGGACATTTATCTGGACTTAAATGGTGCTTGTAGTAGTAGTCGCAGACACCAAGACATCTGTGAACTACATGAATATTATTAAAGACCTCCTGCATTCCTTCGTGCTGGATGCATTCACCGAAGGCGATGGCATCATACTAGAAAGGTTTGAGGAGCATGATAGTGAACTGACGTTGACATCTTGGTCACCAAATTAGCGTAATCTGAACCTGATGGAACACATCTGGCTTGATATCGGGCATAACTCCACGCTCATATACCACGGGCCCGTTATTTACGGGAATTACTGACTTGTGGTACAGCATGTTTCCGTAAACGTACCAACGACCTGTTGAATGATTGCCACGCTGAATTACTGATATATTACGTTTCAAGGTTGGACTCACCCTTTATTAAGTAGGTGGTCGTAATGTTTTGGCTCCTCAATGTATGTTTAGTACATACCACTTTAAATGGCCACGACGCCGGAAGTACTCATTTAGACATAACAGATTAACTTAAACACGAATATAGAATTGAGGTGGAACAAAGGTGATTGAATTCTTTTGAAAGAGCTGTGGAGGCTGAAGAACCTTGTACAGGAAAACTAAACGAATCTAATGTTACGAAAAACGTCATTCGCCGAAAGATACACACACCTTTCGTACAGATAGCGAAGCAATGAGACACTGTTAGCCGGCCGAAGTGGCCGTGCGGTTAAAGGCGCTGCAGTCTGGAACTGCAAGACCGCTACGGTCGCAGGTTCGAATCCTGCCTCGGGCATGGATGTTTGTGATGTCCTTAGGTTAGTTAGGTTTAACTAGTTCTAAGTTCTAGGGGACTAATGACCTCAGCAGTTGAGTCCCATAGTGCTCAGAGCCATTTTTTTGAGACACTGTTATCGCTGTCCTAAGGACCACGTCCTGCCTTGCACTTGAGTTCTTGGTCGTTTCTCTAAATGATTTACGGTGAAGTCTATTACTCTTCCTTTGAAAATGGCATACCAAATTACAGTTCCACTATTTCTTTAATTAGAGCTTTTATTCCGTCTAATTTACTTTAAACCCTAATATCCACTCATCACTCCCCCATTCTTTTTAGTTCAAAGGTGTGAAAAGATTTCAGACGGCTGATTGCCTACAAATTAGTGATATTAAAACAATAAATACCACACTTCTTTCCTAACAGCCGCAGGCGCATTTTCTTTGATGTTCCGGCAGATATTTTCAGTTTCGTTTTTGTAACGTGTAGCTGGAGTCAGCCAAAACAAATGATGCTCAACACATGCTTTCGCGACTCGAGGTGCCGTCGGGAAACATCGATTTGTTTCCCGTTACAAACAAAATTATTTTTAAAAGCGAAATTTTACGTGTCCATTCGTTAGAGCCGTACCAGATTAATCGAGTGGGATATTCGTTTTACCGATATGTGTTAACAGTAATGTTAAAACACGAAGAATAACGGCTACTCCAGGAGCGACTACGCAGCGCTGCTGCATGGCGGTAGTAGTAAAGGGGGGAACTGTTGTTGTTCTGTTAATACATGTCAATAAAAGGAATATCGCACTAGACTAATTTGGGACCACTCTATCGAAAAATAACGTAAAAGTCCACTTTAAAAATAATTTTGTAATGAGAAACAAACCTACACTTTCCGTCGACTATAGGCATCTCATGAAAAACGTCATGAGCAATGTTTGTTGGGATAACTCCAGCTGCACATTGCAAAAACTAAACTGTAAGTATCTTCCGAAATAACAGAGAAGATACGCCTGACACCCTGTATATAACAGACCGAGCAAATATGTTATTATCGTTATTTTTTCGAATATGGTACGGATTTGTTTACTCTTTGGCTTGGACGCCGATTGTACTTGCTTGGTGTTTGGAATAGGGGCCTATTTATGCCTGTGTCCATATCTGGATTTGAGAACTCTGCCCGAAGATGAGTAACGGAGTAATACCCGAAAATGCAATCACAATAAAATAAAATTTGAAAGCCACAAAAAAGTCCATGTTAAATACTTAGAGAAATTAACACACAATATACAGTGTTTTAGTTGCGGTCTTACGATGACTAATGCAGAAATTCTGTATTTCCAGAATCTAAATAACTGGCTGTTGGAACTCCGTCTGGGAGCATGGTTCATTCATGTCGAAGAAATCACTGTGACATTTGCGGCTGAGAAACTCCGTTTATCCCTTTTGCATGTTATCGCAATTTTTAAAACTTGTTTTCCTTCTTTGCTTGCTTATATTTCTAATTACTATAGTAAGTTCGAATTTGATGATTGTTTTCAGTGAGAAAGATATCCCAGTTATTGAGAGGCTTCTGTATAAAACTTGGAAGGCAATTGCGTCTTTCTTTATACTGTTGTCTATTTACAGATTCTCATCTTCCTCTTTTGTCCAGTTTTTCACAGTACAACATGAATTTGTATTTAGTGCAAGACAATCTGTCGATTCCTGAGTGCTCTATTACAGTGTGGCGAAGAAATCACGTGTGACTTTTTTGTTTGTGGCGAAGGAGATTTAACGTTTCTATTCTCAAACAGATCGAAATTCTTCTTTGTTACAGGCAAGATGCCGGCCCTCCGTACGCCAACATCATGTACGACCGCCGCGTCGTACGTGGAAGCACATTTGCTCAGCATCCTATCCCGGTAAGTGGAACGTAGGTTATCGTCAGCTGTCAAGTAGCCACGAACGCAGAACCAGTGCCACACGAGTACTCTGTGACGTATGGCTTTGTGTGACTATATCATTCTGTGATTTTGTCTCCTTCCTGCTATAATTTCCCATCTCTTGAGTTTTCTCTTCAAATTAAAACACCCTGGCTCACCCAATACAACTTACCAACTTGCATGATTTCGTAAGCAGTCTATTCAACATTATATAATATTTCAAAGTATTGGGCGTCAAAACGATGAACAACATGAATTCCGTATAAAAAATTACTTATATTGATTTTTGTGCTTGTTGTGGTGGACATCGAATCTTATAATTTTTTCTCTTCTTATGGATGGGTTTATGTTGCTTCAGATACTAATGTTCTTACTAAGTTTTAATTTTTAAAATATACCGATAGCTACACACTCTACATTTTACTCATTTTCAATTTACATTGAGAACTTGTGCCGAGTAACTAACAACACCATTCCCTGTAACCTGAACATCAGGAATTCCGTGTATAAATTACTTATATTAATTTTTGTACTTGTTGTGGTGGACATCGAATCTTATAATTTTTTCTCTTCTTATGGATGGGTTTATGTTGCTTCAGATACTAATGTTCTTACTAAGTTTTAATTTTTTAAATATACCGATAGTTACACACACTACATTTTACCCATTTTCAATTCACATTGAGAACTTGTGCCGAGTAACTAACAACACCATTCCCTATAGCCTTAATGTATAGCACAAATGAAGCCTACAGTAGGTGGCACCTAAATGCCTTATGTCACGCAACGATATGTGTACACCGATATTAAATTATATCTTTTTATCATTTTTATGCATTTTACGAACTGTTCCTTTCACAAAAAAGAAAGTGATTTTGCATTTGAACAATAAATTGCTAGCAGCTTTAGAAAGTTGGGAACTTATGTCTAAAAAAGAACTATTTTGACAACGTTTATCGCCACTTAAAATTTATGCTGAATTGTTAATGAAATATTTTAACAAATTTCATAGAAATTTCCTTCGTTAAACAGCAAATACGTGATTTTCAATAGATTAATTAACGCATTTAAAATTAATTACAACTTCTGCTATTGTAGCCACAGCATTTCAACATAGGTACGTAGATAGAAACGAAAATATCTTCTGAGCTTTGTTATAAAATATTATAAAAGAACAGCATAAAAATGAATTTGATCCAATCATCATAAATTATGTACAGTTTGGTTCTTTCGTCTCTAAACACTCTGCCTGATAAAAAAGTGAAACAAGCGGAAGAAATGGTCGGTTGTCAATTTAATTTCGTGCGTGAGACACATCGGCGGGTACGTATATGATAATAGTAGCAATTATTTGACAGAGTGCGGGTACAGTGGGTGATTTTTTTTCCACCGTTAACAAACTCTAGGGATTGATCCATGAGTGGATACGGAACAAAAAAGGTCCAATGAAATTCTGTCCGAAAATGCATGGTTTTGATGCTAGAGACCGTCTATTCGACATA
The DNA here is from genome assembly GCF_021461385.2 of Schistocerca piceifrons. Classification (NCBI taxonomy): domain Eukaryota; kingdom Metazoa; phylum Arthropoda; class Insecta; order Orthoptera; family Acrididae; genus Schistocerca; species Schistocerca piceifrons. Next base: position 302,815,112 of record NC_060145.1, on the reverse strand, counting down.
CTTTGTTGCAGAGACTGCGGTCTAATACAGGCTGTGTCCTGCATCCATAGTTACAGTATGCATGGTTTCCTCCTAGAGGGTGGTTCTGCTCCTCATACGTCATGCCCGATCGCCCTCTCCTGCCGTAATAATTGGTGATATTGGTCAGATTCACTTCTCTTGCCGACTCACCTTCTAGTGGATGTGATCTGTATTCGAATCGAGAGCTCACTGGCTTGGTGTTTACTTACGGTAAGGGAAATGGCAACGGCGTGCATAGAGGTTGTATCAAGAGACCTACGCCCACCGATAACAACCACAGCATTCACTGTTTGCAACAGTGTTTCGCCGTTTGATTGAGACAGGGTCGTTTCAGGAAGCAGGAAATAATGAAGGACGTACCCGAAACGTTGGGACACCAGACTTTGAGGAAAATTTGATTAACACTGTGTAAGGCGACCGCCGTATCAGTACCAGGCGTTGGCCCGCCAGTACAGAGTAGGCCAGACGACTGCGTGGAACAGTTTACATGAGAATTGTTACCATATCACTTATAGGGATTACTAGCGACAGACCTTCCAAATCTGGAGCGCTTTTGTCACTGGTTTCTTCACCAGACAACCACGATTCCGGGAATTGTGTCATCCATCCTGTTCACAGATGAGGCCACCTTTAAGAGAAGCGGTATCTTCAACTTTCACAACAGTCATCTATGAGATAGTATGCAGAGCCCCCACGGTATGGTGACAGCGAATCATGAGCTTTGGTGCAGCTGCAATGTGTGGACCGGGAAAATTGGCGACCATATTTTGGGACCAGTCTTCCTTCCACATCGCCCACTAGGCCGCAGTCGGCCGCTGTGGCCGAGCGGTTCTAGGCTCTTCAGTTCGGAACCGAACTGCTGCTACGGTCATGGATGTGTGTGATGTCCTTAGGTAAGTTAGGTTTAAGTAGTTCTAAGTGTAGGGTACTGATGGCCTTAGATGTTAAGTCCCATAGTGCTTAGAGCCATTTGAATTAGCCGGAACTATCGGCGTTTCTTGCGGTTGACTTTGGCTCTCCTGCTGGAAGAAGTGTCATTGATGTTTCGAAGGCTTATGTGGCTCCTGCATAATTGTGCTCCAGCCCACGAGAGGGTGCAGTTACATGGCCTGCACGTTCACCGGATCTCAACCCGTGCGATTTGTGGTTATGACGCCACCTCAAAAGTATCGTGTATGCAGAGTGCACTCCATATGTGGAGACAATAGAGTAACGTACTCATGCTGCCTTTGACACTATTCGGATGAAGCCTGCCCATTTGAACGTGTGAGACAGAACATGCTACGGCGCATACACGCATGCGTTGAGGCAGATGGAAACCGTTTTCAACACATACCGTAACTGTGGCTGCAGTCTCTGTAACTAAGTATGATTAAATAAATGTCTCTATTATGAAAACGATGCATTTCCGAATAGAAGTTCATCAGACTCTTTTGTTCCGTATCCTCTCATCGATCAGACCGTGGAGTTTGTACATGGTGGAAAAAATCTTCCTGCATAAGGGGCGTGATCAGCGTCAGGTGGGGGATCACTGGGAGCACACGGGGATGCCGCGTACCCGTGTGAGACAGCGTTATCAGACCTGATACCGTTTAAAAGAGGTACCAAGCATATCGGAATCGCTTCACACTTGTGCCTACTATCCAAGAACAAGTAACGGACTCCGTTCAACATTGTATGTCTCGCCGCAGCATTGGTAGGAGGCTAGCAACAACTGGACTAGAGAAATACTGCTTTGCGTAGGCAGCCGTTGCCACCACAACACAAACGGCTGCGTTTGAATTGGTGCCGTGACTGAGAGGCAGCCCTGCCGATGAATGGCGTCGCACTGTGTTCACCGACGAATCGCGGTTTTGGAGCGCCCCCGACGACCATCGTCGGCGAGCATGTCGTTGACCTCGGGAGGGGTCCCTTTCTTCCAGTATTTTGGAAAAGTGCAGTGATGTTACTCTTAGTGTCATGGTGTTGGGCGCCATTAGTATCATTTGAGGCCATTATTGGTAATGGTTGAGGAAACTGTGACGGCACAACAGAACGCCATGGACATCCTGTCTCCCCCCGTGTTGTCAATATCTATATTTACATCTACAACTTCCTGATTACTAGGCAATTGACAGTTAAGTGCGTGGTAGAGGCTTCATCGAAACAGCTTTCATCTACATTTTCACACAGCGCGCGCTAAAAACAAACATTTAGATATTTCCGTGCGAGCTCTGATTTCTGTTATTTTATCATGGCGATCATTTCTCCCTCTGTACGTAGGCGCCAGCAAAATATTTTCACACTCTGAGGAGAAAGCTGGTGACTGAAATTTCACGACAAGGTCCTGCCACAGCGAAAAACGCCTTTGTTTAAGTGAGTAGGACCCCCAATTCGTGTATCATATCCGTGGCACTCTCTCCCATATTTCGCGATAGTACAAAACGAGCTGCCCTTCCTTGAACTTTTACGAAGTCCTCCGTTAATGCTCTATGCTCTTTGATGCGGATACCACAAAGCACAGCGATGCTCCAGAACAGGGCGGACAAGCATAGTGTAAGCAAAAAAAAAAAAAAAAAAAAAAAAGGCTCTGAGCACTATGGGACTTAACTTCTGAGGTCATCAGTCCCCTAGAACTTAGAACTACTTAAACCTAACTAACCTAAGGACAGCACACACATCCATGCCCGAGGCAGGATTCGAACCTGCGACAGTAGCGGTCGCGCGGTTCCAGACTGTAGGGCCTAGAACCGCTCGGCCACCCCAGCCGGCATAGTGTAAGCAGTTTCATTACTAAACCTGTTACATTTTCTACTTGTTCTGCCAATAAATCACAATCTTTGGTCTCCTTTCCTCGCAACAGTATCTACGTGATGGTTTCAACTTAAATTGTTCATGAAACTTTCCTGGCAGATTAAAACTGTGTGCCGGACCGAGGCTCGAACTAGGAACCTTTGCCTTTCGCGGGCAAGTGCTCAACCATCTGGAAGATAGGAGACGACGTACTGGTGGAATCAAAGTTGTGCGGAGAGTTAGTAAGTCGTGCTTAGGTAGCTCAGATGGCAGAGCGCTTGCTCGCGGAAGGCAATGGTCCCGAGTTCGAGTCTCGGTCCGGCTCACAGTTTTAATCTGCCAGGAAGTTTCATATCAGCGCACACTCCGCTGTAGACTGAAAATTTCTTTCTAGAAACATCCCACAGACTGTGGCAAAGCCATATCTCCGCAATATCCTTTCTTCCAGCAGTGCTAGTTCTGCGAGGTTCGCTGAAGAGCTTCTGTGAAGTTTGGAAAGCAGGAGACGAGGTACTGGCGGAAGTAAAACTGTGAGGACGGGGCGTGAGTCGTGCTTGGGTACCTCAGGTGGTAGAGCACTTGCCCGCGAAAGGAAAAGGTCCCGAGTTCGAGTCTCGGTCCGGCATACAGTTTTAATCTGCCAGGAAAGTTTCATATCAGCGCACACTCCGCCGCAGAGTGAAAATCTCATCATGGAAACATCCCCTAGGCTGTGGCTAAGCCATGTCTCCCGTTCTTCCAGAAGTGCTAGTTCTGCTAGGTTCGCAGAAGAGCTTCTGTGAACTTTGGAAAGTAGGAGTCGAAGTACTGGCGGAAGTAAAGCTGTGACGACGGGGCGTGAGTTGTGCTTGGGTACCTCAGATGGTAGAGCACCTGCCCGCGAATAGCAAAGGTCCCGAGTTCCAGTCTCGGTGTGGCATACAATTTTAATCTGCCAGGAAAGTTTCATAACAGCGCACACTCCGCTGCATAGTGAAAATCTCAATCTGTAAATTGTTCTTAGTTGTAACCCTGAGCGTTTAGTTGAGTTTACAGCTTTCTATTTGTGTGTTTTATCGAGGAAATCTCACCCAAGGGTATCGTGGTGCCACTCTTCAACAAGACAATGCTCGTCGGCTCGTGTCATGTATATCTGTGAACTGGCTGCGTGATCATAATGCACTCCCCTGGTCAGCAAGATACGCAGATGTGTCCTCCATAGAGCTTGTGTGGGACCTGCTAGAGGTCGACTCTCTCGTAGTGCCACTGTCGAGGATATCACGGACAAGTTTCGCCTGTTATGGGCCGGCTCATCTCAGGAGAGAATAGAAAAACTTTATGAAAACTTTCCCAAACGAATCAGTGCATGTGCCCAGGCTAGAGGGGTGCACGACACACAGATAAGTAGGCTCAGAGTGCCGGGTTCTTTGCAAGTTTCATTTCGTTTCCTCCTATCCTTCTGGGTGCTCCACATTTTGTCACTTTGTGTATGTCCATACTCGGCATGACTACTAGTGACAAATACTATTTTTCAACTTTCTCTTATTTCCGTGCAAAAAAAAAGAGAAACAAGGGAATAACACATTTATCACATGTTTACTTTTGCATCATTACGTACTGTTTATGACTGATCGTTGGAGAATTATGTGATATGAAGCTCACAGCCGCGGAAAAACCATTTAAACGATTATGATACGAATCAGAACAACAATGCGATGACTAACAAAACGTCACCATTTACTCAAGCGCGTCAGTCATCAGACTAGCTTTTACCGACATATTAGTCGATATCATAGTTTAAAGAAATGATATTTTAAACCAAAATGGTCTCTTTCGGCATTTTTCTCTTCTCCAAATTACTCCCCAGGTAAACGCTTGCAACCGTTTTATCATTATTAAATGGTTATAGCCTTTTACATATTTGTTCTAATTGATATTATTTATTTCTTAGTTACACATTTACAACGATTCATAAAATATTTTCAACAACTTGCAATGAAGCCACAACGGATCACGATACATTTTCGACAGTATATACACTACTGGCCATTAAAATTGCTACACCAAGAAGAAATGCAGATGATAAACGGGTATTCATTGGAGAAATGTATTATACGAAAACTGACATGTGATTACATTTTCACGCACTTTGGGTGCATAGATCCTGAGATATCGGTACCCACATCTGGCCGTAATAACGGCCTTGATACGCCTGGGCATTGAGTGAAACAGAGCTTGGATGGTGTGTACAGGTACAGCTGCCCATGCAGCTTCAACACGGTACCACAGTTCGTCAAGAGTAGTGACTGGCGTATTGTGATGAGGCAGTTGCTCGACCAACCTTGATCAGATGTTTTCAATTGCTGAGAGATCTGGAGAATGTGCTGGCCAGGGCAGCAATCGAACATTTTCTGTATCCAGAAAGGCCCGGACAGGACCTGCAACATGCGGCCGTGCATTATCCTGCTGAACTGTAGGGTTTCGCAGGGATCGAATGAAGGGTAGAGCCACGGGTCGTAAAACGTCTGAAATGTAACGTCCACTGTTCAAAGTGCCGTCAATGCGAACAAGAGGTGACCGAGACGTGTTACCATTGGCACCCCATACCATCACGCCGGATGATTCGCCAGTATGACGAATACACGCTTCCAATTTGCGTTCACCGCGATGTCGCCAAACATGGATGCGACCACCATGAAGCTGTAAACAGAACCTGGATTCATTCGAAAAAATGACGTTTTGCCATTCGTGCACCCAGGTTCGTCGTTGAGTACACCATCGCAGGTGCTCCTGTCTGTGATGCAGCGTCAAGGGTAACCGTAGCCATGGTCTCCGAGCTGATAGTCCATGCTGCAGCAAACGTCGTCGATCTGTTCGTGCAGGTGGTTGTTGTCTTGCAAAAGTCCCCATCTGTTGACTCAAGGATCGAGACGTGGCTGCACGATCCGTTACAGTCATGCGGATAAGATGCCTGTTATCTCGTCTGCTAGTGATACGAGGCCGTTGGGATCCAGCACGGCGTTCCGTATTATCCTCCTGAACCCAGGGGTTCCATAGTTTGCTAACAGTCATTGGATCTCGACCAACGTGAGAAGCAATGTCGCCATACGATAAACCGGAATCGCGATGGGCTACAATCCGACCTTACACGAGGCATCACAACAACGTTTCACCAGGCAATGCTGGTCAACTGCTGTTTGTGTATGAGAAATCGGTTGGAAACTTACCTCATGTCAGCACGTTGTAGGCGTCGCCGCCGGCGCCAACCTTGTGTGAATGCTCTGAAAAGCTAATCATTTGCATATCACAGCATCTCCTTCCTGTCGGTTAAATTTCGTGCCTGTAGCACGTCATCTTCGTGGTGTAGCTATTTTAATGGCCAGTAGTGTACAAATTTTACGAAACGTCCAGCAACACATTTTAACGCAAGTACGATACCATTGCGTTGCTTCTGTTAGCATGACTGTAGGTCGATTGTCCTTCGACCATCGTTGATTATTATGGCTGTCTTTGTCCCCAACTGACAATAGAAGCACGTAACTATTAGTATTTAAGGAGTGACAGCATTCAAATACCGTAGCATCTTGTGAGCGCTGAATTATCTGCAGGTTAAAAAAGTACAAACATTCGGCATGTAATGTTCGCCATACATGTATTCCCGAACATCGAGTAGTGCAGAAGGGAGTACGTAGTGTGGTGTTGGTAATGTGCTGCTATTTTCTACGCACTTTGTTGACCTCCTACCTGAGATGATGTGTTCTTAGTAATTGGTTAATAGCTTTCAAACGAAATGCACTAGGAAAAAAAAAAAGAATGAAAGAAAAGCGACACTCCGAATGCGTTATATCGGAACCTACCACTAGCATTATTCAGCAGAAAGACAAGCACTGCGATGGAAATAGCAGTAAAGGCAGTTATATGCTACCACTAGCATTATTCAGCAGAAATACAAGCACTGCGATGGAAATAGCACTAAAGGCAGTTATATGCACCGATTTTGCTTTAGGAGAGACGTATGGCCGTTCAAACAAAAATAAAGTTACCTGATACAATCATAGTCGCTGGCACTGATAAAATCGCCGCGAAGAACATCCAGTGGCGAATACCTTGGCAGAGTTTCTTAGAAGACAGTGTACGCAGAGCTTAGACATTCGGTGTTAAAAGGATAAACAGCCTAAAGAGAAACTATGTTTTATTAGCGAAAAATAAAATCGAATGCCTTAAATATATTTTATTTAGGAAAACTTTGGAAAAGAGTGTGTGTCTGTAGGAAACTTTTTTCTTCAAACGACCGTTTTTGCTGATTCTAATGACGCTGATCTTTTCTTCTTAGTCATCCAGTATCAGAGGAAAGAAAAATTGATTTCGTTCGTTGTACTGGTTGTAACTGATGAGCTTTGTCCTTTAGTGGTTAATATAAACATAACTTCTTTTTGTTTCATATGGCAGCTGTGGCGCAATGTCAGCAGACAACAATACCCTTCGCCGTGTGTATCAGTATATTTAGTCCAGTTTATACATAAGTAGTGCTCAGTGTGAACAAAGATCACAAACAAAAATGGCATGGAGAGTGGCACAGTGACGTATCTTACGTCCGATGCTCCTCGCTACTTAAAGTAACTATCATGGTGGAAAACGGCAGTAGCTCTCTGTAGCTGTTCAAAGACGTCGTCGTTTTACACAGGAACCCAATGTCATAGGGAAATTGTTTCGAAATACAAGGAGACCTACGAGTGATCAGCGGTTTGTACAAAGCCTGGCAGCCGACGCACTATGAAACAACATTTAAGTTAATCCACGTCTGTATGCGAAGAGACACGGTACTGACTGCAGTATCACAGAGCAGTCCCATGTTTCAGAGATTTAATGTGAGCAATCGTATTTATTCAGGAAGATTTAAATTGGTAGCAGCCAAATAAATCTTTTGGAAAGACTAGTGTCAAACTGAGATCGGTTGGTAAAATACTAACGTCTCGTATTTTGTCCACATATGAATATTTCATTTCCTGTGAGAGAGAAGCGCGGGAGTAAAAGCTGAAGAGGGAGACGAAGGCTTGAATGCACTAAGTAGATTCACGGGAGAGACTAGAACAGAGGGCTTCATCAAAACAATATTCGAAGTAAAGACTACAGCATATGAGGCCCAATCGCGCCCTTTGAAGATGGTTGTCATTTCTACTGCGATCGCAGTGGGGGATATAGTTAAGTAAAAGATTGCAATATTATAGAGTGCTGATCTGTCAACGACATAGACTCAGTTTACGGGTCAATATTTAACTAACAGCACACGATATTTAACTAACAACACATGATATAACATTGTCGTGACAGTTTTGAAAAAATATCGCGGAACCCTGAGAAGAGTACAACTACGTCGTCTGTTGAGGGAAGGGTACGTGTGTATAACACGGTGACCACTGCACAATGCGCCAGTAGTATATCGAAGGAGAATACCGGAGCTAGTAAAATCAAACACGGGGAACTTCATTGACCTTACCTATGCAAAAAAAAAAATTATATTGTACAATTACTGATGCCTTATTAAATCCCACAGAGAAACTGACCTTTTTTGTTAGTCATCAGCAACGTTTGTAACTCACGTATTTGAGTATACTAATACTGAATTAGATCTCAGGGCTTCTAAATATTCAGAGTGTGTTAATGTCAACGTAATACGGAGGAACACATTTCGGTGTACTTAGTAGATATCGCCCACCGTGTGTAAAGGTCCCATGGAGAAATTTTCATTACAGATAATGAAACTTGCATTAATATTAGGCAGTTTTGACGTACGCCATATAGTTTGGAGTTGTAGGAAGGCTGTCATATTGAGGAAAGTGATAGAAAAAAAATGTTCAAATGTGTGTGAAATCTTATGGGACTTAACCGCTAAGGTCATCAGTCCCTAAGCTTACACACTACTTAACCTAAATTATCCTAAGGACAAACACACACACCCATGCCCGAGGGAGGACTCGAACCTCCGCCGGGACCAGCCGCACAGTCCAGTGATAGTAGAATCATTAGAAGATGGAACTGTGGTATTATTAAATAATGGTCTGCTAGAGTAATACAAAAAATTACAGTAAGACAATCATTTACAGCTATAAGCAAGGCGACTTCGTCAGTCGGTATAGAAGCCGGCTGGGTAGTAACTGCGGAAACTTTAGATGCGGATCACGTATCCTTGCCTATTTCCCTCGAAGCACCTATAATTCCGGACACATTAATAATAATTCCATCACGAAGATGAATTACTAGAAGATAAACTGCCTGAAGTTTCAAAAGGAAGTGGCTGAGAGGATAGACAACCGGCAGACAACGGAGAGGGGCTACGGATACCTAACAAACTGTATAAACGACGCGCACAAAACTCTATTCGTCACCTTAAACCTTTTCGCCAACCAATAAAACGTGTCCACGGTGGTGAGGCGAAGAATTTAAAAGTCGTTCGACGTAAAGAAGGCTTTCGGCTATATAACAGGATTTTCACCGATGGAAATAAAAGTACTCTCATTAGCAGCGGAACGTCGCAGGGTTATACCTGAAACACCATTAAGAGTTTGAAGAACGGAAATTGCTTGCCGGAATCAGATGAAAAAGGATGGAAGCGTATGTTAGATGGTATGGGACCAGAGCTTCTACTTGTAAAATTCCGTTCTCCTTCCATTTATAATTACCGACATTCGGCTGTGCATTGTAGCTTAATAGACGATCGTACTGTGATCGTTTATTTTCGTAAGACAAAAGAACTACTGATATGTTTTTTCATCACATTAAGCAACTGAAAAAATGTTCTTTTATCAGCAACATCACCGTTTTCAGACATGAGGAAAGCTGATGCATTGCAGTTATTGAGGCTGTGCAGTCACGGGAAGCAGCAGGTCTGCGATCCGTTAGAAGAGTAACTCACAAAGAATCGAGCTGTTCTTTCCCTTCTTTGTGCTCCTTCTTGCGACGACAGAACTGCCAAGACTTTACAGTATTCTTCGGGTTGCTGCACTGCAATGTAGCAGGGGCAAGAATTCTTTTGTAACACTGTTGTGTAATGTGTTATCGAGGTGGAAGGATACTATCCCTTGCCAAGATAGAATACATTATCTAAATGGATTAGGTTGTATGGCAACCCATCCACTAGAGTTCCTAGAATGATGTAACCGGCGAAAATGGATCACTGGCTGAGGAATGGGACATTTCGGGGAATGGGACACGTAGATGCTATACCGGTGACGTAATACTAGTTAGGAATTGGAGAAGTGATCTTCCAGGTCGTTGTTTAGGTCAGCCAGTTACTTAATTGATGAGAGGGGGCGTGTAATGGCAAACTAAGCACATACAGCACCATTCTAAACACAGCTCCCATCTCACAGAGATAACGAAAACAACAGGTGTGCAAAGTTTCTCACATCCATACGGTTAAACGAGATATATACAAATAGTGCTGCCTGAATAGTCAGCACTGTAACTTACGCCAGTACAATTGCAGTACAATAAGGCGGTATTATATGTCTATGCAAAAGCGGGAAGTGAAATGTGCCTCTGTGTTCCATATTTTACGTCGCTGGAGTAGCCGCATATAATCGAGTTCACTAACGGATAAATACTCTGAACGGGCATAAGGAAAGTCAAGATAGAGGTAGTGTAAGACTGCAGATAGACTGCTATGTGGAGGCGGACGGCATCTGTTTTTTATCTTGTGCCTCACTCATGAGGTGTATGAACGAGCGTGGCTATTTATTATCCACGTCCGACTCGCGTTAATCACGCAACCGGTGCGGAACTAGTTGCATACTCTGCATTTCATTTGCTTGCCGCGAGCAATTTGTCCCACAGAAGCGATAGTGCTTGGCGGTCTGTGGGGAGGCCATCGAGGCAGCGTCACGTGCAGCGAAGAATGTGCCCTTGTCACGGAAAGGAAATTGTTTCCCCTCATCTAGTCGGCGACTATAATGATACGCTACAAATGAAAAAAAAAAAATACGAACAAAAGAGCCAGAGTCACACGTGTGTATTCAGATACGGGAACAAGTGTCCTTCGACCCCGAACGGAATACACAGGTTCGCATACTTAGGAGACGTCGTCCAGTTGGAAAATTTCTTAGTAGACTATGCCGCCAGGAAAGAAGCGTAAAGTGATTCCAGATTTATGGCACAACCTTTAAACTCTGACACAGTCTTTAAAATATCTGAACTGAAGTCAGTGGCCGTTTTCCTTTTATGGCCAACTAGTTTTGTAATTCTTATAATTACAAACTATTTCCAGAAGGCTGTCGTTATTTTCCCGTTGGTGAAATTGGTTTACTATCCGTACCAATGCGACCGGGTACTTAAATTTCGCCTACGGACAGCTCGTTGATTGTAGGGAACTGTTTGTTACATAGTGTAATAACGACTTACTCCAGGTTACATATTTATCTCAGTCTCAAGTTTCAAAATTACAAAGCAACAGTTTTATAGTTTTGCTGTATATGCCTCCGTGTGCATACTGCACAAATTACTTTCGAATACAGCGAGGAGTTTGCGTGTATTATTTTTTATTTATTTATCGCATGTCATACATCACAATCCTTATACATTCTACACATAGGTTAATTACAGATTGACATCAAGACATTTAATATAATCAATTGCCTCCTCTGTTGCAGCGAGGAAATCGTTAAACGTTCCCTTATAGGCTCGAACCGGGCATTCTTCCACTATGTGTCGGACTATTTGTTTCTTAGCGCCGCAGTCGAAATTTGGTGTTGGTATTGTCCCCCATCTCTAGGGGGCGTGAGCACATCTTCCGTGGCCAGTACGTATGCGGTTTACAGTTGTCCACACTTTGGTGACTTGTTGAAGCCAGTCAGTTTCTCAGCTGTCATGAAATTTTGGAATTTTGGTAGGCGGTGTTCTTGCCAGTGTTGTTTCCACAGTTCATATTACTCTGGATAAAATGACTTCAGAAATCAGCGAATATATTACTCCAACAGAGTCAATCATCTATCTAATAATTATGTAGCAATATGGCTTGCAATGTACTTCAAACACGTTTAACAAAAGAATAACAGCGGCAAATAGCTTCACTCTAAACCAATAAATATCATTTAACTTAAAATGGGCGTCTTATTATTCATTAATATACATTGGCTGTATATTAATGTACGAGTACCAGTTACAATAATCAAGAAAGCTAAATATTCCGCGAATGGCTACCAACAATTAAATTGCTGACCCCAGACAAAAATTTCGAAATCGCCGGACATCTGGGACCAATTGTATTATTTTCCATGGCACAGACGTTCTGTACACACGTTTTTACCCTGAACTGCAAAACAGTTACCAAAATCTACTTTAAGCAACACCAAATTTCACCAGTTTGTCGGTGGAGAACCCCAGGACCCCAACTCTCCTTTTGTTAAGCGATATTCCATTCACCAACCCTCCCTCCCGTTAACCCCCCCCCCCTCCCTTGACCGACTTCTAGAATCACCCCTGTCACAGATTGTCGACATGAAATTTGGAGTTCGTCATCTCTTTAGCGGAGAGTAATGCTGGTCTTCTCGATTTAAGTCTTATGCGCTCAAAGTCAGCTATGGCTGGCTCTGAGCACTATGGAACTAAACATCGGAGGTTATCAGTCCCCTAGAACTTAGAACTAGTTAAACCTAACTAACCTAAGGACATCACACACATCCACGCCCGAGGCAGGATTCGAACCTGCGACCGGAGCGGTCGTGCGGTTCCAGACTGAAGCGCCTTTAACCGCTCGGCCACTCCGGCCGGCAAAGTCAGCTATGTCGCTGTGTATGGGGAGCTGTGAGTTATTAGTTATCTTGTTGAACTCACTGAGAAGAGCGTTTTTTTCGCCGCATTTCTGGGGGTGGTATGTGGCTCAGGGTTGGCAGCCGTACGTGGGCGTAGATTTTATTGTGCCACTGATAGGGCGCATGGTGTCATTTAGTACCGCACCAATCCTGCATGTACACGGGCTGTTAATCCACACAGGGCCGCAGTATTCTGCCACTAAGTAGGCAAGCCCAGCTGCTGATGTGCGGAGTGTGCTTGCTATGAAGCCCCAAGTGGTGCCACACAGTTTGTGGATGATGTTGTTTCTTGTCCTCATTTTATCTGCAGTCTTTGTCACGAGCGCCTTGTAAGAGAGCGTTCAGTACTATGTGACTCCTAGGGATTTGGGGTAGTTGTCCCCTTCAAAGATGACATTAGACTCTCTTCTTGCTGAGTGGTTGCAAAGGTGGAAGCATGATACTTCACTCTTAGTCGGATTCGGCTACAGTCTCCATTTGCGGAAACAGCCACTCAGTAGCTTCAAATCGGAGCACAAAGTGTCTTCAGTAGCCTCTAATGATTCATGTTTTGCAGCTACAGCCCAGTCGTCTTCATAGCCAAACGTGCTACATTGTGTGTTTGGGATGTCAGAAGTATAAAGATTGAAGAACAATGGAGCAAGGACTGAGCGTTGTGGTAGCCGTTTGTCGAGAACTTTGGTAGAGCTCGTTTGTTTTCCAGTAATCACTTGCAGAGCTTTCCCGGCAAGCATCTTATCGACGAGTCGGATGATATTGCTGCATGGGTTCATTAGTATGAGTTTGTACCGCAAGCCTTGTCTCCAGAGAGTGTCATACGCTGCGCTCAGGCCTATGAATGCAACTGACGGTTTTTCTTTTTCTGGTAGCCTGCCTCTATGTAGCTTGTCAGGGAAAGTACTTGATCAGTGCAGCTTCTATTAAGTCGAAATCCTGATTATTCGTCTGGAATTGGTTCCAGTATTTTTGGGCTCAGTCTGTTATATAGGACTCTCTCGAGCAGCTTGTATAGGACACTGAGCAATGCGATTGGCCTATAACTCTTATTTTATTTTTATATTTTATATTACATTTTATATTATTATTATAATTTCACTGGTCTGTTCGCGAATGGTATGTTGGTAGAACATTGGCCGGTTAGCCTCTGAATGAGGTACAGTTTCGTCGATTTTCATACAAGGTCAAATCACGAATAAGTAACATTTCGCCTGAGTCTTCTTGGAATGTTCACTCTCGCAGTTTTAACCGTAAACTTCTGTGCGTTGGATAACTTATCTCTTACAGCGTCTTCCATTGAACGTAGATGATCATCTCAGCGAGCCTCTAGAGCTATCTAAACGATCCCGTAAGGAGACAAGAAGCTCTTCTCGCAAGCGTCCGGAACTGACGAGCAAGGATTGAAAGGAGCGGGGTGAATGTCATTTTTTTTATAAATAATTAAAATATTGCAGTGCCTGTGTTGTTAACAAGGGCGGCGCAGTGTTTTAATTTTAGCATGTCCTGTCCTTTTTGGAATTACATAATGTGTATACGAGTACAGGTTGTGGCTCAGGGACGACGACAGATGGAAATTTGGGTCTCGCCGTGAGTCGTGCACGGACAGTCAGAGCGGTTAAGCTGACCGCTCGCATAAAGCGGAAAATCCGGGTTCGAGTCCCGGTCCGGCATAAATTTTCACTGTCGTCACTCCCTTATACAGCTTTGGTCGTCCTTATCCCAAATGCGAATACGTGTCATGCTCTTTACCCATAGACGGTGCTGTGAGCGTCTTAACGTAATTAGGGTTCGCTACAAAAGAATCGCAATATGACGGCTGTGATATGAGCTGCACATTAAACCATCCGTAACGTTAAATGTGTATGACTGCACAAGTTCGGCAGTCAACAGGTTTGGCGCTGTCAGTTAGGTAAGCACATCGACCGCGGCAAAACCCATATTCTGCAATTCCGCATACTGACGTCTCCATGTAGATGGAAACGGACTTCGTCTGTCCACAGAATATTCGATGGGCATTCATTGACCACTCCCATGCTACCAAGAAATTACAGATCTAAAGTTTACTTGCTGGCATGTCAGCAGGAAGAAACTCGTGAACATGGATGATTTTGTACGGATAGCAATACAAGACATTTCATGTTTTATGCACCGATGTCGCAGGCATGTCCAACGTTCGGGCAGTTCCCCGCGCACTCCATGTTCGTAAACCAGTGTTCTGTCCTCCTTCAGTGCTGTGGTCACATCATCGTGAGATTGTTTTCCTTCCTCTGCCACATTACACTTGAAAAGAATCTGCCTTTTTCGAATTTTGTAATCATTTTCTCCAAACTGTTAGCGAACGGCGGACCAACGCTTTTCTCATACCCTGAGTGTCCAGGACTTCTGCAGGGGGCTGCCCATGCATGGTCACCGTCCTTGTAAGAAAGCTTTGCGGTATCGTGTGATCCTCCACGGAGCCAGTCATGTTGGTATTCTCGGACGCAAAAAGCCGTGTGCCGCGCGTCTGGTGGTGTGCATATTCTGACGCTTACAGCGCCGTCTGTTGGTCGTGTTTCTCCACTACGTTTCCCCCTGCGTCAATAATATGCTGTTCAAATTTCACGTCATTATGACTAGTGGTTCCCTTCCTACAGCGTTCTGAAACTGGAACTTTAATCATGGACACCCTGTATATGGTGTCTGCCTTTCCCAAAGCTACTCAAGAGAGAAATTTCGTTTTTCCTTCCCATCTTTTCATTTTTCATTTTCCACTCAACTGTCACCCCTTTCATCAGAATATTACATTTATTTGGCATTTAGAATGATTCCTGCAACCTCCTAAAGTGCCTGAATTTGATGCCATTCGGCTTTGAAAATAGATAATATATAAATTTGCCATTAAGAAATACATCCAAGTTTAAAGAAAAAGGAAAACAGGCAAATATAAAAACTATTAATATTTGCTCATTAAATTATTTAGGGGGATGGTTCTCACCTTTTTCCATCACCACGGATGTTCATAATATACACTACGACAATATTTCTGTGCTCGTTCCCTCTCAGATCATATTGAATTCTTGACATTATTTCCAATGATTGGTCTTTAAATTGTATCGATTGTCTGTCCTTCCACAAAGCTTCCATTTCCTGTAGGTCTCCTGAATTTCGCTTCATTTTTCTGGCACTGCTGTTTCTCTACAACCATCGGCGTCATCCACGAATAGCGCCGGCCGCTGTGGTCGAGTGATTCCAGGCGCTTCAGTTCGGAACCACGGGGCTGATACGGTCGCAGGTTCGAATCCTGCCTCCGGCATGGATATCTGTGATGTCCTTAGGTTATTTAAGTTTAAGTAGTTCTAAGTCTACGGAACTGATGACCTCAGATGTTAAGTCCTTTAGTGCTTAGAGCCATTTGAACCATTTTTAACCACAATTAGCCTAACGCGACGTCCGGCATTTCATAACTATAAACAGTAAGGATCCTACAACGCTCCCTAGGGTTACGCCAAAAACTTCTTCCACATCCGACTATTTCCCAGTTAGCAATTACAACAAAACTTGATTGAAAACAACATTATTCGTTTTCCATCCAAGAACACAATAAAAAAATTCTTGTGTGAACCGATGTTTGATTGAACAACGTAAAGTTATCCGTGGAAGAAATATCCCGATTCTCGGCAGTGTTTAGTAGATTGCTCCCTTTGAAGGTTCCACAGAATTTTTTCGTTGTGTTCAACTAAACCTAGGTTTAAATAACACGAGCGCCCTCACTACGTACCCTAGCCACACAGAAAACATTGTACTCGACACTAATGCAGGTTATTTTCTTTGATTTGTGCATGTCACTCTAAGAGCAGTTTCTAGTGGCAGTACCTAGGGGTGCCATTGTTATCATCTCACCGTGCGCTAGATTTCGTTGAAATTACTTCAGATTCTCCACAGATATTCTGAAATATACACACATTGATACTGATCTAAATTGATATATGTCAGATTGTACAGTTGTTTGTTAATGTCCTATCTGGTTACTAGATACATCTCTTGGCATGGTATTTGGATGACTGTCATAGCTATCTGAAATACGTCTCTGAAAAATTGAAACCGATGATAAGACTTCAAAACCTTGAAACTGATCCTGTGCTGAACATGCACAAACGTCTCTCATTCTATCTTTTCGTAACTTTTGAAGTACCGTATTTGCCGTCATATGAAACGCACCTATTTCCATCGAAAATAGGCCCAAAAACTGGAGGCGTCTTATATGCCGGTAGAAAGTTAAGCTACGTACCTATAAGCTCAATGTCTCCAAAAATTCTATATTACTGATTGAAGCAATTCACCACTAGTTTCCACGTGAATTTTGAGCATTCCAATTGTCTAGAGTTCAGTGGATGTACATTGGTCGGTAACGGTTTTTACAGTGGTCGATGAAGCTTCAAATACAGTTGTGTTTAGTGTGGAGATCCATTTGTGTTGTATCTGCATTACGGTTTCATTTACAAACAGTGACTGAAAAATTTCATTGCTACGCTATTGCAGTTAAGCTGCAAGTGATTCCACATCTAAACAGCGTGCAAACAGGGCTGCAGAAAGGCATTTCGGAACGGCCCCAACTGAAAAGAGATAAGAATTTGGCGGAATCAGGAAGATGTTTTAAAGAAAGGACCTCGCGGTAAACAGAATCTTAAAATTGGAACTCTTAAATTGCCGATACTGGAAGCAGAACTCAATATTTAGATTTTAGAGAAGAGATAATCAGTAATTTCATTTTCTACGAAAATGATAGTTCAATAAGCGAAAGCAATATCCACTAACAAAGGGACCGCCGACTTTACTAGATCAACATCATGTTGTTCAAGATCTATGAAGAGGTATCGGCTTTGTATTCAGACCAAGACAAAAATATCACAGTAAATGTCAGCCGAGCACGAACAACAAATTGTCGAACTTCATCGATTTGTCAATAAGGCAAGGAAAAGAGAAAAGTTTGAGCTTTCGCGAGATGGAAACATGGATGAGACTCCGCTAACCTCTGATGCGTCATCAAACAGGGCACAAAAAGTGTTGTTGCTAAATCTTCAGTGCGTGGAAACTCTCATTATACAGTCGTTTCATCTTGCGGTGCTGACGGGACAAAATTGCCGCTACTTTCCGTTTTTAAAAGAAAGACGCTTTGCCAAGGAACAACTACAATGTACACAATGAGGGTTGGATGGATAGAGGGAGAATGAGGTTGTGGATAGATAAAAATGAATCTAGGTGACCTGGATGCCTAATGAAGAAGCCTGCTCTATTAGTATGGGATCAGTTTCGTTCTCACAGAACAGAAGACGTTAAAGAGGTGGATTGCATTAATTGAAGACTCAACTTTAATTCTAGGAGAGCTAACTAGTTTGCTTCAACCATCAGACGTATGTATCGAAAGGTAATTTAAGGACATATGAAGTAGCACATCCCCCATGAACCATGGACCTTGCCGTTGGTGGGGAGGCTTGCGTGCCTCAGCGATACAGATAGCCGTACCGTAGGTGCAACCACAACGGAGGGGTATCTGTTGAGAGGCCAGACAAACGTGTGGTTCCTGAAGAGGGGCAGCAGCCTTTTCAGTAGTTGCAAGGGCAACAGTCTGGATGATTGACTGATCTGGCCTTGTAACAATAACCAAAACGGCCTTGCTGTGCTGGTACTGCGAACGGCTGAAAGCAAGGGGAAACTACAGCCGTAATTTATCCCGAGGGCATGCAGCTTCACTGTATGGTTAAATGATGATGGCGTCCTCTTGGGTAAAATATTCCGGACGTAAAATAGTCCCCCATTCGGATCTCCGAGCGGGGACTACTAAAGAGGATGTCGTTATCAGGAGAAAGAAAACTGGCGTTCTACGGATCGGAGCGTCGAATGTCAGATCCCTTAATCGGGCAGGTAGGTTAGAAAATTTAAAAAGGGAACTGGATAGGTTGAAGTTAGATATAGTGGGAATTAGTGAAGTTCGGTGGCAAGAGGCACAAGACTTCCGGTCAGGTGACTACAGGGTTATAAACACAAAATCAAATAGGGGTAATGCAGGAGTAGGTTTAATAATGAATAGGAAAATAGGAATGCGGGTAAGCTACTACAAACAGCATAGTGAACGCATTATTGTGGCCAAGATAGATACGAAGCCCACACCTACTACAGTAGTACAAGTTTATATGCCAACTAGCTCTGCAGATGATGAAGAAATTGAAGAAATGTATGATGAAATAAAAGAAAATATTCAGATTGTGAAGGGAGACGAAAATTTAATAGTCATGGGTGACTGGAATTCAAGTGTAGGAAAAGGGAGAGAAGGAAACATAGTAGGTGAATATGGACTGGGGCTAAGAAATGAAAGAGGAAGCCGCCTGGTAGAATTTCGCACAGAGCACAACATAATCATAGCTAACACTTGGTTTAAGAATCATGAAAGAAGGTTGTATACATGAAAGAACCCTGGAGATACTAAAAGGTATCAGATAGATTATATAATGGTAGGACAGAGATTTAGGAACCAGGTTTTAAATTGTAAGACACTTCCAGGGGCAGATGTGGACTCTGACCACAATCTATTGGTTATGACCTGTAGATTAAAACTGAAGAAACTGCAAAAAGGTATGAATTTAAGGGGATGGGACCTGGATAAACTGAAAGAACCAGAGGTTGTACAGAGTTTGAGGGAGAGCATAAGGGAACAATTGACAGGAATGGGGGAAAGAAATACAGTAGAAGAAGAATGGGTAGCTTTGAGGGATGAAGTAGCGAAGGCAGCAGAGGATCAAGTAGGTAAAAAGACGAGGGCTAGTAGAAATCCTTGGGTAACAGAAGAAATATTGAATTTAATTGATGAAAGGAGAAAATATAAAAATGCAGTAAATGAAGCAGGCAAAAAGGAATACAAACGTCTCAAAAATGAGATCGACAGGAAGTGCAAAATGGCTAAGCAGGGATGGCTAGAGGACAAATGTAAGGATGTAGAGGCTTATCTCACTAGGGGTAAGATAGATACTGCCTACAGGAAAATTAAAGAGACCTTTGGAGATAAGAGAACGACTTGTATGAATATCAAGAGCTCAGATGGAAACCCAGTTCTAAGCAAAGAAGGGAAAGCAGACGGGTGGAAGGAGTATATAGAGGGTCTATACAAGGGCGATGTACTTGAGGACAATATTATGGAAATGGAAGAGGATGTAAATGAAGATGAAATGGGAGATATGATACTGCGTGAAGAGTTTGACAGAGCACTGAAAGACATGAGTCGAAACAAGGCCCCGGGAATAGACAACATTCCATTAGAACTACTGATGGCCTTGCGAGAGCCAGTCATGACAAAACTCTACCATCTGGTGAGCAAGATGTATGAGACAGGCGAAATACCTCAGACTTCAGGAAGAATATAATAATTCCAATCCCGAAGATAGCAGGTGTTGACAGATGTGAAAATTACCGAACTATCAGTTTAATAAGTCACAGCTGCAAAATACTAACACGAATTCTTTACAGACGAATTGAAAAACTAGTAGAAGCCAACCTCGGGGAAGATCAGTTTGGATTCCGTAGAAACACAGGAACACATGAGGCAATACTGACCTTATGACTTATCTTAGAAGAAAGATTAAGGAAAGGCAAACCTACGTTTCTAGGATTTGTAGACTTAGAGAAAGCTTTTGACAATGTTGACTGGAATACTCTCTTTCAAATTCTAAAGGTGGCGGGGGTGAAATACAGGGAGCGAAAGGCTATTTACAATTTGTACAGAAACCAGATGGCAGTTATAAGAGTCGAGGGACATGAAAGGGAAGCAGTGGTTGGGAAGGGAGTAAGACAGGGTTGTAGCCTCTCCCCGATGTTGTTCAATCTGTATATTGAGGAAGCAGTAAAGGAAACAAAAGAAAAATTCGGAGTAGGTATTAAAATCCATGGAGAAGAAATAAAAACTTTGAGCTTCGCCGATGTCATTGAAATTCTGTCAGAGACAGCAAAGGACTTGGAAGAGCAGTTGAATGGAATGGACAGTGTCTTGAAAGGAGGATATAAGATGAACATCAACAAAAGCAAAACAAGGATAATGGAATGTAGTCTAATTAAGTCGGGTGATGCTGAGGGAATTAGATTAGGAAATGAGACACTTAAAGTAGTAAAGGAGTTTTGTTATTTGGAGAGCAAAATAACTGATGATGGTCGAAGTAGAGAGGATATAAAATGTAGACTGGCAATGGCAAGGAAAGCGTTTCTGAAGAAGAGAAATTTGTTAACATCGAGTATAGATTTAAGTGTCAGGAAGTCATTTCTGAAAGTATTTGTATGGAGTGTAGCCATGTATGGAAGTGAAACATGGACGATAACTAGTTTGGACAAGAAGAGAATAGAAGCTTTCGAAATGTGGTGCTACAGAAGAATGCTGAAGATTAGATGGGTAGATCACATAACTAATGAGGAAGTATTGAATAGGATTGGGAAGAAGGGAAGTTTGTGGCACAACTTGACCAGAAGAAGGGATCGGTTGGTAGGACATGTTCTGAGGCATCAAGGGATCACCAATTTAGTATTGGAGGGCAGCGTGGAGGGTAAAAATCGTAGAGGGAGACCAAGAGATGAATACACTAAGCAGATTCAGAAAGATGTAGGTTGCAGTAGGTACTGGGAGATGAAGAAGCTTGCACAGGATAGAGTAGCATGGAGAGCTGCATCAAACCAGTCTCAGGACTGAAGACCACAACAACAACAACAACAACAACAACAACAATGAAGTAACAGTGGAACAGATGGGTGCAACCTAGAGAGTTTGGAACTACGGTATCAGGAAGGATGAAGAGAGATTTCTCAAATATGTGAGTAGGTCAAAGCTTCATTGGGGTCTACAAAAACTGAAAGATAGATGAAATCGTTTAAGAAGTATGGAATCAATAAAGCAATGGATAGTACAGAGGATAATTTATTGTATGAGGATTCAGATTCTGACATGACGACTTCAATTATTTCTTTCTTCAGCTCTGAGACAGTTTTGCGGATTTGAGGACGAATATGAGCACTTTTCCGTACTTGTATTGCCTGGGTATTTGATGTACGTACACATATGTGTTATAACTGTTTGAGAGTAGATATATTAGGTAAGAAATCTTCTGCCTGATGATAGTCTTAAAAAGTGGAGTGCGTCTTTTACGCAGGTGCAGCTTATATGCTGGCAAATATGGTATACATCCGTTTATTCGGATTTAGCTACTCCCTGATTACGGCTGTTGAAAACGGAGACGTGCCTCGGGGGGCGTAGAAAGTATCTGGGATGGTTACAACTTAGCAATCGAGTAAAACCCTAAAGATATAAATAAAACTACACGTAATGCGAATGACGATTCTGGGAAGCTTTAGGACGCTGGTCCTGTTCTTGTAACTGCTGAAGCACCTTATTCGACTATGATATTGCGATGTAATTGCTAGATAGAACGCTGAAAAGATTCGTTGAACACTGTGCTTTCAGCACATAAACCGTTTTTTTTGTGATTAGGTTGTATTTGATTTTAACTGTGTCTTAATTTCACACAAATTTCGATGCGTTACAATATGCATCCCATTTTTATTAAAGAAAGGATAAGCATGTGTGTGAAATTAATCCGGAAATTAATGCTGTAGAGTCACTTCATAACAGAGATATGAATATGAAACTGGACATGATCGAGTTTTGTCATCCATCAAATAATGAACATAAAGTTTCTCATAGGAACTCATGTTCGGAAACGTACAGACCTTTCCGCTCCATGCAGAATACTGCAACACACGTTGGGGACTAACTCTTACTGCTTGTCGTTTGGATTCATTTGCAAACGGGTCTCGATATGAAGACCGCCTTCGTCAACGCAGATAACTTATCTCCAACCGTACTACTGCTACACACTATCACCAATCCTCCCGCATGTGGTGCAGCCATAACCCGCACTAATAGTTCTTCCTCGGATGCCACAGGGGACTCGTAAATCAAGGATTTCATGTGAACCCACAGATAGTAGTTCAAGCTTCTTCAAGCAGGAATAACGTGCAGGCCAAGCAATCTGGCCACCAGGATCTAGCCATTGTTGTCAAAATCGTTGGTCCAGATGATCTCGGACTGAGTCGAAAAATGAGGTGGTGCGTCATGGTGCAAGAAACATGTATTTCGACGCACATGCAGTGCCACATCTCCCAAGAGTCCATGCAGTACGCCATCACGTAATCTCAAATACGCGGCACCGGTGAGATGTGGAAAAATGTATGGCCCAATCATACATTCATTCAGAAACACTGCCCAAATGTTCAGACCGTACTGCTCGTGAAACCCAAGTGGGCCCGCAGCATACACGTTTCCATCATCCCACACGTGACTGTTGTCGGAATTCAGAATATCTTATCTAGCGAATTTGGCTTCGTCCGGGAAAAGGATCCACAGTGGGAAGTCAGGCTCGTTCACACAACGGTGCAAGCATCACCTACAGAAGTGGGCTCGTGATGCAAAGTCTTGTAGCAGCATTGAATGTACCTTTTGGGAGTGCTATGGGCATAACTGCTGCTTATGCAGAACACGCCAGAGAGTTTGGTGATCCACAGTCAGCCTACCCCCTATGTTCCTGGTACTCGCTGTCGCGTCGTCTTCCGCTGCATGGAGTACAGCCTCCCCAAACTTGGATGTGCGGCGCCAGCGTGGAGCAGCACAGTCAACCTTGCTGGTGGTGACTGTTCCCGCCTGTGAGGCCCTCATGCATACTGTAGCAAAGAGGGACTGCGAAGATGTCTATCGCTGCAGAAAATGCTCCGCATACAAATGACGAGCAGACCACACACTGCTTCGCCATACAATAACATCACTTCGGTATATTTGTAATTCACCATGGACGACAGCACACTTCAAATGAAATATACTTACAGTTTGCATTCAGTTCTGCAGTGAATCGTTTACTGCCTTGCAGTGGTGCAGTATGAACGAAGACCACAAACACGAAGGAAAGTACAAACCTGCCTTGGTGGGCACAGTAATACACTATGAACAAAGCTCTCTGGGCAGATCACGAATTGATCTGAGTAGCTTGTAAACAAGCCTGAGACATCAGGTGATCGGTGAATGACGTGTATAATATCCTAGCCAGTGGCGCCGAAAATGCAGGAGATTTGGACATGTGTTTTGATATTTTGCGTGTAGTTCCTTACGCTAAGTTTAGCAGACTGGCTCCGCGCTACAAGGCCTCAAGGTCTGTAAAGGGAATTTACGTAGTTACACCCTGTAGTTAAGTTAGAAATCACATCCCCCATAGTGAGTATACTGCTTAACGCTGACGCATATACGAATATTACTATTAGACTGTCATACACTGAAGAGCCAAAGAAACTGATACACCTGCCTAAAATCGTGTAGGGTCCCCGCGAGCACACACAAGTGCCGCAAGAAGACATGGCATGGACTTGACTAATGTCTGCAGTAGTGCTGGTGGGAATTGGCACCATGAATCCTGCACGGCTGTCCATAAATCTGAAAGAGTATGAGGGGATCGAGATCTCTTCTGAACAACACGTTACAAGGCATCACAGACATGCTGAATAGTGTTCGTGTCTGGGGAGTTTGGTGGCCAGCGGAAGTGTTCCATACCCGCACACGTCCATCCACTCGATACAATTTGAAACGAGACTCGTCCGACCAGGCAACATGTTTTCAGTCATCAACAGTCCAATGTCGGTGCTGACGGGTCAAGGCGAGACCTAAAGCTTCACGTCATGCAGACATGAAGGGTACACGAGTGGGCTCCTAAAACCCATATTGATGAAATTTCGTTGAATGGTTCGCACGCCGACACTTTTTGAGGCCCAGTGATGAAACCTGAACCAATTTGCGGAAGTTTTACGCTTCTGTCAAGTTGAATGAGTCTCTTCAGTCGTCATTGGTCCAGTTCTTGCAGGATCTTTTTCTTTTCGGAGATTTGATGTTTTACCGGATTCCTGATATTCACGGTACACTCGTAAACTGGTCGTATGGGAAAATCTCCACTTTATCGCTGCCTCGGAGATGCCGTGTCCCATCGCTCGTGAACCAACTATAGCACCACGTTCAAACTCACTTAAATCTTGATAAGCTGCCATTGTAGCAGCAGTAACCGATCTAACAACTGCGCCAGACACTTGTTGTCTTATATAGGCGTTGCCGAACGCAGCGCCGTATTCTGCCTGTTTACATATCTCTGTATTCGCATACGCCTGCCTATACCAGTTTCTTACGTACATCAATATAACTAAAGAAGCTGGTTCATCATTCTGAAATGCTACGCATTCTGAACAATAGTCCACACATTTAAGGCAATTTCTCTCAGCGAAAAGCAGTTTTGCGAGGGATGACTCCTCTACATCACTTCACATGCATTCGCATCTCGAACTGAGAAGATCTACAACAACGCCCGTATCAATATCGGTAACCCTCCCCTCTCGTTCCCCTCTCTGAACTCTATCAGAATATCATCGTGTTTTACAGACTGGATACGCTGCAGGTGGCATGTAGAGTCAATAAAAAGGATGTGTTTCTGTGACTCAACAACAGGACGTGATTTGATTCACATATTTGTATCCTGTAAGCTTTATTTCAAACAACAATTCTTTTGCACCAGAAACTAAGCAACTTCAAATATCAGTTCCATTATAATATCGCCATTATTATCGCATCACGAAATATTACAACTATTGAAATTAGCAGTGTCTTTTCAAGAGATGGTATTCATCTCATACAACTGAAGTATCTTAGGGTTTCATATGCCCAGAAGATTTGTTATCAAGATTAATTTCAGAAGAGATTAGTACATTTACATTTAGTAGTAAACGGTGCAGCAGTCAGTTGCAAATAATGTTTATTGTATATCGCTGTGTCGTCATCTTTAGTGCTAAAAGACATATGAAGAATCAGTTACAGTAAGGCAACATGTATGTCTAATAAAGGGTACAGTTGTATAAGCTTTAAATTTGGATCAGTCATGAAATACATATCAGTAAATTTATGTTAAAGTATTAAAACTACTTAAGAGTATATATGCACATATACTCAACTGGACTATTGATGTCAAAGGTTGAGTTCATATAGAGGACGCTGCTTATTGCTACAACACAGCTGGCTACATTGTACATTTTTAAATGTGTGATGTGTTGACAACATGTATTAGCTTCATTTTACACTTCGTTTTTATTGTCATGTTATTTATTATTTTATACTTTTTAAGAACTTGCTTACAAACAGCAAATAAGGTGGTTGCAACTAAAATCAATGCCTAATGTTTCACAGTTATGCGCTGTGGTTATTGTGCAAACGAACCATTGGCATCGATTACTGATGCAAGCTTTGCAACTGAACATAATGTTAAAATACAAAACATCTTATTCAAAATACCCAAGTTAGTAATATTTTTTCTTAAACCCTTTTACATATTAAGCAGAGCTGAAGCAATTGGAACAGACAAGACAGATGTTATAAATTATTGTAAGGCAGAGGTATGTCAAAAGAACCAGAACTATTTCTGGTTTAAAATATTCTCTGTTATAAATTTCACATAAAAACCATTATAGTTTAGAGTTTGGCGTTAAAAGTAATAAACTTTCCACTACGTCGTGCAATGATGTGAGAAATGCATTATATTTGTCTCCAGGAACTGCAACTCATATCCTTGTGAATATATGTACTGTATCATCCCTTTGTGTTGCTCTACGATTTGTACCCCCACACTTCCCTCCAGCACTAAATTTATGATATTTTGATGCCTCAGAATGTGTCCTATCAACTGATAGGTTGTAATACAAATGTCTTTTCTCTCTAGTTCTGTTGAGTACCTTATCATTACTTACATGATCTACCCACCTAATCTTCAACATTGTTCTGTAACATCACGTTGCAACTTATATTCTCCACTTGTTGTAACTGTTTTATCATCATATAAACTGAATATTTGAACCATCAGTATTTTAAACCCAAATTCTACTGTCCTTTGGCATATATTTACACTCATGACATACACTACACATGCAATATGGTGGCTTAAACCATTTTAACCCTTCAACCATGATGGTGGTCCAGGACAGAAACTGGTAGAATTTGGGTTTAAAATAAAAACAGCTGATGGTTCAAATATCCGTTTTATACAGTACTTAATGGCTGTTGGCAGTCATCTTCCAAAAAGTTTTATCATCCATGTTGCACTCCCACATAAGGCTTCAATCCATAAAAATACTTTCAGGAGAAACATCCAAACAGTGAAATCTATATTCGATGTTAATAAATTTCTTTTCTTCAGAAACGCTTTTGTTGTCATTGCCAGTCCACATTTTATATCCTCTTTGCTTTGTATGCGATTAGTTATTTTGCTGCCCAAATAACAAAATGCATGTACTACTTTAGGTGTCTCATTTACCAATCTAATTTCCTCAGTATCAGTAGTGGGACAAAGACAGCATCATCCCAAATTTGGCTTGCCTACATCAGGGGCAAGTATACATTCACGACCGGCCGGAGTGGCTGAGCGGTTCTAGGCGCTACAGTCTGGAACGGCGCGACTGCTACGGTCGCAGGTTCGAATCCTGCCTCGGGCATGGATGTATGTGATGTCCTTAGGTTAGTTAGGTTTAAATAGTTCTACGTTCTAGGGGACTGATGACCACAGCAGTTAAGTCCCATAGTGCTCAGAGCCATTTGAACCATTTTATACATTCACGGGTAAGCTCATGTTGATTGAAAGGTCTTTAACCTATTTTTCTGCTGGGAGGACTATGACCCCCTGGGGATAATCCATCCTTTTCATTAGCACATCCTTAACCTATTGTTCAATTAAATGGTTTTCCAAGAAACCTCCATCCATCCCCATCCCCCTACACCTCCCCCTCCCACTCCTCCCCCACAGCCCTCTGAGAACTCCCTGTAGTGATACAAGGACACTTGAGATATCAATTTGATTGACTAATTAAATCGATCAATTAATTAAGCCCTCCACAATCTGTAAATTGGCCATTCAGAGAGAAATCGATTCCTGTTAGTTGGATATTGTTTAAACAATTTATACAATGTGTGGAATATTGTTTATGTAAACTATTTACAGGTTACAAGGTTGTGTATGGAATATAGTTTATTTAATAGTTTAAAAATTTTGTGGGAAATCCATTGCAGTGTCTGGAACATTGATTAAATAATTTCTGGTAGACAAGAGAATGTGTGTAACATTGTTTATTTAAACAATTTATGGGATACAAGGTGGTGTATAGAATATAGTTCAATTATTTATGTAAAGTATTTGGTGGAAAATCGATTGCTGTATGGGAAATACTGTTTGAACAATTTAAACAATGTCTGATGTATTGATTATTTAAACACTTTATGGGATACAAGACAGTTAGAATAGAGTTTATTTATCAATTTAAATAATTTGTCGTGAAATTGACTGCTGTGTATAGGATACTGTCAGTTTAAACAATTTACAGGTTACAAGGTGGTGTATGGAATATAGTTTATTCAGAGAATTCTTCATGAAATCCTTTGCAGTGTGTGGAATAGTTAAACAGTTGTAGCGCCTCTTTTCCTCCCGACCATTTAAGGAAACATGTAATCACACTGTCACATGCCACTTAAACATGTTTCAAAAACTTTCTTGGAACTTGCCATTCACGCATGTTGTCTGGAGTCGGGACACGCGGGAGGGACTTATAAATGCCAACGGGATCGCTGCACCACTGTTCGCTGTCGGCTGCTCCACAGCTACATGCAGTACCATGCGAATCCTTGAACAAAGGCGACAGGTGTCGGCCAACCTTTGATATTACTACTTGAGAAATTCCTATCGAGACACAGGCTCTCACTCTTAAGTGGTCATGCTCTGTCACGTGACTCTGCCGTTCCTTCTCACACCATCAGTTGCGGTCGCACCGAACCGTAAACAAAGCAATGTTTACCTGGTGAACCCCAGCAGAGGATTATTGAAAATACTCCCCCACTTTGTCAGATTGATTGATAATTAATTAAATCAATACCCTTTGTGTGGCCCACACCTGGGTTCCTGGGTTCGATTCTCGGCGGGGTCAGGGATTTTCTCTGCCTCGTGATGACTGGGTGTTGTGTGCTGTCCTTAGGTTAGTTAGGTTTAAGTAGTTCTAAGTTCTAGGGGCCTGATGACCATTGATGTTAAGTCCCATAGTGCTCAGAGCCATTTGAACCTTTGTGTGGGACAGTTTTACTGTGCTTGATATTGGTGGATAATAGGATTGGAATATTTAGAGGGATTCGATCCCGCAACTATCCAATTCCCAAACTGTACTGGATTTGTTTGCCCTTTCCTCTTATCAGTGGATACTGGCACAGTTGAGTCATTTGGTGCAAAGTCCAATGCATATACAGTAAACAGAGCAAACACACGGAAACTGTAGACTATTGGGCTGGAGGTGACTGGATGTATTTCAATACACTGCTATACTATGCCATCCGACCAGAAAAATAATACATTTGCGCTAGGTGTTGACAAATGTACCACATTTACAATCAATTTTAGAATACGCAGCGAGAAGTGAGGTCTTGATCACATGGGCAGTAGTGACGTAAATGGATAAATTACGAAAAATGATGGAAAATACATATAAACTGAAGGAAAATACACCAAAATTGGGGAAATTATAGGGGAATGAGAAAGTACTTGCATGTCTTTTGCTTGGTGCAGGAAAATTCTTGTACATGTGAACTAGTATGCGACAGCAAGCGGAATACGAGAAAGTTGACACGGAAACACTGGGAACTAGGGAAGTGGCGATGAGACGGTTGGAATAAGATTTTTAATGAGGATGACCACCCAATTTAGACTAATAAATTTGTGTATGTCAGATCATAAGGCCAAGAATGGCCTCAAAATTGTTGGCAACCGCCTTACAATTTTTTATAAAGTGTCCTTAGCTAAAGAGCATTGTGTTACCAGCTTGGGTGACTGCAATATACAACTACAGGACAGATCGCGAGTTTGACCCTGTGCAGGACTGTTTAGATGTTTTATACCCTAACAATCAGTATTTACAATGTGCTTCTCTGTACTCTCCACCAATCACAACCACGCAGTGCCACTTAACAAAAATTGCTACAAACAGATGCTATACAGATTTTTAAAAATATTGTATGTCTATTCAGGAAATGGTGATACATGCAAGTTGACTGCTGTCTTTGAGGGTTTCCTGGAAAAGAGAGACATCTGCCTCTAAACTGACGTGGGTCTGCATTAAAGGGTGATAGAAAGTAGATGGAGCACTCAGTTAAGAGGGAAAGAGGGAGACGTAGCTGCAGGTCATTTAGCACACATTTAACCATTTTCTTTCGTTGTTCTCTTGGGGTGTATCAGTTGTGTGGTACAACTAGCAATCGACTCGTATACAACTGTGTGTTCTGCGTGTGACATAGAGCACTATCTACCTATGATCGTTAGCAGCAAACCTTACCATACCAAAGTCATCAGAGGACTTCCAACTCATGTGCGATGAAACATGCCCATCGAAGGAAAACCAGTTTGGTACCCTCCTGTAGACGTATGTGAAGATTTCAATATCTGTCATATCTTGGACATGAAGCG
The DNA here is from genome assembly GCF_021461385.2 of Schistocerca piceifrons. Classification (NCBI taxonomy): domain Eukaryota; kingdom Metazoa; phylum Arthropoda; class Insecta; order Orthoptera; family Acrididae; genus Schistocerca; species Schistocerca piceifrons. Next base: position 302,784,961 of record NC_060145.1, on the reverse strand, counting down.
AGTCTTCAGTTTCACATAGGTACGAAGTGACTGTTACTATACGTTTCATGTTTGTCTTATCCTAAATGAATGCAAGTGGATCATCGGGGGAAAGGCAAGTCTTAGGATTTTTTAATAGGTTGGTGTATAAGATGCACAAATATTCTCATATAAAATCAAACAGCACATGGGTATGTCAGCAATGTGACCGTATACATATGGAAAACTGTGGAAAAAAAATAGAAAATAATATAAAATCGGTAAAATTCGAGAAAAACCTGGTATGATCATGGAAAATTGATGTGAGACATGGAAAAATTGAGGGAAATACCATGAAACATGTAAAGACGTGAAAACCTTGTAAAATTATGGAAAGTGACTGAGAATACATTAAATTAGAGTCAAATACCGTGGAATGAGTGCTGAGCAAAATCAATAAAATAGCATGTTCTGGATGGGGAGAGTAGTCTGATGCTACATACTACGTATGTATACTATAATAGTGGAGAGAGGAGGCATTCTAGAGACGTAGCGTCAAGACCAAACGGCGATACAGCATAACATCAGACCATGACTTCCGTGTGCAATAGGAAGGTTACCAGGGCAGCGATAAACTGCAGTAAGACTGTTACATCTTCTCTGGGAAATGACTGTGATATTTATTTTCTTATGAGATGTCAGTGTTTTTTTATATGCATTTTCTGCTGTCGATAATCATTTTATGGGATTGATGCGAATATACCATAATTTGTGAATTGTAATTGGGCTTGAACTTCATAAACAGCAGGCAGCATACACCTGTGGTAACCTATGTAGTACTCATCTTACAAATAATCGATGTGTGATTTGGTGTGCAAGGTAGTAGTTTTAGCACTTTATGGTTTGTCACCACAGTTTACTGTAGAGAAACTTGCAAGGAGAATATAAGTCATGCACAGGGAATATTAACAGTGTTGCATTCTGCACAACTAATAGGTAGGAAGACACACGTCTCTAGCATTATAGTATGTTATAAGTGCAGAACTGTGTAGCCTTGGGAATGCATGTGTTTATGTTCCACGATCATTTCTCTCTTACCAATACCTTCTTGGTACTGACCCCAGCAATAGAACTATACTTCCGAACTGATAGCGTAGTTGATTTACGTAAAATGCTTCAAACTATGTGCATCTGGAGTTTCTTCATAAACATCTGTTATATCATCAAACACTTTCATATCTGCTGTACACCGATAAGGTCTGCTAACCTCCTCGACATGCGCACTTCTGGTGAGAACTTGTACACTTGGATGAGTACCATGAGTAACATTAGTGCTAAACTGCAGTTATGGACTCAGCTCATTCTGTTCCTTCACAAGACATGGAATGTAGTGTGTGTAGCTACCCTCTACTTCCGATCAGCTGCAAATTAAATTGGTGGCAGTGTTGCAGGGAGGGTTCGTCAAAGACAATGCAGGGAGATCTTTGAATCCTCAACTTTGTCCTAAGAATGCGAAAATGCTTTTTGACTCCCATCCACATAGGGAAAGATGGGTAATGGTGTTCATAAATTAAGCAGTATGGTAGAAATGCTAGAAATATATATATCTACACTCCTGGAAATTGAAATAAGAACACCGTGAATTCATTGTCCCAGGAAGGGGAAACTTTATTGACACATTCCTGGGGTCAGATACATCACATGATCACACTGACAGAACCACAGGCACATAGACACAGGCAACAGAGCATGCACAATGTCGGCACTAGTACAGTGTACATCCACCCTTCGCAGCAATGCAGGCTGCTATTGTCCCATGGAGACGATCGTAGAGATGCTGGATGTAGTCCTGTGGAACGGCTTGCCATGCCATTTCCACCTGGCGCCTCAGTTGGACCAGCGTTCGTGCTGGACGTGCAGACCGCGTGAGACGACGCTTTATCCAGTCCCAAACGTGCTCAATGGGGGACAGATCCGGAGATCTTGCTGGCCAGGGTAGTTGACTTACACCTTCTAGAGCACGTTGGGTGGCACGGGATACATGCGGACGTGCATTGTCCTGTTGGAACAGCAAGTTCCCATGCCGGTCTAGGAATGGTAGAACGATGGGTTCGATGACGGTTTGGATGTACCGTGCACTATTCAGTGTCCCCTCGACGATCACCAGTGGTGTACGGCCAGTGTAGGAGATCGCTCCCCACACCATGATGCCGGGTGTTGGCCTGTGTGCCTCGGTCGTATGCCGTCCTGATTGTGGCGCTCACCTGCACGGCGCCAAACACGCATACGACCATCATTGGCACCAAGGCAGAAGCGACTCTCATCGCTGAAGACGACACGTCTCCATTCGTCCCTCCATTCACGCCTGTCGCGACACCACTGGAGGCGGGCTGCACGATGTTGGGGCGTGAGCGGAAGACGGCCTAACGGTGTGCGGGACCGTAGCCCAGCTTCATGGAGACGGTTGCGAATGGTCCTCGCCGATACCCCAGGAGCAACAGTGTCCCTAATTTGCTGGGAAGTGGCGGTGCGGTCCCCTACGGCACTGCGTAGGATCCTACGGTCTTGGCGTGCATCCGTGCGTCGCTGCGGTCCGGTCCCAGGTCGACGGGCACGTTCACCTTCCGCCGACCACTGGCGACAACATCGATGTACTGTGGAGACCTCACGCCCCACGTGTTGAGCAATTCGGCGGTACGTCCACCCGGTCTCCCGCATGCCCACTATACGCCCTCGCTCAAAGTCCGTCAACTGCACATACGGTTCACATCCACGCTGTCGCGGCATGCTACCACTGTTAAAGACTGCGATGGAGCTCCGTATGCCACGGCAAACTGGATGACACTGACGGCGGCGGTGCACAAATGCTGCGCAGCTAGCGCCATTCGACGGCCAACACCGCGGTTCCTGGTGTGTCCGCTGTGCCGTGCGTGTGATCATTGCTTGTACAGCCCTCTCGCAGTGTCCGGAGCAAGTATGGTGGGTCTGACACACCGGTGTCAATGTGTTCTTTTTTCCATTTCCAGGAGTGTATATAGGATGCTGTCTGATATACTTTGGTATACATATGTTTAAGAATTAACAATGAATGGATGTACTACACGAGTCGTCTGTATGCATTCGCAATCAAGTATACGGCATTGGAAAAGTAGTGGAGGGATTGTTTAACGATCACAGAGAAACTGAGATCCATGCTGCTGCATTATTGGTTGGTGTTGAAATTATGGGACGTCTGGCAAAGTTGCTTCAATTGACCACACTCTCAACTGGGGTGCTTATTACAGTACATTGACAGTGTCTTTCCCATCCCATCCAACCACTGGTTGATTACCACATAATGAGTGACTGACAGCACTTGTTTGACATGGAGAAAGAGTCTTGGTGGGATCAACACCCTCTGCAGAGGGCTTGCACTGAAACAGTGATCACATGCATGAATGCAATATGAGGGGTCAATCGAAATGGAACATCTAGACATCCGCTACCACGTCACTGTCAAAGATGACTTACAATGTAGAGGTCATAATTACCCTCAAGCAGCAGTTTGGAAGCGCCCCACAATGCCACAAATCTCTTCCAGTTTCCATATGTTGCGAAGCCTTCTGCATTTTTTGTCAATAAGAAAAACATTCTCTGTCTTTTATTTCTGTCATCCTGTGTGTGTTGTGGAAGCATCAGCACCATAATTTACATCATGCGACGTTCAGTTTTCTGCGTGAGTCAGTGGATTGAGACACGTGAATGTTAGTTTAGTATCTGATACGTACCTTGAAGTCGTGGTGGAAAAAAACAAAATGATGGAGGTGCACATAACAGTAGTCATACACTGCTTGAATTTGTTACAGCAGAGAAAAACAATTTATCAGACACCAACACGGGGCCGCTCTCTTGTGGTGGATACTCTGTGGGATATGGTCCACCCACAGTACAGGTGACAAAACTTTCCTCTGATCTGTGGGAGCGACTTTGACCACAAGCCACCTGCTCCAATGAACCAGTATATTTAATAGGATCGCCACATATGCTCGATGCCAGCATGCAGACAGTATTTGTTTTCGATATATTGGAAGACAGGTACATAGTAATGACTTATCGATTTCTCTACCAGGTGATATTAGCGAAGTTTTTGTAGTTCATGGTTTTTCTCTGTTCGATGGTACAAAATAACAAGGGCTGAGAGAATATGTGGGTGATAGATATGAATTCACCCTGGGAGATGCAGATCACCTTTGGACTGCAATACCTGTATGTGGTTTGGAGTCCTTTTCCCCCTGCCACCAGACTTCACTAATTCCCATTAGATCTAACTTCAAACTCTCGATTTCCCTTTTTACTTTTTCTAACCTACCTGCCCGATTAAGGTGTCTAACATTCCACGCTCCGATCCGTAGAATGCCAGTTTTGTTTCTCGTGATGACGACGTACTCGGGAATTTGCGCTTCGTTTTAAGGAAAATCTAGTTTTCACGCACTTCTTTCCAGCTACGAATCGAACAATCACATAATTTTGGAGATAGATTAAGTGTTATATGTGGATACTATCTGCAGAAGAGTTGTGAATAGAATTAGTGGTAAAGAAATGATAAATTAAAACATTCATGCTTGATGCGTTATTTTACTGCTCGGACAGCGAAAATTTAGTGAGCGATAATTTCTTTTGTCCTTTCATCATTTTGCTGGAGGGGCTTGCGGTAATAAGTATCAAAAAGGCTTCAAATTATGTGTGAAGTTTGTTGCAAGTCGTATGTGCTCTCATTCTCAAATATTGGGTGAATATAAAGGGTGTATTTGCATGGGGTCAGTTGTGCTGCCTCAGGACTGTCAGAAGCTGCATGTACTGTGAACACGACTTCTTTCTCATTAGGTGTTCCGCGGGTATGCAAATGAGACTGGTGCTTAATGTATCATCCCAGGTCATATCCTCATGATACTAACAGGCTAGTTGAAGAAAAAGAAAAAAAAATCAGCGAGCGCGTACATCGGAAAACGAGTCCTCGCCTATTGCTTATTTTTGGAGGACCTGCGCATTTCAATAGAATAATTTATTTTATTAGTTGCTGAATGACAGAATTTGATCTGGTAAAGTACTATTTATTCAAATAGTGTGTGAAAATCACTTAGGATACATAAACGTCAAGGTTATAAAACAACATGCGGATAATTTACATAAATAAAATAGAACAATAATAAGAAAATGAATGGTTGTTGGGATCGCGACCAGCGTGATTCTGGACAATTACAGTTGAGATGGTGCCCAGATGCATAAAGGACACGAATTATGCTTTAGACCGTGATAGCAAAATTTTGAAGTTACCAATAAGAGGTATGAATTTGATAGAATATACGGGTACAACATCAATGAGTAAAGGAAGAATCAGAAAGAAACGTCACTAAGTGGGTGAGCTCCAATGAGATAATTCGACAACGAAACAGATATGAGTGGTTACGAGAAAAATCCTCTTTGAAGCAAGAATTAGAGTGCAGGAAAACTTGCGTACTAGTGCCTTAAGCGCGTAGATCAAGTTAGAAAGACTAACTGGTAGAAATTGGGAATGAACCCCTCCGCCCTCAGTGTACCGTGATTCCCGATGTCGGGAGTGTGCATAGCAGATGTGATCCTACCGTGACTGCCATTGAGGTGGCTGCTGACTATTCGAAGTGCGGCCGCTGCTGAATGTTGCTGAACTGAGTCGATGTGACGTGACTCATCATCATCATCATCATCCTGCTTACTCGCCGCGGGTGTGCGTAAAATCAAAATGAATCTTAAGACTTGGCAGATGGACAAAGTCGAGAAGAACACGTACGAGGACCGAGTACAGAATAGCACCACCAGGCAGAGAAATGAATCAAAATACCCATACGAATCCCAATACTGACTCCGAATGCCACTCTCAGTTTTTGGTAGCCTTCCTTCATCCTCGGAAAGGCACCCCCCCCCCCCCCCCAACAATCTTTTGTAGCCAGTCCCAAAAAGGATCTAAGTGTTCTTCCAGTCAGCGTTCTGGAAGTCAGTTTCCTAGCTCCTACCATAAAGTTAAAGATGTATCCACGAATGAGATTCGTTTATAAAGAAATTGAAAACGAGTGTCGCCCCGTTCCCATGTACAGACTTGTTTGTCGGAAATTCTGGAAATTTTGTTGGTCTTCGCACAGCGTTCCCATGGGAAGGGAAAACTTTGGAAAACTGCAGACTCACGAGTGCCTATTTGTTATGCTTGAAGAAACATGTTTGGAGACCACACACAGCAGGATAAAGGCAAGCGGACAACTGAGGATTCCACCTGACGGCTACTGAATTTTCACCCATATCACCAGTGCTTTAGTGTTCTGCTACAGAGGGCACTGCGCCGCTCATTTTCTGTGGAGGCTGAGCAAGAAGGATAATCCCTGAAAGGCAGGCCGAACTGTCCATTCGGACAGCGTAGGAGCTACCTTCTGAGTGACCATCAGTGGATGATATTTCCTCCTGTTTTCAATTTAGCGAAAAGGAGTTCCCCTCGTCACGAACAGATGCGACTAATACAAGAATGAAACCTTCGGTTAGGTACACAGAGGTGGGTCACCCACGCTGCTGCAAGCTACATACCAACCACTCATCTGCGCAATGCAGGTGAAAAGTTGACAAGTAAAAACTGAATCGGAAAGTAAAAGAAGCAAGAGAGTTTCGTATGCAATTCGGTATACTAATAGGATAAAATATGAGGAGAAAGGTATGAAACCGGCAGCAGCTTTGCAAGACCTGTAAGCAACTGTAATACTTGTCTTAGTGCGTTAAAACTTTAACTTAAGTTTATAACTCTTAATGAGTAGAAAATGACAGCATTATAAATTTTTAAATTCGGTCAGTAACAGAGTGACGGTCAATAACTATATGAAATATTTAAGACCGAATTATTGTTGCCCCTGGAAAATCAAAGGTAGGCAACCTGCAACTAAGGCAGTGCACCATGAACTGTGTTAGGTGTTTAGATCGTTGATTGTCAGAAGGTTTAAAATTACATCGCGTTGGTTACACTTGATTCTAACTGCGGTCATAATTCACGCGTCTGTGCAAGTGTAAGCACTAGGCGTAGTTTAGTCGGCGCGATTTTCATCTGAAACCAGATAAACACCAGATATCGCCGCCATCTCTGGTCCCTCCTACGCCCACCCGCCGCCAGTGGCGGTCAGTGCAGCCACACGACCATTTTTAAGCGGTCTCGCCGCTGCGCCGACCTTGGCGCACGCGACGGGGTTAGTGGACCGCGGGGGATGGCGACGCCCCCGCTGCTGACATTTGGCCGACCTTGGGCGGCAGTTGGCACTCCCGCCTGCTGGTCGGCGGCGCGTCTGACCCCTCGCGTGTCCGTTCGACCGCGACCGCTTGTATTCGTGTTCCCCCCCGGGCGTTATCAACGGCCATGCAAATCCAGCGGGGTTATACACGTACCGCTATCTCCATAAACTATATGCAGACTCTAAGGTCCGCCTTTTGTAAAAATTTACGTAGGTACAATTTTAATTTCCGCCCCTACAGTACGTGGTGGATATCTTCATCAGAATTAAGGAAATAAACTCCCAAAATGAATCTAAAAACTTTGTGAAGTTTTGAGAATCAAACTGTTTACATGTGTTAATGTATTTCCAAATATTACTACGTTTTTGCTACTGCCGTCACTCATCATATCAAAACTTAAACCTTGTATCAGTGTCAGTATCAGTGTCATTTGAAATAAAACTTATGCCTCACTCAAATCGTCATGAATGAAAAGGTAGTAATCGATCTAGACGACTATATACTCATGAAGTGAGAAGGTTTACTACCTTTGGCCCGAAAAAAGCATGTTCTTTGAGAATTTGTTTCTCGGGATGTGTAATAGCTATCAATGTCAAATTTGGTCAAAATGTTTATTGATATTTTCTCTACAAACTGGAATTTTTTCGACCGGAAATGTCGGACAACAAAGCCGGAAGTGGCGTCGGAACGAAACAAAATTTCGATGTAGAGCTCCACGCGCGGTATGTCACAGGTCAGCCAGGTCGTCTGAAATCAAAATTGAGTTGACGATAAGGAAGTATATAAGATTCTTTAGGAATTGTACCTCGCTTAAGTTATTTGGACCATAGGAAACAAAATGGCGGCCATTTAAAGAAGATAGCGTCTTTTTCATCAATTTTCCAACTTCGTCGGCCAAGTAAAAATATTTATATTTGATGGATCGGAATAAAAGTGGTACAACTCCTAGACAATTTAGTTAGCTTCATCGGAAACAAAGAATCATGCCAATCGGTTCAATAGATTTGAAGTTACCATACGGCGCGATAAAAAACGCAATTTTGAGAAAAACGCGTTTGAAGTTTTGACTACATATAAATGCAATATTATGCAACGTACTATCAATCTGCTATTCCGGGTCCATAAACTAGTCCTTCCTCTTCCTCACGGAGGGCGTTCTGCTCGATATGGGCCACCCTGCGCTGCTCCAGAGCCGCTCGTACGGCCGGTGACAAGCGGTTTTCGGCCGCTTGAATTCGGTGGTTGTCCGAATGCTTGGCGAACTGCGTCGAATAGAGTCCCAGGGTGACGTCCATCGTTGTCATGGTCTTCAGAATTGCTGAATACCCTTCATTGAAGCTGCTCACTGGCAGGAAAGTCGCTATCTCCACAGTCTTCGCACCAGAATGCAAATTCTTGGGGGTTAACTTCCAAACACACGCCTTCTAACTTTCATTTGAATTTTGTGTGTTTCCTCCCAAGCGCCGGTACAATAACTCGTCCTCCGAAGGAAAAAAACTGGTGCGTGAAAAAGGCCGATTTCAAGAAGGTGCATTTTTTTGTTCAACCGCGAATAACAAACATTTCCTTTCCGTTTCCGGAAAAACCGTTTCAGGGGTGGATTCCAAACACTTTCATGGATCCAAAACTGTAATTTAAAAAAAAATAGATTTTTTGAACCAAAAGATGGTAAACCTCCCCTTAAGTCTTGGGTCATCACTCACACAACTCTATAGGTTGTTGGTTCCATTACCTGACTGATTAAAATCACCCTTAACGTGTATGTAACAAACGTTACTTGTCAGTCATTTTTTATCAGGCTTGTTTGGACGCTGTTATGCATGATGAAACATTTACGGAGGAACAATACGATAGGGAACATTAAAATTTGAAACTGGTTATTACCTTTAGCAGACAAGCCTCTATGTTCAGAGGAAGTAGTTTCCTGTGTAGTTCGTCCACCGTGAACGCAGAGCATAAGAAGCGCCAGGTTGTATGCAGTTTCTGAGATTGTCCACGCACCTGATTTCTTCTACAGATGTCCCAGCGTGGAAGCTGCTTACGTGCATCTTCTCTTGATTTGAGGCTGTAAGAAAGTGTCTAGCAAGTAGACTACGGCTCTCAGTGCTGCGATATACGCAGTGAAATTTCAGTAACGGATTTTTTTTATGAATACAAATCACATAGCTTCAAATAGTTCAAATGGCTCTGAGCACTATCGGGACTTAACATATCAGTCCCCTAGAACTTAGAACTACACTAGTGGCCATTAAAATTGCTACACCACGAAAATGACGTGCTAAAAACTCGAAATTTAACCGACAGGAAGAAGGTGCTGTGATATGCAAATGATTAGCTTTTCAGAGTATTCACACAAGGTTGGCGCCGGTGGCGACACCTACAACGTGCTTACATGAGGAAAGTTTACAACCGATTTCTCATACACAAACAGTAGTTGACCGGCGTTGGATGGTGAAACGTTGCTGTGATGCTTCGTGTAAGGAGGAGAAATGCGTACCATCACGTTTCCGACTTTGATAAAGGTCGAGATGACAGGCACCTTATCCGCATGGCTGTAACGGATCGTGCAGCCGCGTCTCGATCCCTGAGTCAAAGGATGGGGACGTTTGCAAGACAACAACCTTCTGCACGAACAATTCGACGACGTTTGCAGCAGCATGGACTATCAGCTCGGAGACCATGGCTGCGGTTACTCTTGACGCTGCATCACAGACAGGAGCGCCTGCGATGATGTACTTAACGACGAACCTGGGTGCACGAATGGCAAAACGTAATTTTTTCGGATGAAACGAAGTTCTGTTTACAGCATCATGATGGTCGCATCCGTTTTTGGCGACATCGTGGTGAACGCACATTGGAAGCGTGTATTCGTCATCGCCATACTGGCGTATCACCCGGCGTGATGGTGTGCCATTGATTACACATCTCGGTCACCTCTTGTTCACATTGACGGCACTTTCAACAGTCGACGTTACATTTCAGATGTGTTACGACCCGTGGCTCTACCCTTCATTCGATCCCTGCGAAACCCTCCATTTCAGCAGGATAATGCACGACCGCATGTTGCAGGTCCTGTACGGGCCTTTCTGGATGCAGAAAATGTTCGACTGCTGGCCTGACCAGCACATTCTCCAGATCTCTCACCATTTGAAAACGTCTGGTCAATGGTGGCCGAGCAACTGGCTCGTCACAGAACGCCAGTCACTACTCTTGATGAACTGTGGTATTGTGTTGAAGTTGTATGGGCAGCTGTACCTGTACACGTCACCCAAGCGCTGTTTGACTCAATGCCCAGACGTATCAAGGCCGTTATTAAGGCCGAGGTGATTGTTCTGGGTACTGATTTCTCAGGATCTATACACCCAAATTGCGTGATAATGTAATCACATGTCAGTTCTAGTATAATATATTTGTCCAATGAATACCCGTTTATCACCTGCATTTCTACTTGGTTTAACAATTTTAATGATCAGTAGTGTACTTAAACCTAACTAACCTAAGGACATCACACACATCCATGCTCGAGGCAGGATTCGAACCTGCGAACGTAGCGGTCGCGCGGTTCCAGACTGAAGCGCCTAGAACCGCTCGACCGCAGCGGCCGGCACGTAGCAAAGCCATAAATTGCTAAGGGGAGATGTAATAAATGTTCCACTAGAGCTTCACACGCAATACAGTTCAAATACGTAACTATGCTAGCCTTTGTTCGTAAAAACCTTACCTAAATTACAGAGGTGGGCGGGGGGGGGAGGCGACAAAAATGTGAAAACACAACACATTACCATACCTAATACGACGTAGGAAGCCCGTTGGCATTCAAACGACCTCCCAGTCCTCTCGAAATAGTTAAGTAAATGTCAATATGATTTTCAATAGAATATTATCCCGTTCTTCCTGCAAAATAGAGGGTACTTTCAGCTAACGATGATGGAGGTGGATGATGATCACGCACCGAATTAGACCACAAGGTCTTACTAATACTAGGATCTGGTCACTGTGGTGGCCAAGAGAGATGCGACAATTCATCCCCGTGCTGGCAAAAGCAGTCCTGTATGATGCGGGCTGTGTGAACAGGTGCCCTGTCATCTTGGAACACAGCATCACCATTTGGGAACAAACATTGTTCCACGGGATGGACCTAATCAGCCAAATTCGTCACACCCTTGGCAGTAATGTGACCTTGCAGAATATCCATGAGTTGTCTGTCACGATCACTCAAAAAACTCTTCTGTGTGCTTTGTAACTTAGAGTATGACATTTCTCCCCTTTCCCTGTATGCTGTATAAATCTTGAGTACTGTGTCCCATGCGACACCAAACACTTCAGCTCCCTTGGTTATGGAAGGACCCACCATATGAGCACCTATAATTTGCCCTATTAGCTCCTACGTAGTGCACCCCCAACTACACTGAACATTGTTTTGACCATGACTGGAACTTGCAACGCATTGAAGACACTGAACAGGTGCCGTTCATGTTCAGGTACAACAGCACCACTAACAGAGTTTGTCAGGAGCTACATTTAAGTTCAAGCATGCGTTAATACTGGTGTTTCCATATTTTTGTTCAACTTGTACAAACACTTATGAAAATAATCTCTATTTACCCTCTCTACTCTCCATTGCCCAAGAGACGTGATAAATTAAGCGATTTAGATCGGTGGCGCGCAGTTACAATGTTAAATATGCGGCCTCCCGCCTACACCCACTGTGCAGCCGTTCTATTCAGACAGCTCACCAAACACCGAGTCTCCGTAACACAGCCGCTGGTGAGCCCGAAGCAATTTTCTTGGCGCGTATCAGGGGCGATTCTAGAAGTCGGTCAAGGGGTGAGGGGCTAACAGGTGAAGGGGGCGGGTGTTTGGGGGAATGGGATATGGCTTGACAAAGGAGAGTTCGAGTCCTCTATCGACAAAAAAATGGTTCAAGCACTATGGGGCTTAATATCTGAGGTCATCAGTCCCCTAGAACTTAGAACTACTTAAACCTAACTAACCTAAGTACATCACACACATCCATGCCCGAGGCAGGATTCGAACCTGCGACCGTAGTGGTCACGCGGTTCCAGACTGAAGCGCCTAGAGCTGCTCCGCCACCCCGGCCGGCCATCTACCGACAAAGTGGTAAATTTTGGTGTTGCTTAAAGTAGTTTTTGGTAACTGTTTTCGAATTCAGAGTAAAAATGTGTATTAATAAATATTAAGGCGCCTATTTTAAGTTAAATGATATTTATTGGTTATGTTGTAAGCTATTTGCCGGTCTTATTCTTTTGTTAGAATGTGTTTGGAATACATTACAACCTATATTGCTTCATGATTATAAAAAAAATGATTCAATCTCTTTGGAGTAATATATTCGCTGATTTCTGAAGCCATTTTATCCAGTGTAATATGATACTCGATTTGGGGGGGGCTATAGCCCCCATAGCCTCCCCCTCCCCTTTGCCACCACCCCTGGCGCGTGTTGTTGGCGCGTCGAAGGTGCACAAAGTGCTTTTTCTGCGTTACGTAACATTAAAGTTATTAAGGAATATAGGTAATGAAAGTAGTCTGAATAATGTGTATGACATCTTACTATTGAGGATCGGTGCGATAGTTGCCATTCAAACTAGAATACAACCGTATGTTAAGGAAATGTTAATAAATGAGTGAATGTTTTTATTTATTTATTTATTTATATATTTATTTATTGTTCCGTGGGACCACATTAAGGATAAGTCTCCATGGTCATGGAACGAGTCAATACATGAAATTATAACACGATTGTAGAAACAGATAAAATGAAATATAAGAAACATATTCAGTTGTAGATTATAGAAACAGATAAAATGAAATATAAGAAACATATTCAGGCGACAAGTCGTTAGTTTAAATAAAGAAAATCAAGAATGTAACACTGGAATTTGCTTAATTTTTTAGCTCTTCCAGGAGCTCCTCGACAGAATAGAAGGAGTGAGCCATGAGGAAACTCTTCAGTTTGGACTTAAAAATGTTTGGGTTACTGCTAAGATTTTTGAGTTCTTGTGGTAGCTTATTGAAAATGGATGCAGCAGAATACTGCACTCCTTTCTGCACAAGAGTCAAGGAAGTGCATTCCACATGCAGATTTGATTTCTGCTGAGTGAAAGCTGCTAACTCTTGGGAATAAGCTAATATTGCTAACAACAAACGACATTAAAGAAAATATATACTGTGAGGGCAATGTCAAAATTCCCAGACTATTGAATAGGGGTCGACAAGAGGGTTTTGAACTTACACCACACATAGCTCGAACAGCCCGTTTTTGAGCCAAAAATACCCTTTTTGAATCAGAAGAATTACCCCAAAAAATAATACCATATGACATAAGCGTATGAAAATATGCGAAGTAGACTACTTTTCGTGTTGAAATATCACTTATTTCAGATACTGTTCTAATGGTAAATAAAGCGGCATTTAGTTTCTGAACAAGATCCTGAACATGGGCTTTCCACAACAGCTTACTATCTATCCGAACGCCTAGGAACTTGAAGTGTTCCGTCTCTCTTATAACATGCCCATTCTGTCTGATTAAAATATCAGTTCTTGTTGAATTATGAGTTAGAAACTGTAAAAACTGAGTCTTACTGTGATTTAGCATCAAATTATTTTCCACAAGCCACGAACTTATTTCATGAACTACATTATTTGATAATGTTTCAATAGTACACACAAGATCCTTCACTACCAAGCTGGTGTCATCAGCAAACAGAAATATTTTTGAATCACCTGTAATACTAGAAGGCATATCATTTACATAAATAAGAAACAGCAGTGGCCAGAGCACCGACCCTTGGGGAACGCCCCATTTAACAGTGCTCCATTGGGACTGAACATCATTACCACTCTCAATATTGCGGAGAATTACCTTCTGCTTCCTGTTCTTAAAGTAAGAGGCGAACCAATTGTAAGTTACTCCCCTTACTCCATAATGTTCCAACTTCTGCAGTAATATTTTGTGGTCAACACAGTCAAAAGCCTTCGTTAAATCAAAGAAAACACCTAACGTGCGCAACCTTTTATTTAATCCATCCAAAACCTCACAGAGAAACGAGACTAAAGCATTTTCAGTTGTTAAGCCATTTCCAAAACCAAACTGTACATTTTACAGCAAATTATGTGAATTTAAATGCTGCAGTAACCTTGTATATACAACACTCTCGATAACTTTAGCAAACACCGATGGCATAGAAATAGGTCTATAATTGTCAACATTATCCCTGTCTCCCTTTTTATAAAGTGGCTTCACTACCGAGTACTTTAATCGGTCAGGAAACCGACCACTCCTAAAGGAAAAGTTACAGATATGGCTAAGTACTGGGCTAACACACATGGAACAATACTTCAGTATTCTGCTAGATACCCCGTCATATCCATGAGAGTTCTTGGTCTCTAGTGATTTAATTATTAACTCAATCTCCGTTTTGTCAGTATCATGGAGGAGCATTTCAGGTAACAGTCTCGGAACACTTTTTTCTACGAGCGCTATATGATTCCCTGTTGGGAGTAGGTTTCTATTTAGTTCACCTGCTATATTCAGAAAGTGATTATTAAATACTGTACGTATATGTGACTTATCAGTAACACGGACATTCCCACTACGCACTGATTCTATATCCTCGACCAGTCTCTGCAGACCAGCCACTTCCTTTACGACTGACCATATGGTTTTAATTTTATCCTGAGACAGTTATTCTATCTGCATACCACATACTTTTTGCCTTCCTAATAATTTTTTTAAGCACCTTACAATACTGTTTGTAATGGGCTGCTGCATTTAGATTGTGACTGTTTCTAACGTTTTGATATAATTGCCACTTCGTTCTTCAAGATACTCTTATCCCTTTAGTCAGCCACCCAGGCTGCCTGTTTGTGCTAGTACCCCGTTTTGAACGTTCTAACGGAAAGCAACTTTCAAAGAGCACGAGAAAAGTCTTGAGGAAAGCATTATACTTATCGTCTACTGTATCAGCACTATAAAAATCTTGCCACTCTTGTTCCTAGATAAGGTTTACAAAAGTCTCTACAGCAACTGGATCAGCTTTCCTAAAAAGTTGGTAACTATATTTAACATGTGTTGCAGCACAAAAATCTTTTAGACTCACTGCACCTCTTACGCCATACTCGTGCTGACATTTCCTTTCTTAGTTACGAATTGAGGCTTAGGAGTGTATACTATGGTTTACAGAAATAGAAATAGCACACATAATAATAATAATAATAATAACAAATGAGCTACCCATTTGTACCTATAGCTACACCTACATCTATAGTCCGTAAAAAAATGTCAGGGTGTGTGGCAGAGGGTACTTCTGGTACCACTTACCTCTTACCTCCTTACCCTGTTGCGATCACGAAAGGCAGGCGGAAAGAATGATTGACGGTAAACCCCCGTATCACCTCTAATTTCTCATACCGAGCATGGTGGTGCAGTGGTTAGCACACAGGACTCAAACTCAGGAAGACGACGTTTCGATCGTCCATTCGTCCATCTGGATTTAGCTTTTCCGTGATGGGATGGTTGCTTTGAAAGCGCATGGTCGATTCTTCCCCAATCCGACCGTTTGCTCCATTTCTGATGACCTCGTTGTTGACGGGACGTTGAATTGTAACCATCTTCCCGTCCTAATTTCTCAAATTTTAACTAAGTGGTTCTTTCGCGAGATGTACTTCCGAGAATTAAGTATGTTTCCCGACCCTTCGTGGAACGTACCGTCACGGAATGTTAGTAGTAAACTTCGCCAAGAATCTCTACGTCTGTTTGTAGCATCTGCCAACGAAGTGTGTTGATCATCTCCGTAACGCTCTCGCACCGACTAAAGGAAAAACCCGTGGCGAAAAGAACCGCTCTTCATTGGATCTATCTCTCCTGTTAATCCAACCTGGTAAAGGTCCCAGACTGATGATCAAAATTCAAGAGTCGGCTGGAAAAGTGTTTTGAAAGCCACTTTTTTCGTGGATTCTTCCAATGAATCTCAGTCAAGCGTCAGCTTTTCCTGTTATTCGTTTTATGTGATCATTCCACTTTACGTCACTCTGAATAGTTACTCCAAAATATTTTAAGGTAGTTACTGTTTCCACTGATTTTTCGCCTATAGTGTTATTGTAAAGTATTGAATTCCTTCACTTATTTTGCGCAGTACGTTACATGTATTCACGTTCTGTGCCAACTGTCAATAAAAATAATACTTGAGACTGAAGCTCTTGTTTCTGTTGTTTGTAAACAGTGACATGAAAAGTGCAGGCCTTGACAGTCAAAATAACCAGTAAAAATGACAAACTGTGGAAAAAACTGTATCATATTACATAAAATCCAGGAAATCCATAGCATTTGGTAACACAAAAACAGCCACTGATGATGATGAAACTTCAGCGAAACATATTGTGCAGTCACATTAACGTGACCATCTGTCAAAAATCAGAATAAAAACGTTTTGCAGCGTGGACCGCTATGAGACGTGCAGGAAGACAGTCAGTGAGGTTCTGGATGGTAGCGACAGGGATTGGGATCCATGCCAACTACGGTGCCTTGGCCATCTGCGTCAGGTTTCTCGGTTGAGGATCCAGGCTGCGAATAGCCCAATCGAAGTGATCCTACAGTTTCTCTACTGGCTTAAAGTCCGAGACGTTTGGTGGCCAGGGGAGTGCGGCAAACTTATCCTGGTGCTTTTCGAACAACGCACATGGACTGCGTACTGTGTAGCAAGTAGGAGTTGACGTGGCCCACTTCTGTTGGACCCCTGCGCCTTCCAGAATGACGAGATCATCCAGGGAATCCCACGAAAACATTCTCCAGACTGTAGCGCTGTCTCCTCCTGGCTGGACCCCTTTGCTTTCAAACGTTCCACACCGTGGACGCCAACGGCCAACTGTCCAATGGAGCTCAAAACGTGATTCACCTAAAAAGGCGACCTGCCCCCAGTCTATGGACGTCCAGTGGTGCTACTGGTGTGCAAATTCCAGGCTTCGTCGCTGATGAACAGCAATCAGTACGGGTACGTGAATCACACACAACTGCTGCGGTGGTCCAATCGCAGCAACATTCATCGGAACGGTCGTTGAGGGGACTCTGTTCGTAGCCTTAATGCTCAATAGTCACACATCTTTTTTACCATTACACATCTCGTCAACCGTCCTTCACCTCTGTCACCAGTGGCTCGTAGTGCAACACAGTTACCTAGGAGCCGGTTTTGTGCAGCCCCATTTTGCCATCCACAGTAACTTTAACCACGGTGGCACACGAACAGTTCACCAACTTAGCCGTTTCGCAAATGCTTCCATCCTTGAACCGAAAGCCAATGATCATGCCCTTTTCGACATCAGATAAATTGCTCCGTTTCCACAACGCGACGACTGCACTGTTTCCCGCGTCCAGCCGACGTACCGGGTGATCAAAAAGTCAGTATAAATTTGAAAACTGAATAAATCACGGAATAATGTAGATAGAGAGGTACAAATTGACACACATGCTTAGGATGACATGGGGTTTTATTAGAACCAAAAAAATACAAAAGTTCAAAAAAGTATATTGCTAGACGCGTGAAAGATCCCTTGCGCGCGTCGTTTGGTGATGATCGTGTGCTCAGCCGCCACTTTCGTCATGCTTGGCCTCCCAGGTCCCCAGACCTCAGTCCGTGCGATTATTGACTTTGGGGTTACCTGAAGTCGCAAGTTTACCGTGGTCGACCGACACCTCTAGGGATGCTGAAAGACAACATCCGACGCCAATTCTTCACCATAACTCTGGACATGCTTTACAGTGCTGTTCACAACATTATTCCTCGACTACAGATATTGTTGAGGAATGATGGTGGACATATTGAGCATTTCCTGTAAAGAACATCATCTTTGCTTTGTCTTACTTTGTTATGCTATTTATTGCTATTCTGATCGGATGAAGCACTATCTGTCGGACATTTTTCGAACTTTTGTATTCTTTTGGTTCTAATAAAACCCCATGTCATTCCAAGCATGTGTGTCAATTTGTACCTCTTTATCTACATTATTCCGTGATGTATTCAGTTTTCTAATTTATACTGACTTTTTGATCACCCGGTACTTCACATGCCCTGATTTCCTACAGCTGCTACCTGCCGTCTGTGACTGGTTATTGAACGATGACGGGAACATAGGCGGTGGCCCCATTAATAATGACTGGACCGTGTGTAACACACACACACGTTTTCAGGATATGCCGTTGTAATGTATTTAACTTTCTTTGAGACTGTTCCTTCCCGACACAGTCTCATCTAAAAAGAACTTCGATGCTAAATAAATCGGAAACGGCTCAACGTATCTAATTTTTTCTGAACATATATTTCTCAGCACAACCTACCCTGCAACACCCTTACAAGCAATTCAGGCTGTTGAACAATTAATAATCTTTTTCACTTCAGATCAATATTATCGTTCTGTTAACTAACAACTTTACTATTATCAAGTAGCTTTTTAAGTAAGGCAAATCATTTGAGAAAATGACTGCAGACTGATTTAAAACTGCACTGGAAATTGAGTTTTCCTCAAACTATAAAACTGGACATTGTACACTATAGCTCCGCACATTAGAAAGCAATCACAACTATTTTTACAGCTGCCGAATAAGTCTTTCCACAATAAATTTGGACACTCGGAATTAAAT
This sequence comes from Schistocerca piceifrons, assembly GCF_021461385.2. NCBI lineage: Eukaryota > Metazoa > Arthropoda > Insecta > Orthoptera > Acrididae > Schistocerca > Schistocerca piceifrons. The sequence continues at coordinate 302,766,072 of NC_060145.1, read as the reverse complement.
ACACTAGGATAGAATTCCTGCAGTACCATCGGCCTTGCCCTGTTACAGATCCTCTTGGCGTCGGAATTGTATTTTTATAGGGCGAAAAACCATGCCATGATAATAGTATCACCAAATGTAGTATCCGAGGCCCATAAATACTACTCTTAAGCTCCTCTGGTGTCAAAACTCTAAGAATATGAGCCACAATGATCCGCTACTGCTAGCTAGATGTTAACCACAGCACTGCTCCGCCCAGACTCCTCCTGTCGAAGAGGACGAGTTGCCACTTGCGCGCCAACCACACCATTCTAAGATATTAATCAATTCCGTTTTCTGGTCTGAGGTTATTCCTATTAAGTTTTCCACAATTTCCTTGAAATCATGCCCCTGTCTGTCATCGTCATTTATCACCCTCTTAACATGGTACATTTCGTAGTAGAAATATCGTAATGGAAACAGCGATACAGATACAAAACAGGCTCAAAATAGGTGTTGCAAGTACCCACGACGCTTTTTCCCCCTTCAACGTATCTAGTTCAAATTTCGCTTGTTCTAGTTCAGCCTGAAGGGAACAAATCATTGCCTCCTGTTCAGTGATTCTCATGTCTGTTTTGCAGAGCATGCTGCTTACTGATTCTCATGTCTTTTCTGCAAAAAAATAATAATAAAAATAAAATAAAATAAAAAAAATAAAATTAAAAAAATGTTCATATGTGTGTGAAATTTTATGGGACTTAACTGCTAAGGTCATCAGTCCCTAAGCTTACACACTACTTAACCTAAACTATCCTAAGGACAAACACACACACCCATGCCCGAGGGAGGACTTGAACCTCCGCCGGGACCAGCCTCTTGCCTGCAGAGTCCACAGTTCCATGGGAGAGGCTCGTTGAGTTCCCCATTCAGCTCCCTCTTACAGTCATCCCAGTGAAACTCCAAACTACAATCTACATACCCTCCACCCCTCTTGTTGCAGCATCACAAACGCCATATGAATCCACAATCAACACCCGTTGCTCTTTGAGCGACGGAAGGGATGTCAGAGGAGGAGGAATGATGAGAAAGTAGCCGGTGAAGAGAAAGTAGCAGCAGACCGGCGTACACGAGGCTGTTGGAGTACACATCACGATAGCAGATAGACGTGTGCTGACAACGTTCCGCCTATATAAGTGCGTCTTGTTATCCGGTATGAATGGGCACGTTGTACTAGTGTGGCCGCCTCCCATGAACGCCTACTGATTACGTATGGGAAAGCAGTAATGTCTCGTCAGATGGTTAGTCGTTCGCGTTGCATGTTCCGAGATGGGAGTCAAATTTTGGATGATCGAGGTCTATGTGGATATCCCGACACATCCAATACAGTGCTGAGGTGGAGCAGGCTTCGTAATTCCTTGCATCGCACTGCACCGAGTTTTCCCAGAGTCGTCCCATGAAACTGACTACACACTACGACAAATGTCTCTGTGTCGGTGGCGAACATGTCGAAAATAATACATGTTGTATAATACACTACTGGATAGTGTTTTCGTTTTCGGCAATAAAGTTTCCGTGTGAAAAACAATGAAAAAATTTACCTCCGGTACGTCCCTCCTGTTATCGCCAAATAGCGGAGACATTGTTACAAATGTGACTAGCGACAATGTATAACACTTCTGTCCGTTACTGCTATACCATAACCTTAAAGTTGGGGGCAGGTCGTGAAATAAAACTATCTTGTTAAAGCAGTTATGATATAAAGCAACAGAGCAGTGTTACCCTCTGAGAGGAATTTTGTTATGTTGACCGTGTTGTATCTAACGGATGTGGCTTATCGGAAGTGAAATTCAGAATTACGTAAATATTTAACCTTAAATATTACGTAAATATTTTACCTATCTACACTGTTCAAAGAATAAAGAAAACGGTCGCCAGCCTAATTAGGCAAGAGAATGATTGACATTCTTGTTCAAGAAAATAAGTATGAGTAACTTCAACGGACAAACACAACCTGTACTTTGCCACACGCGAGTGCAATGAACTCGGACACCTTCATATGTTAAAGTTAAGATTGGAGCTGACAGAACACAACAAACTTTTTGCATAAATATAAAAGATAACAATACACACTATTACTTTCAGGGCTTATTCAAACTGAATGGTCTTTATAACATTAGTATTAATATTCGCTGTAGAATCATAAACTGGACATAGGTTCAATATTACTTTTCATACATTTTCCTAGCTGACATAAAATTGTAAATGTAGTTCACTGCAAAATTATGAACTGATCACAGATTAAGTCTCTTTCAACTAAATACTATTCTAGTTAGAATGAAAGTTAAATGGAATTCATAAACAGGTTACTTCTCACTGTCTTTTGTATAAAGAAATTATTGTTTTCGTAAATAGTGGTCTTTCTATTAATTGTTATTTATCATGAGCATAAAGGATAACCTGTGGTTCCTATTACACAATTAATATGCACTTTCAATACACAAAAGAAACAAGTGCTTAGCAAGCATGAGTATATAACTTTCCACAATTGCGGTTTTCCACTTTTACTACAGTGAGACACAAAATTAACATATTTGTAAGATATTGACTCGCCTTTTGCGATTTACAACAGGCAGCAATGTTATCATTTACTAAGCAAAACTTTATAAACCTCAGTCTTATGAACTTTTAATTTTGAAGTTGGCAACAACATATTAATAAGCAGTTTTAATAAGAAAATTATTTTCAGCAAGCATCATTTAATTTAACTCACTCTCTTGCCACATTAACTTTAACTTTCTTTTTACTATGCTCAAGAGGCATTAATTAGTAAAACATTGGGCTTTAATGTTCTTTCAGTAAGGACACTCGGTAATCACTTTAGTTCAAACGGAGAAGAACCTGAGAGGTGTTATGATAAGAAAAAAAAATCAGGGTAGTTACATTAATTCAGTTATAAATTACCTTATATTTGAGCACACTAACACATCCAATAAGCTGATCCTTCACTGTACATTACTATAGCGTTCCAATACAGTAATTGCGCGATGTGGTGGCGATTGCTTGTTGGTAGGTGGATTTGCAGGTAGAATTGCTGGACTCTATCATTTCTTGGTGGCGATGATGGATGCCAGTTTCAGAATAATTCCAGCTCTTTATACATCCATCCGAGGCATTGGAAAGCGTCAGGAAAAGCCTCTCTCAGAACCAGCACAATACACAACTTTTACATGAGCACTTGATACTTTCGTAGCTCGTCCCCGACTGATTCTTGGTTCCACCTTTTCTACCTAAGGCAACCACAATTTGCGCGCGCTACACAGTTCCGTTCCCGAGGGGAACCAACACACCTTTTACATACAAAATAACTAAGAACCCTAAGTGAAGGTCAGCAGTTTACATAAGCAAACAAACATTTCAAATAAAGCAGAACCTTTGCACATATTGAGATTTCTATAAAATAATTATTTAAATAAAATTATTCATCCTCAAAATTGGCCAAAGACATTATGTGAGAAAGACAAAACATGTCATTTGCTCATATTGTACATATTAGAGGGGTTACATTTCCTATACTCTAAAAGACATAAAAGTTTTTAATAGAAAAGAACAAACACTCTCATGGTATCGATTCAGTCCAACAACATTTACAGAAACTCGACGATATAACACTAAACAAAACAAAACGCAAAATAAATCAGTACAGCATTAGAGCTATGGTGTTACAAATGCTCGGAAATCGTTGAGACAATGGCGTTCCTCATTCTGGTGAGGTCTTTTCACTATTTTTGAATCACAACATTACCCTGCGATTTGTTGACTCCCACCTACAAAGGGAGAAATGGCCATCGTAATAAAATTTGAGAAATCAGAGCCTGCAGGGAATGATTTAGGTGTTCACTTTTCCCATGTGCTGTTTGAGATGGAACAGCCGTTACCTAGCCGGAAACTGTCTAAATCTTCTGCCAAGCACGTAACTGTGAATTACGGAGTAATCATGTGATGGAGATGTAGAGCTGACAAGCAAATGACAAGTTACGGTACTGTGTGTAAACCCACGACACTGTCGTTAGCATCAAACCTGCAAAGACCAAACAATGGAAAACTCATCAAGCCGTACCCTAATGTGTAGTCGTTCTTCACTCCTCTAAAGCCGGTTTCCTTCAATACCACGGGCCGAGTGTGGCATTAATGGACCGCGGAGCTCATTAATTTCCGGTAAGTGGAAGAGAGAACCTTTGACGGAGAGCCGGACGTCCATCACTTGGTGCCAATGAATATGCGAGCAGAGCTCTGCCTTATCAGCGGTGAAGCAGGAATGCAGCTTAGAGGCCCTGCTCTTCGCGGAGGCGGCTCGTGAATATTCAGGGTTCCTTCCGCACCAAGTAGTGCTCCACTTGACAGGCAGAAACGATGGCTACTTTGTGACGAGCAGTCGCCCTAGGCCACGAAAACACACACACCACACACACACACACACAGAGAGAGAGAGAGAGAGAGAGAGAGAGAGAGGGATGCCTGTATGTAAGCTTACACGCACACTTACACAGTAGCCTTGAATATGGGTATACGCGTCTGTGCCTGCGCTCAATGCAGCTGGAATAATTACAAACTTTATGGTGCCCGTTAACAATTTACGATTATCTCTTTACAGAAACAAGCGAAAGATCAGAAAATATAACTACATAGAAACGAAAATCAATCGAATGTTTATTTAGAATCCCATGTTTCCTTATTTAATGAAGGCCTCACGTCCTCTTGTTCTCTCAAATTGTTTCTCACGTAACGCATCCAAAATCTGATCTAACCAGTCAGTACACATAAGTAACCCTCTCCGACTAGAACAATCTTTTTTCTCTAATCTGCGAAGCAATGAAACTGTGTACTGAAAGTAGGCTAGGGCAACCATGTAGCTAGTCATCGGAGACTACCATTTCAGCTGTTTTTCCACAGCAGCAAGATTTAGTGTTCCAAATGGTGTGAAATGCCTTAAGAATCGCTTAGTCCCATTTAGTTTTTCATGTAATTTAGATGTGTCCAAGACGTGATCGTCAGTATAACTGATCTACAAAACAGGCATCATACTCAAAGTCACGGATCAGAGGTAAAATAGTTAAACACAACTTGGCAACAGAAAACCTTTTCTACACAGAAATGAACGGAGTATTTCCACAAAATTTTCTAATTATGATAATATATAACATGAGCATTGAAGCCCTCTGTTCTCATTGCAGATTGCGACAATTTCGAACAAACGAGGATACACTGAAAATACATCAAAAAAAGTTTTGCATCACCCCAGTTCCCAGAACTCCTGAAAACAGACGTTGACTGTGGATATTGTATCACAGGCACAGTCTCTTTGACTGTTCAGAGATGTCACTAAACCCGCCCAAAGATGTAAACGACCATGCATGACAAGCGCCTATTAGACGGAGGGGGTCTGACAGCCGATCATTTCCAGTCAGTCCACCAGGAAGGAGGTACTCTGCTCTTGTTGTCTGTAGTTCAACCACGCCTAGATGGTCAATACCGCGGTTCGATCACGTTCGCATTGTTACTTTGTGACAGGAAGGGCTCTCAGGAAGGGAGGTGTCCAGGCGTCCCGGAGTGAGCCAAAGCGATGTTATTCGGACATGGAGGACACACAGAGAGACAGAAACTATCGATGACATGCCTCGCTCAGGCCGCCCAAGGGCTGCTACTGCAGTGGAGGACCTCTACCTACGGATTATGGCTCGGAGGAACCCTTACAGCAACGCCACCATGTTGAATAATGCTCTGTGTGCAGCCACAGGACGTCGTGTTACGACTGTGCGCAATAGACTGCATTATGCGCAACTTCACTCCTGACGTCAATGGCGAGGTCCATCATTGCAACCACGACACCATGCAGCGCGGTACAGATGGGCCCAACAACATGCCGAAAGGACCACTCGGGATTGGCATCACGTTCTCTTCACCGATGAGTGTCGCATATGCCTTCAACCAGATAATCGTAGGAGACGTGTTTGGAGGCAACCCGGTCAGGCTGAACGGCACACTGTCCAGAGAGTGCAGCAAGGTCTGGGTTCCCTCTGTTTTGAGGTGACATTATGTGGGGCCGATGTGCGCCGCTGGTGGCCATGGAAGGCGCCATAACGTCTGTACGATACCTAAATGCCATCCTCCGACCGACAATTCAACCATATCGGCAGCATATTAACGAGGCATTCGTGTTCATGGACAATAATTCGCGCCCCCGTCGTACACATCTTGTGAATGACTTCCTTGAGGATAACGACATCGCTCGATTAGAGTGGGCAGCATATTCTCCAGATATGAGCCCTATCGAACATGCCTGGGATAGATTGAAAAGGGCTGTTTGTGGACGACGTGACCCACCAATCACTCTGAGGGATCTACGCCGAATCGCCGTTGAGGAGTGGGACAATCTGCACCAATAGTGCCTTGATGAACTTGTGGATAGTGTGCCACGACGGATATAGGAGTGGATCAATGCAAGAGGACGTGCTACTGGGTATCAGAGGTACCGGTGTGTACAGCAGTGTGGACCACCACCTCTGAAGGTCTCGATGTATGGTGGTACAACATGCAATGTGAGGTTTTGATGAGCATTAAAAGGGGCGGAAATGATGTTTATGTTGATCTCTATTCCAATTTTCAATACAGGTTCCTTGACTCTCGGAATCAAGGTGATGCAAAACTTTTTTGGACGTGTGTAACTTATGTGCACATTCCCGTTTCTATTAGAAGTTTCCCAATCCAGACACCGTCAACAGAAAATATAATAGTGAACGAAAACGTTTCTGAAATCGTAACGTCTTTACATTGTTACTGTGCTTGGAAATTGCTAGACATTTCCAAAGAAATACTCAAAATTAGTGAAAATTTGGTATGTTGCTGGTAGCTACTATGGTCAAATTTTACTATACAGTAATTTTCAATACACCGATATAATACACTGTCCAGTCACATTAATGTGATGACTTGTCAAAAGCATGACCTTTCCAGTGAGGGTCGCTGAGAGATGTGCAGGAAGAGAGTCGGGAAGGTACTGACAGAGATGTGGAGCCATACTGACTTCAGTTGCGTGGACAGCTGTGGTAGGTTACCTGGGTGATGACACATAAGGTGAACAACTCGATAGAGTTGGTCCCATAGTAGTGGGCAAGGAAGTACAGTTTATTAATCGTGGTCTCTTCTAGCCACAGACGTACACTGCAAGCTGTATGACACATAGCATTGTCCTGCCGGTACATGCCATCCTGCCGAGGAAAAACAAATTGCATGTATGGGCGGACTTGATCCCCAAGAATAGACGCATACTTGTGTTGATCCATTGTGCCCTTCAGAATAACGAGATCATCCTGGGTATGCCACGAAAACATTCCCCACACCATAACGGTTGCTCCTCCGTTCTGGACCCTTCTCTCGATTGCTGCAGGTTGTTTGCTTTCAGACGTTTCCTGTGGTACACGCCGACGGCCATCTGTCCGACGGAGCGTAGAACGTGATTAATGTGAAAAGGTCGCTTGTCGCCACTCAGTTGCGGTACTGGCGTGCAAATGACAGCCTTTGTCGCCAGTGAACAGCTGTTAGCACGGGTGCACGAAGGCCCATATGCAGCAACGTTCGCTGAACGGTCATTGAGGACACTCCATTGGTAGACCATTGGTTCATCTGGGCTGTTAGTTGCTGAATGGCTAAACCTCTTTTTGTCCGTACACATTTCTGCAACCGTCATCCATCCCTATCATCTATGGGCCGTGGTGCATCACAGTTACCTCGACATCGGTTTTGGATAGGACCGTTTTACCATTAACGGTATGCTTTAACCAAGACACCACGCTAAAAGATTACGAATTTGGCCGTTTCGGAAATTCTTCCACTCTTGGCTCGAAAGCCAGTGATCATGCTCATTTGGGCGTCAGATAAATCGCTCCGTTTCCACGTTACGTGAACCGCTGCACTGTTTTCCACGTTCCGCCCGACACGCTTTACATATCCTCCACTGCTAGTGCTGCTGCCTGTCGTCTGTGAGACTGTTATTGCACCCTGACGTCGAACACAAGGGACTGTCACATTAATGTTGCTGGAACGTATATATTGAACGTAACAGAGGCGTAACAGAGGTCGCAGATCACTGAGTTGCGCGACTGCTCAAACGTATTAATAACCACCCCGTGTCGAGCTAGCATCTGCAGTGTTGCAGGTATGCGAAGCCATTGCAGCACCATGGACGGTGCTGTGTGTATTACTATAGCCTCAACACAAAGGAGCAGAGCAAGCAGTGTAAACATGTGCGCGTAATGCCACCGAAAAATGTGAAGAGCCAGCGTGATAGGGCACGATGCTGCTGAGTTTTTATTTTATTTTTGGTACTGTAATGTTGTGGTGATAACAAAAAAGTACAAACCGTGGCAGTGGCATACTACCGAAATCTCCCGACAAGCTTACGGGGTACTGTCAAGAAGAAGTGTTGCGGGATGTTATCCAAGAGGTTTTGACTGTACGACAACATTCTGCACAGGATAGTCACACTTTCTGCTGCTTTGTGCTAAGCAGTAGTGCCTCTCCCTCTGTGGTCTCCTGACACTGCACCCTGTCCCTTATTTCTCCTTCTTCGGATAAAGAAACCATTGCTTGGCAGCCATTTCCAGAATGACGACGAGGTGCTTTTAGAGCTGAAACGTTTTCTTTACAGCCAAAATGCCGAATTCTACAACCACGTTCTACGCCAAGTCATCCATAGTTTGAAATAATATGGCGAATTCAGCGTTGAACGTGTAGTGAAGAACTATCACCGCCCAGGAAAATTAAGGAAATGTTGCTACCTGTTAATCTCAGCCTGGAAATACCAGGGAGTAATGTTCCTTGCGAGTGTGGCTGTAGTGGCATTTGACAGTCTATAAATAATATTTCCGATCGCTGCATCGCACATCAACGTCACCTTATATACATAAATTTCGAAAAATCTGTTGTGGCCTAGCTAAATGTGATCAATAAATAGAAGTCTGTGTTTGAGTAGACGAGTTACGTGGTTCATGCTACGAACTATTGGGACTCAGTGCTTAGTGATGCCGTGGCAATGACACTATGTGATATCAATTTCACTAGACGTACCGGCTACGAGCTTAACCATGCATGGAAGTGTGCACTGATAAAGAGAGATCGCAGAGGAAGACGTCACATAGTTTACTACGTAATCTGAGTAGTGACTTTGGAAGCGGAGCTGGCAGAGAACAGAAATATAATCTATGGACGCACAGGGCGCGATCTCAGCGTTCGCCACCTCCGTCGCGTCGTCATTACGTTTTCTACTCAGTTTCACGACGTTGATGGAGGCATTCATCAAGAATTTGAGATCTTATACGAATCAGGAGCGGCAAGGTAACTTTGCGTCCATTTATCTATTAGCTTTTCAACTTCGTTGCCAAAGTTTATTCTAATGATTATTTTTTTTGTTAGCCATGATTATTAAATTATCTGTTGCTTATCATATGTACAAGCCACCTAACCTTATGGGTTACAGACGTATTATAATGTCTTTTATAAATGAGAAAAGGACACCCTTACCAAAAAATCAGTTTCAAGTTACTGGTTACTGCTGCCACTAACAAACCGTTTTTCTGTTTTTTGACTCCAATCAGTAATTTCAGAAAAATTTGAACGAAATAGAGAAACGATGCGTTTATAAAAACTGTACATTTTGGCCATAGCTTACTAAACATCATGAGTTTAAAAAAATCGAATTCACTTGCTACAGCTTCCGAGTGCAACAATTTAATTCAAGTAATACAGTACGTAACATACAGATTTTTCTGTAACTTCTGCCTTTTGTCAGATCTACGAGAAATTAAACGCTACTACCCACTTTCGAATCATTCTGTACTTTCATAAAAATGTAGTTATTTATAGCTCAGTAAATATCCGTACTTAACAGCAAAAAAAAAAAAAAAAAAAAAAAAAGACGCGAGCCACTGTAGTGGTTAAACAGCGTAATTTCGGAAGGAACCTACACAGACAGAATCGCTCTAGTATATGAGTTGACCTGAAACCTTTTAAAAATCGACCGATTTCTGCTTTCTTGTGTATATTGTTACATTTTTTAACGTTCAGGAATAGTGGTTATCAGTTTCGGAGTTTGCTTATGTTTCATGTTAACTCATTTATTCTCTGTATCTTCTGAGACTTCCGCATTGCCCTAAATTATACCCAGGGTGCACTGGTTCTGTTATTTCCCTCTTGTAACCAAGATCATTTGACCTAGTCCTCGAAAAGACGCGTAATGATAATCCAATAACTTACAAGTATCACATTTATCAATAACGAAAACAAAAAAAAAATGTTCCACCATTTTGGTAAACATACACTTTCTCTGAATAAAAATAATACACTGCGCTACTGCGCATGAACGGAAACAGCAAACCGTAAACAGATTTTCTTTTAAAATCAAAGAGTTTTTCATCTAATGACTGGATGCCAAAAACGTGAGACACAGGCTCTGAGTGTAGGAGGAAGATCTGAGGTAGAAGGGTGAGGTGTTACGTAGTTGATGTTCATCAAAATGACTTTGATAGATCAGTACTCACCAACTAAGGAGGAACAGTGTTTGGATGTTACTGAGCTGAAAATTTTTCACCAACTAATATTTTGATGTTACTGAGTTGGAATTTTCCTTAGTCACTGTAACCTTTTGCTTGTGTTTTAGTTGCCTCCCACACGAAATCTACCTCCCATTTGCCCCTCCCATTACGATGAAGCTACTCCATACCTTTACGTTTGGTCTCTCTTTTCGTCCTCTTTCTGCCTCCTAACATTGTTCTGTATTCCATCTCCGGTTGCAGTCTCCTTCTACTTCAGCTTTACACCTAACTTCACAAACTCACCTGCTCCATCACTATCCCATACGCTGTACTACAACAGGATCACTCAGCCTTTTCGTTCCTTAATTATCTTTTCCCGTTCGAAGTAACGCAGTGTTTCGCTTATCACATTAACTATATCAACAGTATTAAGTAAGATAACACTGAATTTATAAAGTCTTTAGTATCATCGCCATGAAAGCATTATTTCCATGATTTAAGGGAAAACATGGCATTATTCTGTCCCTTTTAAATAGCTTCAGTTAATATTTGTTTCATTTCATTCTCTTCCTAGCTACTACTCACGTGCCTTCCCAGTTTTAATCATCCAGTTATTTATATTGCACTAAATCCCGATTCCTCTTTTCAAGCAAATAAAAAGACAGTAGCGAATAAAAAACCTCAAATAACTGTACGAGTATCAGATGTATCTTTATGGCAGTAAATACAGAAACATTACCGAAAAATGCTTAAGCAGTAGTCAAAACGCAACAAATGCATGCAGATTAGATGTTAATTTTAATCTCTAATATCCTGAAGCTTAAAACGTAAATAATGTGTATTTTCCGTAGCAGCCCAAGTGGAATCCCTACTTTGGATATGCCAAGTTGCTGTCTAAGGTTAGTCTGAGCACCTTCCTGTAAAACACATTCCGATGTTTTAGATAATAGTACACTCACAGAGCTGGCAAAACGGCAGTCTACGTCTTTTGCATAAAAAATTACAGCACGTTCTAATGAAATACCTTGCATGCTCGTCTATTATTAGAATTAGATCGCAGCATTAAACACACATTTATCTGTCATAATTGTTAATCTTGTCCATTCAAAATTGTTTCAATTGTACAGTGATATCTTAATTTTTGTTTCTAGGCTAGGCGCTTATTGCCTATCGCAATATATGAACGCATGTGTCAGGATCTACTTACTGTTACTGCCGAAGCCTACGCTTCCACTGCCTAAATGTGCGGTCTGCAGTTTAGATTGCTATATGGCTTAAGAGAGAACGGTACAAGGTCATCATTCTTAAGTAAGATTTGCATGAAGCATGAGTGTAACTTTGTCTTTGAGAGTCACTCTAGCCGCTACACGTGTCTCTCACTGGTATCAACAGTATACCAGTATATCGTTTATGTGAAGGTGTAAATCCATTTTTGGCTGATTTATTGTAGTGTGTGACATGACAGTAGGGGACCCTGAAGCACAGGGATAAATGTTTTAAAATACTTCAGCTCCTTTTTTTATTGAATTCATACCTTATGCTATTATTATATACTCTTTACTTTTTATTTCGTTTGCTTGCCTTATCTCTTTTACTCCTTCCACTGAGTTAAAAATTATAATCTTTGTGTATAATGGAGTACGTGAATTTGATAGAGCGAGAGGAAGAAATTAGATAAGGAGGGAAGGGAACGAGAAAGAGAACAAAGTGTAGAACTGGATGCGGAGAAGCTGAAGAAGCAGGTACAGAAGAAAATGAAGAAGACATTTCAAGACAGGCTTAGTTATTTGTTGGCCATCGCGACTTTTGGGAACACTCTGCTTTTGTTGCACATACATGTCAGAATCTATAAGTTTCATCTGGGACACCGTACTACTTCTCACGCGCACTTCCCACTTTCAATCGTACATTTATGTCCCAAATGGGGCAAAGAGCTTGAAGCTGTAGTTTCTCGATTGTTGAATTTTGCGTGTCTTTAATCTACAAAGGTAAACATTAAATGTATACGTAATATGAAGATATCGCCGAGTTATCGCTATGGGACTTACCTTCTATGAGATATGTGCTTGGAGATTGGAGTTAACGTATTTCATTCTTTCTTTCTTTACTTTTTATGTCTTATTATCGCAGAAAGGTGAGCTGTATACATGCAAAACATTCCACGTCACGAACGCTGAAATGAATGCCAATGTCCGGCTTCTCAGCTTGCTGACGTGTGCCCACTGAGAAAATGCGACACGATTCAGTGTAACTCATATCCACTAAGCATACGTTCGCATTTCGTGGTCAGGCCGTCGATTCTTGTTACACCTAGAACATGAACACAAGATGCTTCTCTTTAAAACTATGGGACTTTATTGAATGACACATTGGCGCTTATTTTGGGAAAATATAATCCATTTCCCTTTATTTACTGAATTATTTAATCTGCAGAGAATAGGACAATCAGATCTCGCCAAACATTCAGCTTATTTTGCATTGCATCTAATATGACAAGTATAAGTTAGATCTGATGTATAATCCGACATTACGAAATTGATACGACCCAAAGAGCGCAGTAAACACAGTTCATATTAGTTCCTGTCAAGTACAACAATAAAAAGAAATTACTGACACTAGTATTTAGAGTACGAGCGCTAGCAGCAGTGGATGTAATAGGAAGAGTGGAAGATGGGAAGAAAGCAGGACGTGATAAAATAGAAGTAATAAAGTGGCGTGACTGACAGCAAGATGAAATGAGAGAGCAGGGCCTGGAAGACGATGGAAACATCGTGATCACTGTTTAAAAAGAGGAGTGGGGTGTATACGTAAAGTTTAGTGAAACTAGATGTTAGATGAGTGAGGCCTTGTGTTTCAGGTACTAAATCTCTGATGCGAAGAACTGGGTTGCATGTGCACCGAGGAGCCGATGAAGTGGATTCAGCGTATGGTAGTCACATCCCAACCGGGCCCATGAAACACCAACATGACCAAGTAGACGTGAAATCATCTCAAGTACATGGTCAGAAACCAGATCGTAAATATTATGTTTTGTTGATCTTTGTATTGATGAGAAAGACTCTGATCAAAAATTACACGGGGCTTTCAACCATAGGATAACTTCCGTGCACGTAATGTGGTCTGGTTGAACTGTATATAACAGCCTCAATTTTTTAGAGGTAACAGGAACTATAAAATCTTCAGATTGTGTTCAAACAGAATGGATAGACTGACAAACAGATACGTCGTGCTTTGGAGCTTGGACTTTGGCAGTCCTAGTAGATGTATGTAGGATGGGTCATTTCGTGCAATATGCTGCTAGCGTATCTTCAAATATAGAAAGTATTATGTTGTTGTTGTTGTGGTCTTCAGTCCTGAGACTGGTTTGACGCAGCTCTCCATGCTACTCTATCTTGTGCAAGCTTCTTCATCTCCTAGTACTTACTGCAACCTACATCCTTCTGAATCTGCTTAGTGTATTCATCTCTTGATCTCCCTCTACGATTTTTACCCTCCACGCTGCCCTACAATGCTAAATTTGTGATCCCTTGATGCCTCAGAATATGTCCTACCAACCGGTCCCTTCATCTTGTCAAGTTGTGCCACAAACTCCTCTTTTCCTCAATTCTATTCAATACCTCCTCATTAGTTATGTGATCTAGCCATCTAATCTTCAGCATTCTTCTGTAGCACCACATTTCAAAAGCTTCTATTCTCTTCTAGTCCAAACTATTTATCGTCCATTTTTCACTTCCATACATGGCTACCCCCCCCCCCCCCCCCCATGAACGATGGACCTTGACGTTGGTGGGGAGGCTTGCGTGCCTCAGCGATACAGATGGCCGTACCGTAGGTGCAACCGCAACGGAGGGGTATCTGTTGAGAGGCCAGACAAACGTGTGGTTCCTGAAGAGAGGCAGCAGCCTTTTCAGTAGTTGCATGGGGCAACAGTCTGGATGATTGACTGATCTGGCCTTGTAACATTAACCAAAACGGCTTTGCTGTGCTGGTACTGCGAACGGCTGAAAGCAAGGGGAAACTACAGCCGTAATTTTTCCCGAGGACATGCATCTTTACCGTATGATTAAATGATGATGGCGTCCTCTTGGGTAAAATATTCCGGAGGTAAAATAGTCCCCCATTCGGATCTCCGGGCGGGGACTACTCAAGAGGACGTCGTTATCAGGAGAAAGAAAACTGGCGTTCTACGGATCGGAGCGTGGAATGTCAGACCCCTTAATCGGGCAGGTAGGTTAGAAAATTTAAAAAGGGAAATGGATAGGTTAAAGTTAGATATAGTGGGAATTAGTGAAGTTCGGTGGCAGGAGGAACAAGACTTTTGGTCAGGTGATTACAGGGTTATAAATACAAAATCAAATAGGGGTAATGCAGGAGTAGGTTTAATAATGAATAAAAAAATAGGAGTGCGGGTAAGCTACTACAAACAGCATAGTCAACGCATTATTGTGGCCAAGATAGACACAAAGCCCATGCCTACTACAGTAGTACAAGTTTATATGCCAACTAGCTCTGCAGATGATGAAGAAATTGATGAAATGTATGACGAGATAAAAGAAATTATTCAGGTAGTGAAGGGAGACGAAAATTTATTAGTCATGGGTTACTGGAATTCGTCAGTAGGAAAAGGGAGAGAAGGAAACATAGTAGGTGAATATGGATTGGGGGGAAGAAATGAAAGAGGAAGCCCCCTGGTAGAATTTTGTACAGAGCATAACTTAATCATAGCTAACACTTGGTTCAAGAAACATAAAAGAAGGTTGTATACATGGAAGAATCCTGGAGATACTAAAAGGTATCAGATAGATTATATAATGGTAAGACAGAGATTTAGGAACCAGGTTTTAAATTGTAAGACATTTCCAGGGGCAGATGTGGATTCTGACCACAATCTATTGGTTATGAACTGCAGATTGAAACTGAAGAAACTGCAAAAAGGTGGGAATTCAAGGAGATGGGACCTGGATAAACTGAAAGAACCAGAGATTGTAGAGAGTTTGAGGGAGAGCATAACGGAACAATTGACAGGAATGTGGGAAAGATAGGAGGAATGGGTAGCTCTGAGGGATGAAGTAGTGAAGGCAGCAGACGATCAAGTAGGTAAAAAGACGAGGGCTAGTAGAAATCCTTGGGTAACAGAAAAAATATTGAATTTAATTGATGAAAGGAGAAAATATAAAAATGCAGTAAATGAAGCAGGGAAAAAGGAATACAAACGTCTCAAAAATGAGATCGACAGGAAGTGCAAAATGGCTAAGCAGCGATGGCTAGAGGACAAATGTAAGGATGTAGAGGATTGTCTCACTAGGGGTAAGATAGATACTGCCTACAGGAAAATTAAAGAGACCTTTGGAGAGAAGAGAACCACTTGTATGAATATCAAGAGCTCAGATAGCAACCCAGTTCTAAGCAAAGAAGGGAAGGCAGAAAGGTGGAAGGAGTATATAGAGGGTTTATAAAAGGGCGATGTACTTAAGGAAAATTATGGAAATGGAAGAGGATGTAGATGAAGACGAAATGGAAGATAAGATACTGCGTGAAGAGTTTGACAGAGCACTGAAAGACCTGAGTCGAAACAAGGCCCCGGGAATAGACAACATTCCATTAGAACTACTGATGGCCTTGGGAGAGCCAGTCATGACTAAACTCTACCATCTGGTGAGCAAGATGTATGAGACAGGCGAAATACCCTCAGACTTCAGTAAGAATATAATAATTCCAATCCCAAAGATAGCAGGTGTTGACAGATGTGAAAATTACCGAACTATCAGTTTAATAAGTCACGGCTGCAAAATACTAACGCGAATTCTTTACAGACGAATGGAAAAACTGGTAGAAGCGGGCCTCGGGGAAGATCAGTTTGGATTCCGTAGAAATGCTGGAACACGTGAGGCAATACTAACCTTACGACTTATCTTACAAGAAAGATTAAGAAAAGGCAAACCTACGTTTCTAGTATTTGTAGACTTGGAGAAAGCTTTTGACAATGTTAACTGGAATACTCTCTTTCAAATTCTGAAGGTGGCAGGGATAAAATACAGGGAGCGAAAGGCTATTTACAATTAGTACAGAAACCAGATGGCAGTTATAGGAGTCGAGGGGCATGAAAGGGAAGCAGTGGTTGGGAAAGGAGTGAGACAGGGTTGTAGCCTCCCCCAGATGTTATTCAATCTGTATATTGAGCAAGCAGTAAAGGAAACAAAAGAAAAATTCGGAGTAGGTATTAAAATTCATGGAGAAGAAGTAAAAACTTTGAGGTTCGCCGATGACATTGTAATTCTGACAGAGACAGCAAAGGACTTGGAAGAGCAGTTGAATGGAATGGACAGTGTCTTGAAAGGAGGATATAAGATGAACATCAACAAAAGCAAAACAAGGATAATGGAATGTAGTCAAATTAAATCGGGTGATGCTGAGGGTATTAGATTAAGAAATGAGACACTTAAAGTAGTAAAGGAATTTTGCTATTTAGGGAGTAAAATAACTGGTGATGGTCGAAGTAGAGAGGATATAAAATGTAGACTGGCAATGGGAAGGAAATCGTTTCTGAAGAAGAGAAATTTGTTAACATCGAGTATAGATTTAAGTGTCAGGAAGTCGTTTCTGAAAATATTTGTATGGAGTGTAGCCATGTATGGAAGTGAAACATGGACGATAACTAGTTTGGACAAGAAGAGAATAGAAGCTTTCGAAATGTGGTGCTACAGAAGAATGCTGAAGGTAAGGTGGGTAGATCACGTAACTAATGAGGAGGTATTGAATAGGATTGGGGAGAAGAGAAGTTTGTGGCACAACTTGACTAGAAGAAGGGATCGGTTGGTATGACATGTTTTGAGGCATTAAGGGATCACAAATTTAGCATTGTAGGGCAGCGTGGAGCGTAAAAATCGTAGAGGGAGACCAAGAGATGAATACACTAAGCAGATTCAGAAGGATGTAGGTTGTAGTAGGTACTGGGAGATGAAGAAGCTTGCGCAGGATAGAGTAGCATGGAGAGCTGCATCAAACCAGTCTCAGGACTGAAGACCACAACAACAACAACATGGCTACACTCCGTACAAATACTTTCAGAAACGACTTCCTGACACTTAAATCTATACTCGATGTTCACAAATTTCTCTTCTTCAGAAACGCTTTCCTTGTCATTGCCAGTCTACATTTTATATCCTCTCTACTTAGACCATCATCAGTTATTTTGCTCCCCAAATGGGAAAACTCCTGTACTACTTTAAGCGTCTCATTTCCTAATCTAATTCCCTCAGCATCACCCGACTTAATTCGACTACATTCCATTATCCTCGTTTTGCTTTTGTTGATGTTCATCTTATACCCTCCTTTCAAGACACTGTCCATTGCGTTCAACTGCTCTTCCAAGTCCTTTGCTGTCTCTGACAGAATTACAATGTCATCGGCGAACCTCAAAGTTTTTATTTCTTCTCCATGGATTTTAATACCTACTCCGAACTTTTCTTTCGTTTCCTTTACTGCTTGCTCAATATACAGATTGAATAGCATCGGGGAGAGGCTAAAATCCTGTCTCACTCCCTTCCCAACCACTGCTTCCCTTTCATGTCCCTCGACTCTTATAACTGCCATTTGCTTTTTGTACAAATTGTAAATAGCCTTTCGCTCCCTATATTTTACCCCTGCCACCTTTAGACTTTGAAAGAGAGTATTATAAACAGGTATAATTTTAAAAGCGTGTTTCATGCTCCAGCCAATATCATAACTCTCGTTGGCTCTGTTAAATATGAGCTAGGGTTGAGGAAGTCCGATGTTTACAGAATCCTCCGCCATTGTAGGAAAACGTATATTGGCCACACGATTCGCACCGTTCGCGTCAGATGTGTATAGCACCATCGCCACACACGACTACTACAACCTGAGAAATCTGCAGTGGCGGAGCACCGAAGAACACCAAGTGATGTAAGGTGAGTTACTGATAGTTGCCTGTGCGTCTCACTATAGGGATTGTGTCTTAAAGGTATCAACTGAAGTTAGTCTGGCAGATAACATTATAAAGGTAGACAAGCACTTTCCTTTAATTACAATGTGTTATCTCGTTTTATCTGAAATTAGAACACAAGGGTCTTTCACTCAACTGTCAGTGCCACACATTCCGTAGCGATTCATTTCTGCCGGGTTTCAGCAGTGGTGCGCAGCGATAATTTCTTTCATAGGCATTATGGCCCTCCGTGGTCTACAAACAGGCAACCATTCTCGCAGAAACCAAGTTCAAGCGCGATATAGCATGGGTCCAAAAGAGACCTTTAACCTTTGACTTAGAGAATGGAATTTCTGAAATTGAAGAACATGGTCCGGAAGAACAAGACTATTTAAGCATTTACTTAGAAGATAAAAACAAACCTTGAAACTAGGAAATGTTTGACATCCTATTTTGATATTGCAAGAGGAGTAAGATACGATTGGTGTCTTTCACCAGCTCTGGTTACCATGTATATCAGTCTTGATTATGAAGATGTTAGAAGTGGGGATGGAAGCATTAATTATAAGAGACTAAGCGATTAATTGCATCAGAATTGCTGATGATACGGTAGTGCTCACAGATAAAACAATATCTGAAAGTTCCTGTCAGATTAAAACTTTGTGCCAGTCCCAGACTCGAACTCAATTCCTTTCCCTTTCGCGGGCAAGTGCTCTACCAACCAATCACGACTCACGAACCGTCCTCAAGGGTTTAATTCTGGCAGTACGTGGTCTCCTACCTTCCACACTTCACAGAGGCTCTCCTGCGAAACCTTGCAGAACTAGAATTCCTGGAAGAAAGGATATTGCGGAGACATGGCTTAGCAACAGCCTGGGGATGTTTCCAGAATGAAATTTTCACTCTGCTGCGGAGTGTGCGCTGATGCGTAACTTCCTGGCAGGTGGAATACCTCCCCGCGAGGTACTGCCATGAAGTTATTGGGGACGCTAGGAGCTAGTAAAGCCCCTGTCATGAGGCTGTTGTTAGCAACACAATCATTGTTGAACCTCTCTGCTTCCTAGGATATGTGGTAATAGGCTGACTGTAGGAATTACGATGTGAAGCTCTAGGCAGCTGTTACAGCTCGCGTTGCTCCCTGGAAAGTGCGTGACAAGCGCTTACGTGTTCACGGACAAAGAACTCATAAACGCACGCGCATGACGTGCAGCACTTTAGCACGATGCCATCGGAAGGCTTTAAACGCCAATATTGCTGTCATGAACTGTAAGCGCGCCGCGGAACATGAGCCTAACATTTCGGTTTATGGACACATTTTAAAACGCCGTTCTCACTTTAATGTGTGGCCGCTCAGTCGATTGCGACAACTGTTATTCACAACATTTCACAAAATAAATGCAGGGCGTAGAAAGCACTAGGCATTATCGGAGGGGGCGTTGTATTTCCAAAGTCATAACTGCACTCTTTCAAAATTCCTAACTGACAGATGTAGATATTTGTCGTATCGGCCACCGCACAGTAGCCGTCAACTCGGCGCAGCGTGCTACAACACACGCGGCACGCAGCTAGTACCGCTGGCGCCGCACACGATGTCAACAACTGGCGCAAGTGAACGCGTCGTCGCGGGGTTAGCGGCAGCGTATACACCACTATCGATACGGCTTACCCTGGCGGCGCTGCCCTTGCCACCAGAATGAGCAACCGTATAAGGGCGCCATCTACCAACACTCTGATTGGCCGGACCTGCGGATTTAAGCGAGCTCCCTGAGCCCGTTTAACCAGTTCAACCTTCGCCGATGACTGTGTTACTACCCGGCTGCTGGAATCACGACGACCGAACCGTACTGCGACCTTCCCGCCTGGAAACTTGCAACGCGTCGTTATCGACTGGTTGGCAGTGGTTTTGGACTTGTATTCTCTACTAGTGACTCTGATCTCTCCTTGGCACTACAGCCAGCGAAGTGTTGTGTAGTCGAACTTAAGTTTTGTTTTGAGTGACAGAAGGTCAAATAAATTTGGTTATCACGGAATATTTGTTGTGTTATAGTGCGGACACAACAATATTGTTCCCTCCTGGGTTTCAAATGACGTCTAAATATCACTCACAAACTTTTGTCCACCTAGATTGCGAGCGAATTTTCTCTTATTTAAACAATCAGGAATGTCACGCGTACGTCGCATTTATAGTTGTGTATAGCACAACTGATTACGATTGCAGTGTTAGACGAGAAACGGGTGGAGAGGCCCTAACGACTCCTTTTAGTAACGGTAGTTGTAGAATTTTGGAACACGTATTATGTTCGATTATAATGACTTTTCTGGAGACTAGAAATCTACTCTGTAGGAATCAGCACGGGTTTCGAAAACCGACCAACTCTGGGAGGTTGTAGGGAATATCAAAACAAATATTTTTCCCTAACGTAATTTTTTTCCTATGAGGATTATTTAAACCGGTGAAGGCTGTGTTATGCTCTTTAGTTGTTAGAGGCCGTATTACGATCTTCAGTTGTTAGAGGGCGTATTACGCTCTTCAGTTGCAGGCAACTGCTGTCCACCAGTGTAGCAGTGCATTGTCTCTGTTTATTAATGGAGTGATACACCTGGAGTGAGTACACTGATGCGGTTGGTGCGTACTACGTAGCGCACCACAACGGACGAGCCGCACAGCGGACTGACCAACAACAAGTGCGGTTCTTCGTTAATGTGTGAGTCGGTGTTGTTGGGGACTGTTTAATTGGGCCGTATCTGCTACCTAGGTCATTAAATGGCAGGCACTATTACAATCTTCTCGCCAGAGTAATTCCAGACTTGCTGCAAGACGCCCCTCTCCCTACAAGACAACGCATGTGGTTCCAACATGACGGGGCGCCGGCACATTTCAGTCATCGTGTGCGTCGATTCCTCGACCGACGGTTCCCAGAAACGTGGATTAGCAGAGGTGGTCCTGTATCATGGCCTGTTCGATCCCCAGACATGTCCCCTCTGGACTTTTTGCGTGGGGAGAGATGCACAACCTTGTTTACGCAACTCCTGTTGCATGAGAAGAGGATCTGGTAGCCCGAATAGTAGCAGGAGCAGGAACAATTCAAGATACTCCTTGGGTTTATGCCCGTGTCAAACAGAACACGATCCGACGGTGTAAACTTTGTTTACATGTCAATGGAGGCATTTTTGAAAATCTACTGTAATTCAAATTGCGTTGTGTTAATGTGTTGTCTCTTGGTCATAAAAAAATGGAAAAGTGTTTGTTGGTTTAATTAATTTGCCGCCAGAGAAATCTTCCTCTACCGGTTTAAATACTCGTACTCCTCATAGGAAAAAATGACATCAGGGAAAAATATTTATTTTGATGTCCCTTACAACCTCCCAGGGTTTGTAGGTTTAAATACTTTTCAGCCTGTATAAATTATCTGGGAATAGGCATTAGGAGTGATTGAAAATGGAATGATCATATAAAGGTGATCGTCGGTAAAGCAGATGCCAGACTGAGATTCATTGGAAGAATCATAAGGAAATGCTATACGAAAAAAAGGAAGTATGTTACAGTGCACTTGTTCGCCCACTCCTTGAATATTGCTCACCAGTGTGGGTTCCGTACCAGACAGGGATGATAGAAGACATAGAGAAGATCCAACGGAGAGCATCGCGCTTCGTTACAGCATCATTTAGTAATCGCGAAAGTGTTACGGAGACGATAGATAAACTCCAGTGGAAGACTTTGCAGGACAGACGCTCAGTAGCTCGGTACGGGCTTTTGTTGAAGTTTCGAGAACGTACCTTAACCGAGGAGTCAGGCGGTATATTGCTCTCTCCTACGTATATCTCGCGAAGAGACCATGATGATAAAATCAGAGAGATTAGAGCCCACACAGAGGCATACCGACAATCTTTCTTTTCACGACAATACGAGGCTGGAATAGAAGGGAGAACCGATAGAGGTACTCAAAGCACCCTCTGCCACACGCCGTCAGGTGGCTTGCGGAGTATGGATGTAGATGCAGATGTAAAGGTAGCTGGGGATGAAAATGGGGTTTTAAACTGGAAAAATACTCCGCTCAAGGTTTTGCGAAATTATACACTGAGTCAGAAATAGATATACGCGACGCACTTCCATCTGGGAGCTAGCTGCAAACTTTTATTAACGTAGAAAAATGTCCCTTTTGCAACAGAAAGAAAAATCCACGCCTGGATAAGCTCCTGAAAAAGAAACAGAGATTGGAAAGAAATTCAGTCCACAAACTGTTACGGGAACACTAGGGAGCGATGATTACATGCAAGAAAAGAAGCCCTATGTTAGTTATGGCAACCAGTGGAAAGGTCTGGCTTAACAAAAATCTAACTCATTCAGAAAAATGAGGGCCTGGCAGATGTTCTATTTGCGTACGAAAGTAAATATATTCGCAAATTAGGTTACAAAGTACGCGTATGAGATAGACATGTAAGAAGTTACAAAGAAGTATCGTAAAATTCAAATAAAAATGTAGTCACTACAGGTGCTGGAGGGGGCTGGAATGGATGATCTTACATTTAACGTCGATACTCTGACTACAGGCAGCTCCCTGAACATTTTCGGAGGCTGGCAAACTGAGCGTGAGATCGACTTTCCAAAGTAACGACTCGAAACATCAAAACACACAATGAACTGAAACTATACTATTAGTTGCGTGAAGTTATTGAAAACCTCCCCCGATCTCAGGATCTTAATGTTGTTCAGAATTAATTTGACAGAAAAAAAAGCCACCAGTGGCCTACCGGGACCATCCGACCGCCGTGTCATCCTCGGATGAGGATGCGGATAGGAGGGGCATGGGGTCCACACACCGCTCTCCCGATCTTTATGATGGTATTCTTGACCGAAGCCGCTACTATTCGGTCGAGTAGCTCCTCAATTGGCATCACGAGGCTGAGTGCACCCCGAAAAATGGCAACAGCGCATGGCGGCTGAATGGTCACCCATCCAAGTGCCGACCACGCCCAACAGCGCTTAACGTCGGTGATCTGACGGGAACCGGTGTATCCATTGCGGCAAGGCCGTTGCCAATTTGACAGAAGAGTTGGGCAAATGCTCTCTTCGTGAGAAAAGATGCAAAAGGTGACATTGGGGGACGGATGGTGCAGATATAATTACAATAAGCATTCTGATACATTCAAAAGGCGTA
This sequence comes from Schistocerca piceifrons, assembly GCF_021461385.2. Classification (NCBI taxonomy): domain Eukaryota; kingdom Metazoa; phylum Arthropoda; class Insecta; order Orthoptera; family Acrididae; genus Schistocerca; species Schistocerca piceifrons. The sequence goes on along the minus strand of NC_060145.1, from coordinate 302,742,427 downwards.
ACAAAGAAAATCAAATACAAAGCTTAGTATGAAAAAGTATTACCGCTGATTAAAGTTATATTTTTATTTTCTATTTAGACTATTCTTGCAAGCCTCAAATAATTATGAAATAATGTGTGAAGTCATGGTCGCGTGGGAGAATCTCCATATTTATGTGTAGTCATCACGTTATGAGCAAATTGAAATCGCACAGTCGTATAATTGATTCTCTTGTAACTAATAATCATGTGAGATAAAAATAACAGCGTACACGGAACTCCGAACACTAAAGTTAGACATTGCAACTAAAGCAAGACTAAATACTTACGAAGAAAAGAAGGTCTTGTCCGAGATTGCTATAAAAAAAAAAAACTTTACTGTAGATAACCGTTTCGGTAAAACTAAGTTACCATCTTCACACCGTAAAGATTATTACTAACATCTTGCGCCAGCTACAAAACAAAATTATTCCATTGAATTTCCAGGTACATAAATATAAATGAGTGATGCGTTGGCACGTCAGAATTAAAAATTACTGTGTACATCACAATTCGTCAAAACATCTTTCCCATAACATGTCATGCCTACCAGGGCGCCACAACAATAACTGTGTTTATAGCGATTGCGGCTGAGAAGTTGTCGTTCTCCTAAGTAATAACTACTGATCGCCACATAGAGTTCATCGTGAGTAAACCAAGAGTAAATAATAATGTTAACATTAAACACGAACATTTTATGTTCGGTTTTACCGTGACTGTTATTGATATTAAATGAAACAACAAGTTTACTGTTATGTCACTGTTTATTTATCTGCACGACGCGTTTCCAAAGATATAAACCTCCGTCACCAGGTGCATTTAAATTTATTAGTATGACATTTGTGTGTGTGTTGTGTCACGATATTTTGGAGGAACTTGTGACACAGATTCCTTTCACTGTCGTAACACATCACACGTATACTGCCATATATAACAAGGTCGACAAAAGTTTGTTGAAGTGGCGTTGCACTGAAGAAACTACTGCTTCTTTGTACTGCACAGTTTCACTGTTATGTTCTACACTAGCATCACAGCTCGGCTCAGAAGGAAAGTGAATTATATGGGCGTTTGTTCTGAGCGGCCGGTCGAAGTGGCCGTGTGGTTAAAGGCGCTGCAGTCTGGAACCGCAAGACCGCTACGGTCGCAGGTTCGAATCCTGCCTCGGGCATGGATGTTTATGATGTCCTTAGGTTAGTTAGGTTTAACTAGTTCTAAGTTCTAGGGGACTAATGACCTCACCAGTTGAGTCCCATAGTGCTCAGAGCCATTTTTTTGTTCTGAGCGGAAGTCTTTGTCACTCGCAGACAAATAGCTTTAATGTGCCCGTTTTTACCACATGTAAAAGAAGTCGTACAACTCGAAGGGCACCGCTCACATTTGTGAGATTTGAAACATCGTGGGCAAGGCTTCACATCGGTAGATTTCCGGCCAAGTTGTTTACGTGGCGATCTGCGGCGCACCCGACTGGGCCGCAGTGTGTTTGTCTTGGAAGTGGACTGCTTACGTTGCCGCGCAACGTTATCTCTTGGGGCCACGCTACAAATGTTCCCTGCATGAAAAGTGTAAACTGTAATGTCGCACGAATTTTGAAAATCAATAACCTTCAAAACTTGTTGCAACTTGGGTTAGAATATTTTAAGATTTGTTAACGGATTCTACAATCTGCCACGTTTTGAGCAGTAGAGTCAGGAATCATCGAGTCACTACAGTATTTTCCACATTCACACTTACATGTGTACTGTCTTGTGCGCCCATCCAGATCTGTCATCCATTGCCTGTACGTTTGACGTGGTTGCTTCTTGAACCTAAAGAATTAAAATCTGGCAGCCGTCAAATTGGAGTGGTAAGGACTATGGGACCAAACTGCTTAGGTCATAAGTCCCTAGGCTTTCGCACTACTTAATCTAACTTAAACTAACTTATCCTAAGCACAACACACGAACCCATGCCCGAGGGAGGACTCGAACCTCCGACGGGGGGCAGCCGCGCGAACGGTGACAAGACGCCCTCAGACCGAGCGGCTACCCCATAAGCACGAAAAGTTAACGAACAAGCAAGCTAGTAACAGCACAGTGACACAGGAAACGATGCAGCGCAGTGAGTTTGGAATTCTCGTCGCCAGGTCGCCTGGGTAGAACTTCTCACACACGTCATATTCGCTTTAGGTGCGCCGAGGTAGACGCAGGAACGGTGACAGCGCAGAGAAATTAGTGACACACGAATATGCACTTTACTGCGCTGCGATACCTAAGTTGTACAGGAAGTCATTGGATGTGTTTGTGGACAGACGCAACTAAGCAATGGCCTGTCAAGGCGTACGTTATTGAATACATTGTCAACATGACTATCTCAGCACTCGGCGCCACACTATCAATCACTGTAGTAAACACTTATCCCCATGCGAAGGCTATAGGCAACTCTACTTGTAGACCGCCGCGCGGAGTGGCCCTGCGGTTTGAGGCACCATGTGACGGATTGCGCGGCCCCTCCCGCCGGAGGTTCGAGTCCTCTCTCGGGCATGGGTGTGTGTGTTGTCATTAGCATAAGTTAGTTTAAGTAGTGTGTAAGTCTAGGGGCCGATGACCTTAGCTGTTTGGTCCCTTAAGAATTCACAGACATTCTACTTGTAGACCAAGTCTCGCAAGCTGATCTCCAATACCAACTGTAGCTACGAACTGCAACCCTGGAACTCCATACTAGAGCTGTCACACACCAACACCGAACAAGGACCATGCGTTACTGTCTTTATATGCCGCTTATCATAACGCGGAAGTCCATCCCATTGGCGGCGGCACGGAGGTTGCTGATTGGGACGCACTTGTGGGTGGCGGCGAACTTCAAAGCGCCGCCTGCGGCGCCAGTCGGAAAATGTCGCAGTCCGCCAGCTCTAGTTGCGTCCATTGGCGAGCACACAACTGTTTGACTTGCTCAAATTATTGGTAAGAAAACTTAGTTCCGAACTTCGCGTAGGCATTATACAGAGCACAGAAAAAAACTGATACTGCGGTCGGAGTAGCTGACGGGAAACCTAAAACTGCAGACAGTCATCGACAAGCACCCAAAAGGATGTGCATTGAACTAACTTGCGTAAAGGAACACTTCTTACATTAAAGAGCGCTCTACTGATTAATTTAGCCAACGGTAATAACATAAGCTGAAGAGTGAAATCTAAATCTCTCTCTGTGTATGGGTACATTATGCACTTTTTAAAAATTATGTCTACTGGGTAAAGCTTGACTATTAAGTCAACTGCCGAAGTACCGTAATGCCATTAATGTCTTAGGTAATAAGCTGCACTTCTAGAGCAGAATCGCTGCAAAACAATCGTCATGTCATATTGTAAATTGCAATAGTTATGATAATGAAAGTCGTAACTGTAAACTAAGACATTGAAGAGTGCTGCTATGTGGGGCTAACGTAGAAACAGCAAATGATTATATTCTCAAGTGATATTTAATGATTCGTATCTATTTTAATACAAATTGCATCTATATTTGGCATACACAAGCAGGGACAGAGCATTTCATTAATCGCAAACTGCTTTTCGCTTTTTGCGTGTACCCCGGCTTTTCTGTTGGTGAAACACGCCATATTAACTGTGGTTCAGCAAGACAAACGTGTGTCGAATTGAGTTGGATCTTTATCCGAAGGCAATTTCTTTCTTCTAGGTACTTAGAAAGAGACTTAACGCAGAAACGCATGACCAAAGAGCCACTGCCTCAGTTACACTTGCCATTAAATACATCCTCTTACTTTAATTTTTCTTTTGCCTTTATCTCGTACTAGATTACTGCCCGCTGCTTCCCTCGTGTAGACTATATGGCCCCCACAGCCTTTTTTTGTTTTTCTTTAACGGAATTTTTATATTTTTCACAAATTCCAACACTTTCTAAACTTTTCACGCTAATGAAGGTCATAGAAGCATGGTCTTTCCCGAATGTACTTCCGATTAAAAAGAGGTTCTGTTAGCTGGAACTGGATGTTTTTGTTAAGCCTGCCTTTTGAGTCCGTGTAAAGATATTTCCCCACAAACTTTTATCCTGTAGCACATGTTTGTTTAGAAGTCAAATACAAATTTTGATAGATGTAGTTTTAAAAGTTTTAATATAAGGAAATATTTTCAAAAACGCTGAAATACATTTTTTTAATTTTCACCCGAGAATACAAAATACCTGGACAAATTTTCTTAGATTTAGCTTCAAATGTGCTTTCATAAAGAAATATTTTGGTGA